>NC_092719.1:83765712-84397466 GCF_047496885.1 Scyliorhinus torazame
TTGTTTCCGAGGCAACTGAAGGAGGTCCGAGAGGAGAAAGCGAATGCTCTGGGGATGATTTTCCAATCCTCACTAGACACGGGAGGTATTGGAGGACTGGATAAATGCAAACGTATCATTGTTTAAAAGGGATTGAAGGAAACCAATTATAGGCCAGTTAGTCTTGGGTCAGTGGTGGACAAATTAGTAGAATCAATTCTGAAAGATAGGATTAACTGTTACACAGAAAGTCAGGGGTAGTCAGCATGAATTTGTTAAAGGAAGGGAGAACGGGTTTTTTGGGGGGGGGTGAAGGAAGGATTGAATTCTTTTGAGGAAGTGAAAGAAGAGTTGATGAAGGTAGTGCAGTGGATGTTGTGTACATGGATTTTAACAGGGCGTTTGTGCCAAAGTCCCACATGGCAGACTGGTCAAGAAAGTGAAAGCCCATGGGATACAGGACAATGTGGCAAAGTGGATTTAAAAAATTGGCTTAGTAACAGGAAACAAAGGATAATGGTCGATAGCTGCCCTTGCAATTGGAAAGTTGTTTCAAGTCGTGTTCCACAGGGTTCGGTGTTGGGACCCTTACTGTTTGTGTTATATATTACTGATTTGGAGTGAACGTGGGGAGCACAATTGGGAAACTTGCAAATGACACAAAGATTGGCCGACTGGTAAACAGAGTAGAGGGTAGCTATAATCTCCAGAATGATATAGATGAATTGGTGGAGTGGGCGATAAAGTGGCAGATGGAATTTAAAACAGAAGTGTGAGGTCATGCAGTTGTAGGAGTACACAATAAATGGGAATATACTAGGAGGGGTAGATGAAGTGAGAGATCTTGGCGTACAAGTACACATGTTGGAATTGTATAAAACATAGGTGAGGCCACAACTAGAGTATTGTGTGCAGTTCTGGTCACCACATTACAGGAAGGATGTAATTGCTCTGGAGAGAGTGCAGAGGAGGCTTACAAGAATGTTGCTAGGGCTAGAAAAGTGTAGCTACGAGGGGAGATTGGATAGGTTGGGGCTATTTTCCTTGGAACCAAGAAGGATGACTGAATTGAGGTATACAAAATTATGAGGGGAAGTGACAGTGGACAAGATAAATTTGTTTCACTTGGTGGAGAATTCTAGAACCAGGGGACATAGATTCAAGGTAAGTGGCAGAAGGTGTAGAGGGGACATGAGGAATAACTTTGTTACAGAGGGTAGTGGGAGTCTGGAATTGGCTGCCTGAGTTGGTGGCGGAGGCAGAGACCCTAAACTCTTTAAAAAAAAAGTACCTGGATCTGCACTTTAAGTGTTGTAAGCTATAGGGTTATGGACCGGGTGCATGAAGGTGGGATTAGAAAGGACACCTGGATGTCCTCTGCATGGACAAGATGGGCCGGATGATCATCTTCTGTGCTGTAAGTTTTCTATGATTCTATGTTTAGCGGGGGACAGCAAGATATGGAATCTGCTTGTATTTAGTGTTGGCTGCAGATGTCTTGTTCACTTGCATTACAGAGCTACTACAAACTAACATTTTAAACTTGTTTTGTCAAGGACTGCAAAATGAATGTGAAAAAGAATCTGCAGGAGTTAATGACGTAGCAAAACAGCTAGAAAAGCAGGTCCTCGAGGACAAAGAAAAAGAGGAAGATGGGGAAGAAGGCAAGTAGACTGTTGAAGGAATCTGCTGAATATTTCAGTTACACTAAAGCGGAATACACTTTTTGATTTACAAATTATTTACCCTACAGAAGGAGATGGTGAAGGCGAAAGTTCATCAGCCAAAAAAAAGAAGAAAAAGAAAAAGAAGAAAGGGCGTGAGTGGGCTTTGAATACTCTGATAAAAGTTGTGGGGGCAGTTCAGGTTCATTAAAACTGGGCCTCATAAGTACATGGAAATGTGCAACACAACAAGGCTATTCGGCCCAAACAATCCATGCTGGCATTTATGTTACAATTGAACCTTCTCCGGTCTTTTCTCATCTAGCTTTATCTGTGTAGCCCTATTCTGTTCTCCCTCGTATGCTAATCTCACATCCCATTAAATAGATCTATTATTCACCTCAACTACTCCCTCTGGTAGAAAATTCCACACTCCCAATACATTCTGGGTAGGAAAGTTTCTACCTCGTTTCAATTCTTGGACACATCTTACTAATGGCATTTAGTTATGCTCTTTCCAAAAACTGAAGGACACTCAGTGTCTACTCTTTATCAAAACCTTTCATAATTCTAGGCCTCTGTTAGTCACCCTTAAACTTCTCTTTTGAAAAGAAGGCATTTGGGCCGATCATCCTTTCCAAATTTATAAAACCTTGTCTTTCTGGTATCATCTTTGTAAATCTTCTCTCCAGTGTATGCTTTTTATACTTTTACAGCCACAACTATAGACAGTACAGTTCTCCCTCTGTGTACCCGAACAGGTGCTGGAATGTGGCGACTAGGGACGTTCCACAGTAACTTCATTGCAGTGTTGATGTATTGGTTGGCAGAGAGGAAACAAAGAGTAGGAATTAATGGGTCCTTTACAAATTGACAGGCAGTAACTAGTGGGGTGCCACAGGGATCGGTGCTGGGGCCCCAGCTATTCACAATATATATTAATGATTTGGATGAGGGAACAAAATATAGCATCTCAAAGTTTGCAGATGATACCAAGTTAGGTGGGAGGGTGAATTGTGACGAGGATGCAGGGATCCTACAGCATGATCTGGACAGGTTGGGCGAGTGGGCAAATCAATGGCAGATGCAGTATAATTTGGATAAGTGGGAGGTTATTCACTTTGGAAGCAAAAACAGGAAGGCAGATTACTACCTGAATGGTTGTAAATTGGGAGAGGGGAGTGTGCAGCGGGACCTGGGTGTCCTTGTGCACCATTTGCTAAAGGTAATCACGGTAGCACAAGTGGATAGCACTGTGGCTTCACAGCGCCAGGGTCCCAGGTTTGATTCCCCGCTGGGTCACTGTCTGTGCGGTGTCTGCACGTTCTCCCCGTGTCTACGTGGGTTTCCTCCGGGTGTTCCGGTTTCCTCCCACAGTCCAAAGACGTGCAAGTTATGCGGATAGGCCATGATAAATTGCCCTTAGTACCAAAAAGGTTAGGAGGGGTTATTGGGTTACGGGGATCGGGTGGAAGTGAGGGCTTAAGTGGGTCGGTTCAGACTCGATGGGCCGAATGGCCTCCTTCTGCAGTGTATGTTCTATGTAAGCATACAGGTGCAGCAGGCGGTAAAGAAGGCTAACGGTATGTTGGCCTTCATTGCGAGAGGTTTTGAGTATAGAAGAAGGGATGTGTTGCTGCAGTTGTACAGGCCCTTGGTGAGGCCACACCTGGAGTATTGCGTGCAGTTTTGGTCTCCTTCTCTGAGGAAGGATGTTCTTGCTCTCGGGGGAGTGCAGCGAAGGTTTACCAAACTGATTCCAGGGATGGCGGGACTGTCATATGAGGAGAGATTGACTAGGTTGGGATTGTTCTCGCTGGAGTTCAGAAGAATGAGGGGGATCTCATAGAGACATAAAATTCTAACAGGACTAGACAGGGTAGATGCAGGGACAATGTTATCAATGATGGGTGTGTCCAGAACCAGGGGTCACAGTCTAAGGATTCAGAGTAAACCGTTTCGGACAGAGATGAGGAGACATTTCTTCACCCAAAGAGTGGGTAAGCCTGTGGAATTCATTACCATAGGAAGTAGTTGATGCTAAATCATTGAATATATTCAAGAGGCATCTGGATATAGCACTTGGGGAGAATGGGATCAAAGCCTATGGGGAGAAAGCAGGATTAGGATATTGAGTTGGATGATGAGCCATGATCATGATGAATGGCGGAGTAGGCTCGGATGGCCAAAAGGCCCCCTCCTGCTCAAATCTTCTATGTATCTGTGTATGCCTACTTGCGACAAAGATTATTATTATTAGATACAAGTTTAGTATAACTTTTCAATTCTATTCTTCTGGAAAGTAATCCTAGTGCTTAATTTGCTTTTTTTTACTGCCTTTGTGTTGCTACTTTAGTGATTTGTGTATTTGTACTTTGGATCCTTTTACTCCATTTAGATTATTTTCCGTAATACAGACGTTATTTTTCTTAACAAAATATAACACCTCACATTCACATGTTCCCTGTAAATTTAGTAGTTGTGTCCGGAGTGTGGCTGCGAACTCATTGCTTATTTTAGCTACAGGCCTGTAGAGGACCTTGCAGGCCTCTGTGACTATGCATCCATCTAGTTTTGTTCACATTTTGTTTGCTTCACATTCTGTGAAATGCATTTTATTGATTATTTGACCATTCTGCACGTTTATTAATGTGTTTTATAATTTGTTGCAGCCTCCTTCAGTATTGCACCCCCCGCCCCCAATCCCCACCACAACCCCGAATTTGGTGTCATCAGCAAACTTCAAAATTTTTTTGATTCCAAAGTCTAACGGCCTTCATCAATGAACTTTTGAAAATCTAAATAAATTACATCTACCGCATTCCCTTTGTTTACTCCAATGAGGTGATCAAGAATTTATTTTGACATTATTTCAAATAATTTCATTATTTTTGTTTTCTAGGTATTTTTCTATTTTCTCTTTTAGTGAAGTTGCCATGATTTTTCCTTGACTGCAGTTTCCTGGACATGTTTTTTCTCCCGTCTTAAACATAGTATAGGCGAGTAGGGGCACAGCTTTTCATTGTATTTATCAGTGGTTTAGATAAGCAATATTCAACTTTTCTGATGGCAGTGAGTAATGTGCCAGAGGTGTGAATGGGAACAGAAAATTGTAAAGGGACACTGATTGAATGGGTAAAAATGTGAATGGGTAAAAATGTGGCAGATGGAGTTCAGTGTGGGGAAGTGTGGAGTCCTCCACTTTGTGCCTAAGAACTTTTTAATCCACTGCGGTTTGTGTGGTGTAGGTATACCCTCAGTGCCGTTTAGGGGTAGTTCCAGGATTTTGACCCAGCAACGATATTTCTAAGTCGGGATGGTGATTGGTTTGGAGGGGAACCTGCAGGTGGTGGTGGTGTTCCCATGAACCTTCTGTCTTTGTCCTTCTAGGTGGTAGAGGTCAGGGGTTACCCCTCAACCTTCAAAGGCCCCAGCACAGATCCCTGTGGAACACCGCTAGTCACAACCTTCCATTCAGAAAAACACCCTTCTACTGCTACCCTTTGCCTTCTGTGAACGAGACAGTTTTGTATCCATCTTGCCACTTCACCTTTTGGACAAGTCCAGTAATGCCATTGAATGTCAAGGGGCGATGGTTTGTTTCTCATGTTGGAAACGGTCACTACCTAACATTTGTGGCACAAATGTTGCTTCCCAGTTATCAGCCCAGGCCACTATGGTTTATAAAACATGGGTGAACAGGGCTAAATTACCTGTTCCTCTCCTATGTTACAGATTTTAATGCAACTCCGTATTTTATACAACTGTTAATCTGTGCTTTTATCTACGAACAGCAAAAGTTCAGACAGATCCACCTTCCATTCCGATTTGTGAGCTATTCCCTTCCGGCGTATTTCTTAAAGGACAAGAATGTGAATATCCACCTTTACAGGATGGGTAAGTCCTTCATTCAAAATTTGGTCTCTCTTCATAGTACTGTAGAAATTAGGCAGTGCTTACATGGAGCTGGACCATGATCCTCACGTTTACATTGTTCAAACCCCACAGCCATCAGGGAGAAGGGAATGTTATGCCATCGCTGTAGTTGAACTTTTGAAAAGATTAATTCTGGAATAGAAAATTCTATGTCATTTATAAAAGTGCACATTTGTTGATGTCTAAGGCTCCATGAAAGTAGCAGCAAGTCTACAGCGAAAGCAGTGCAAATCAAAATTCAGTGATTTGAGCCTATTTATTTGTCTTGCCTAAAAAATTATTCTAACAAATTTCATTCAATTATTTGTCTTGTTTTTGCCCTTGTATGAATATCTGGAAGCATTAGATGTGGTGAATTTGAGCTAGTTTCTGATAAAACAAAGTTTCTTCAAGAAGTCATGATGCAGTCAATTATTTGTCTCCAGAGAATGTATCGCCTCTATTTTTATTAGTAACTTTCAGGCGACCGCTGCCAAACTTTCCCTATTGGAGTCCCACAATAGCACCTTCACTTTAAACAAGTGATGGTAGCACCAGTCGCTGCACTGAGACCAAATGCTTCGAGGCTAAGTAATAAAATCTGCCTAATGAGTTTGCAAGGCTTGAACTGATTTGCACTTGGACAATTATTGTAATGATGAAAGGTCCAAACTGGCCATTTTAATTCTCCAGCTGTTTTTCGTGTGTTTATTTCTCAATTCATGGCTTAGCCTGAAATATATTAGTATCTTCTGCCTATTGGAGAGATGAAGGTTGAACTGAACAATTAATTCCATACCTGGTATAACCAGTGAAATTTCAGTTCAGAAAAGGTACAATCATGAGTAAAAAGTGTTTGGAAGCAGCTTCATTTATAACCAATGAATATTAGTTGTAATGTCCTTTTACATTATAGTCAGCCAGTTCTATTAGGATCAATAATCTTTATTCTCTTTCCCCTCACCACTCCTGGCATTCAGACGTACATCGGCTTGGCGCATGACTAGTGAAGAGAAGAAAGTGTTAAACCAAGCCAGTGAGGAGATCTGGAGCGATTTCAGACAAGCCGCTGAAGCACACAGACAGGTGCGCAAGTATGTAAGGAGCTGGCTCAAGCCAGGCATGACCATGATTGAGATCTGGTAAGTGAAAAGTCCTGCTATTATTGATGAGCAGTGGGTGCATAGTGTTGCTAACTTTTGGTTGGTTCAATTGGCTCTGTTTTATAACCTTTGCTCTAGAGTCGCCAGGTATCTTTATGATACCGCCACGAGGTTCAAGTAATGATCAATAACTCAATAGACCAATTAGTAAGATTCAAATCAAAGCACATTTATTATACACAGTAAATCACTACTCATGCATAAACTCTACTTTCTAAACTATTTCTATCACTAACAGGTCTATACTTAGCTTCAGACTGGCCCACCAAGTCAGGGGAACAAATGGCCTTTCGTTCAGGTCCTGAGTCTGCGGGATTCAAAGCTGGTATGGACAGGTAGCTAGGAGCGCCTATCTCGTAGCGAGTGTTGACTTGAGACTTACTTGCTTGGGGGCTGCTGGACAGTTCACTCTCTGGTTGCTTTGCGTTGCTGAGTGACCGTGTCAAGAAGGACGATTTGAACTTGGGGGCTTTACTTTATAGTCCCCAGGGGCTTCCCGCCCTTCGGGGCGGACCCCATACCTGGTTCCAAGTGATTGAACTTCATTCCAATCATTCTCCAATGCTGGAGCGGTTCCCTGATCGTTGGGCGGTCTTTAAGTGTCCATTAACCTCTTTGTGTTGGCTCCTGCTGGCGCTGAGGAGTCTGGCTTGGCATTGTTTACCTTAAAATGTTTCGATTGTTCCCGGGGATTGCTCATTACTATGTAGATGGCTGCTACATTACTATGCAGATGGCTGCTTGTATCGATGTTATCTGGGTTTCTGCAGAGTCTAATACACAGTAAACTTGCACCTGCTAGTTTTTGCCTGTGTTGGCTGAATTTCCCTTCAGCCTTTGCTGTTCTCCATTTTAAGTCGGGAAGTGGCCAACTCGGGTAGCTACAATAGGTTATGGCTGAGCTACTGGGCTAGTAATCAAAAATTGATTTGTTCAAATTCCACTAAGGCAGTTTGAAGACTTGAATTCCAATTTTTAAAAAGTGATATTGGTAAACGTAAGTGTGAAGCTGTCAGAATTCTCATACAAACCTAACCGGTTCAGTAAAATCCTTTAGGGGAGGAAAGCTGTTATACCCTAGTGCCCTTTCTGGAGATGCTGATATTTTGAGAATGAAATTTGAAAGAAACTGTTAGGCACTCCCTTTCCTATTTGGAGACTGAATAGGGAGTGCCTGATCTTCCTGTCCACTCGCTCGCTGACTGATGCTGAAATGAAAATCACTTATTGTTACAAGTAGGCTTCAAATGAAGTTACTGTGAAAAGCCCCTAGTCGCCACATTCCGGCACCTGTTCGGGGAGGCTGGTACGGGAATTGAACCCACGCTGCTTGGTCTGCTTTAAAAGCCAGCTATTTAGCCCTGTGCTAAACCAGCCCTGTGAGGCAGTCACAATAGACAAAATCTGTAAAGCAGAATGCTCGGTTGTGCTGATGTTCTACAATTTGGATCATCGTAGAACACTGATATAGATATGGTTATTCTGATTGTACCAATTATTTTTCTTTAAATATTGGATGCCATTTACTAACAACATATGCAATTGAGATCCTAAAATCAGATGAGGAAATGTATAGTTTGCATATTGCAAACTTCATATATTACTTTTGCTTTTAACTTAGGTTGCGTGCATGCTTCATGTCCCATCTAATGGGACGGTGTTTTTCAAACTTTGCTTCTGGCAACCCACTTTTACAAAATGGCCGACTCTCGTGGCCCATGCCACGTTCACAATAGATTCATAGGAATTAGGAGCAGAAGTCGACAATTCAGCCCTTCAATTCCGCCATTCAATCAGATCATGGCTGATCATCCTGTTCTCAAATCCACCTCCCCACCTGTTCCCCATATCCCTTTAACCTATTTTAAAATCAGAAATATATCTTATCTCATTCTTGAAACCATTTAGTCACTCAGATTGCACCGCACTATAGGCCAGCGTGTTCCGCCAATTCACCACCCTCTGCAAAGTAGTTCCTTCTTATCTCGGTCCTAAATCTGCTGCCCTCTAGCCTATATTGGTGACCTCCCGTTCTTGCGGTACAGGAACCAATTCAGCTGATCTCGCCCATGTAGCCATGATAATTGGGGACGAGTACCTGGGACGAGGGGGTGGATAGCGGTTGGGGAAGAGATGGGGGGGGGAAAGTGTTCTTGAAGGGCAAAAGCAGCCGGTGTGGGGAGACAATTCTGAAGTGATGGGAGTGGACATTGGGGTGGAGGAGGCTGTACCTCTGGGTTAACGGAGAGAACGATAAAGCACCCACGCGGTTTGTTAGTGGACACACTGAACTCAGAAATAATGCAGATCTTGACGCTGAACACAGTAGTAGGAAATGTCACCCAAAGCAAATTTTACAGGTCTCAGACTGCAAACTCCCCCAACTACACTATTATCCAGGAAGCAAGAAAATCCACAGCACCGGCTGCTTCAAGAGCCTCATGGTCATTCTGCAGCGAGAATTTACCCAGGGAGAAATCGGAAAAAATGGTCAGGCCATCTTTGAGGGTCATTTTTGGTGACCCATTTTACACATACCGTGACCCACCTGCAGGCTGCGACCCCCACTTTGAAAAACACTATAGTAGGGTATGGCAGCATTGCGAGGATGATAGTGAACTAGTAATTCAGAGCCCTGTACTAATGCTCTTGAGACTTCAGTTCAAATCCAACCGTGTCTGCTGGGAATTTAAATTCAATTAATAAGTAAATCTCGATTGAAAAGTTAGTATCTGCAACAGTGATTGTGAAACTGCTGGATTATTGTAAAACCCCATCTGGCTCACTAATGTCTTTTAGAGAAAGAAATCTGCCACCCTTACCCGGTCTGGCCTACATGTGACTCCAGATTCGCAGCAATGTGGTTGACTCTTAACTGCCCTCTGCAATGGCCAAAGCGAGGCACTATGATCAATGACCATTGGGGATGGGCAACAAATGTTGGCCGTGCCACTGTCATTCCTATCTTGTGAATACATTTTTAAAAAATTCAAGGATATACTTTTAAAATCTAAAATTTGGGGAAAAAATCAGATGTCCGTAATCTGAAATAAAAGCAGAAAATGCCAGGCACATAGCAGGTCCATCAGGATTTGAAAACTGACGAGACATGCTGAAATTGGTGAAAGAATGTTTTGTAGCTTGACCCTATGACCTTCCTAACCCAATGGAATCAGTGCGGCCCACGAGGTAACTGATAACACGGTGCAGGGTTGCTGTGTGAAACCATTGTGTGTCAGGTGGAAAGAATAACAACAAGCTTTCATTTTACAGCGAAAAGCTAGAAGATTGTTCCCGTAAATTGATCAAAGAGAACGGATTGAGTGCCGGCCTGGCCTTTCCGACAGGCTGCTCCCTCAACAACTGTGCGGCTCACTACACACCCAACGCAGGAGACCCAACAGTGCTCCAGTACGACGATGTTTGCAAAATTGACTTTGGAACCCACATTAATGGTTGGCCAAATTTTATTTTGGACTGGACTTTCTGAAATGTTTCAAATCTCTTGGAATTTTATTTCAGTCAATGCTTAATTTGACATTTCTCTTCCGCAGGTCATATTATTGATTGTGCTTTCACGGTAGCATTTAACCCCAAATATGACAAGCTTATAGAAGCTGTTAGAGATGCTACTAATACTGGTATCAAGGTAAGCGCGAAGTCTAAAATAAAATGTTGCAGTATTTTACTGCAATGTGCTGGAATTGAGATCAAAAAGAGAATGTGCTTTGCAGCTTGGAGAGAACAGGTGAGTTAATGCTTCGGGCATTAATCTTTTTGACAAAACTGGATGAGTGGCTTGAACTGAAACATTAGCTGCTCCAATGGTGCCGACTAACCTGTTTTTTTCTGTGTTCTACATGATTAAATTAAAAATGCTTTTTAATAAATTTAGAGTACCCAATTCTTTTTTTCCCAATTAAGGGGTAATTTAGTGTGGCCAATTTGCCTATCCTGCACATCTTTGGGTTGTGAGGGTGACACCCACGCAGGCACTGGGAGAATGTCACAGTGACCCGGGATTGAACCCGGGTCCTCGGTGCTGTGAGGCAGCAGTGCTAACCACTGTGCTGCCCTAATTAAAAATATGTTTACCCATTATCCACAGCTAAGATTAATGCTTCTGTTGCCCTTGCTGAGAGCAGCTAACATGAGCTTACAGCTGGGACCCACTAACGTGTTAAAGGGCATTTGTCAGTTTGCTCATCTTCAGTATGATTTTACATTGTCATGGTGTTAGGAGCCATGTTTTCAGATGCTAATGACCAATTGTAGTGAAACATATGCAGTGGCTTATTAACCTGACTAGGGCTTCAGTCAGTTGGGGACCTGCATAGAATATCCCAAAAATATGGAAATAAATTAATTTTAGCAGAAGTGGAAGCAGTTCAGATTAAATATTGTCATTCACAAGTTGGGTGTGCCCCAAGCTATCTCAGTTAGTAACATTGCCAGTTGTCTGTCCAGGTTACTTAGTAAGTAGGAAGTGGGTTTCGCTCCCAGGTGACCTGTCCTGAAAGTCCAGTATTGAAGGAGTGCAACACAGTTAAAGATGCCATCTGACACTGCATAGAACTAGAGGAATCATACAGCAAAACACATTCTCCCGTGAGACTGGGTAGCTCCTTTCTAGTTTCCAAAGCAGTTCAATCATCCTTTTATTGCTTGCACAGCATACTTCCCAACAGCATAGTGTAAGAGTCCTTCTTGTTATCCTGTTTGTTCCCATTTATTTTTTATTATTTTGATCTGTGGAACCATAATCGGGGTGTGCCTTAAAGCAAAAGACTCAAAGTGAAGCTGCCTGCTTGTCAGGACATTGTTCCCAGGTTTTGCATTTTGGATAGGAAAAACCAGATTCGGCACAGAGTGGTTCTTAGGAATCAGTTTTGGAGGGAGTAGGTTTGATTGGTTAACTGGCAACTGGTGGGTTAGCTAGGGATGGTGTTCTGCCTGACAATGGTCAGTGATTGGTTCCTGCATGATGCTTCCTTGGAGAACTAGGCAGAAGTGATTAGATCTTGCATCTCTCCTGAATGCTGAAATGGAAGAACTGCTCTGTTCTGAAAGCCGTGTGCCTGGCACATCCTTGCTGTAAATTTGGAATGACAATAAGTCTGCAGATAACCTTGCCAGAGAAAACCATCTCAGGCCTAGAAGGAAGAAATATCAAAACAAACACCTGAATTTCAGAAAGACATTGACTGGAAGTCATTCCAGTGCATCAAAGATACTTATCCTTTCATTTTTAATATTTTATTTCCCTTTCCACCATCCTTTCTCCTATGTTTTAATATATATATTATATATGGCACAGGATGTTGTGACAGTTGCTACTTTTTACCAAATGGCTTGCAAATTATACTGCCGAGAATGAAAAACTGAGGTTTGATATTTAGCAATCAACCATTTTGGGGAAAACAAGGCAGATAGATATCCCATTGTGTTACAGCAAAGGCTGGAAGCACAAAACCCTCCTCAGAACATGTTTATCAATTTGACATCTCAAACTATACATTGCATAAAACTCACAAAAAAACTGACAAAGTTTGTTTTGACAGAAATAAATGCTTTTGGCAATCACTCAAATCTGGATGTTCTTTATTTTAGAATGCAGGAATTGATGTTCGCCTTTGTGACATTGGTGAATCCATCCAGGAAGTCATGGAGTCCTATGAAGTTGAAATTGATGGCAAGACGTACCAAGGTATCAGCTGGATATGGTGGCTGTTTGAATTGCATTGGATTATTACTTTTCCCCTTCCTACTTTGTATATTGGACCAGGTGCACTGAGGGCATTTGAAGTACTTCTGTTGTCAGCTCATCTCAAACCTGGGTAGTTGTGGGTCTGTGTAATTTTGAAACTCACTTGTCTTCAAACCAGCTGAGTCGTCACTGACCTCCTTGATCAAGGTTTTGTTTGTATTTTGGATCAGACTACTCATTGCATTCAAACACCTATCATGTTGCCAGCATGAAGACTTTCTAGATATATTAGATTGTGCATCCCTGGTCCAAACTTCATTCAAACTGATTCCATTCCTCTCCCTGGCAACAGCCTGAGGGAGATTAGGCCAGCCTGTTTGCAACCTCGGCATTGCATCTGATCCTAAGCTGAGCTTCTGATCTCATACAAGGGCTACCTCCAAGACCTTCTGTTTCCACCTCCGTAACATCGCTCAACTCTTAATCGCAGCTCACCTGCTGTTGAGATCCTCATCCACGCATTTGTTACCTCTAGACTCGATTATTCCAATGCACTCCTGGTCTCCAAGTTCTACCTTCTGCAAACCCGAGATCATCCAAAACTCTGCTGCCCATGCCTTAACTTGCAGTGAGTCCTGGTATCCTATTCTCCGTGCACACTGACCTACATTGGTGCACTGTCGAGCAACATCTTGATTTTAAAATACTCATATTTGTTTTCAAATTTCCCAGGGCCTCACCACGCCTTATCTCTGTAATCTCCTCCAGATCCACAACTCCTCTAATTCTGACCTCTTGTGTATTCCTAGTCATCATTGTTCCACAATTAGCTGGGCCCAGGCTCTGTAATACCTCCCTTCACCTCTCTGCCTCTGTACGTCATCCTCCTCCTTTAAGACGCTCTCAACACCCACCTCTTTGACCAAGGTTGTGATCAGCTGACCTAATAACTTCTCCTGTGGCTCTGGGTCATACTTTATTTTATAATCTCTCTGTGAAGCATTTTGGGGTGTTTTATTACGTTAAACCTGCTACATAAATACAAGTTGTTTTCTATAAAGTATCCCAGGTGTCTTCTGTAAAGTTTGACTGATTTATATCTCAATAGTAAAACCAATCCGCAACTTAAATGGACATTCCATCGGGCAGTATAGGATACACGCAGGGAAAACTGTTCCAATTGTTAAAGGTGGAGAAGCAACCAGAATGGAGGTAAAGGGCAATATGTTCTATTCTTTATTCAGTTTCGCAGCCTGTCACATAGGTTGTGTATGTCAGCAGTGTAATCTTGGGGAAACTCCCTGTCTTTCCTTCCAGTGTGATATGAAGTGCGCTTCCATGTTGGTCAGTTGTTTTCCTAGTCATCTTCAGAATTGCTCGTTAGGTGAATAAAGTAGTTAACTTCCGCCCTTTTTTTATTTCTTGAAAGGGCCAAGATCCAAACATCCTGGGAAACATGTCATTTAATTCTGTGTCGTGTTTTATAGTCTTTCCTGTATCAAAGATTGCAATCCCATTAGATCCAGCATTGTGTAGACTGAAGGATCTTCATTGAGTGAATGTGGAAGTCGCAATTTAAAGATTGGGTCATTGTTTCTCATTTAGGAAGGAGAGGTGTATGCGATAGAGACTTTTGGCAGCACAGGAAAAGGAGTTGTTCACGATGACATGGACTGTTCGCACTACATGAAGAACTTTGATGTTGGCCACGTACCAATAAGGTAAGCCTGTGAATTTTTTGAACAGGTGACCAGCAAAAATCTGACATGCATTTTCAATACGGTTGTTTTAATTCAGGCCCAACCATCTTCAGCTACTTCATCAATGACCTTCCCTCCATCAAAAGATCAGAAGTGGGGATGTTCATTGATGATTACACTATGCACCATGCACGACTCCCCAGACACTGAAGCAGTCAGTGTACATGTACAGCAAGACCTGGACAGCATTCAGGCTCAGGCTGACAAGTGACGAGGACCATTCCTGCCAAAAAAGTGCCAGGCAATGACCATCACCAACAAGAGAGAATCTAACCATCGCTAAATCCCTGGCTATCAACATCCTGGGGGTTGCCATTGACCAGAAACTGAACTGGACCAGCCATATAAATATTGTGGCTACGAGAACCGTTTGGAGGCTGGGAATTGTGCAGGAGTAACTTGTCTCCTGTAGATGTGTGATGGAATACACTCTCCACTTGCCTGGATGAGTGCAGCTCCAACAACACTCAACTCAACACCATCCAGGACAAAGCGGCCCATCCAGCACCTACAATATCCACTCCTTCCACCACCAATGCACATTGGCAGCGTAACATCTGTAAGATGTACTGCAGCAACTCACCAAGGCTTCTACAACATCTTTCAAACCTAGAAGGACAAAGGCTTTAGGTGCATGGGATCACCACCAAATTCAGGTTCCCCTCCAAACCATCACCATTCTGACATGAAAATATATTGTCATTCCTTCACTGTCACTGGGTCAAAATCCTGGAATTCCCTCTTAACAGCACAGGAGGTGTATCTACATCTGGGGGGACTGCAGCGATTCGAGAAGGGAGCTCACCACCACGCTCCTAATGGCAATTAATGATGGGAAATAGATGCTAGTCTGACCAGTGACATCCCATCCTGTGAACATATAAGAGACCTTGATATAGGAGTCTGTCCTGACCCAGTCCGGTGGGTTCTGTAGTTTAGCAAGTGTAACCATTTCATTGCTTCTGCAGAGGGAAAGTGATTGCATTTTTTCAGTATTGCTTCTGATAAACTGCTTGTGCTTTAACAGTAACTCTTAAAGAATGTTCCCGTCTATAATGCACACCTGTACTATAAATGAGTCGATGGAAACCAATTAGGGTTATATTTATTCCATCATTGCATTGAGGGAAAAGCTGATCCCTTAACATCAAAATCTAGAGTTGAGCTTGGTTTTTTCCACACAATTCGCCCAAAATTGGCAAATCCAGTGCAGAGATTGCAGAATGTTTAAACTCAAATTACATTCCGTGCAATTCATGTTTCTGTTTATAAAAAAAAAAAAAAAAAATCCTACTAGAATATGGCCATGTATCCAGATCAAATTAATCACCATTGCTAACTTCCATTAAGTGTACATGTTTGAGGGCAGCTCGGTGGCACAGTGGTGCCCAAGGCACTGAGGATCCGGGTTCAATCCCAGCCCCCGGTCATTGTCTGTGGAGTTTGCACATTCTCCCTGTGTCTGCGTGGGTTTCACCCCAACAGGCAATGCTAAATTGCCCCTTAATTGAAAAAATAATAATTGGGTACTCTAAAGAAAAAAAGTGTACCTTTTTGCGAACCTTCAAGAAAGCTCTAAATAAGTATGCTGTTTTCGATGCAAACATACAAAAGTGTTGAATATAATTTTGATTTTGCTAAAGCTACAGTACACCAATGTAACTAGCAAATAGTTTGTGTAATCTTTTAGTCATTTCATTAAGTATCAGATTACTCAGGTGACGGTTAAAATATTTTTGTGATAAACCAATTTCAGCTGTAGTAATCAAAATGTACCAAGACTTTTAAATATATCAAGGAATGTGTTTTAAAGTAAACCTTTATTTTTAAAAATGCTGCCAGATTGCACAGGTTCATGGTGGATTATATTCCGCGATTATGAAGTGTGTTTTGAGCAGGAGCTCTGTGCAATGCTTTTGCTCTCTCGGCGAATTCGTGTCATCTGGGTTGATGATGATTACTTCGGCCTTGTCTGGCAACCCATTTTGAACTATTGACAAATACAGGTTCCTTAGTTAACAGGTGAATTAACGTTTGTTGTGTTGTATTTCTCTAGGCTTCCACGAGCAAAACATCTCCTCAATGTTATCAATGAGAACTTTGGGACCCTTGCTTTCTGCCGCCGGTGGCTCGACCGTTTGGGTGAGAGCAAATACCTCATGGCCTTGAAGAATTTGTGTGATCTGGGTATAGTGGACCCATATCCTCCACTGTGTGATATCAAAGGCTCATACACGGCACAGTTTGAGCACACCATCCTGCTTCGCCCAACGTGTAAAGAGGTTGTGAGCCGTGGGGACGATTACTGAGCGCATCTATCGTTTGACTTTGCTGTGCTGGGAGAGGCTGTGTGAATGGTTCCACCTGCATCGTTCTACCAGTTTGTTTTAGTATGGACCGGGTTTACGTTTACCATGTTTTAGAGGGTGGCAGTAGGGAGGAAGAGATTTTATCTCCACCTACCACAAAAAAAATTTAATAAAAGGTTTCTGATGTCTAGGAACTTTTTTTATGCTGATGGGACTTTCTCCTTGTGCTTACCTGCTGATGGATTAATATAGAACATAACTAAATATTGGCATCTCCCAAATGGATTTGTAATACGTCCCCTGCAAAATTGCTGCTGGATTAATGCAGAAAGTCTAATGGGGTACTGACATTTCAGGAGCATGGGGTGCTGCTTGCTGTAAAATAAAAAGTAAATAAATGCACCTCCTATATGAAGAGTTCTACTCTCCCCAATATTTCACAGAGGCTCTTTTTTTTATATAGAAAATGGTGTTGAATATAACTTATGCCAATGCCTGCACTCTTGATTCTGTCTTCTAAATTCCCTGGCAAACAAGTTAATAAAAAAAAAATTAATTTCCAGTGTACTGTTGCCGGTTATAATTGTCTTTAAATATGTCAGTGGGCAAGGTGCAAAGCCTGAGGAAAAGGAAATACATAAGCATGTGTTTCTGCCATTTCACATTTTTATTAACTATTTGTATACTGACTCAAGTTACAACCAGAAGTTTATTCGGAGCCTCCAAGCTGATGCACTGCCTGTCAGGACAGCCACAAACCTAAGCAATTCTTGTGTGATTTCACTGCTGCTGAATCCGGGCCTCTTGCGAACACAGGAATGTGGGGAATTCAACTCTGTGTCCTTCGCTAACACTGGAATGGGCTGCAGGAGATGCCAGGCCATGATTGCACACTGAAAGGTGGAGCCTCATATTTTAAGACTGGTGAAATGCTATGTTAAGAGGATTGGGAGTTTGAAGTTGGAATTTGTAAGCATTAGTTAAATTAAAAAGCTTTTAAACCATTCAAGAGTGGGATGTGTGGACGTTCACTAATTCATTCTGTGGAAAAAGTAGAATAATGAACATTACTTGAAGCGATGCTCAATGTCACGGACATCAAACTGATGGCCCACTCCTGGCACTTGATAACATTCTAGCTGATAATTCAGTGCAGCTTGTGGAAATCCTGCTTTTTGCAACGTCGCTGCTATTTGTATCGGGTAGCTAAGAAGGTTTTAGCTCTGGTTTTGTGGATTGAAGTCATGGCCCCAGTTAGATTGTTCAGAGTTGACTGGAGATTTAAGTATTTAATCTAGTTTAAGCCTTCAGTACAGTAGAGGGAATACTGCATTGTCAGAAGTGATGTATTTCAGATGAGACATTTAATTAAAACTCTGTCCCCTGTAAAGTGGATGTGAATAGGGGTGGGTAGCTCAGTTGACTGGATCGTGATGTGCAGCACCACCAACAGCATGTGTTCAATTCCCGTACCGGCTGAGGTTATCCTTGCCCCCTCGCCTGAGGTATGACCCTCAGGTTAAATCAGCATCAGTCAGCTCTCATAGGGGAGAGCAGCCTATGGTCCTCTCAGACTGCAGTGTACTCATCAGGTATTGCGTTTTCTATTTTACAACAGGGGCTAAGTTAAGTACCTCGTTGGAATATGAATGCTATTGTTTTTTTTTTCTTTGATCCTTGTGGTTTGAAGTCTATTGCATAGAAAGGGCCCTGGTTGGATTTAATGAAAAATTCAAGATGAGGTCCCAGTGTGGCTCTCACGCAGTCACTCAATTTCAAATGGTGCATAGGTTGTATTTGAAAAACGTAAGCAATATTTAGAATCTGAGCAGAGATGATGGTCGCTTTGTTCCTTTGGCTTTGTGCAAATAAGATAAGGCCATAAGAAATAGGAATTCCCTACTGATTAAAAACCTAGCAATCTCATCTGCCACAGCTTCCTGGGATAAAGAATTCCAAAGATTCGCCATCCTTTGAAAGAAGAAATTCTTCCTCAAATCTGTCTTAAATGAAAACCCCCTTATTCTGCGACTATGCCCTTTGGTCCTACACCTCTATGAATGGAAACATCTCAGCATTTACTCTGTCTAACCCCCTAAGAATCTTGTATGTTTCAATCACATCACCTCTCATTCTTCTGAACTTCAAGAAGCACAGACCCAACCTGTTTAATCTTTCCTCATATGGCAGTTCCTCCGTGCCCGGGATCATCCTAGTAAGCCTCCTAAATAAGGGGACCAAAGCGACAGTATTCTAAATGTGGCCTCGCTAGTACCTTGTACAGTTGCAGCAACACCTCTTTACTTTTATATTCCAGCTCTTGAAATAAAAGCCAGCATTCCGTTATGTTCCCTGCACCTGTATGCCAGCTTTCTGGGTTTCACGAACAAGGACCCCAAAGGCACTTAAGTTTTCTGCAGTCTCTCCATTTAAATAATCCTCCTCATTCATTCTTCCAATATGAACAATCCTACATCGAATACCATTTTCCACCCAATCACTTAACCTGTCTATCTCTCCATAAACTATTTATACCCTCCTTACATCCTGCCTTCCCTCCCACCTTTGTGCCATCCACAAATTTGACCATGGTGTACTGTTTCTACAAATTATATATTGTGAAGAGCTGTGGTCCCAACACTGATTCCTGTGGCACTCCACTGGTTACTGTCCTCCAACCTAAGAAAGATCCCCTTATCGTTACTTGCTGCTTCCTGTTAAGTTAGCTGATCCCTAACAATGCCAGAATATTACCTCAAACACAATGAGCTTCTATCTTGCGAAGTAGCCTTTTGTGTAGCACCTTATCAAATGCCTTTTGAAAATCAAAATGTACAACATTAACTTGGTCTTTATTTACTCTGCCTGATACCTCCTCGAAGAACTCCAATAAATTTGATTTCCCCATCATGAAACTATGGATTCTGCTTAATCAGATAATGATTTTCCAAAGCATTGCTATCCTCACATTATGAAGTTAGACTGACGTGTAGTTTCCTGCATTTTACTTCCCATTTCTTGAACAAGAGAACAGCATTGGCAGTTTTCCAATCCTTTGGCACAGTTCCAGAAACCAAGAATTTTGGAAAATTACTACCAATGCAGACATAATCTGTAGCTACCTCCTTAATATCCAAATCATCAGGTCCAGAGGACCTATCAGCCATTAACTCCCCCATTAGTTTGCCTAAAACTAATTCTCTGGGGATGGTGACTGTGTTTAATTCCGTGTACTTTTTAAAAACTATTTCTGGGTTACTTATAGTGTCCTCTACAGTAAAGACCAATGCAAAATATCTATTTAAATCCTCTGCCATTTCCTTGTTCCCCATAATTACTTCCCCAGTTTCATTCTCTAAGGGGCCAATGCTTTCTTTTACTTCTCTTTTCCTTTTATGTTTCTTGCTTGTTTGCCCTCATAGTTTATTATCTCCTTCCTGATTATTTTTGAGTCCATCTTTGCTGCCCATTCTTCTGGCCTACCACTAACCTTTGTAATCTTGTATGTTTCTGCTGTCAGTTTAATACCCTCCTTAACTTCCTTAGGTTTCCATGGTAGGTTATTCCTCCTCATTGGGATGTATTTTTGCTGAGTCATGAATTATCTCCCTAATTGTCTGACACTGCTCATCTGTTGTCTTGCCTACTAATCTAAATGACCAGTCCACTTTGGCCAATTCTATCCTCAAACTTCTGTAATTCCCCTTCTGTAAGTTTATCACTGATATCTCAGTCTCAATTTTCTGAAGCTGAATGCTTAATTCTATCATATTGTGATCACTATTTCCTAGGACATCCTTAACTTGGAGATTATTTATTAAAGCTACCTTATTACACATCACATCCAAAATAGCCCAATTCCTAGTTGGCTCCATAACATTGCTCCAAGTAACCATCCTGAATGCACCTTATGAATTAATTCCCTTGGCTGCCATTTTTAATTTGATTATCCCAATATGAAAATTAAAGTCACCCATGATTAATGCATTTTTCTTTTTACATGCATGTTATTTCTAGATATCTCTTTCCAATAGTGGGGCTACTTCTTCCACTGCCTTCCTTTAGTATTTGTCACTTCTACCCAAATCGAATATACATCCTCTGAGCCTACATCGTCCCTCAGAACGGTACTTATTTTCTCTCTCATTAGCAAAAAACCCTGAATATTGATTTCCCAACTTTGACCTTGCAACCATGTCGTCAGTTCATTTACCTTTTTTTTAATGCTACATGCATTGAGATACAGAACTCTTAATTTTGCTTTTCTACCACTTTTCCTTACACTAAGCGCATCGCTAGGATCAATAGGACCACTCTTTGATGTTTGCCTTTTATTCATGTCTTCCTTTTTTCCTTTCACTGTTTCTGCCTTTTGTTGCTAATCCAGTTTCCATTTCAAACTCCCTGCTGAGGTACACATCCCCATGCCATACTAGTTTAAAGCCTCCCCAATAGCACTTTGCAAACACTCCTACAAGGATATTGGTCCTGGCCCTATTGAGGTGTAACCCATCCATAGTTTGTCCAAGTCCCACCTTCCCCAGAACCTGTCCCAATGCCTCAGGAATCTGCAACCCATCCTCCTGCACCACCCCTTTAGCCTTGCATTCATCCTGCCTATCATCCTATTTTTGCTAGCCCATGGCACCGGGAGTAATCCTGTGATGTTAACTTTGAGGTCCTACTTAATTTATCACCTTGTATTCGGCTTTCAGAGCCTCATCCCTATTTTAACCTACGGATGTCATCAAAATTAATCCAATGATCACTGAGGGGAGTCTAATCACAATGTTACAGAACAATGGAACAGGCTTACTGACTGAGCTGTCTTCTGCCTCTTTCACACATGGTCAAGCACTCCAAATACCAAATGTAAACACCAAAGTCAGACCATTCAGTTCAACAAGTCTGTGAGTGTGTTTATATTCTGTGAGCCACTTCTTGCCCATCTTCATCTAATCCTATCAACATATACTAGTCTTTTCTCTTGTGTGTTTCTGTCTGTTCATTTCATACTATAGAATTCCCAAGTCTTGCCACTCTCTGAATAAAGACGTTTTGCCTGAATTTCCTGTTGGGTTTATTAGTGACAATATTTATGACCCCATGTTCTGGTCTTATCCACAAGGGAAAAAGAGCTTTGTCTTTCTTTTGTGCCTCTTGGGTAACAAACTAAACTCTCCCCACATTTCAGAGAAAAGAGCTCTGGCCTTTCCAATTTTTTCTCATAGGTATAGTTTTGTAGTCCACGGAGTCTTTTTTGCACCTTCTCCAGTGCTTCAATGCTTTTTTTAATACTGCAGAAACCAGAACTGTACAGTGCTGATGATATGGTACAACCAGAACACTGCTGACAGTATGGGATTAACCAAAACTGTACAGTGCTGTTGATGGTATGGTATATCCAGAACTGTACAGTGCTGACTATGGGATTGACTAGAACTATAGCGTGCTGACAACATTATGGTATAACCAGAACTGTACACAGTGCTGACGGTATGGTATTACCAAGGTTTGGTGCAACATGACTGCTGTCAATTCTATCCCTCTCGAACTCTCGAAACAACTTTTATTTATATCCAAAGTAAATATTTTTTGTTTACAAATTGAAGTTGATTACAGATCTATTAATAAATGATTAAGCATTTTCTGTAACATGTTATGAAATATTTGGTGTGTATTAGATATATTTAATCTTATTCATGGGGCCATGGTTAGTGAACAAGCCCAATTTCAATCTTGTGGCCCACTGAGATGAAGCAGGGCCACTCAGCGACCTAGGTTGCCTGTCACTGGAGTAGGTGAAGCTGCTGCAATCATAGAATCCCTACAGTGCAGAAGGCTGCTATTCCCCTAGAGTCTGCACCGGCCCTCTCCACCAAATCCCCATAACCCCACCTAGGGGCAATTCTGCACATCTTTGGGCGGTGGGAGGAAATCTACAGACACAGGAAGAACATACAAACTCCACACAGTCACCAGAGGTCAGAATTGAATACAGGTCTCCGGTGCTGTGATGCAGCAGTGCTAACCATTGTACTACCCAATCAACTGTTTTCCTGCCTCATTACTTGCCAGAAAATAACTAACAGGAGAGCTTCCACCTCAGAGTAAGACAATTTAGCCAAGTGGTTATGTCAAAGGACTGGTAAAACCAGGGGTTTGGGTTCAAATCTATTGCCTATGTGAAATTTCCAGGTTGCCACAAAACACAACTGCTTCACTGATATCTTTCACAGGGAAGGCAACCAAGCATCTTTACCCAATCTGGCTAACCTGATTCAAGGCCCAGCAGATCTTGGGATGCACTATAAACACAACCGTTAATACCATCTACATTCTAACACCAAGGGCAGATAGTTGAAAAAAAGTGCATACCTAGTGCAGTACTGAAAACCAGCTGACCAGTCCAAACCAAACCAAAAAGGAAGATCCAACTATCAGGTTGTGATATCAAAGGAATTGATCAACTAACTACAATGTAGTGTGCCTATATTCTCTGTCACTTAGTATTCCTTGGGTATCGAAAGTCTTTGTATTTACTAACACCACTCCGTGCTTGGGTATTTGGACGAGTACTAGGGCAGAATCTAAAACATCAAGCAGTGAGAGTGGTACCCTGGACCAGATAGAAATCTGGTTCAATATCGAACTAAAGGCAGCAAGTCCCTCAAGTTAATTGCCTGTTCACTTGCCAATGAACAGCAATGTTGGTAAAAAGTTGAATTGAAAAGTTAACAATTTCCCTTGAGTTGCAGCTGCCTAGTATAGGGGGTGGAACAAGTGTCCAGAAAACAGGTTTGCCCTGGAGGTATAGCCAATATGGCTGGAAGTAAATGCTCACAAGCTGCCATTTTATGTTAAAGTTCATTTTATTGAGGTAAAATATCTAGAAGTTGAGGTAACAATTTTTGCATAGAATTACTTTATGACAACCAACATCTTACAGCTAGCAACAAGAATAAGTTTGTTAATTAACGAAATCAGGTTTAAAGCTGATTATTCTATAAAATGCCACATAGCTGAACCTGTTGATTAAAGTTAGGTGCACATACATGCAAAAAATTCATCTGATATAGTATCTGCATATTTGAAAAACAGTAAAACCTTGAATCCAAACCTTGGTTATGAGATTGAAGCAATAACCTTCCATTTCCTGCTTTCATTTTCCCCTGTCCCCTAATATTTTTGGCACAATCATATTAAACTAACTTTTCTTACTATAAGTTAATGGTTTAGAAAAATTCTCTTATCTTCGAGATGACTGAAAAAATAACTATTTTGCTTCAAAACGTTCAGTAAAAATTAAGATTATGCTCAAATATTGTACAAAAGTTCCAGGACAAGAGTGAACAGAATTTAATAACCCCAGTAAAAAGAAATGACAATATCTAGCCCTCTGGGCACCATTGTTCAAACTAAATGTCAGGTAATATTCGTGTGGCATATACTACTGAAGAATACTTTCAATAACTGAGTTCATAAACAAAATAATAGACTACTGGTAGCTTTTAAAAATTTCTTCATGGAATTTGGGTGTCGCTGGCTGGGCCAACATGTATTGCCCACACCAGAGGGCATTTAACTGTCAACCACATTGCTGTGGATCTGGAGTCACATGTAGGATGGGTAAGTACGGCAGATTTATTTCTCTAAGGACATTGGTTTTTACAACGATCAGACTTTAAATTCCAGATTTTTACTGAATTCAAATTTCACTATGGGTCAGATTTGAACCCGGGTTCTCAGCCATTACCCTGGGTCTCTGGATTATGTGTCTAGTGACAAGACCACTGCCTCCCCTAGTATGGGCATCAGATCCAATGACTACACGCCGCAAGAGATTGATGAGAACTTGTACATGTAGGAAACCAACCCCTGCCATGATAATGTCAATGACATTGTATGTGGGACGGCACCAAAAATTAGAAGTGAACAGGTTGCCATGGATTATAAATGATGATCAGATACTTAGCACAGAGATACTGTATTCTTAATAGAAGAACTAAATAACTAGCTCAGAAGTTAGTATAAAAAAGCTTTGAAAAATGCATCTTAATATTTGATTTTGTTTTGGTCATTGGGAATTTGTGGATTCACAGCCAAATGGACCACATCATTTTGGAGACGAGACTGAAAAGGAGGAAAATCTCAGTCAGACAGAAGCAGGATGCTTGTGCTTGGAACTTAAGTGAAGGAGAGACTGGAAAATAGCAGTTGTGGAGAAATCCTGATCCAAAACAAATTTTTGCCATTAACAAATGAAAACTAGACCAATATTAAATGCCACACTCCTGTGACAGGTTTCCTTATCTGAGAACCCGAATATGAATTTTAAAATCAGACCTCATGATCCTTTTATAGTTGAGGAATTTCATAGTCTTACTTTTTAAAAAAAAACACTGCAACACTGACTTGGAATTTCTCAAAATAAGCCAACTGAAGATTCCAACAAGAATGCTGAACAGTTCAAATTACAAGAGTTGATTTGGTTGACTTTATAAGATAGCACAAACAGAATTCTAAAGTATAAAACTCCCTGTGAAGGGATTTGTTGCCCTGTGATTGGCAGATACTTTCAGGTTTTGCATATAAAAGGTGCAGAAAAACAGGAACAAAGTAACCTTTGCATAATCTTACACGGCTAGTAAATATTGCACATATACCCAAAACATGGGTCAGTGTCCAACAATTTGGCCAATATGATCGGCACAGGCTTGGGGAGAATTCCAGTCCCCTCTGTGCAGTCAGTATTGTAAAACTTCAAGCAGAAAGGTATACAGCAGGCCCTTATTAAAGTACAGCGTGCCTCGAATTGATGTCCTGGTTTCCACACCCGAGTTTCTCAAAAACACTGCTGTTGGGATGTTTCGTTACATTTAAAACGCTACGTAAATGGAAGTTATTCCTACATTCAAAGAAGTGCATATCCAGCAAGTTACATTCAAGCTTAGACCTCCCACTCAACCTTCACTGGATTTCAGCACTCTTGGTTAAAGGGATATTGTTATTCCAACGTACAGGTTAGAATTGCATAAAAACCAGAGCAGAAGGATGGTCACAGTAAAGCAAAGGAAGATATAGAGGTGTGAGACGACAGGCAGTGGATTACTTCAGGATTTCTTCAGGAAACATACACAATATGCCGAATATCTTATGTAAAGCAGTGAATTTTTCTTTATTCTTTCATGGGACACAGATGTCGGTGGCAACATTCGTTGCCCCCGAATTGAGTGATCTACTTCAGGGGGCAGTTAAGAGTTTGGAGTCAGAGGTAGGCCAGACCAGATAAGGACATTAGTGAACCAGATGGATTTTACAATACTCAAATGATAGCTGTCATGGTCACCATTACTGAGACCAGCTTTATATTCCTGATTTATTAATTGCATTGAGATGGGATTTAAACCCAGGGTCCCCAGAACATTAGCCTGGGCCTCCGGATTACTGATCTAGTGACGTTGTCAATATAGCACCATCTCTCCTCTTCTCCTCCCTCCCCACCACTGATGACCAGTTTTGTCCTAAAAAGGTTCAGAGCAGAGTTACAGTGAAACATGAGTGAAAGCTGCATCTAGTATTACTGTCTTTACAATCCGTGATACAGTTCCCCCAGACCTTTCTCCAAATGACTGCAGAGTCAGCAACTATTTTCCTGCACTGAAAGGCGCACAGGCCTCAGGCACTGGGAATATGTTGGTCGGAACCAGTGTTTTAAAAAAAATTTAGAGGACCAATTCATTTTTTCCAATTAAGGGGCAATTTAGAGTGGCCAATTCACCTACCCAGCATATCTTTGGGTTGTGGGGGCAAAACCCACACAAACACAGGGAGAATGTGCAAACTCCATACAGACAGTGACCCAGAGCCGGGATTTGAACCTGGGACCTCAGCGCCGTGAGGCAACAGGGCTAACCCACTGCGCCACCGTGCTGCTCACGGAACCAGTGTTTAAGGTTTGGTTCTGCTACACTTTGGCAGGGATACCTATTAGCATTATTCAAACACAGTGACAATATAGGTGTACAAAATAAACATTTCTTTGGCTAGCACGAAAATGCATCCACTAATCAAAGCACAAAATATAGAATATTGGGAATAAAAAAAGTACATTTTTTTCTTTAGAATGCAAATAGAACATGACTTCTGGTTGCGGTTATGCAGAGCTAAGTCGCACGTTCGGCAGCTCCCGCTTGGAACGGACTTTTGGGCTCTTTTCAGGACCCCCAACGGCATTTTTTCGACATTTCCCGGTGTGGGAAGAAGACTGCAATATTCTCCCGACAGTGTATGGCTTGGACCAGGAGCGGGGCGACTAAAAAAGTGGTGGTGAACCCAAAGAAAGTGAGAGGGAAGAGGAGCAAGATGGCGGCGGGCAGGGACCAGGCAGCGTGGATGCAGTGGGCGCAGGAGGTTATCCAGCGCTGCTTCAGGGAGCTCAAAGCGGACCTGCTGGAGCCGATGAAGGCTTCTATCGATAAGCTGCTGGTGACCCAGACGGCCCAGGGGGTGGCGATCCACGAGATCCGACAAAAGATCTCCGATAACGAGGACAAGATCTTGGGCCTAGCGGTAAAGGTGGAGGCGCACCACAAGAAATGGCAGGAACGGTTCGAGGAGATGGAGAATTGGTCGAGGTGGAAGAATCTGTGGATCTTGGGCCTCCCGGAGGGGCTGGTAGGGTTGGACGTGGGGGTCTACGTGGTCACCATGTTAAACTCGCTGATGGGAGCGGGATCCTTCCAGGGGCCCCTGGAGCGGGATGGGGCCCATAGAGTGCTGGCGAGGAGGCCCAAGGCTAACGAGCCGCCGCGGGCGGTGCTGGTGCGGTTTCATCGGTTCGCTGATCGGGAGTGCGCGCTCAGATGGGCCAAGAATGACAGGAGCAGCAGGTGGGAGAACGCGGAGGTTCGAATATATCAGGACTGGAGTGCGGAGGTGGCGAAGAACAGGGCCGGGTACAACCAGGCGAACACGGTGCTGCACAGGAAGGGGGTGAAGTTTGGCATGCTGCAGCCGGCGCGACTGGGTCACCTACAAGGACCGGCACCATTATTTTGAGTCCCCGAAGGCATGGGCCTTTGTTCAGGCCGAGAAGCTGGACACAAACGGAGGGTCGGGATGGGTGGTCGGGGATTGCTGTTGTTGTGTTACATTTTGAGGGGGGGTTCTTTGCTCTTGTTTCCTTTTGATTCGGTGTGGGTGGTTAGGGTGGGTTGGGCACTGTTTTGGTTGGGTCTGTCGGGTGGGCTCTTGGAGGGGGGGGGGCAAGTAAATGGAGTAGGGGTGGATAGCCGGTAGGGGGGGATGGGGCCCCGCGGGGAGGGTGAGGCTCGAGTCGGGGGTGAGGGGAATGGGCCTGTAAAAGGAGCTGCGTCAGAGGTGGCGGGGCCGGGCAGGTGGTAAGCGTGGGCTTTTTCCCGCGCTGAAGGCTGGAGGGGGAGGGGCGGTTTCCCGCGCTGGGGGTGGAAGGGGGAGGCGGAGAGCCTGCTGATGGGTAATGGAAGAGGAGGGGATGTCCCACAATGGGAGGAGTCGAAGGAGAGGCAGGAGTGGCCGGGTTAGCAGGAGTCAGCTGACTTGTGGGAGTGCAATGGGGGGAGCAAAGCAGCTAGGAGGGGTCCTAGCTGGGGGGTGGGGGGGGAGAACCGGGTTGCTGATGGTATGGTCAAGGGGGAGCTGGAGCGAGTAGAGGGGGTTGGGACGGGGGTCTGCCGCCGTGGGGAACGGGCCGGGCATGGGGTGCGGGCCAAGGAGGGGTTATGGCTAGTCGGCAGGGGGGTGGGGGGTGGGGAGGGGGTGATCCAGCTGATAACCTGGAATGTAAGGGGACTGAACGGGCCGGTCAAGCGGGCCCGCGTGTTCGCGCACCTGAAGGGGCGGAAGGCGGATGTGGTTATGCTCCAGGAGACACACCTGAAGGTGGCAGACCAGGTAAGATTGAGGAAGGGGTGGGTAGGTCAGGTGTTTCATTCGGGGCTGGATGCCAAAAATCGAGGGGTGGCGATCTTGGTGGGAAAGAGGGTGTCGTTCGAGGCGTCGAGCATTGTGACAGACAATGGCGGCAGGTACGTAATGGTAAGTGGTAAGCTGCAAGGGGAGAGGGTTGTACTGGTCAACGTGTACACCCCGAACTTGGACGATGCGGGTTTTATGCGGCGCTTGTTGGGTCGGATCCCGGACTTGGAAGTGGGGGGCCTGATAATGGGGCGGGGGGTGGTGGTGGTACTTTAACACTGTGTTGAAACCGGCACTGGACCGCTCCAGGTCTAGGACGGGTCGGAAGCCGGCGGCGGCTAAAGTGCTGAGGGGGTTTATGGACCAGATGGGAGGGGTGGACCCTTGGAGATTTGCAAGGGATTCTTCTCGCATGTTCATAAGGCTTATTCCCGAATCAACTTTTTTTTATTATGAGATAGCGAGAGTAGAGGATACCGAGTACTCGGCGATAACCATTTCGGATCACGCCCTGCATTGGGTAGACCTAGAGCTGGGGGAGGAGAGGGACCAGCAGCCATTGTGGCTGTTGGCGAACGAGGAGGTGAGTGAGCCGGTCCGAGGAAGCATAGAGAGATACCTGGAGGCCAACGATTACGGGGAGGTCCGAGTGGGGAAGGGTTGGGAGGTGCTGAAAGTGGTGGTTAGGGGAGAGCTGATCTCCATTAGGGCCCACAAGGAGGAGAGAGCAGAGAGAGAGGCTGGTGGGGGAGATGGTGAGGGTAGACAGGAGGTACGCGGAGGTGCCGGAGGAGGGACTGCTGAGGGAGAGGCGTAGCCTCCAGGCTGAATTCGACCTGTTGACCCCCAGGAAGGCAGCGGCGCAGTGGAGGAAGGCCCAGGGGGCGGTTTATGAATGTGGGGAAAAGGCAAGCCGGATGCTGGCGCATCAGCTTCGGAAGAGGGACGCAGCTAGGGAGATCGGGGGAGTTAAGGATCGGGGAGGGTGTGTGGTGCGGAGTGGGGTTGGCATCAATGGCGTCTTCAGGGACTTTTATGAAGAACTGTATCGGTCCGAGCCCCCACTGGAGGAGGGAGGGATGGGCCGCTTTCTGGACAATTGAGGTTCCCGAAGGTGGAGGAGGGACTGGTGGCGGGATTAGGGGCCCCGATTGGGCTGGAGGAGCTGGCCAAAGGGATAGGGAGCATGCAGGCGGGGAAGGCACCGGGGCTGGCCGGTTTCCCGGTCGAATTCTACAAAACATATGTGGACCTGTTGGGCCCGTTGCTGGTTAGGACCTTCAATGAGGCAAGGTAGGGGGGGGGGGCTTTGCCCCGATGATGTCCTGGGCACTGATCTCCTTGATCCTCAAGCGGGACAAGGATCCCCTGCAGTGTGGGTCTTACAGGCAAATTTCGTTGTTAAACATAGATGCCAAGATGGTGGCGAAGGTCTTAGCCACGAGAATTGAGGACTGGGTGCCGCACGTGATCCACGAATACCAGAAAGGGTTCGTGAAGGGGAGGCAGTTGAACGCCAATGTGCGGATGCTCCTGAACGTTATTATGATGCCGGCGAGGGAGGGGGAGGCGGAGATAGTGGCAGCGATGGACGCTGAGAAGGCCTTCAATGGGGTAGAGTGGGGGTACTTGTGGGAGGTGCTGAAGAGGTTCGGGTTTGGGGAGGGGTTTGTCAGGTGGGTTAGGCTGTTGTACGAGATCCCGATGGCGAGTGTGGTCACGAACAAGAGGTAGGAGTACTTTTGGTTGCATCGAGGGATGAGGCAGGGGTGTCCCCTGTCCCCCCTGCTCTTCGCACTGGCGATTGAACCCCTGGCTATGGCACTGAGGGAGTCGAGGAACTGGAGGGGGTTGGTGCGGGATGGGGAGCAGCATAGGGTGTCGCTCTATGCGGACAACTTGCTGCTATATGTGGCGGATCCAGTGGGGGGAATGCCGGAGGTAATGAGGATCCTCAGGGAGTTCGGGGATTTCTCAGGGTAGAAGCTTAACATGGGGAAGAGCGAGTTGTTCATGGTTCACCCAGGGGACCAGGAGAGGGGGATTGGCGAGCTCCCACTAAAAAGGGCGGAGATGAGCTTCAGGTATTTGGGGGTCCAGGTGGCCAGGAGCTGGGGGGGCCCTGCATAGACTTAATTTCACGAGGCTAGTGGAGCAAATGGAGGAGGAGTTTAAGGGGTGGGACACGTTGCCGCTGTCCCTGGCGGGTAGGGTGCAGTCAGTTAAGATGACGGTGCTCCCAAGGTATTTGTTCCTATTCCAGTGCCTCCCCATTCTTATCGCGAAGGCCTTCTTTAAGCGGGTCAACAGGAGCATAACGGGGTTTGTGTGGGCGCGAGGGACTCCCGAGGGTGAGAAGGGTGTTCCCGGAGCGGAGTAGGGATGGGGTGGGGTTGGCACTGCCCAACCTCTGTGGGTACTACTGGGCCGCCAATGTGGCGATGGTGCGCAAGTGGGTGATGGAGGGGGCTGCATGGAAGAGGCTGGAGACGGCGTCTTGTGAGGGTACGAGTCTGGAGGCGCTGGCAACGGCTCCGCTGCCGCTCCCTCCAATGAGGTATACCGCGAGCCCAGTAGTGGCGGCTAACCTCAAAATCTGGGGGCAGTCGAGGCGGCACAGGGAGGGAAGTGAGGGCCTCGGTGTGGACCTCAATACGGGGGAACCACCAGTTTGTCCCAGGGAGAATAGATGGAGGGTTTTCGGGGTGGCACAGGGCAGGGATACGAAGGTTGGGGGACCTGTTTGTGGATGGGAAGTTCGCGAGCCTGGGTGAGCTGGAGGAGAAGTATGGGCTCCCCCTGGGGAACACCTTTAGGTATCTACAGGTAAGGGCATTTGCCAGGCGGCAAGTGGTGGAATTCCCGCTGCTGCTGCCACGCACGATACATGACAGGGTGCTCTCGGAGTGGGTGGGTTGGAGAGGGGAAGATCTCGGCAACTTACCAGATGATGTAGGAGGAGGAGGAGGCCTCGGTGGTGGAGTTGAAAGGTAAGTGGGAGGAGTTGGGGGAGGAGATCGAGGAGGGGACGTGGGCAGATGCCCTTGGGGAGGGTGAATTCTTCCTCTTCGTGCGCGAGGCTCAGCCTCATACAGTTTAAGGTGCTGCACAGGGCACACATGACCAGGACAAGGATGAGCCGGTTTTTTTGGGGGTGAGGACAGGTGTGTTAGGTGCTCAGGGAGCCCAGCAAAGCACACCCATATGTTCTGGCATGCCCAGCGCTGGAGGAGTTTTGGGAGGGCGTGTCTTGGGTGGTAGGATCCAGGGTCAAACCGGGTTGGGGAAATCGCAATATTTGGGGTTGCAGGGGAGCCGGGAGTGCAAGAGGCGAAAGAGGCCGGTATTCTGGCCTTTGCGTCCCTGGTAGCCCGGCGAAAGATTCTTCTTCAGTGGAAGGATGCGAGGCCCCCAAGCGTGGAATCCTGGATCAACGATATGGCGGGGTTTATTAAATTGGAGAGGTTGAAATTTGCCTTAAGGGATTTGGTGCAAGGGTTTTTCAGGCGGTGGCAACTGTTCTTGGACTTCCTGGCAGAACGGTAGACAACGGTCAGCAGAAGCAACCCGGTGGGGGGGGGGGTTCTATTTTATTTTTGTTTGTCTACACTGGGGGATATGAAGGGGTGTATATATTTGCTAGGTGTTAATTTGGGGTGTTAATTTATTATTTATGTATTGGGGGGGGGGGGGGCACGGGGGTGGTTTTATTTTGTCTTGTATTTAATTCTATTGGGTTCCTTTTTCATTTTGTTGTTGATATTTTGTGAAAACTTTAATAGAAATTTTTTTTTTTTTAAAGAATGCAAATAGAAGGGTAGATAGGTGACTGCTGCCAGTAAAGGGATCCAGAATGAGAGAACATAGATATAAAATGAACTGTCCAAGATTTAGATTAGAGAGTAGGAGAAACATTTTATACAGAGGTGTGAGGCTGTGGGGTTTTCGTTGACATTCAAGATAGGTTGGGTAAGTGAATGAAGGGATATGGGATTGGGGGGAAATAAATGTGATTTATCAACTTATTGGGCTGAATGGCTGGTTTCAGTGCTATTTCTGTGTACCGGCATCAATTGTAGAGATCAGTGTCATTTCAGGATGCTGTAAATGGAGGATGTTCTCTCTTCCATTTTTCCCAGGGCTGAAGAATAGCATGCAAGCACAAAGCTCTGGCTGGGCAGGCCTGGCCAATGTGGAGAATGTTCAGCGTTAATGTAGGTCATACTGCTGTGTCTGGTATCAATGCTCAATTGCTTCAGCCTCTGGCCCCTCACAACACGTTAAGAATTGCAGCACATGTAGAACCGTCAGTTGCCATCATTCCCAATGTCAGCTGCTAGGTGGCAGCACTAAACCAGAATGTGAAATATTAAAAGACTTTGTTGTAGGAAAGCAGGAAGGATGAATTTTGGATAGCTATGAGAGGCAAACACAGGGAACTGAGGAATCCCAATGGAAAAAAACACATGCCTCAAAGGAGTTGTTATAAAAACATGAGAAAATGGAAACAGCCATTTAGCCCATTGAGACTGCTCCACTATTGAAGACAATGTCTGATCTCATTATCAACTCCATCTTCCTGACCCCCCCCCCCCCAATAAGTCTTGAAGCCTTTGCCAATCACCAATGTAACTCAGTCTTGAATATATTCAATGTCCCAGCTTCCACTGCTCACTGAGGAAGAGAATTCCAAACACTAACAAACCTCTAAAAGGAGAAATTCCTGTTCATCTCCAACTTAAATGGGAGACACCTTATTTCGGAACTGAGTCGCTTTGTTCTGGATTCCGCCATGAAAGGAAACATCCTCTCCGCATCGAACCTGTCCAATCTGCTCAGAATCTTATATACTCCAATGAGACAAACTTTCATTCTTCTAAATTCCACAGAATATAGGTCCAACCTGCTGAACCTTTCCTCATGGGACAACACGTTCATCTCAGGAATCAACCTAATGAACCTTGTTGACTAACCACAGCGATCAACTTTTGTCAATCGGGCTAGAATAGATCGAGGCACAAGGAGAAACACCCCTGTAATGAGGAGCTTTCGGAACCAGAGGTCCAAAGTCACAAGCACATGACATATCCACTACCTACTGGGTCATGGCCAACATTATTCAGTATTATAATCAGTCATATCCTCTCTCAACGGGCTCTTTTTTTAGTGAGAGCATGCTCAAATTTCATAAATCGCTCCCGAATATCCAATGCCTCCATGATCTCAGATAGGATTTCCAGTCATTTCCAAACTGTTACAGACCAGAGATAATCCATTCGGGACTCTTTCTTTAAAGTTAATTGTTTTCAGGTACAATTATTTCTGAAATGAAAACAAATTGTAACACAAGGGGGAAGAGGTAAAGAAAGTAGACAATAGTTAATGATGGCTGACAGTTGATAGAGGGAGACAGAAAAGCACTGAAACGAAATTAAAGACTACTTTTCCATTTCAAAGCTCCCAGAAGAGGACATCCTAGTGAGGTTCCACTGATCAGGCTTAACCAGAGTAATGTGTGACGGAACAAAGGACCAACCGAACATTGTGTTTTTAAACATAGAAAAGTTGAGTTTTTATCCAAAGAAACCTGCACAGATTACAGCAAAGCCCATTTCAAGATAGAGAATCTGTATCACAGAAATACAATTCAATGTTGGAGCAAGGAGGAACATGCAAACTATTTGATTTCGGAGACTGTCAAGTGAGAAACAATAATACCACATCAAATAGTGTCTTGCCCATCAGAAGGAGCGATGACTCGAGCTGCAAACTTCACACTGTGTTGATCTAACGAATTCCACTTGATCAAATGTATGGAAAATAGAAACTCTCTCTGGCTATTACTGGAACATTACTGCATGTGAAAGAATAGAAGCATTTACTCAAATTACTCCCAAATATTTCTCTGTTAAGATAAAAAAATACACTACAAAACTATGAATGTACTGTACACTTGTTCAAAAGGAAAGTCACAGCTACACCAGTAAAGTACAAAATCCTTACAAAACCAAAATGGTGTCAAAACGTTAGAACAATGTTGCCTCTGGATTGAACTGTGCTTGAGAAAGTAGTTATAACATATGGAATTTCCAAGTTTCATTCACGACGATACTGGTGTCGAATGATTTCCAAGTGAGGCAGGTGGTGATGGTACTTTAATGTTGTGAGGAAATCGGCGAGTATAGAAGAGAATGTAGGCTTGAGCTTTACAAACTTCATCCACAGCACAGATGGTCACTGTGGAATCGTTACAATGGACCCATAATCCTATAAGAGAGTCAAAATCGCAATTACTGTGCAAACTGAAGTCACTGGTAACATAACAGAGACATGGGCGGGGACGGGCCCCGCGGGACCGAGGCCGGGACGGGCCCCGCGGGACCGAGGCCGGGACGGGCCCCGCGGGACCGAGGCCGGGACGGGCCCCGCGGGACCGAGGCCGGGACGGGCCCCGCGGGACCGAGGCCGGGACGGGCCCCGCGGGACCGAGGCCGGGACGGGCCCCGCGGGACCGAGGCCGGGACGGGCCCCGCGGGACCGAGGCCGGGACGGGCCCCGCGGGACCGAGGCCGGGACGGGCCCCGCGGGACCGAGGCCGGGACGGGCCCCGCGGGACCGAGGCCGGGACGGGCCCCGCGGGACCGAGGCCGGGACGGGCCCCGCGGGACCGAGGCAGGGACGGGCCCCGCGGGACCGAGGCCGGGACGGGCCCCGCGGGACCGAGGCCGGGACGGGCCCCGCGGGACCGAGGCAGGGACGGGCCCCGCGGGACCGAGGCAGGGACGGACCCCGCGGGACCGAGGCAGAGACGGGCCCCGCGGGACCGAGGCAGGGACAGGCCCCATGTACATGGGCCCCGCGGGACCGAGGTCGGGACGGACCCCGCGGCCGGGACGGGGCGGGCCCAGCGGGACCGGGGCCGGGTCAGGACGGGCCCAGCGGGACCGGGGCCGGGTCGGGACGGGCCCAGCGGGACCGAGGCAAGGGCGGGCCCGAGGCCGGGACGGGCCCAGCGGGACCGAGGCCGGGACGGGCCCAGCGGGACCGAGGCCTGGACAGGCCCCATGAAGATGGGCTCCGCGGGACCGAGGCCGGGAAGAGACCCATGTAGATGGGCCCCGCGGGACCGAGGCCGGGACGTGACGGGCTCCGCGGGCCCGAGGCCGCGACGGGCCCAGCGGGACCGAGGCCGCGACGGGCCCAGCGGGACCGAGGCCGCGACGGGCCCAGCGGGACCGAGGCCGCGACGGGCCCAGCGGGACCGAGGCCGCGACGGGCCCAGCGGGACCGAGGCCGCGACGGGCCCAGCGGGACCGAGGCCGCGACGGGCCCAGCGGGACCGAGGCCGCGACGGGCCCAGCGGGACCGAGGCCGCGACGGGCCCAGCGGGACCGAGGCCGCGACGGGCCCAGCGGGACCGAGGCCGCGACGGGCCCAGCGGGACCGAGGCCGCGACGGGCCCAGCGGGACCGAGGCCGCGACGGGCCCAGCGGGACCGAGGCCGCGACGGGCCCGAGGCCGCGACAGGCCCAGCGGGACCGAGGCCGCGACGGGACCGAGGCCGCGACGGGCCCAGCGGGACCGAGGCCGCGACGGGCCCAAGGCCGTGACGGGCCCAGCGGGACCGTGGCCGGGACGGGCCCAGCAGGACCGAGGCCGCGACACGCCCAGCGGGACCGAGGCCGCGACGGGCCCAGCGGGACCGGGGCCCGCGGGACCGAGGCGGGGACGGGCCACAGACAGACTCGCAAAATCATCTGAACTTGAATACAATTCATGCATTCCCCTGAAGCATCGATTTAAATCAGGGCGACTGTCGTACGATGGCAACGGTCTTCTGCTAGCTCTCCTAGGTGGAAATGCAAGTGAATGGCAAGTGTTGACAGCATGTCTGCTGAAGCAGGACTTTGGAACCAAGTGCGAGATGTTTGGAGGACTGGGGTAAAAGAGAGGGGATTGAGAGGAAAGCTCAAATTTATACATCAAACACGTCCTCCGTATGTTATGGTGGTATTGTATTAGTCAAAGTGCTCGGATGCAAATCTGCAAACAAGACCCTCTCCCAGTGTGTAGTCTTGGGTGAGGCAAGCGTGTCATTCAAAGCCATTTTTACTTTTGGCAGTCAGCTTATCGACAGAGTAGACGCCAAAGGCTGTGGGTCATGGGTTTGGGCAGCACACGTGGCTGGCACTGTGGCTTCACAGCGCCAGGGTCCCAGGTTCGATTCCCCGCTGGGTCACTGTCTATGCGGAGTTGGCACGTTCTCGCAGTGTCTGCATGGGCTTCCTCCAGCTGTTCTGGTTTCCTCCCACAGTCCAAAGACGTGCAGGTTAGGTGGATTGGCCATGATAAATTGCCCTTAGTGACCAAAAAGGTTAGGAGGGGTTATTGGGTTGTGGGGATAGGATGGAAGTGAGGGATTGAGTGCGTCGGTGCAGACACGATGGGCCAAATGGCCTCCTTCTGCACTGTATGTTCTATGTATCTATGTAAAGGGAGAGAGAGAAAAATGGTAACCCTAATTTATCAACGATAAAGTGAACCCATAACTTAAACCTTTATTGAATGCATCAGGTACTGAAAATGATGAGCGGACAGCTCACACCGGCCGGACAGCTCACACCGGCCGGACAGCTCACACCGGCCGGACAGCTCACACCGGTGTAACAGAATATTCATGAAATTAAAGTTAAGGCAAACTACTAGGGCAGAGTGGAAGACTGACCCCAGACAAATCCCACTCTTGGTTGGGTATGTTTAATGTCACCACTTCTACCATAATTAAGTATTTAGCCATGGGCCACAAAGGATCATCACAAAGGACCATAGACATCTCTCTCTATTAAAGAGAGACAATCAGTTATATATAGCTTGACACATACAGCTTCACATGGGTGGGCCAAGGCAAGGAGGCAAACCTCCATGAATGACCAGAGCCACTACGGGGATATGCAGTTGGCATCATTCTGCATCACATTTGAGCTATCTAACCAACTGAGTTAATTAATGCTCAGATTTGCAATTACAGAAATGGTTCAGATACAGTTGTGATTTCCATCAGTGCCAGAGGATCCAGCACCGGGCCATGCCCTTTAATAAAATTTGCAGATGTTATGGAGCGGGGAAAGGACACAGAAACCACAGAACAGCCATTCATTTCCCCATCCAGCAGATTCTTCATACAATTCGACAGATGTAGCCCTCTGATTTTCACGACTGACAATTCTACTCAGTATTTCTGGGTAAATATGTATTCAATAATTGATAAAGAAACATCAGGTAGAATATTTTCACATTACCATACAGATTTCAGTTCCCACTTTCCTATTTCCCAATCACGCAACTCCAAGATAGAATGAATACACACCTCCATCAGTACTGTAGCAATATGCGGTATAGTGCCCTGAGCCAAAGCCCTTTCCATGATGCATGACCACAGCAGCCAGGTCATATATGAAGCAGTTGGGCCCGAGGGTTTCTGCCAACTCTCTGCAGCAGTATGGTTCCATGTTTAGTACCTGGTCAAAGCTCACATGTACTCCTATCTTCTCACGGTGATTGCGACCTGACCATCTGCAAAAAAAATCCCAAAGAACTGAGTGAAGAATTATAATTGGAATAATTACAATTATAAACCAAAGAGCAAGGAGCTCTTAACTATTTAAAAAAAAGTTACATTACCGAAAGCGTTTGAGGTGTAGTCGCAGAACCCGAGGTAGCTTGTGGACCATTAGCTGTTTTTGAGCTTCAGTCAGGATCAAAGGTTTTGAAGATGACTTCCTGCGTTTCCCTAGGACATGAAGCAACATTTGAACATCTCAAACATCATTAGGTAAAGTTTCAATTTAGTTCATGAAATGTTGCATCACCCAGAGTGAATACAGATCAGTCTGAGCCTAGGGCTGGAATTCGCATTTTCAGTTTAGCTGCACGTTCTGTGCGCTATGGAAAATACTGCATGTTCTAAACCACAAACCGTTGCCAGATATGGAGCAGACTAATGTCAATTGTAAAAGCAAAATACACAAAAGCTGGAGCACATATCACCCAAGAGATGAAAGTTTCTGGCTGTCATTCATTTTAGAAATCACAGGCGCTGTTTTCGCACTGGTTGAGTATCATATGGCCATACCTGCATAGTAAAGCCTGAACCAAAATGGTTTTGGCTCCGAACGCTCCACTCAAAAAATAAAACATATGAATTATATAAGAATTTAGAAAACTATCTCAAAGTATTTTCTTAGGCTACATTTTAACATAGCATTAAAAAAGGTACACAGCAAAATCACAAATATTTCAGTATGTACCTTGAGAAAATTATGTTCATTGCTCTTAGTGTTATAATAATAATAATAATAATGGGCAGTACGGTGGCACAGTGGGTTAGCCCTGCAGCCGCACGGCGCCGAGGTCCCAGGTTCGATCCCGGCTCTGGGTCACCGTCCGTGTGGAGTTTGCACATTCTCCCCGTGTTTGGTGGGTTTCGCCCTAACAACCCAAAGATGTGCAGGGTAGGTGGATTGGCCACGCTAAATTGCCCCTTAATTGGAAAAAATGAATTGGGTTCTCTAAATTTATTTTTTTAAATAATAATAATAATAATAATTTATTGTCACAAGTAGGCTTCAATGAAGTTACTGTGAAAAGCCCCTAGTCGCCTGTTTCCGGCGCCTGTTCGGGGAGGCCGGTACGGGAATTGAACCCACGCTGCTCCCTTGTTCTGTATTACAAGCCAGCTATTTAGCCCACTGTGCTAAACCAGCTCGATTTCTCAGAACTAATTTACTACATGAGGCACTTTACAATTCTCAAGTGATAAAGCGCTATATTAATGCAAGTTATTCCTTAAGCAATACATGGAATTGGACATTATAATTTGTAATATAACCCACCCAATATTACATAAATTATAATGACCCAATCATGTGTTTCTATTTGTAGGGAAGTGATGGTGTTGTGGCATTGCCACTGGACTACTAATCCAGAGACCCAGGGTAATGCTCTGGGTTCCCAGGTTCGAATCCCATCATGGCAAATGGTGAAACTTGAATTAAATAAAAACTTGGAATTAAAAGTCTAATGATGACCATGAAACCATTGTCAGTTGTTGTGAAAACCATTCTGGTTCAGTAATGTCCTTTAGGGAAGGAAATGTGTTGCCCTTACCTGGTCTGGCCTACATGTGACTCCAGACCCACAGCAATGTGGTTGACTCTCAAGTGCCCCCTCAAGGACAATTAGGGATGTGCAATAAATGCTGGCCCAACCGGTGACCCCTACATCCCATGAAACAACTTGCCGTTTCTCGTTTATGATTTACTTCTGAAACTGTAGGGCTGGAAACTGGTGGTTTTAATTTCAGGCAACTGTCAGCATTGAGCAGGCCAAGACCAAGTGGAGCAAAGTTCTAAAGTAAAGATCCTGTACTCCTTCACAAACCCCGCTCACCAACCAGATGTACTGCAGCTGCAGACAGAGTGCTGACTGAACTGGGGACAGCTTTATGGACACATTCTCACTAGGAAATAGGTTCAAAATGTCCATCAGGTCCCTTCAATGCATCAATCTGAGTGGGATCAGTTCTAGGTGACTAAAGCCAAAAGTTAGTTTCTGAAGGAGGAAACAAAATTATGACTGTTCAAATGCAACATCGCAGCCAATTTCCCTAATCTTAAACAGTTGTCAGAACAGCTCTTAATCTGACCACTAGAGGATGTACAAGTGATATCAGATGTACAAGTGATATCAGTATTCATTCAATAACATACACAAGATAAAGAGCTGAGCTGAAGTATTGGCCAACAGTACTGATTGGAAACTCACAACACAAGTTCAAACCTCACCGCACAGGTTATGAAACTGAATTCAATTAATCTGGTAATTTGTGGTAATACTAGAAACGAAAATAGCTAAAACCTCCCTGGTCTACGAATGTCCTTCAGGGAAAGGACCTTGCCACCCCAACCCAGTCTGGACTACATGTGACTCAAACCCTTTACTTTATATACTACATCCTATGGATACTAAACTGCAGCTTAGCAACTAACTCATTAACAAATGGGCTTGTAACACCAGTTTTGGGTTAATTTTGTGAATATTGGATAATTCATCAGCCACCAGCAACAAACACCACTGAAAGAAGCCTTTTTTTTGCGAACCACAACGGAAAATCATCGCAGAAATTGCCTTACAACAGCTCCACGTGATGAACTATTTCTTTTTAATTTCTATAAATTTAAAGTACTCAATTCTTTTTTTCACAATTAAGGGGCAATTTAGTGTAGCCAATCCACATCTTTGGTTAGCACTGTTGCTTCACAGCACCAGGGTCCCAGGTTCGATTCCCGCTTGGGTCACTGTCTGTGCGGAGTCTGCACGTTCTCAGTGTCTGCGTGGGTTTCCTCCGGGTGTTCTGGTTTCCTCCCACAAGTCCCGAAAGACATGCTGTTAGTTAATTTGGACATCTGAATTTTATTTTATTTTATTTATTGTCACATGAACCGAAGTATAGTGAAAAGTATTTGTCTGCGGCCGAGGAACATACACAGTACGTACATAGTAGACAAAAGAATAATGAACAGAGAACATTGACAAATGGTACATCGACAAAACAGTGATTGGTTACAGTGTGGAGCAAGGGGCCAAACAAAGCAAATACATGAGCAAGAGCAGCATAGGGCGTCGTGAATAGTGTTCTTACAGGGAACAGATCAGTCCGAAGGGGAGTCGTTGAGGAGTCTTGGTAGCTGTGGGGAAGCTGTTCCTATGGCTGGATGTGCGAGTCTTCAGACTTCTGTACCTTCTGCCTGATGGAAGGGTCTGGAAGAAGGCAATGCCTGGGTGGCAGGGGTCTCTGACAATGCTGTCTGCCTTCCTGAGGCAGCGAGAGGTGTTTCCAGAATCAGTGTGAGGGTGGCAAGTTTGTGTGATGCGTTGGGCTGAATTCACCACAGTCTGCAGTTTCTTGCGTCTTGGACCGAGCAGCTGCCATACCTGGCTGTGATGCAGCTGGATAGGATGCTCTCTATCACACATCTGTAGAAGTTTGAGAGAGTCAATGCAGACATGCCAAATTTCTTTAGCTTCCGTAGGAAGTAGAGACGTTGTTGGGCTTTCTTGACTGTTGCATCAACACGAGTGGACCAGGACAGAATTCTCCCTCCATATACCCAAACAAGCGCCAGAATGTGGCGACTAAGGGCTTTTCCCAGTAACTTCATTGCAGTGTTTATGTAAGCTTACTTGTGACAATACAAATTATTATTTTGGGTTGTAAGAGTGAGACCCCTGTATATGGGGGAAATGCAATGTATAATTTCTACTTGTTGTGCTCTTGTTGCTTTCTTTTTGTTGGGGGGGGGGGCGGGGTTTGTTGAAAATTTGTTGAAAAACTTGAATAAATATATTTGAAAAAGAAAAAGGGAGACCCACGCAGACGGGGAGAATGTGCAAACTCCACATGGACAGTGACCCAGGCCCGGCATCGAACAGGAATCCTCAGCGGCGTGAGGCAGCAGTAATAACCAACGTGCCACCCTGTGATTAACTATTTAACGTCCCAAGATTATAACATTAAACAGGCTATTCGGCCCAGTGGCTCTATTGCGGATTTTGATTCACATGTCCTTCCCACCTATCCCATCATATCCGTTTCTCTTTTGTTTACTTATTTATCATCCCTTTAAATGTCTTTATGTTACTTGCTTCAGTTACACTTCCGGTGACGGCGGGCAGGAGGCAGCCGCACATTTGAGGGCTCCCGTTCGAGAACGGCATTTTCGGGGTTTAACGCCCGGTCCTAGGGGCAACGAAGGCGGCAAAAGCAGGGAGAAGGCACAGTGAAGGGAAATGTCAAAAATAAGTTCAAAAACGGCCGTGGAAAAAGCAGCTGAAAGTCCGTCGGGGAGTGGAAAGGCCACTCCCTGTGGGAGACGGCAAGAAAAGTGGAGGCTGGGGCACCAGGGGAGGCCGCATTGCCAACGGCTGAAGAAATGACTACGCTGATGGCTGTGGAACTCGAAAGGCAGTTCACAAAACACATGGAGGTGATGAGGAAGGAGATGGGGGCGGTATTGAAAGTGCTGGTGGAGGAGGCGATTGCTCTGGTGAAGGCGGCGGTATTGAGCGCAGTGGCGGAGGTGCGGGAGCAAGGTGAGGCGCTGAAGTAAGTGGAAGAGACATTATCGCAGCAGTGAGCAACTTATCTCGATGGGGAAGGAGATGCGGAAGGTGATAGAGATCAACAAGAGTCTGCGAGCCAAAATGGACAACTGGGAAACAGATCCAGGCGACAGAATCTGAGGATTGTGCCCGAAGGAGTGGAAGGCCCAAGGCTGACTTGAGTATTTTGCCACGATGTTGGCGAAGCTATTGGGGGAGGGGGATGATCCTTCCCGATATGAACTGGATCAGGCTCATCGGTCGTGGAGGCCTGTACCAAAGGAGAGCGAGCCGCCAAGAGTAGTGACTCTGTGATTTCGTAGGTACAGTGTGAAAGAGAAGGTCCTGTGCTGGGCAAAGCAGAAGCGGGTGGTGCAGTGGGCTGGAGCTGGTATACGCATATATCAGGAATTTACGGTGGAGCTGGCAAGGAGGCGGGCTGCCTTCAGCCGGGTGAAGAAGGCACTGTACATCAGTACGGTGCAGTGCGGCATAGTATACCCAGCTAAGTTGAGGGTGACCTACAAATCCAAGGACTTTTATTTTGGGACGGTGGAAGCAGCGGAGGAGTTTGCGAAGGCAGAAGGACTATGGCTGAATTGAGAAATGGTCATGTACCGATGTAGCCTTATGTAACTGTATTTTTTCACTGCATGCTGGTGTGTGTGCGAAATGAGCCGACGTTGTATATACTTGGACAAGGGAAGAGATGAGACTTTCACTTGCAATGATGGTTCTTTGGGGCTTGGGTGTGTGCGGGGTTTGTGTGCTAAAAGGGATTTCTTTGTTTTCCTGGGACCGGGCAAGGGGGAAAGAGACTCGGGCGGGGGCCTCCACCCTGAGGTGGGGGGAGGGGCTGTGGCCATCGGAGCCTGGCAGAACAGGTTCCAATGAGTCTAGCCAGGGTGGAAAGTTGGGGGGGAAGGAACAGAGGTTGGGGGGAGGAGTTTTATAAGAGGAAGTGGAGGGGAGGAGTCGGGAGGGGGGTTACAATTCATGGGTGCCATTTACAGTACTCTTTCGGGGATTGGATGGAATTGAATGGGGGGGGGGGGAGAAAAGAGATGGACTCTATAGGCGATTCTTGATTCCTTTTTCTTTCCTTTGCTTTTCCCATCGTGGGAGGGTTTGTTTTATTTGATGCTTATGTTGTCAGGTGGGCCGTTGTTTGGGGTGGTGGGAGGATGGGATCATTGTTTTTGATAAGGGGATTGACTTTGTATTTGTTACCGTTTACTGCTTGTTGGTGGGGTGTAAATTCTGAAGAAAATGTGAAAATGGAGAATAAAAATATATATATTTTTTTATAAACTACGTAATGCACCAAAAGCTGATGCTCAGATAAATACTACTGCCGTTTGTATCTGGACTCATCCTGCATTCATAAGCAAACAAAAAACTGACTAAAAACAGGCAAATAGAAGCTGCAAATAAAATCATGCAAATGCCAGCAACAAATTGCAAATATCATTGACGAACATTCCCTCAGCTCCAGCCACCTTCGCTCAGTGTTATACTCAGTAAATTTTGAAACTGAAGGCTCCCAGGTAAGGTTGCTTGTTCATCTGCACACTGAACTAAAAACTGTTTTTTTAAAATTGGATATTTCAGGTTGGAGTCTTTCAATTTATTTATGTAATCCCATTACACAACTGCACATATTTCAAGTGTGAATACATGGGATTGGCCATGTTTTTCCTGCGCCTGCAAACAGTAATGCAGTTTGGAAAAGATTTAACCAACTTGCCAACCTCAACGAGACCAGGTTAGTTCTTGCAGCCATGAATACCTGCACAGCATTATTTAGTGCTTAATAAATGATATCTTCCTCGTCTTTTGTGTAGTTCCTGCGTTATAGCATAACTAACTCATTAACAAATGTGTTTTAACACCAGTTATGGGTTATTTTTGTGAATATTGCATAATTCACCAGCCTCCAGCAACAAACACCACTGAAAGAAACTATTGTTTGTACCAAGCACAATGGAAAATCATTGCAGAAACTGCTTTACAACAGCTCCTCATGACAATGCAATGTCCCAAGATTACATAGAATTTACATGAAACAGGTCATTTGGGCGAACACTATGCTGATTTTGATTCACATGCTCTTCCTCCCACCTATCCCATCATATTCTTTTTTCTGTTGTGTACTTATTTAGCTTCCCTTTAAACACATTGATCTGACGTGCCTCAACAAGTCCATGTGATATATAGATACGAGGGCTGAGTTGATTAAAGTAGATTGGGAAACTAGATTGCAAGTTCTAAAAATAAGAAATGGCAAGTGTTTAAGAAACTAATTCAACATTCCCTTAAAGAATAAAAACTCCATGGGAAAAGTGGACCAAGCTGGATAACATCAGGTCAAAGGAAGAGGTTTATGATATTGCCAGAAAGGACAGAAAATCCTGCAAAGGCTGTACAAGAAATTAATATGAAGAGAATATGAGCATAAACTATCAAGAGACATAAAAACTGATTGCAAAAGCTTATATAAGCTATGTAAATAGGAAGAGATGAGGTAGAGACAGGAGAAATTATTGCAGTGAATCCTCAGTTAAGGTGGTAACTGCGTTTGTGAAAAGTGCACTTTTCACAAACGCAGTTACCACCTTTTCAAACAAATCAGATTTTCCCATTAAAATAACTTCAAGGGATTCAGAGATCTAAACATTCAATCTCTCATCACTGATGCACCATGGCAACAGTGCGTACCATCTACAAGATGCACCGCAGTGACTCACCAAGGCTCCTTCGACAGCATCTTCCAAACCCATTCCAAACTCTACCATCAAGAAGGACAAGGGCAGCAGGTACATGGGAACACCCCACCTGCAAGTTTCCCTCCACGTCACCCACCATTCTGACTTGGAAATATATCAACATTCATTCATTGCCACTGGGTTAAAATCCTGGAACTTCCTCCCTAACAGCACTTTGGGTGTACCTGCACCACATGGACTACAGCGATTAAATGTCATCACCTTCTCAAGGGCAATAAGGGATGGGCAATCAATGATGGACTAGCTGGTGACACCTACATCCCAGAAAAAATAAAGGAATCGCAAGCTGCAAATCTCCAGAGCCCAGTCAGTTTATGCTGCTCCACCCATCTGTTTTGTACTAATCAAGTTCACCTTTAATCTGTTAAATTTGTTGGGTGTGCGCATTAATAGTCCATCAAACTTGCAGTTTACTAAGATCACAGATCCCCTGTTGCTCTTGCTGTGATAACGTCATACTTACAGCAGGCTACAATGTAAACAAATCTGAACTAAAGGGCACAGGAAAAGACTTAATTACAAGATATTAAAATTTACAGAAATTAAAATCAACTGAGTGAATAGAACAAAGACGCTCAATAAATCTATTGCAATGGATATAGGAAGATGATAGTAAGTACGCATAAAAAATATCTAATTGTGTATTTTTGTTTATTAGCAGGTATTACGGGCCAGGGTTTAGAGAACACCAAAGTATACCATGGAGTTCACCTGGCCCACAACTTTTAATAGATTTTGGTTATGGGGAGCACAAGGACCCACTTTACATGCAACAGAGAACTAAAAGTATTTTTAAACAAAAACAATGTTTATTCTATGAATCCAGTTAACATTTTATAAACATAGTAAACAGTTTATCAACTACCAACCCTGACCACCCCCCAAAAGATACAGTACACTATAGATAACCCTAAATAACTTTCCAAACAACATCCATGAGTTAAAGCCTTTGTAAACATAGACAGCAGGCTTAAATTCTCTACAGAAACAGTTATTACTTTGAAATCATCAATGAGCTGAAGACATTCTTTTGCTTGGAGAGAGAGAGATCATTACACAGCTGCTGAAGTGAAAGACAGCCCAGCTCCACCCACACAATGACATCACTGCAGCTATTTGATATATACCCATTTCTTAAAGATGCATCCACCTGACACAGGGGTGAAAGAGGAAAAGCATTTGGTCACCATCACTGTCTCATACCCATTGTAAAGCAGTTGTCAATGTGGCTATCAGTTGCTCGCCTCATCTCGAGGCACCAGTTTACGTGTTAAATGATGCAGTCACAAATGAGGCAAACTAGGTGGGAAGGAGAAGGGGGTAGAGTGGGTTAGGAGGAAGGAAGAATCTTATAAGGGGTCTAGTTTGAGGGCTATGGTGGCGGAAGTGTTGCCAATGGTTCCGAGTAGGTATTCAGGCAGGTCGGTGGTGCAGTCCACGATGAAGATATGGAATCAGCCGAGGAGGCATTTTAGGGTGGAAGGGATGTCAGCGCTAATGGCGCTGTGCGAGCATCATGGGTTTGGAGCTGGGATGGGGGGGGGGGGGGGGGGGGGTTGGAAGGAGAGAGGATGGATAGTGTATACAGGAGGTGGAGGGAAGTGGGGCTGGTCAAGGTGAAGGGAAGTGGGGCTGGTCAAGGTGAAGGATTTGTATTTGGAGGAAGGTTTCGCCAGTGTGGAGGAGCTAAGGGAGAGGGTAGAGCTGCCGAGGGGGAGTGAGTTCAGGTATCTGCAGGTTAGGGACTTTGCACAAAAGGTCTGGAGGTCGTTCCCTAGGTTGCCGGGATACACCCTGCTGGAGCGACTGCTGCTTCCGGATGTGGAAGGGGAGGGAAGAATTGGGGATATATACAAGTGGCTGGGGGGGCAGGCAGGTGAGCGGGTGGTGAAGATCAATTGGGGAGTATGGAATGAGGCACTGAGTAGGGTAACCGGGACCTCCTCTTGTGCAAGGATGAGTCTGATACAGTTTAAGGTGGTGCACAGGGTGCATATGACTTGGGCAAGTATGAGTGGGATCTTTCAGGGGGTATAAGATGAGTGTGAGAGGTGTGGGCAGGGGTCAGTGAATCATGAGCATATGTTTTGGGATTGCGAAAAATTGGGAAGATTCTGGGCGAGAGTGTTTGCGGTCTTAGACAGGTAGTGGAGAAGGTGGAGGAGCTGGACCCTTTGGTGGCGATATTTGGGGTTTCAGAGAAGTCAGAATACATGGAGAGGAGGAAGGCCGATGTCGTGGCCTTCACGTCTCTGATTGCAAGGCGACAAATTTTGCTGGAGTGGCAGTCGGCATCGCCACCTGGGGTAGAGGCTTGATTGGGTGACCTGTACGACTTCCTGTGGTTAGAGAAGATAAAGCTCAGGGGGTTAAGGGGCTCAGCAGGGGGGTTTGAGAAAAGGTGGAGGATGTTTGTGACCGTGTTTGAGGAGCTGTTTTGTCACGGGGGGGTGGGGGAGGGTGAAAAAGGGTAAAAATCTGTACAGACTGTATAGTTGAGTGTTTCCCGGGGTGTTTATTTGTTGTAACCTGTTTTGTTACATGTTTGCAATAAAATACATTTTTTTAAAAAACTAATGAGACAAGTTCCAGACTGTGATATAAAAACAGTTTTTAGGTACATTGACTCTTTCTACTGTGTCTATGTCCAAGGAGAACAATGGTAATTAAATTTAGAGGGAAAAAGAAAGTTGACTAATTATTTTCACAGGAGACAGGAGATTCATAATACAAGTCTTTTGACTTATGATTGAGGAAGCCATCGCTTCTCGGCCTTTTGTCTAAGATCAAGCGCAGTGCTTCTCGGCCTTTTGGATAAGATGAGCGTGGGATCAGGTGTATTGCCTGGATCTGGCATGTCTCTCTTGTGGAGACCATGAATTGGATTCAATTTGAATTGGTTTTTGGAGCAGGCAAGGAGCTGGATTAGGGGTTTGCCCCATCCACTCTCTTGAGCACTGGCTTTGTAATTCTGATAAAGTAATGGATTTTTAAAAAAATGATTCGAGGAAATCCTGCATTAACTGCAAAACAATGGACTGAATGGTTTCTCAATTCCAAGGTTCATATTGTTTTAGGAGAAAAATCTTTAAGGTGGACGAATGAGGGAAAGTAATATTTTCATTTTAAAACGTTATTTGGTTCACAGTGTTACCATCTGCTGCTAAAACAGGTGAAGGTTGAATGTCACAGCAGGTGGGTCAGGATTTATCCTTTAATCTAAGTGCAGTCAATAGACCAGTATTTTACTGATTTGGTTAGAAATATCATAAGAACATAAGACATAGGAGTAGAAGTCGGCCACTCGGCCCATCGAGTATGCTCTGCCATTCAATGAGATCATGGTTGATCCAACAATCCTCAACTCGGGGGCACGATGGTGACGCAGTAGTTAGCACTGCTGCCTCATGGCATCATGGTCCCAGGTTCGATCCAGGCTCTGGGTCACTGTCCGTGTGGAGTTTGCACATTTTCCCCGTGTTTACGTGGGTTTCGCCCCCACAACCCAAAGATGTGCAGAGTAGGTGAATTGGCCACGCTAAATTGCCTCTTGATTGGAAAAAATGAATTGGGTACTCTAAATTTATATATATTTAAATTTAGAGTACCCAATTCTTTACAAAATACAATCCTCAACTGCACTTTCCCACCTTATCCCCATAACCGTGATTCCCTTATTTATTAAAAATCTGTCCATCTCAGCATTGAACATAGTTAGCGACCCAGCTTCTACAGATCTCTGCAGAATTCCAGATTCACTACCCTCAGAGAAGAAATTCCTCCTCATCTCTGTCTTAAATGGACAACTCCTTACTCAAGAGATTCTGCCCTATGATCCTAGGCTCCCCACAAGAGGAAACATCCTCTCAGCATCTATCCTGTCAAGCCCCCTGAGAATCCTATATGTCTCAACAAGGTCGCCTCTCATTCTTCTAACCTCCAATGAGTACAGGCTTCTCCCAACCTACTTGCAGTTGCATTGGTGGTGGTGGTGGTGGTTGGGGGGGGGGGGGGCAGCTTTGATGTTATTGGGCATTTATAGACATACATTACTTAATTCCTCATTTAACATGATTTGTCAGTCTGATTCCTATGAATTGTCAGTCACCTCAGACAGATACGTCTTTTAATGCCCTTTATTCCAATTAAGGTGTCAAAGGATTTTTAATATATCAGTAATATATAATAGGGAGAAGCAGACTCTGGTAGCCAAGTTTCGCACAAGAGTAATAAGGAACCGGCTTTCTCAGGCTGACTCTGATGGTGTACAACTGCAGTATACAGTTTAGTTCAGAACTAATTTATCAAATACAATTCTCCCAGAGTTTATTTTCATTTTTCTTTCATTCCCATCTCACTGCTGCCGATGCTGAACTCCCATCCAGGTTTTCATTTTGCCTCCTTCACCAACCTGAACTTCACAACTCCTTGCTACACAAAGCTCCTTCACCCATATCCTACTCCATCCCAAATTAAATCCCGTTCACTGATCCCTTCACCCGTTAACCTCCACTGGCTCCTGGTCAGCAATGTGATGGTTTTCAGATTCTTGTTCTCACATAAATCCCTCAGTCACCGTATCTGACCCTAAACTACCCTACATTCTGCAAACATTTTGGCCAATTGAGTGTACCATTCTGTTTCGCTATCAGTGGGAGAGCTCTCAGTTATTATTCCCCCTGACAACTGGGTGGCACGGTAACACAGTGGTTAGCACTGTTGCTTCACAGCGCGAGGGTCCCAGGTTCGATTCCCGCTTGCTGCACGTTCTCCCTGTGACTGCGTGGGTTTCCTCCGGCTGCTCTGGTTTCCTTCCACAAATCCCGAAAGACGTGCTGTTAGGTGAATTGGACATTCTGAATTCTCCCTTGGTGTACCCGAATTCGCCGGAATGTGGCGACTAGGGGCATTTCACAGCAACTTCATTGCAGTGTTAATGTAAGTGTACCTGAGACAATAATAAAGATTATTTTAAAAAAAAATTTTTTAAGCGTACCCAATTATTTTTTTTCCAATTAAGGAGCAATTTAGCGTGGCCAATCCACCTACCCTACACATTTTTGGGCTGTGTGGGCGAAACCCACGCAAACACGGGGAGAATGTGCAAACTCCACACGGACAGTGACCCAGAGCGGGGATTGAACCTGGGACCTCGGCGTTGTGAGGCAGCAATGCTAACCACTGAGCCACTGTGCTGCCCAAAGATAACTGAAATTCATTCCTAAACCCCTTTGATTTGTTTTACTCCTTTCATATCCTAAAAATCCACTTCCTTGACCATGTCTTCTTCCAGACCCATCCCTCAATTCTTACTTGAAGTATCTTGTATTTTATGCAAGTCCAATATGTTGCCATTCAATTTCATGAATTAGTATTAACATTTGTACAGTTGACTTTTAAACAGCCGTAAAAAGATTCAAGCAACATTCTTAGCTTCCGATTCATGACCAAACTCTTGACAGGCACCAAACTCAATATCACATAGAATGTTTTTAAAACACCTTTCGAATCACAACCCCATTCTTCAGCAGATGTTTATGCCTCAGTCAGTTGTGCTTTTAGCAGTTACTGAGTAGGGAAGTTCACCTCCTTTGTCCACTATCTCCTTTCAATGAAGGAGCAGCCTCATTCAGACTGTAAAGAAGACTTCACTTAAACAGAGTATTCAGAGGGCTTCACAAATAAGGGGTCAGTTGGGAAAATAAGTTATTGATCAACCAGAATAGGTGCATATTTTCCTTATTAATTATACAAAATTAGATTGCCAGCAGTTTAAAACTGCTAGTGCCAAATTTTAACAATCTTCTACTTAACTGCGGTGCAAATTCAAAACAAAAAGTACTATGTTGCTCTTTCATGATTCAATCTCCAGCGTACATACATATGAAGTCCATCCTCTACTCACTGTTGCACTGGTTACAGGCATAAATTTTCCCTTCCAAGGCCTCTGTCTCTGTGAATTTTGCCAACATTTCCGTCAACAAGCAAGAATACTGGGAAGCAGCTTCTTTTCCATGGCAGTGGTATCTCTCAGGAAATTCTAGAGAAAGGTCCCAGAAGGATTCAATCGTGTTGGATTTGTTGTCGCAAGAAAGGCATGTAACCTGTTTCAGAAGGATACGAGTCAGTGACATAACTACAGTGATTTCGACTCCATGTAATTCTCTCCAACTCAGATAATGTGTCCATATCCGTACAGTAAAGAGCACTCCAAGTTCACATCTTGGATCTGTGACTATAAGTCCCATCTAATACTTCCAATAGTAACAGGTGTTGTTTATGATGCTGGCTCAAGTTTCTATTTAAACGCAAGAAGAAATAAAATTATTAATATTTTGCAGCTGTTTGGAGTATTAACATTTGCTAATTTTGAAGCAAATGTACAATAAGTTGATTTATGTTTCAGTTACTGATTTAAAGCATTCAGCCTGGGACTCTCTGTTGGATAGGGGATTCTCTAAAGACAAACATGTTCAATGTGCTGCACAAAACCAATGTTTATCCCACTGCAAAGTATGTTGTAGCAACTGAAAAAATTGCGGTGTGGTGCTCTTTGGGAAATCATTGCCGCCTTACTGCTGCAGCTTAAGCACAGTAGCTGATTTTATGTTGTACTATTTGAAGGAAGGCATACCAGGCAGTTCAGCAGACCTTGGAGCTGGACTGGATGTGCACATAGTGCCAGCAGGTACCACACCAGACTGGGTATACCATGATGCCGACCATATTAGCAGGCATGGCACAAATACTCAGCAATTGCTGGAGGAAACCTGACCCCTCAATTTCTGAATCCGTGCAATTTTCTGCAGCTCATCCACTGCACAGCAACAACAGGGCCAGTGACAAGTGAACACTACCTGCTTCCAGATTACCAGATTAATTGGTGCAGGAGTAGCCTGTGTGCTGTATGAAACAATTGACTGATGCATTGATCAGTCACAGCCAGCAGCTTCTGCTCTCTCCCTAGTGAGCGTCAGAATTTCCCAAGGCCCTTCGATGACATGCGAATTTCTCATCCTCTGTCATGTGCACTTGCTTTCCTGCACACAGTGTTACCTCATGTTAGGCCATAACACAGATTCAGAATTAGGCTATTCGGCCCATCGAGTCTGCTCCGCCATTCAAACATGGCTGATATGTTTCTCATCCCCATAACCCCTGATCCATTAATTACATCCTCCCAAGATGTGTGCAGAAGCTGACAGCATGGTGGCACAGTGGTTAGCATTGCTGCCTCACAGCGCTGAGGTCCCAGTTCGATCCCGGCTCTGGGTCACTGTCCGTGTGGAGTTTTCACATTCTCCCTGTGTTTGTGTGGGTTTCACCCCCACAACCCAAAAATGTGCAGGGTAGATGGATTGGCCACGCTAAATTGCCCCTTAATTGGAAAAAATGAATTGGGTACACTAAATTTAAAAAAAATTAAATGTGCAGAAGCTTGCAAACTTGAGAATTCTGGAAAACGCTCACTCTTTCTTCTGTTCCTAAGAAGAGTCAAAACATTAACTCTTTCTCTCCCTCCACAGATGCTGCCAGACTTGCTGAGTTCTGACAGCACTTTCACTTTTTATTTCAGGTTTTTAGCATCTGCAGTACTTTGCTTTTCAGCCCAATAGTCAACCATCACTTCAGGAAGTGGAAAACGCTTGAAGTTAGTACAGAACAGGGTATTCAGAGGGCTTCACAAATAAGGGGTCATTGGGGGAAACTGCCTGATTTGAAAGATAAAAGTCAAAACTTAACCCGTTGAAGATTTATGTTTATCCAACGCCACTTAATATCTACAGAGGGTAGACATTTTGCTCAAACCGGTCTGTCATTTAAAAAAAAAAAAATTTAGAGTACCCAATTCTTTTTTTCCCAATTAAGGGGCAATTTAGCGTGGCCAATCCACCTACCCTGCACATCGTTGGGTTATGGGGGTGAGACCCACGCAGACACGGGGAGAATGTGCAAACTACACACCTCGAACTCGGGTCCTCAGCACTGTGAGGCAGCAGTGCTAACCACAGTGCTAACCACTGTGCCATCGTGCCACTCCCACAGTCATAGATACATGGAACATAGTGCAGAAGGCCATTCGGCCCATCGAGACTGTACCAACCCGCTTAAGCCCTCACTTCAACCCTATCCCCATAACCCAATAACCCCTCCTAACCTTTTTTGGACACTAAGGGCAATTTAGCATGGCCAATCCACCTAACCTGCGCATCTTTGGACTGTGAGAGGAAACCAGAGAACCCGGAGGAAACCCACGCAGACACGGGGAGAATGTGCAGACTCCGCACAGACAGTGACCCAGTGGGGAATCGAACCTGAGACCCTGGCGCTGTGAAGCCACAGTGCTAGCCACATGTGCTACCGTGCTGCCCCGTCTTAAATACTTGATTCACCAATAATTGTTTAATTCAAGGATGAAAAGATCAAACAACACTCCAGTTTTTAAAATCCCATTGGCGTTGCATACCATAAATTTATAGAAATGTACAGTGTAAAATTATTTTGTGAAATATCACAGTAATATGTGCATTGTGTACAAGTCATTGAAGGTGGCACGACAGGTTGAGAGAGTCGTTGATAAAGCAGAGTATCCTGAGCTATAGCAATAGGAGTTTAGAGTACTAAAGCAAGGAGGTTATGTTAAACTTGTCTAACACACTGAATAACAGTTGGAGCATTGCATCCAGTTCTGGGCATCAAACTTTAGAATGGCTTGAAGGCATTAGAGTGCAGAAAGGATTCATGAGAATAGTGAGGAACTTCAGTCATGTATAGTAGAGGCATTCAGTTGGTTTTCCTTGAGAGGTGGACAGATTTGATGGAGATGTTCAAAAGCACGAGAGAGCTGGGCAGAGCAGATAGGGGGAAACTTCTCCCATTGGTTGAAGGGTCAAGAACCAGAAGGCACAGGCCTAAAGTGGCAAAAGAAGCAAAGGTGACACGAGGAAAAACTTATTCACACAGCAAGTGGTTAGGATCTGGAATGCACAGAGCACGGTGGAGACAGATTCCCACAGCGAGTGGTTAGGATCTGGAATGCACCGTCTGCGAATGTGGTGGAGACAGATTCACGCAGCGTGTGGTTAGGATCTGGAATGTTCTGTCCGAGTGTGTGGTGGAGACAGATTCACAGCAAATTGTTCGGATGTGGAATGTAAATGTGGTGGAGACAGATTCATATAGTGAGGTGTTTGGATATGGAATGCACTGTCTGCAAGTGTGGTGGAGACAGAGTCACACAGCGAGTGGTTAGGATCTGGAATGTACAGTCTGAGAGTGTGATGGAGACAGATCCACCCAGTGAATGGTTAGGATCTAGAATGCAAGGGGAGGCATGTTAGTGCAGTGGTTAGCACTGCTGCCTCACGGCACCGAGGACCCGGGTTCCATCCTAGTCCGGGGTCACTACCCGTGTGGAGTTTGCACATTCTCCTCGTGTCTGCGTGGGTCTCACCCCCATTACTCAAAAAGATGTGCAGGGTAGGTGGATTGGCTATGTTAAATCGCAGGATCTGTCTGTGAGTGTGGTGGAGACAGATTCATACAGCAAATGGTTAGGGTCTGGAATGTAATGCCTGAGATTATGAGGGAGACAGATTCACACAGCGAGTGGTTCGGATGTGGAACGCACTGTCTGCGAGAGGGTGGAGACAAATTCATGCAGCGAGTGGTTAGGATCTAGAATGTACTTTCTGAGAGTGTGGTAGGGCAATTCAATTGTGGCATTCAAGAGGGGATTGGATTGTCTGAAAAGGAAGAATGGGTACGGTTACAGGGAGGAGGAGGAGGAGGAATGGCTCTAGGTGAATTGCTCATTCAGAGAGAGCAGATGCAGACATGAGCCGAATTGTCTCAAAGAATAAAGAACAAAGACCAGTACAGCACAGGAAAAGGCCCATTGGCCCTCCAAGCCTGCGCCGATAATGATGCCTGTCTAAACTAAAATCTTCTGCACTTCCGGTTTCGAATCCCTCTATTCCCATCCTATTCATGTATTCGGCAAGATGCCTCTTAAACATCGCTATCATATCTGCTTCCACCACCTCCCTGGCGTGCTTTCAAGGTACCCACCACCCTCTGTGTAAAAACACGCCTCGCACATAAACCTTCCCCCTCACATCATAAACCTATGTCCCCTAGTAAGTGACCCTTCTAACCTGGGAAAAAGTGTCTGACCATCCATTCGGTTCATGCCACCCATAACTCTGTAAACCTCTACCAGGTCGACCCTCAACCTCCTTCGTTCCAGTGAAAACAATCCGAGTTTATCCAAACCCCCCTCATAGGTAATACCCTCCAGAGCCAGCAGCATACTGGTAACACTCGTCCGTGCCCTCTCCAAAGCATTCCCATCCTTTTGGTAGTACGACGACCAGAATTGTTTGCAATATTCCAAATGTGGCCTAACTAAGATTCTGTACACTTGCAGCACGATTTGGCAATTTTTGTACTCAATGACCCGGCCGATGAAGGCAAGCATGCCGTATGCCTTCTTGACTACCTTATCCATCTGCGTTGCCACTTTCAGTGATCTATGGACCTGTTCGCCAGATCTCTCTGCCTGTCAATACTTCTAAGGGTTCTGCCATTTACTGTATAATTCCCACCTATATTAGACCTTCCAAAATGCATTACCTCACATTTGTCCAGATTAAACTCCATCTGACATTTCTCCGCACAAATCTCCAGCCGATCTATATCCTGCTGCATCCTCTGACAATCCTCTTCCCTATCTGTAACTCCACCAATGTTTTTGTCATCCCCAAACTTACTAATCAAACCAGCTACATTTTCCTCCAAATCATTCATAGATACAAGAACAAAAAACATCCCAGCACTGATCCCTGCAGAACACCTTCCATTCAGAAAAGCACCCCTTCCACCGCTACCCTCTGTCTTCTATGACCGAGCCAGTTCTGTATCCATCTTGCCAGCTCACCGCTGATCCCGTGTGACTTCATCTTTTTGTACCAGTCAGCCATGCGGGATCTTGTCAAAGGCCTTACTGAAGTCCATGTGGACAACATACACTGCCCTACCTTCATCAATCATCTTAGTCACTTCCCTAAAAAAACTCAATCAAGTTAGTGCGACACGACATCCCCTTCACAAAACCATGCTGCCTATGGCTAATAAGTCCATTTGTTTCCAAATTTGAGTAAATCCTGTCCCTAAGAATCTTCTCCAATAATTTACCTACCACTGATGCAAAGGTCATCGACCTATAATATCCTGGATTATCCCTGTTACCGTTCTTAAACAAAGAAACAACATTGGCTATTCTCCAGTCCTTTGTAGTCAATGAGGACACACAAATTTGTGTCAAGACCCCAGAAATTTCCTGCTTTGCCTCAGAAACATACAAAATAGGAAAGGAGGCCATTCGGCCCTTCAAGCCTGCTCCGCCATTCATTATGATCATGGCTGATCATCCAATTTAACAGCCTAATCCTGATTTTCCCCCATATCCGTTGATCCCCTTCACCGTAAGTGCTTTACCAAACTGCTTCTTGAAAACATGCAATGTTTTGGCCTCAAATACTTCCTGTGGTAACAAATTCCACAGGCCAACCACTCTCTGGGTGAAGAAATTTCTCTCATCTGTCATAGAACATAACAGTGCAGAAGGAGGCCATGCGGCCCATCGGGTCTGCACCGACCCACTTAAGCCCTCCTTCCACCCTATCCACTTGCGCTACCATGCTGCCCCTACTGTCCTAAACGGTCTACCCAGTGTCCTCAGATTGTGACACACCCACCATCGGGAACATCCTTTCTGCATCCCCCTGTCTAGTCCTGTTAGAATTTTATATGTTTCTATGAAATTCCCTCTCTATCTGAACTCCAGCAAATATAATCCTAAATGAGTCAATCTATCCTCATAAGTCAGTCCCACCATCAATTCCCGTACCAGCCTCCCCGAACAGGTGCCGGAATGTGGCGACTAGGGGCTTTTCACAGTAACTTCATTTGAAGTCTACTTGTGATAATAAGCGATTTTCATTTTCATTTTCAATCTGGCAACCCTTCGCTGCACTCTCTCTAGAGCAAGAACATCCTTCCTCAAATAGAGAGACCAAACTGCACACAATATTTCAGGTGTGGCTTCACCAAGGCCCTGTATAATTGCAGCAAGACATCCCTGCTCCTGTACTCGAATCTTCTCCTATGAAGGCCAACATACCATTTGCCTTCCTTTCCACCTGCTGTACCTACATGCTTACCCAATTCATTTTTTTCCAATTAAGAGGCAATTTAGCGTGGCCAATCCCCCTAGCCTGCACATTTTTGGGTTGTGGGGTGAAACCCACGCGAACACGGGAAGAATGTGCAAACTCCACACGGACAGTGACCTAGAGCCGTGATCGAACCTGGGACCTCGGCACCGTGAGGCTGCAGGGCGCCACTGTGCTGCCCTACATTCCCCTCTCCTAATTTATGGCTATTCAGATAATAGTCTGCCTTCTCGTCTTTGTTACCAAAGTGGATAACTTCGCATTTCTCCAAATGATACTGTATCTGCCAGAGGGCTGGTTTAGCTCAGTGGGCTAGACAACTGGTTTGTAATGCAGAACAAGGCTGGCAGCGCGGGTTCAATTCCCGTACCAGTTTACCCGAACAGGTGCCGGAATGTGACGACTGGGGGCTTTTCACAGTAACTCCATACTTGTGACAAAAGATTATTATTATTTGCCCACTCACTTAACTTGTCCAAATCACATTGAAGGATCTCTGTATCCTCACCACAGCTCACCCTCCCACCCAACTTGGTGTCATCTACAAATTTAGAGATATTACAATTTGTTCCCTCATCTGAATCATTTATATTATGAATAGCTAGGGTTCTAGCACCCCACTGTGGTACCCCACTAGTCACTTCCTGCCAATTTGAAAAAGACTCGTTAATTTCTATTGTGTTTCCTGTCTGCCACCCAGTTTTCTATACATCGCAATAGACTACCCCCAATACAATACGCTTTAATTTTACACACTCTCTTATGCGGTGGCTGGCATGGTGGCGCAATGGTTAGCACTGTTGCCTCACGGCACTGGTGACCCGGGTTCAATTCTGGCCCCGGGTCACTCTCCATGTGGAGTTTGCACATTCTCCCTGTGTCTGTGTGGGTCTAACCTTCACAATCCAAAAAAGTTGTGCAGGGTAGGTGAATTGGCCATGCTAAATTGCCCCTTAATTGGAAAAAAAAGAATTGGGTACTCAATTTATAAAAAAACTAATCTCTTAGGCGGGGCTTTGTCAAAAGCCTTCTGAAAGTCCAAATATACCACATCCACCATCTCCCGCTCATCAGCTCTACTAGTTACATCCTCGAAGAATTCCTGCAGATTGTCAAGCATGATTTCCCCTTCATAAATCCATAATCACTCTGTCCTATTCTGCCACTATTTCCTAAGTGTTCTGCTATAAAATCCTTGATAATGGATTCTAGAATTTTCCTCACTATTGAAGTCAGGCTTACTGCTCTGTAATTCGGTTTTCTTTCTACCTCCCTTTTTATGAGGGCATGGACAGAGTGGATAGTCGGACATTTTTTCCCAGTGTGGTCAATTACGAGGGGGACATAGGCTTAAGGTGCAAAGTTTAGAGCTGTGCGAGGAATGTTTCTTTACACAGAGGGTAGTGGGTGCCTGGAACTTGGTGCCAGAGGTGGCGGTGGAAGCAGGTATGATAGTGACATTTAAGGGGAGTCTTGTCAAATAAATGAATAGGATGGGAATAGAGGGATACGGACCCCGGAAATGTAAAAGGTTTTGGTTTGATGGGCAGCATGGTTGGCGCAGGCTTGGAGGACTAAAGGGCCTGTTCCTGTGCTGCACTTTTCTTTGTTCTTTATTATACATTCCCCTGTTTCTGACTGTAAGGGACCTACATTTGTCTTCACCAATCTTTTTCTCTTCTCTTACCAATAGAAACTTTTACAGTCAGTTTTTACGTTCCCTGCACGTTTACTCTCGTACTCTATTTTCTCCTTCTTAATCAATCCCTTGGTTCTTCTTTGCTAAATTCTATACTGCTCCCAATCCTCATAACCTGTTGTTTTTCTTGGTCAATTTGTATGCTTCTTCCTTGGATCAAATACAATCTCTAATTTCCGTTATAAGCCATGAATAGGCCACCATTCCGTTTGACTTTTGTGCCAGACAGGAAGAAACAATTGTTGCAGTTTGCTCATGCGCTGCTTGATTGTTTGCCATTGCCTATCCACTCTCACCCCTTTAAGTAACGTTTCCCAGGGGCGGCACGGTGGTGCAGTGGATAGTACTGCTGCCTCAACTTCCGGTTGCGGCTATGCCTAGGTAGGTCGCATGGTGGGCAGCTCCCGCCGATAACGGACTTTTGGGCCCTTTTAAGGAGCTTCAGCGGCACTTTGACGACGATTCCCGGTGTGGGAAGGAAACAGCGAGGGTCTCCCAGCGCTGTGTGGAGTGGGGCAGTTAAAAAAGTGGCTTTGGAGAAGAGAGGAGAATGGGCGCGGAAAAGCTGGCGGGGATCAGGCAGCGTGGGCCCAGTAGTCACGGGAGCAGCAGGAGTTTTTAAGAAGTTGCTTTGCTGATTTGAAGGCGGAGATGCTGGCCCCTATGAAGGCGTCGATTGAAAGGCTGGTGGAGACCCAGAAGATGCAGGGGACGACGCTCAAGGAGGTGCAGCAGAAGGCCTCTGATAATGAGGATGAGATTCTGGGCCTGGCGGTTAGAGTGGAGGCGCACGAGGCGCTGCACAAAAAATGGCAGGAGAAGCTGGAGGACCTGGAGAATAGATCAAGGAGGCAGAACCTGCAGATTCTGGGTCTCCCGGAAGGCGTGGAGAGGTCAGATGCTGGGGCGCATGTGGCCACGATGCTGAGTACGCTGATGGGCGCGGGGGCTTTCCCGCGACCCCTGGAGCTGGATGGGGTGCACAGAGTCCTGGCAAGGAGGCTGAGGGCGAACGAGCCGCCGAGGGCTATGGTGGTAAGGTTCCACCGCTTCACCAACAAGGAGTGTGTCCTGCGATGGGCGAAGGAGCGGAGCAGCAGGTGGGGGAACACTGAGATCCGTATCTATCAGGACTGGAGTGCAGAGCTGGCCAAGAAGCGTGTGGGATTTAACCAGGCCAAGGCGGTCCTCCACGGAAAGGGGGTGAAGTTTGGGCTGTTGCAGCCGCCGAGGCTGTGGGTTAAGTATCAGGACCAACACCACTATTTCGACACGCCGGACGAGGCGTGGACTTTCATCAAGAATGAGAAGTTGGACTCGAGTTAATGGACTTGAGTTAATGGACTGCAGTATGTTGAGGGGGTTGTTGGTGGGGGGATGGGGCGGTGTTTTGTTGGGGTTTCCCCCGCGTTTTCTTGTGGCCCCTTTGCCGGGGCTCTCGGGGCTTTGGGCGAGGTCGCAGTTGGGAGGAGCTGCGCCGCAGGAGGTGGGGTTGGCCCAGGCAGGGAGCACGGTTTTTCCCGCGAAATGGTGGGGGTGGTGTCGTAAGCAGGGGGCTGGTGGGTGCGGTACTTTGTTTTGTTTTCCTTCTCGGTTCACACTGGGTGTAGGGGGAGGGGGACTCTCTCTACCCCACTTAAGTGGGGGGGGGGGTTGGAGGTTTGTAAGGGGAATCCACAGGGGGATTGGAGGTGGTGGCGGGAGCGGCCAGGGTCAGCATGAGTCAGCTGACTTACGGGAGTGTAATGGGGGGGGGTAGGGAGGTTAAGCAGATGCTTGGCATGGGGGGTGGGGGCTGGGATGCTGCTATGCTAACTGAGGGGGAATCGATGTTAAAGGGGAGAGTCGGGGCGGGGAGCCCCCGCCTGGGGGGCTGGAGGGTGCGGGCACGTGGCTGGCCTAAAAAAGATGGCTAGTCGACGGGGGGTTAGCCCCCCGATCCGGCTGATCACGTGGAACGTGAGTGGCCTGAATGGGCTGGTCAAGTGGGCCCGTGTGTTTTTGCACTTAAAGGGGCTAAAGGCCGATGTAGCCATGCTACAGGAAACGCACCTCAGGATCGCAGATCAAACCAGGCTGAGGAAGGGTTGGGTGGAGCAGGTGCGAAGGACAGGGAGGGGGTCGCAATTTTGGTGAGCAAGCGGGTGGCATTTGAGGCGGAGGGTATTGTGGCGGATAAGGGGGGGCCGATATGTTATGGTGCGTGGCAGGCTGCAGGGTGCTGGTGAATGTGTATGCTCCGAACTGGGACGATGCAGGGTTCATGAAGCGGATGTTGAGAGTCGGATTCCGGATCTGGAGTCATGCAGTTTGGTAATGGGGGGGGGGGGGGGGGTCTTTAACACGGTCCTGGACCCGACACTGGATCGGTCTAGGTCGAGATCGGGTAAGAGGCCGGCAGTGGCCAAGGTCCTGAGGGGGTTCATGGACAAGATGTTTTTTGGGGGGGGGGGGGGGGGGGTGAGTGGATCCGTGGTGATTTGCCAGGCCTAGGGCGAAGGAGTTTTCCTTCTTCTCCCATGTGCACAAGGTTTACTCGCGGATTGATTTTTACGTAGTAAGTAGGGCGCTAATCCCGAGTGTGGAGGGGGTGGAGTATTCGGCCATTGCGATCTCAGACCATGCCCCGCACTGGGTGGAGCTGGGGGAGGAGAGAGGCCAACGCCCGCTGTAGCGAATGGACGTGGGACTACTGGCGGATGAGGAGGTTTGTGGGCAGGTTTGGAGGTGTAGCCAAAGCTATGTGAAGGCCAATGATAATGGGGAGGTTCCGGTGAGTGTGGTCTGGGAGGCGCTGAAGGCAGTTGTCAGGGGGGAGCTAATTTCAATCAAAGCCCAGAGAGAGAAGAGGGAGAGGATGGAGAGGGAGAGATTGGTGGGGGAGATACTTAGGGTGGACAGGAGGTATGCGGAATCCCACGAGGAGGGGTTGTTGAAGGAGCGCCGGAGCCTCCAGGTGGAGTTTGACTTGTATGAGTATGGGGAGAAGGCAAGTAGGATGCTGGCGCATCAGCTGCAGGAGAGGCGGCTAGGGAGATTGGGAGAATTAGAGATGGGGGGGGGGGGGGGGGGGGGGGGGCAGAAACACGGTGCTGAGCTCGGCAAAGATTAACGAGAGGGGTAAGATGAGGCAGTTCCTGGACCAACTGAGGTTTCCAAAGGTGGAGGGGCGGGTAGAGGGATTGGGGGCCCCAATTGAGATGGAGGAACTGGTTAAGGGGTATGCAGTCGGGCAAGGCCCCAGGACCAGATGGGTATCCCGTAAAGTTTTATAGGAAATTCTCAGAGCTGTTGGGCCCGATGTTGTTGAGAACTTTTAAAGAGGCTAAGGAAAAGGGAATCCTTCGCCTTGACGATGTCGCAGGCTCTGATCTCGCTTATCCTCAAGCGAGATAAGGACCCGTTGCAATGCGGCTCCTATAGGCCGATTTCACTCCTGAATGTGGATGCCAAGCTGTTGGCCAAGAGGATTGAGGACTGTGTCCCGGGAGTGATTAATGAGGATCAGACGGGGTTTGTGACGGGCAGGCAGTTGAATACGAATGTGCGGAGGTTCCTGAATGTGATTATGATGCCCTAGGAGGGGGACACACACGTAGAAGTGGTAGCGGCAATGGATGCGGAGAAAGCCTTTGATCGGGTGGAGTGGGAGTACCTGTGGGAAGTGTTAGGCAGATTTGGGTTGGAGAGGAATTTATAGGGTGGTTCAAATTGTTCTACCAGACCCCGGTAGCAAGTGTATCGACGAACCGGCTGCGGTCAGAGTACTTTAGATTATATCGAGGAACGAGGCAGGGGTGCCCCCTTTCCCCCCTGCTGTTTGCCCTGGCGATCGAGCCGCTGGCCATGGCGTTGAGGGCATCCAGAAACTGGAGGGGGCTGGTTGGGGGGGGGGGGGGGGGGGGGGGAGAAGAGAGAAGAAAAGAGGATCGTGTCTCACTGTATGCGGATGACCTGCTCCTGTATATTGCGGATCCGGTGGAGGGGATGGGGGAGGAAATGCAGATTAGTGGGAGACTTTGGAGACTTATCGGGGTATAAGCTGAATGATGGAAAAAACGAGCTTTTTGTGATACATGCGAGGGGCCAGGAAAAGAGATTGGGAGAACTACCGCTCAAGATGGAGGAGAGGAGCTTTCGTTACTTGGGCATCCAGGTGGCTAGAGCTGGGGGGTCTTGCACAAGCTCAATTTAGCGTGGCTGGTGGATCAGATGGAGGAGGACTTTAGGAGGTGGGACATGCTGCCACTTTCCCTGGTGGGCAGGGTGCAGTCCGTAAAGATGACCGTCCTCCCTAGGTTCTTGTTCGTCTTCCAGTGCCTGCCCATTCTCATCCCCAAGTCCTTTTTCAAGCGGGTAAGTAGGATTATTACGGGATTTGTGGGGGGCAAACATCATAGTTTCCTTTAAGATTCAGGTCCTTGGTCTCAGGATCAGCTACTTCACTCTCCACCTTGACATAAAGATTCTTGTGTAGATCCATCGGGTCTTGGTACTTATCTACCGAAATGCTTTTTTTTTTTAAAAAAAAAGGTGCCCAACACTCCTCCTGCACTATAGCGATTCGTCTGCAAGAATGCTCAAGTTCTATGGTATGGCGTTTTAAAAGATGGTGTTATAACATGACATATGTGATTGTGGCCTTTAAATCCAAAAGCTTAACTGCTAAGCAAACAGGCTCAGATCAGGGGCGGGATTCTCCACAATCGGCACGATGTCCGCCAACCGGCATCAAAAATTGCGCGAATCAGTCCGGCATCACGCCGCCCCAAAGGCATCTTGAGGGGCCGAGCCCTCACCTTGGGGCTAGGCCCGAGCCGGACTGATTTCCGCCCCGCCAGCTGGCGCGGAAATGACTTTGCCGAGTGACGCATGCGCGGGAGCATCAGCGGCCACTCATGGCATCCCCGCGCATGCACATTGGAGGGGGTCTCTTCCGCCTCCGCCATAGTGAAGACCATGGCGAAGGCGGAAGGGAAAGAGTGCCCCCACGGCACAGGCCTGCCCGCGGATCGGTGGGCCCCGATCGCGGGCCAGGCCATCGTGGGGGCACCCCCCCCGGGGCCAGATCGCCCCCAGGACCCCGGAGCCTGCCCGCACCGCCTTGTCCCGCCGTTCAAAAGGTGGTTCAATCCACGCCGGCTAGCGTGGGTTGACAGCGGCGGGACTTCGGCCCATCGCGGACCGGAGAATCGCCGGGGGTGGGCCCGCCGACCGAAGAGATTTCCGCCGACCGGCCCCCGGCGATTCTCTGACCCGGTGGGGGGTCAGAGAATCGCGCCCCAGAAGTTTGTTTGGGTGATGAGAGAACTTGGTGAATGTCAGTTTAATTGTTCTTTAGGTTGCAAATGGAAACCAAATGACAAAATATCTGGGTATTTTACCTCCTTTTAAAAAAATGTGTTTTTTTTAAAATGTGTAATGTGAACGCCGCTGATAAAACGGAATAAAGCTGGTAAAACTGAATGGCCTGTTAGGCCATTTCAGAGTGCAGTGCTGTGGGTCTAGAGTCACATGTAGGCCAAGCAGGTAAGGATGGCAGATTTCCTTCCCTAAAGGACATTCGTAAACCAGATGGGTTTTTCACGGCAATCCAGTAGTTTCGTAATCATTATTGAATCTCATGTTACTGAGACTAGCTTTTTAGAAATTTAGATTTTTTATTAACTGAATTTAAATTCCACCAGCCTCTTTGATGGGCCTTAAACTTGTATCTTTGATGATTAGTCCGGTCCACTGGATTATTAATCCAGTAACATTGCTACTATGTCATCGTTTTTGTTTTGAAGTGTTGTAGGCTACAGACAATAGCTTGATTTTGCAGTCAGCAGTGAAAAAAACCACGATTACCATTTATTACTCTCCCACAGACAGCCACTGAATTTTCATAGTCTTAAAGCAGCAATTTATGGTCACCATTCAGAAAATCTGGAATCTGTGAGCAAGGTAAGCAATGGTGAGCAATTTTGAACCAATAAATTTGAAAAATACAAAGGCAAAACACTGCGGATATCAAAAATCTGACATATAGTCTGAAAATCTTGGATATCTCGACAGGTTTGGCAGCATGTGTGTGGAGAGAAACAGGTCTGTGTTCAAAGGTTTAGTAATACACTGGGAAATTTAAGCATATGCATAGTGACAGATTGGAGGACCTGTGGCGCAGTGTGTAGAGGGAAACAGTTAACTCTGCCTCTGGGCCAGAATCTTTGGGTTCAAATCCCACTCCAGGACCTGGTCGTCATAGGTGTGTTCATAATGTGGCCAAAGAGCCTGTAATTCCTTGCCATCTATGGCAAGTGCTAAGGGCAGGAGAGTCTCCTAGTCAGCCATGCCTGATGCAGAGTGGTACCTCTCAAGTTGCAGGAACTCAGGCATTGTCTCCAATATGTCACTAGCCATGGGGATGCCTCGAAGTCTGTGTTCTGTGACAGAGATTGGGCAAAGCTAATAAACCTGTTCTTGATTAATGTGGCTTTTGGGCTGAGAAACGGGAGCTGTCAAAACACTGCCGCGCCATCAGTCAGAGATCAGGAAAGTGAGAGGTATCTGCTGTCATTTCCAGTGAATCTATTAGCAGCACAAGAAGTTTACTGGTCATCCCAGGCAGGCAACCCCAGATTATTGCAGACAAGTTACATTTTGGTTCATAGGAAAGCAAAGCTTTTGCTGTAGCAATGCTGCCCTGTGTTTGGCAGTGCCAATGGTCGCACTCTGTATAAAGTCATATCCTCAGGCTCGCCACCCGAACAGCGTCACAGGAAGCTGCTAATAAAAGCGGTATATGTGCACATCTCACATACGTCACATCACACTTCCTGGTCACATAAATGAGAATATTTCTTACAACTTTCCTCCACATTTCCCCCAATAATATTTACAAATGAACACCAGTCACTTGACATACATAAGAGTATCTCATTGACAGATAATACCTTCTGTTCACTGGAGCCTGCCCATGTGATTTAACGATTTGAGGAAGCACACAAACCAAAAATAATCCAGACATGTATGTCATCCAAGGATTTGGACATCAAATTTGAAAGACAAATTTTGGTGAGGAATCTGTGCAGCATATGGCTGAAGAATTAACTCTCACCCAGTATTCTTATACTTGATATTAAGAGAACAGAACTATACCTAAACAATAGAATAATGCATTGTGCATGAAACGATACAATCCTTTCATAGATCATTTGATTTATTGCTAACAACAATGGAAGAGAGAGCAAACCATCCTCCATATATTCTTCAGGCATCACACTGTCACATGCAAACTTCAGAACTATGAAAAGCAATCATTTCCTGTTGACATCTAACTTTGGGGAACTACTAACATCTGGCAATGTACCGAAAACGGAGTCGAAGATAGAATAGGAATTGACCTCAACGTGTGCTAATTTGTAAACATATTTTCTTCATCAGAAACAGCAGCTATTGTGTCTGTGTGGAGTTTGCACATTCTCCCCATGTCTGCGTGGGTTTCACCTGGCACAACCTAAAAATGTGCAGGTTAGGTTGGTTGGCCACGCTAAATTGCCCCTTCATTGGAAAAAAAGTAATTGGGTACTCTAAATTTATTTTTAAAAAGAAACAGCGCTATCGTGATTGAGTGCTGTGACCAATTAAATAATCAAAACCATGACTGCCTGGGTATAAGTCAATTCTCTGTTCGAAAGAGAGCCGTCAAATTCTCAGGGTTCAGGGAGTGTAGCAATTTATCTCGCATCTTCCAACAGCATACTAATCCTGGACCTAAAGAATAATTGCAGACATTTTTGTGTTGCTCTGGACTTCATCTTGGACATTAAGTCAGAAACCTCCGTGCAGAACCTAATTAAAGGGGAATGACTATAGTCTGGTCTGGTGCCTACTTTCATTTCTGTGGCAGCAGTTAGGAATTCCCTAAAGGAACAGAAGCCCCTTCAAAAATCCAAGACAGTTTTCCCACCTGAAGTATCCACAAATTAAGTGACTGCCTCAGAATATTAGACCGCAAACATGGTACTATGGATATTCAAAGTTGTTTGGTTGTTGCCGTCTTCTTGCTCACATACAGTAAAGATTTTTTGGGAGTCAATATTACTTATGAAGAGAGGACTTTGCATGGGTTTCCTATAAAGGGGAAGTCTTTATCGAGAACTAAACTCTTAATCGAGAACTAAACACTGACTGAAGTAAAATTCCTAGAATTTGAAACCCTGGTTGCTGAGTTACCACAATACATTTAAGTATGCTGACGCTACCTCCTTCCCCCTCAGAATGATACGGACCTGCTACATTCAGTTATTTCACAGTATTACCACCCATATCAAGATTGTCATCAAACAAAATACAAACACAGGAAATAGGAGCATGGGCAGCACGGTTACACAGCGGTTAGCACTGCTGCATCACAGCGCCAGGGACTCTGGTTCAATTCCAGTCTTGGGTGACTGTGTGGAGTTTGCAAGTTCTCCTCGTGTCTGCATGGGTTTCCTCCCACAGTCCAAAGATGGGCAGGTTAGGTAGATTGGCCCTGCTAGAATTGCTCCTTACTGTCCAGGGATGCACAAGTTAAGTGGGATTACGGGGATAGGGCAGGGGAGTGGGTTTAGGTAGGGTGCTCTTTCAGAGGGTTGGTGCAGACTCGATGGACTGAATGGCCTCCTTCTGCACTGTAGGGATTCTATGGAAAGGTCATTTAGCCTCTTGAGCCTGCTCCACCAATCAACAAGATCAGCAACCATCTGGTTGTGGCCTTAACTGCACTTTCTTGCCTGTTTCCGTAACCTTTACTCCCTTGTCAATCAGAAATCTGACTAGCTCAGCATTGCATATTTTCAATGGCCCAGTCGCCACCACTCTCCGGGTTAGAGAATCCCAAAGATTAATGTTCCACAGAAAGAAGAAATTCCTCATCTGCATCAATAAGGAGATCCCTTATTTCTAAACTGCACCCAGAGTTCTAGATTCAAAGAAAATGGTAGTCCATTCAAACCTGCTCCGCCATTATGAACACGGATCATCATCCAACACGGTAACCTGTTCCTGCTTTCTCCCCATATCCTTTCAGCTTTTTAGCTATATCGAACTCCTTCCTGAAAACATGTAATGTTTTGGCCTCGAGGGAGGTAGCGATAAGAGCTGGCTGTACCACATTCTGCTGCTTTATATTAGGAGGCCAGTTGGTGGCCATTTTTCTGGAGCAGAAAGTTGACCACTGATGAAAAAAAGACTTTGGCTTCTCAATAGCTACAGTGCCAGGTGAAAATACACTGGTTGTAGTTACAAAATCCAACCCTCATTCTGAGAGAGCACGGTCCACCTGCAAGTACAGAAATGTTGGCTCTAAATTTAGTACTTTGAAGTTCAGCTCAAAGGGTCGAGCCAAGGTACTGAACAAGAAACACATCCGCGATCATTAGACTTATTACAAAGAAACCTAGTCTCTTGAAATATCTGATGTAACAAGAGCACATCCAAACCATTTGCCTGATTAGTTCATTTATTCCTGTCCTGATTAAATTTTAATATACAAACGGAACTGAACATAGCATCGAACAGTTCTCAGAACAGACAATTTTGACAGTCTAATTGGATGTTCTGGAATTATTATAGCATAGAGCAGTCAGCCCTCAGCAAAACTGGCTCCAAAAAATTATTTAGGAGGAACCAGCAGATAAACAGTATGACAAAGCACTTGCAAGCTCATTATTGCATCCACCTCCCCAAAATCTGATACGAACAGCAGGGTCCAGCTCACCAGTAAACAATAGCAATGCTGGACGTTTTGCTGGGGCAGCACGGTAGTACTAGGGTAGCACAAGTGGCTAGCACTGTGGTTTCACAGCACCAGAGTCCCAGGTTCGATTCCCCACTGGGTCACTGTGCAGAGCACGTTCTCCCCGTGTCTGCGTGGGTTTCCTCTGGGTGCTCCGGTTTCCTCCCACAGTCCAAAGACGTGCAGGTTAGGTGGATTGGTCATGATAAATTGCCCCTAGTGACCAAAAAGGGTTATTGGGTTACGGGGATAGGGTGGAAGTGAGGGCTTAAGTGGGTCGGTGCTGACTCGATGGGCCGAATGACCTCCTTCTGCACTGTATGTTCTATGTTTAGAGAGGGTGGAAGAGAGTTGGAGGAAATCCAGAACCATGGAGGAGGCATCATTCGCCGTTCTCTCTGCTAAATGCTCGGTGTTATCATAGATTATCATAGAATTTACAGTGCAGGAGGCCATTCGGCCCATCGAGTCTGCACCGGCTCTTGGAAAGAGCACCCTACCCAAGGTCAATACCGCCACCCTATCCCCATAACCCAGCAACCCCACCCAACACTAAGGGCAATTTTGGACACTAAGGGCAATTTATCATGGCCAATCCACCTAACCTGCACATCTTTGGACTGTGGGAGGAAACCGGAGCACCCGGAGGAAACCCACGCACACACGGGGAGGATGTGCAGACTCCGCACAGACAGTGACCCAAGCTGGAATCGAACCTGGGACCCTGGAGCTGTGAAGCAATTGTGCTATCCACAAGGCTACCGTGCTGCCCCCTGCAGCAATATACCGCTGTATGCAGCGATATGCTGCATAGCAGTGCTAGCAATATGCAGCAAATATAATTATTTCAGGGCTTGTATGCAAACAGGTCATGAGTAAAGAACCAGTCTCTGTGTACTAAAATAGTCTCGGGAGGCCATGACTGACTCTAGTGACAAGGATTCAAATGTAAAAATACAAGTGTTCCTTGGAGACATTTCCAGTATTGTACCCCAAATACCAAATGGACTATGCACTCTGTTAGAACATAGAACAGTACAGCACAGTACAGGCCCTTCAGCCCACGATGTTGTATAGAATAAAATGCCTTTAATGGGTCCCTGATACATTCCTTTAGCTAAGTGACTTGATCTTAGTTCAGATAGTTTTAGTGCAATTGACGCACCTTAGTGTGGTCAGTCTTATTTTGGCAGGTCACAGAAAAAAACAGAAAGAAGAAAACAAAAACACCAGGTTCTTGTGGATGATGGCGTGCACATAAAATCTGCTGAAAGTGCACAAATGGAATATGTATTACATAAGAGTGCCAACAGACATTCAGTCCAGCTGGTTTATGCTGGTGTTGATGCTCCACGCAAGACTCTTCCCACCTCTCTACCTCTGACCCAATATATCTGTGTATTGTTATTGAACAAACTACAAATCTCCTGTAGTAAATATCGCCCTTGACCCATCGTGTTCAAGTTCCACTGTTCTATCTCCTGATATCAGTAACTGTTCCCTGGATTTCAGCCAAGGCTGCTTACAGATATAGGGAGGGGCATGCTTTATTAGGAAGTACTAGGGAACTAAACATGCATTAATATAGTGCCGCACATGCACTTTGCAGCCAATGAAGTTATTTTGAAGTGTAGTCACTGTTGTACTGTAGGGCAAGTCAACTCTAGTCAGTACCACTGTTCCCTCTAACCTGTGCGGCCCTGTGGCCTGGCACAAGTTGGTCCCTTGGTAGCGAGCGTGCAGGGACATATTAAACATTTAAAGTAACTGCACGCTTGAGTGAATAGGCCACACGATACAAGGAAAAAAAGAGGGATAATTAGGAACAACAATGATTACACCGAGTAACTGGAAGCAAAGCATTGCTAAACTAAAATGCTCTGAATGAATGGCCTGCTGGCATTTGCTGTTTATGCACACTTGAAAAGAGCTGCAAAGATCTGTCCTGTAATAGAGCAAACATTTCCCGAGTGATGGAGCAACAATTTACTGTACACATATGCAGAAAATTACAATTTATCGAGACGTTATGCACTCACCCAGAAGAATAAGCAGAGACAATGATTTTCCAATGTAAAAGTCTGAAAAAATCCGAAAGCAAGTGCCTTAACCATCCCAAGGAGTAAGCAATGATCCTGCAAACTGGTCTGAAACCAGTAAATGTCTCCTTTTCTTGTCAGATACAAATGTGTATTCGTTCAGAATTTAGGCTTGCTTTTAAACAGCACCTTTAACACAGAAAGATGTTTCAAAGGTACTACGGAGGCATGAAGCAACTATACCAAAAACAAAGTTATGACAGAAACAAAGTGGTTTGGGGAAGGAATTCCAGAAAGTGGGACCAAGATGTGCAAGTAAAGCTTCCAACGGTGATGGGAAAAAGATGCGGTGGGAGTCAGGGAAGCAGGTAAATCGAGGGACAGGAAGCGGTAGGAGAGATAACTGGAGTGAGACCATGAAAAGTTTTAAATACAAATCTGAAACTTACTAGACATCTTGTGAGAGCAGGAGTCATTGCAGGTTAGTGAGGATGAAAGCAATGGATGAATGCTACTTGGTGCAGGATAAAGTATCGACAATAGGCTTTTGGATGAGCTAGGTTCATGGTGGCAGATGGGGAACGAGAGGCTAGCTAATGAATACCGAGGTTAATCAAGCCTGAATTTGACAATGGTATTTACCAAAGTTTCTACATATAATGAATTGAGATAGACAGAGGCGTGATGTTGTTGAGTAGTGAAAGCAAATCAAAGCTCAGCTTGGGGAAGAACAGGATGTTAAAGTTCCTTACAGCCAACTTCTAGGTCACGCGAACGGCAGCTCCTGCTGGGATTGGTTTTTCGGGCCACTAAAAGGAGCGGCGGCGGTAATTGACAGGAGGGACCGGCACAGGAACGGACGTGGGAGAGGCTCCCCCTGGTGGAGAACCAGGAGCGGAGCCGGCAGACGTGCGAACTCGGGGAAGAAGATCGAGAAGGTCCGGGAGGACAAAATGGCGGCCGGAGAAGATCGGGAGGTGTGGGCCCAATGGGCCAGAGAACAGCAGGAGCTCCTTAAAAACTGCTTCATGGAGCTGAAAACGGAGATGCTGGCCTCCATGGAAAGAATTATGGTGACCCAGAAGGCGCAGGAGAAGGAGATCAAGGAGGTGAGGAGGAAGGTGGCGGAGAACGAGGACGAGATCCTGGGCCTGGCAATGAAGGTGGAGGTGCACGAGGCGCTCCATAAGAGATTGCAGGAGCGGCTGGATGACCTTGAGTGCAGGTCTCGGAGCCATAATCTGCGGATTCTGGGCCTTCCCGAAGGAGGCGGACGCGAGCATGTACGTGGCCACAATGCTGGGGACGTTGATGGGCGTGGGGGGCCTTCCCGCGGCCCTTGGAGATCGATGGGGTGCACAGGGTTCTCGCCAGAAAGCAGAGGATAAACAAGCCACCGACGGCAATGGTGATACGGTTTCAGCGCTTAGCAGACCGGGAGCGGGTATTGCGGTGGGCGAAGAAAGAGCGGAGCAGTGAGTGGGAGAACGGCGAGATCCAAATTTACCAGGACCTGGGAGCTGAGCTGGCGAGGAGGCGTGCAGGTTTTAACCAGGCGAAGGCGGTCCTCGGCGGTAAAGGGGTGAAGTTTGGGCTCCTGCACCCGGCGACTGTGGGTAACGTACCAGGACAGGCACCACTATTTTGATACGCCAGACGAGGCGTGGTCGTTCATCAGGCAGGAGAAGCTGGACCTGAACTAAGGGACAGTTGTATGGGGGTGAAATGTGCGGGTGGGGAGGGACCGAGGGGAGGACGTCGGGTAAAGCATAAGTTTATGGGCCTGTCTGCCCTAGTTTGGTTGGTGTTTTGTTGTTTGTTTTCCAGGTGTTTTGTTTTCCAGGTGTTCGGTGCTAGGGGGCGGTAAACTCCCGGGACGGGCTGTCCGGTGCACGGGGAGGTCCCAGATGGTGCTTGCCCCTCTACCCTGTGGGGAAGGGTGGCCCAAAGGAGGCAATAAGTTAAGGGTTGGTATATAGAGGCGGGAGCGGCCGGGGTCAGCATGGGTGAGCTGACTCACGGAAGCACAATGGGGGGGGGACCAGAGCTAAGCAGATGCTTGGCGGGGGGTGCGGGGTGGACCCCTGGAGGTTTGCGCGGCTAAGGACGAAGGAGTTTTCCTTTTTCTCCCATGTCCATAAAGTTTATTCGCGAATAGACTTCTTTGTGTTGAGTAGGGCGTTAATCCCGAGGATGGAGGGGGTCGAATACTCGGCCATTGCGGTCTCGGACCATGCCCTACACTGGGTGGACCTGCGACTGGGGGCGGAACGGGGTCAGCACCGTCTCTGGCGACTGGATGTGGGGCTGCTGGCGGACGAAGACGTGTGCGGGCGGATAAGGAGGAGTATTGAGAAATATGTGGGAATGAACGACACAGGAGAGATGGCAGTGGTTTGGGAGGCTCTGAAGGCGGTCATTAGGGGAGAGTTAATCTCCACTAGGTTCCATAGAGAGAAGGAGAGGGCGGAGAGTGAGAGACTGGTGGGAGAGATACTCAGGGTAGATAGGAGGTACGCGGAGGCCCCAGAGGGTGGGGCTGTTGAACGAGCGCCGGAAATTACAGGCAGAGTTTGACTTGCTGCCCAGGGGGGAAGGCAGAGGCGAGCTGAGGAAAGCGAAGGGGGCAGTTTATAAGTTTGGGGAGAAGGCGAGTAGGATGCTGGCGCACCAGCTGCGCAGGAGGGAGGCGGCCAGAGAGATTGGGAGAGGGCGGGATAGGGAAGGCAACATGGTGCTGAGCCCAGAGAGGGTTAATGAAGTCTTCAGGGAGTTCTACGGGAAGTTATGAGAGTCGGAACCTCCCGGGGAGGGGGGAGGGATGAGGCAATTCATGGACCGGTTGAGGTTCCCAAGGGTGGAAGCAGAGCGTGCGGAGGGACTGGGGGCCCCGATTGAGTTGGAGGAGGTAGTCAGGGGACTGGCAGGCATGCAGACGGGCAAGGCCCTGGGCCCGGATGGCTTCCCCGCAGAATATTATAAGAGGTTCTCGGAGCTGCTGAGCCCGCTCCTGATGAGAACCTTCAATGAGGCAAAGGAGAAAGGGACCCTCCCTACGACAATGTCGCAGGCATTGATCTTGCTCATCCTGAAGAAGGAGAAGGATCCGCTTCAGTGTGGGTCCTACAGGCCGATATCGCTCCTGAACGCAGATGCCAAGCTGTTGGGAAAAATTCTGGCCACCAGAATAGAGAACTGTGTCCCAGGAGTTATTGGGTAGGACCAGACGGATTTTGTTAAGGTCAGGCAGCTGAACACGAACGTGAGGAGGCTCCTGAATATTATGATGCCCTCGGAGTGGGGGGGGGGGGGGGGGGGGAGAAAGAGAGGAGGAGGATGAGAGGTGGAGGCTGCGATGGACGCGGAGAAGGCCTTTGACAGGGTGGAGTGGGAGTATCTGTGGTAGGCGCTCGGCAGGTTTGGATTTGGGGAGGGATTCATAGGGTGGGTCAAGTTGCTGTACCAGGCCCCTGTAGTGAGTGTATCCACAAACCGGCTAAGGTCGGAATATTTCAGGCTGCACCGGGGGACGATTCAGGGATATCCCCGTTGCTGTTTGCCCTGGCAATTGAGCCATTGGCCATTGCGCTCAGGACTTTGAGGGACTGGAGGGGGCTGGTGCATGGAGGGGAGGAATTCCGGGTCTCCCTCTACGTGGATGACCTGCTGTTGTATATTTCGGACCCGTTAGAGGGGATGGGGGAGATCATGCAGATCCTGGGGGACTTCGGGAGGTTCTCGGGGTATAAGTTGAACGTGGGGAAGAGTGAGCTGTTCGTGGTCCATGGTAGGGACCAGGAGGAGAGACTGAGGGAGCTCCCGCTCAGGATAGTGGAGAGGAGCTTTCGGTACTTGGGGATACAAGTGGCCAGGAACTGGGATGCCCTGCACAGGCTCAACTTAACCTGGCTAGTGGAGCAGATGGAGGAATTTTAAAAGGTGGGATATGCTCCCGCTGTCCCTGGCTGGATGGGTGCCGACTGTGAAGATGACGGTTCTCCCCAGGTTCCTCTTCGTATTTCAGTGCCTCCCCATTTTCATACCCAAGTCCTTCTTTAAGCGGGTGAATAGGATTGTTACGGGATTTGTGTGGGCGAATAAAACCCCGCGAGTCAGGAATAACCACAGATTTGCTCTGAGTAGGATGGATTGGGGGGTACCAAGGCTGGTATAGGGCAGGTATTAGGAGGATGGGGGACCTGTTTATAGACGGGGTTTTCCCCAGCATGCAGGCGCTGGAGGCGAGGTTCGGCCTGCCCCCGGGGAATGCGTTCAGGTACCTTCAGGTTCGGGACTTCCTTAGAAAACAGGTGGGGACATTCCCGCGGCTGCCCCTACGTAGGATCCAGGATAGGGTGGTATCTGTCGTCTGGGTAGGGGAGGGGAAGGTGTCGGACATATATCAGGAGCTGCAGGAGGTAGAGGAAGCCTCAGTGGGGGAGTTGAAGGATAAGTGGGAGGAGGAGCTGGGCGAGGAGCTGGAGGAGGGCCTGTGGGCCGATGCCCTGGGCAGGGTGAACTCCTCCTCATCATGTGCCAGGCTCGGATTAATCCAGTTTAAGGTGGTGCATCGGGCGCATATAACGGCAGCAAGAATTAGTAGGTTTTTTGGGGTGGAGGACAGGTGCCCGAGGTGTGCAGGGAGTCCGGCGAATCATGCCCATATGTTTTGAGCATGCCCGACGCTTAAAGGATTCTGGCAGGGGTTTGCAAGGGTGATGTCTAGGGTTTTGGACGCTCGGGTGAAGGCAAGTCCAGCGGTAGCGATATTTGGGGTGGCGGAGGATTTGGGAGTGCAGGAAGCGAAAGAGGCCGAGGTACTGGCCTTTGCCTTCCTGGTAGCCCGGAGACGGACTTTGTTAATGTGGAGAGACTCGAAACCCCCGAGCGTGGAGACCTGGATTAGCGATATGGCGGGGTTCCTCAGCCTGGAGCGAATAATGTTCGCCTTGAGAGGGTCCTTGATGGGGTTCTCCCGGCGGTGGCAACCTTTCCTTGACTTTCTAGGGGAGCAGTAAGTGTCAGCAGCAGCATCCTGTGGGGGGGTACTGTTGATATAATGTGAGTTGGGCATGGAGACAAAACCTACCGTGTTCTGTTTTTTAAAAAAAATATGTTTTGTAAGTAGTTTTATTGTACGCTGTGAGCTATGCTTATTATTTTTTATTACTCTCTGTATTTCTATTTTTGTTATGTAAAAACGCTGATTGGAAAAACTTGAATAAAACATTTATTAAAAAAGTTCCTTACAGCCCAAGAAGGTAGCCGTGGAGGGAATAACAATTTTGTGCATATATTTGGGATAGGCGCCAAAGCCAATGACTTTGATTTGCCCAATATTAACATGTGGAAGTGACAGTCCATTCAAGGTCACATGTCACACAAGTAGTCTGACAAGAGAAATCAGTGTTACAGGATGGGTTGAACAATGTATTAGCATATGTGGATGTTGCCACAAAGGGATGGCACGTTGATAAGGACGAGGATTCAGGCTAGTGAGGGGAGAGGTAGAGAGTGCTTTTATTCAGATATGGTGTGATGACCATGAGCTTTTAAGGAATGGGGATAACGGTGGAGAAAAAGGAAGCATTTACAATACTAGCTCGCACAGAGAGCAGTAAGGAAAGCAAAGCGTTTAGGAGTTCAGAAGGAGTGGGTGGAAATATCAGCAGATGGGTCTAATCAAGGGCAGTACGGTGGCGCAGTGGTTAGCACTGCTGCCTCAAAGTGCCAAGGACCCAGGTTCGATCCCAGCCCCAGGTCACTGTCCATGTGGAGTTTGCACATTTTCCCCATGTCTGTGTGGGTTTCACCCCCACAACCCAAAGATGTGGTTAGGCGATTGGCCACACTAAATTGCTGCTTAATTGGAATAAAATAATTGGGTACTCAAAATTTTTAAAAATGGGTCTAATCAAAAGAGGAGAGCAAAACAAGAGAGGTTGGGACAGGAAGTTGCAGGAAGCATGCTAGAACTAACATAGCCTGAAAGCATTGCAAAGAGGAATGATTGCAAATTATAATTTGTAATTATCAATTATTCTTTAAAAGTTGCCGTGCTACTAGATAGAGTTCATTGGTGCTTGACTAAATTCTTAGATTAAGACTCACCATTTAGAAATCTAAAACTGAGGTAGTTGACATGACATACAACATCACCAGTTCCTTCAATTGCCCATTCTACAGCAGCACAAATGTTTAAAAATCGGAACTAGATTTCATTATAAATTATAAAAATCACATTTTATATTTATCATCCTTCTCAGTTTGCCCTCAATTTTAAAATATGTGGCTTGAACTACAACCAGATCTAAATGATGTGCAACCTTAACACTCAGCATTTAAAAAGTAACATTTAAAATTCCATGTAAACCTATTTAGAACCCACATCATGCAACAAGCACAAATTTACTGTTGGAACTTAGGAGACATTTGGAAAAAGGCCTCACATCAATTATCAGTCATGGTTCTATTTACAGCTTCTGATAGTTTCCCATGCTAATCTGCAACACCAGTTTATGATTAGACAAAAAAATAGCTTGTATACTTACATTTGAAACTTATCACTTTGAAATTCCTTAAGTGCTTTAAGGCAACCAAATTTGGAAGCATACCAACTTACACAAGTTCATGACTTTCGACTTCCCTGTAAATGTGAATGCTTCAGGAACCTCGCCTCACCCTGCACCCCATCCCAATTTCCAAAGATGTCAGCTAATCAAAAGGAAAACAGTGCTATATTCCGGAAAACATTAGCAGACTAACAGGAATGAGTCAGAAGAAAACCCACAGAAATGGGATAACTTCAAATTCCTGGGATCCCTTTGTAGACTCTCTCATGCCTAGGAATCACAAGTTGAAAAGACAATGCAGATAAAACAGCTAATGGAGAGTAGCTATTTTAAATTAAAATCTGTGCAGAGATGAAAAACATTCAAATTAAGCTGGGAATAAAATAGAAGGGCCGCAACATGGCAATCAGAGATAAAGCATGTCATTTTATTTATAGCCTATTCTTGCTGCTTTAGTGTAATATTAATCCCATATGAAGCTAAGTGAGCATTTAAAACCTATTTCAGAAATACATTCCAGGAGAACAATAGTTTCCAATCATCTTCCACAGGGGGCCGGTTTAGCTCAGTTGGCTAGACAGCTGGTTCATGTAGAAAGAGGCCAACAGCGCAGGTTCAATTTCCTTACTGGCTGAGGTTATTCCCACCTTCTCAATGTTGCACCACCCTGAGATGTAGTGACCCTCAGGTTCCCCTTCAAAGGGGAAAGCAGCCTATGCGACTTTACCTTTACCATCATCTTCCAAGTGAAATGTCTAAATTTTACTGCTATGGCATCTTTCCGACAGCTCCACCCATGAACATCCAAGATTTCCACCCCTGCCACTGTACCGAGACCATCACAAAATGGAACAATAGCCCTCCTCATTCTTCTCTACCACCTGACGTATTTAATTCAGCTGACCACATCTTTGTTTGTCATCAAGCTGGGTAGGACTGCTCTTTCCTGGTCCCATTCTTAGGTATCAGTGGATCACCTGTTAATATCATTTCTCCCCTCTCCATGACCTTTGGACTCACCACAGGAAATATCCTTGGCACCTCCTGCGCTTCACCGACATGGTATCCCTTGCTGACATTATCTGAAAATATATCAGGGGGCACAAGTACTTTTGGTAAAATTCAGCTCTAACTTAACACCAGCTCTCTATCTCTCTCAATACAATACAACATTAGAACAGCATAAATTCTTCCAGCTAAGTATTAGAAATGTTGAAGCTAACATCTTTGGTTGCCATCAAAAACTCCATTCCCTTGCCTCCATCTGAATCCCTCACCTTGTAACTGGCTGGGGATAAACTTGAGCCTTTGCAACTACTTGAGACCTGTCTAAGCTTTAGAACCACATCCTCGCCATTACAAGGCCCCTATTACCATTTCTCTTACATTGCCCATTCTGCCTCAGCAGAACCCTTCATTCATGCTTTTGTTACTCCAGACTTGATTATTTGAATGGTCTCCTAACTGTCCTATGTGCCCTCTGTAGACTTGAGATCATGAAGACTTGGGCTGGTGATACAGTGGTTAGCACTGCTGCCTCATAGTTCCATGGGCCCGGGTTCAATCTCAGTCTTGGTTGACTGTGTGTGTGAAGTTTGCACTTTCTCCCAGTGTCTGCGTGGGTTCCCTCCGGGTGCTCATGTTTCCTCCCACAGTCCAAAGATGTGCAGGTTAGGTGGGGTTACGGGGAAAGGGTGGAGGAGTGGGCCTAGGCAGGGCGCTCTTTCAGGGGGTCGGTGCAGACTTGATGGGCTGAATGGCCTCCTTCTGCACTGCGGAGAGATGGCAGATGGAGTTTAATCCGGACAAATGTGAGGTAATGCATTTTGGAAGGTCTAATGCAGGTAGGGAATATACGGTGAATGGTAGAACCCTCAAGAGTATTGAAAGTCAAAGAGATCTAGGAGTACAGGTCCACAGGTCACTGAAAGGGGCAACACAGGTGGAGAAGGTAGTCAAGAAGGCATACGGCATGCTTGCCTTCATTGGCCGGGGCATTGAGTATAAGAATTGGCAAGTCATGTTGCAGCTGTATAGAACCTTAGTTAGGCCACACTTGGAGTATAGTGTTCAATTCTGGTCGCCACGCTACCAGAAGGATGTGGAGGCTTTAGAGAGGGTGCAGAAGAGATTTACCAGAATGTTGCCTGGTATGGAGGGCATTAGCTATGAGGAGCGGTTGAAAAAACTCGGTTTGTTCTCACTGGAACGAAGGAGGTTGAGGGGAGACCTGATAGAAGTCTACAAAATTATGAGGGGCATAGACAGAGTGGATATTCAGAGGCTTTTCCCCAGGGTAGAGGGGTCAATTACTAGGGGGCATAGGTTTAAGGTGAGAGGGGCAAGGTTTAGAGTAGATGTACGAGGCAAGTTTTTTACGCAGAGGGTAGTGGGTGCCTGGAACTCGCTACCGGAGGAGGTGGTGGAAGCAGGGACGATAGTGACATTTAAGGGGCATCTTGACAAATACATGAATAGGATGGGAATAGAGGGATACGGACCCAGGAAGTGTAGAAGATTGTAGTTTAGTCGGGCAGCATGGTCGGCACGGGCTTGGAGGGCCGAAGGGCCTGTTCCTGTGCTGTACATTTCTTTGTTCTTTGTAGGGATTCAATGGAAAGGTGAATTGGCCTCTCGAGCTTGCTCCACCAATCAACAAGATCATGGCCAATCTGGTTGTGGCCTTGACTGCACTTTCTTGCCTGTTTCCGTAACCTTTACTCCCTTGTCAGTCAGGAACCTGACTACCTCAGATGCTGCATCCTAATATGTCTCAAAACCTGCTCACTTGCAATTATGCTCGCTCATCCGCCTTTGAATCCAGACGTGTCTCAACTTAAAATTCTTCAATCTTTTCTCTAAATACTTCCATGGCCTTGCTCAACTCTATTTCAAACCTCCTCCGCCTTGTCAACTGGGCTTTAACTGCTTGTGAATTCTTGATTTTCACCATTCTGTTGTTGCCAGCCATGCCTTTAGTTGTCCAAGCCCCAACATGCAGCATCCCTTCTTAAATCTCTCTGCTCGTCTTTTAAAATGCCCATTAAAATCTGCCTCCGAGCAAGATTGCATGCCTGGGAAGTACCTTTGGATATATTACTGGGTTAAAGGTGCTACATAAATGCAAATTGTATAATCACATATTTTGCAACGTCTTTGCTCCAAATCAGTCAGCCTTCCAAGAACAAACTAACTATCGTAATGTCAATGTAGCCAGTGTGACACTCTTATTCAAGAAAGATATGGAAGCCATTCCTAGTCGCGACATGTTGGCCAGTTTAACATCAGTGGTGAGTACATATTTAGAAACAAGAATCATAGAATAAACTCTCAACAGACACTTTGGAAGAGGTTTGAGGTAATTAAGGAGGCAGCATGGATTTGTACAAGACAGATCGTACTTGACTAATCAAATTGAATTTTTTGATGAAGTAATAGGGAAGATTGATGAAGGGAATGCGGTAGATGTCATCAAGGTGGATTTTAAGAAAGCATTTGATAAAGTATCACAAAATTCTGATAGTAAAATTGAGGGTCATGGAATAGAAGGGTCAGTGTTCAATTGGATAAAATATTTCCTGTAGAAAAGAGCGAGCCTCAGCAATTGGTTATTTTTCAGACTGGGCGATAGTAGACAGTGGTGTACCCCAAGGATCAGTGCGAGGATCACTGTCTTTTTTGAAAATGTAAATGATTTGGATGTTCAAATAAAAGAGTAAAACATTTCAAAATGTGAAGATGATGTCAAACCTGGAGGTGTGGCAAAGCGAGGATGGGGCCAATCAGCTCCAACTAGCAGACAAGTGACAGATGGAATTTAATAGACAAATGTGTGGTGATGCAATTTGCCAGAAGGGTTTGAGAGAGGCAATATCGACCTAATGGCACAATTCTAAAAAGCATGCAGGACCGAAGGATACGGGAGCTGCATAAATGTGATAAAGGGTATGTGCATATATTTAACTTTGGGGTACTGAGTACAGAGGTGCTGAACCTTTATAAAGCTCTGGTCAGGGCACAACCAGGGCAGCATAGTTGGGGTTCTTCTCCTTGGAGCAAAGGAGGTTGAGGGAATAGAGGTGTAGAAGACTATGATAGGTTAAGAAAAACTATCCCCATTAGTTGGGAGGGGGTGCAGTCAGAAATTAGAGCTTTTTTATACAGCATGTAGTAATAACCTAAAGCTCACTGCATACGAGTGGTGGAAGCAGAGGTGATAATTGATTTCAAAAGGTAATTGGATGGGTACCTGAGGGAATTTAACCCCATAGCTTTGCAAGTATGAGCTCAAGAATGGGACTGACTAGGTTGCTCTGCAGACCACTGACATGGATTTGATGGACCGAATAGCCTTTATGACTCGGAGATAAAGAGAAACTAGAAAGGTTGGTGGTACTTTAAGTACCCAGCCTGGATAGGATGCACCCCCACAGCGCTGAGGGACGTTAAGGTGGAAATTCTGGAGATACCGGCCACACTCGTGCAATCTTCTTTATATATGGGATGATTACAATTGGTACACTATTGTTCAAAAAATAGGGAGAAGAATAAACTTAGCAATTCCAAGTTTAATGTCAGTGAAAGGAACCTTTCAGAAACAATAATTCAGGAGAGTTAACCATCACTTGGACAAGTATGAATTAATAAAGGTGTACCATCACTATTTGTTACCAAAACAGAAAATGCTGGATAAACTCAGCGGTTCTGCCAGCATCTGTGGAGAGCACAGTTAATGTGTCGAGTCCCTATGAACCTTCTACAGAACTTGTCGGGAGCAAATGGTGTTTGACAACTTAGTTGAGTACTTTTGATGAGGTAACAGAGGGTGGATGTGGGCAGTACAGTTAGTTAATGTGTATGGATTTCCAAAAGGCATTTCATACTGTGCCACATAAGCAGCAAACTAGTAAAACTAAAGCTCATGGATACAAAATTGATGAAACAATAGAAAACATGTTATGGTGAATGTCCATGGGCGATATTGAGGACAGGGTGCAGAGGAGGGCTATGAGACTAATTCCCAGTTTAAAACCCATCATATCTATCAAATGAACTAAAAAGCTGAGGCAGTGCACAAACGTTGGGGTGATCTTATTGAGGTTAAGCTGATGGAGGGAAATAGACTTCATTCCAGTGGCCAGTTTGTTCCAGTTAAAATGCTTGAGCTGGTCAGGGGTCACAAATTTAAGGTGTGAAAGGCCAGTTCCAGGAAGATAGGAACAGAAGTGGGCGATTCAGTCCCTCAGGCCTGTTCCACCATTCAATTAGATCAAATCTGATCTGTAGCTCAACTCTCCCTCTCTTCCAGAAGCCATGTTACACATCAACAGATGGCTCTTTTTCAGGGGTCCACTATTCTTGGGGGAACAAGCTACCAGTGGATGCAGATTGTCTTAATATCTTCAAGCAAATGCTGAACTTACTTCTCACTGAGTTCACATCTTACTAAAGATTAGTACTGCATACAAGTCTTAAGGGCAGATTATCTCCTGGATTAATTTTGATCACCAAGGTGAGGGACAGAGAAATTTCCTAGATTTTTCTCACCTATCCTAGGAAATCACAGATTTTTATGGGCTAGAGGGTATATATCACAATGGTATGGGTCTTTTCCCAATCGCCATGGTTAGAAGAATGAGATCCAACTTATTGAGGACCAGATGCACAAGCACAAATCCAGTAGCTTAATACTTTTGTTATTCTGAATCCATTACCAAACACATAACTGGACAATAAAGCTAATGAATAAGTTCCAGAGAACATTGGAAATTGAGACACACAAGATGGAAATGCCAAACAGTTTAAAAGGTATAAAGAAAATAACAGCGCAGTTCTGAAGGACAGTTGAAGGAAATTTGAACCTGCACCTGACTACATTATACAACATCTTGAAATGGGTTGCGCTATAATTGAATACGTGTTCGATACCCCACAATATTGCTGCTCATGCTGATTAACTCAACACATTCACAAACTGAGACTTCAATCTGCTGTGTATATCTACTTTGGATTTCTCCACCTGGAGAAGATTAAGTACGCCATCCGAGGGTCGGAGGAAGGCTTCCTGTACACTTGGGAGCAGTTTGTCGGCCAGTTCCAAAACCTGCTCGAGGCCAGCAGCGAGGAGTAAGGGAATAAGATTTTTTTTATTTTTTAAAAACACCAAGATAGATGAAGTACCAAAAGACTGCGCAACCCGGGGGGGGGAGGTTACACCACCCCCCCACCTCATTCTGTCCGGAAAATAAAAGAAAGGGAAGTGAGGTCCGATCTCTGATGTGCATCCATTGGGGTTGTTTTAGATCACAAGTAAAGGCAGAGTCAGTGAGTTTGGGGAAGCTTTGAGAAAAGCGAAGCCGAGTTCTTATCTGCTGACTCAGACTCCACAATTCATTTGCAAGTAAGTTAGGTTATAAAGTGATACTATTTCAAAAACGGAGCAGCCTTGTCTAGAGACAAGGGAAAGACAAATCAAGTGAAGCAATAATTTGAAGACCTTCAGATAGATAAGAAGGGATTCTCATAAGAGCCAGGATTTGCCTTGTTAGACACTTATCACCTGAGGGGTTGTTTGTTTAAACTGGATTGAAAGATGCACGTGTATTTTCTTGTTGTTAAATGGGAAATTGAATAGTCGTTTTAAGGTGTACGGGTGTGCTGTCCTTTTCAGGTTTGAAGTTAAAAAGGTTTAATATTATTATTCATAATAAAGTTTTATCTTTAAAAGTAACAAAGCATTATTTCTAAATGCAATCACCCCTGGAGCCACAGTCTTAAAAACAAAAATAAAATACTGAGGTTTTCGGTCCAGAATCTTAGCCACTTGGGATCTGGTTGGGGATCATAAGTCTCACAGACAGACACAAGACTAATGAATGTTGGAGTTACAAGAATGAAGCCAGAAGACACCAGAGGTCAGAACTGTTCTTTGGAGGAAATATAATTGAGGGATAGTCGCAAAGATTAGGAAGGTAACCCTGAAACAAATATTTTCAGTGGTGTTCTTGCACTTAAACTCTTCCCACTTTTCTGCTGGCTTTCCAGGTTAGTGCTTTATGCAAGCATACAATTTAAGTGGCCACAAGACATCAAATCAATTTTACAATAGAAAGGCAAGTTATTCAGCCAATCACACTTGTGTTAGCCCCAGTCAGGCCTTTTCCCACTTATCCTTTGACACTTTTCCATAAATCTTAGCCAATTTCATCTCAAAAGCTGTATCACGCAAAAGTCACAATTGAAGGTTTCAGCAGGTTATTTGGCATGAGGGCGGAGTCACATCCCGTGCCCTTACAAAATAGTCTACATGGCAGCTCTTCAATGAGTGGAAGGGTAGACACACAACCACTGGATAATGATAAGGAGCACAAACTGATTGATCTTCCTCTTTTTAGTCAAGTGGGTAGATAAAAATTTCTGAACCAGCTAAGTTCAGCCTGGGCCAGGAATTAAAGCTGGGATTTTCCAGGTCTCAGCACTTCCTGATGACAGGCAAGTCAATCATGAGATGCTTGAGACTTTGATTTTACCGACTTAATGCTGTCTCAACCTGCCCAATAGAAATTAAATATGCCAAGTGGTGAACATCATGAGGTCATACATACTCAGCATGATCTCATGTTAGGTTCTTCAAGGCTATTTCGTTACGCAGCCCTTTGTTGCCTAACGAGGACACAAAGAGAAACAGTTTACCAAAATATTAGGTTGACTGCTGAGCTGAATTGTAAGATTGTAACTAGACAAACTACCATTTGACAAGTAAAGAACAAAGATGATCAGAGAATGTCACATTTTAGAAGTAACATGGCCGTTACCTGGCTGAGTAGCTGTCCATGGAAAATGGTGTTAACCACAGTCAGAATTCTCTTGATTAGCTTTCGCTGTGTTATGGGAATAGGGGCGGTACACATTGTTCTTGTGGCTTCCAACTCCTGCTGTACTTTATCCAACAGCTCACAGAGGAATTCCTGAGCATCCTGCTGGGCATATCCACGGAATGTTGGGATAAGTCTCCATACGCAGTGTAACATAGCAAAGGGAGATACAAGTGCCCACTTGCCAGACCACATGACCAGAAAAAGGGTGTGGAGTTCGTGGCACAGAGATATATGCTTTGAGCTTGGTTCCTTTAGCTGAATGAGCTCCCTATTTCTGCTCCTAGATGCTCCCCCACTTAATCCTTCAGACAGACTGGGTCGTCTTGACCCCTTTTCCTCATCTATCAAAGATGTACCTATACTTGAGTTAATGTCAGTAACCAAATACCTCTGGCTGGTGGACCTCGTTTTCCCATTCGCTGTACTAGTCAGCAGTTCTTGGGTTTGACTTAAATCAAAATGCAAGAAACACTCACAAAATATTTGCAAGTGACTTAGCACTTGTAGAATGGAGTTCATGTAGCAGGTATTCCCCAGATTTCTCAGTCCTGTCACACCAGGTGTGACAGTTGGCCGCCGTTTAATAGGAGAATCACTAATTTTTTTCAATCGAACTGTGCTTGAGGTAAGGCCAGCTGTTACCGCTGGATATTTTGCTGATGTCCTTAGCGCTGATGTGTCACTAATTTGAGGGGGCTCATTTAGACGTGAGCTCTTTCGGGGTGGTGTACTCAGCAGCTCGGCGTGCTGCCGCCGTTTTCGCTCTTGTCGTCTTTGTCTGGCTTCTTCCCTTTTCATTTCAGTCTCCTCCTTTAATCGTTCTTCTTCAAGTCTCAGCTTGCCACTGCATGTCAGTGCAAACCAAGACTGGAAGACTTTAGACATGAGCAATTTACGGCGATGCCAAAGTGCCGTGAACATCCGATCTTCATTCCGCAGCTGCGCTTGGGCACATCCCCGAGAAAGGTACGAGTCATCAGTTCCTGCATTCGACCGCAAGGTTCTACCACTTCGGGTTGTGCAGTCATAGTTCTGACTCTTGATTGCACTTAATGTGCTCCGCAACAATTTTAGATCACCTGTAGCATTGTCATTCAGCACATAGTCATCACATACGTAACAAAATACATACAGTTCATTTACTTCCAAGGCCACGGGGTGCTTACTTTCCTGAAAATGTTTTAGTGCATGTTCTTCATTGTATCGTCCACAAGCAACATGTGAACAGCTGAGACATGCCCACATTGACTCTGTAGTATTGCAGTCTAAACAATGCCATTTTTGTGGGTTTAGGATCGAATGGTCCTGGGCAAGCCGTAGCCGCCCTACATGCTTGCATTTATCCATTGATTTCACGTGTTACCATTCTGAAAGATGCATGACAAACATCCAATATGTTAACCTGCAAGATATACAAAAACAAACTGAGCATGGATAACAATCATGAAAGTTCTTCAAATAATCATTTAAACTTCCACAAGCAGGAAATGTGTGGCAGAATATGTGGTGCTTCAATATAGGTCAAAATGTTTAGGGGTAATAAATTAAAAATTCCTCCACAAGGGCGGCATGGTGGCTAGCAGAGATGCCAGGGACCCGGGTTCAATTCCGGCCTTGGGTGACTGTGTGGAAATTGTACGTGCTCCCCGTGCCTGCATGAGATTCCTCCGGGTGCTCCGGTTTCCTCCCAGAGTCCAAAGATGTGCAGGTTAGGTGGACTGACCATGATAAATTGCCCCTTAGTGTTCAGGGATGTGCAGTTTAGGTTATGGGGTCACAGGCATAGGGCGGGGTGGATTGGTGAGTGGACATGGGTAGAATGCTCTTTCAAAGGGTCGGTGCAATCTCGAATAGTCTCCTTCTGCACTGTAGGGATTCTATGCTATCCATTCTATCTGGAACATTTGCCATTATAGAGGCTGGGAGTATTATCAGATACTCTCCACAGGTTAGGATTATTTACTCAAGCCATAAGTACTCCTGCATAGCCTTCAGCTGAAAGTTGACACTGCCCTACAAGTCTGGCCACAGATTTTCCAACTTTACTGGTGCATTAAGTCAAAAGAGCAATTTTGAAAAGTATTTATCAGTTGCCCTTCAATTAACAGTATGAGATTTTCCAGCTTAACACATGATTATTTTCATTTCCCCCACCAATTTCAATCCATGGGACTATAACTCACCACTGAATTCACAAAAGAGGCTGGTTTAGCTCAGTGGGTTAGACAGCAAGTTTGTGATACAGAACAAGGCCAACAGCATTGGTTCAATTCCCATACCAGCTGAGAATTCGGAATTCTTCCTGTGTACCCGAACAGGCGCTGGAATGTGGCGACTAGGGGCTTTTCACAGTAACTTCATTGCAGTGTTAATGTAAGCCTACTTATGACAATAAAGGTTATTTATCATTTATGTTGGGCACTTTTTGGAAACGTTAGGGACCTTCAAGCAGCTATTGGATAGGTACATGGATTACGGTAGAATGATGAGGTGTAGATTAATTTGTTCTTAATCTAGGACAAAGGTTTGGCACAATATCGTGGGCTGATGGGCCTGTTTTGTGCTGTATTTTTATATGTTCTATGTTCTTTACTGAAGTTATAAAAGCCCTGTGGAAAATGACAAAAGTACAAGTTAATAATTTTCTCACTAAATGTCTGAGACACAACGAGGGACTACCCAATGAGTGTCAGCATTAGAGATAAAACAGCACTTTCAGTCAAGGAATTGATCAAATGTTCGATCCTGGCTCTGGGTTACTGTCAGTGTGGAGTTTGCACCTTCTCCCCGTTTTAGCGTGGATTTCACTCCACAACCCGAAGATGTGCAGGGTAGGTGAATTGGCCATGCTCAATTGCCCCTTATTTGGAAAAAATGAATTGGGTACTCTAAATTTATATTAAAAAAATAATTTTTAAAAAATCAAAATTATTACTGTCTGTCTCACATTCTCCTCGTGTCTGCGTGGGACCGCCCCCACAACCCAAGAATGTGCAGGGTAGGTGGATTGGCCACACTAAATTGCCCCTTATTTGGGAAAAAAAACAATTGGGTACTCTAAATTTATATTTAAAAAAATTACTGTCTGTCTCAGCAGTAACATACATTCACATGGCATTTTCTATTCACAACTTGTGCAATTTGTTTATTCTTCCACAGGATGTGGGTGGTGCTTTCAACAGTGAAGGAACGGCGACATATTTCCAAGTCCAGATAGTACGTGGCCTGGAGGAGATCTTGCAGGTAGTGGTGTTTCCATGTGTCTGCTGTGTCCCATGTGTCTGCTGCCTTTGTCCGTCTAGGTGTTCGAGATGATTTGATAGCGCAAAAGCTAATCAATTATATGCATAATATATTGTAACACTCATTTCTATTTGATGAGGTTTTGTTAAAGGAAAGTTGGGAGCCAGGAAAAAAAAAAAAATCATTCAAGCTACTAAACTCATTTTTAAGTGATATTTTTAAAATTTTGAATGAATGTAATTTTTCTTGTTAATATAATACTCCTTCCCTATTCACTGCTCCAATGGGGAGTAAGAAACAATGGGGGCCACAGTGTGAGGGCTGTTGTCTGGGAAATCTGAAACACCAACCTCAACTGAGGTTCACTGGCGTTCACACCAGTTTACGGTGACAGTTCTCATTGTTAACTATGGAGCTGCTCCAGAATGTGCAGGCAAAACATTGGGGATGTTTGAAATTTGAAAAATGATGTAAATACTCAGCAGCCCAGGTAACATCCCCAGAGACAGAATTAAAATTAATGTTTCAGGTTAATGACCTTTCATCAGCAGCAGGAAAAACTAGAAATCTAACAAGTTGAATTTAAATACAGAGACAGGAAAAAGAGGGAGGAAAGTACAAAAACAAGGAATATGATGGGTAGAAGACAGAAAATGCTGGTAAAACTCAGCAGATCTGGCAGCAGCTGTGGATCTTCGGAATGGTTCTGACAATTGGAACATTCTTTGCTCCTGTCCTACTTGGCTCTAACCTACTTCCCTCCAAAAAGAAAATAGTCAAATTCTACAGAATCAACTAATTTATTCTGCAATTTGGATTGCTTTTGACATATGTCCCTGCATCACGCCATCCAGCAGGGTTAAATAACCATCAAATAGAAATGACTTGCCAATGAGGATGTGTTTAATAACTCCACTGTTCGCAATTTCAGCAGAGATGTCAGGTTTGCAATTGCTATTTGACGTGGGCACCGAAAATGACAATGACACACCCAATCCTGTTGACCCTGTAAAGTACTCCACTTATATGAAATGAAATGAAATGAAAATCGCTTATTGTCACAAGTAGGCTTCAAATGAAGTTACTGTGAAAAGCCCCTAGTCGCCACATTCCGGCGCCTGTTCGGGGAGGCTGTTACGGGAGGCTTGTGTCACTTCTTAACTCTCCAAACTCTGTCAAGGCACAAGTCAGGAGTATGATGAAATACTTTCCACTTGAAGCTCCAACAAACTCAAGACGCTCAACAACACCCAGGACAAACCGGCCCACTTGACTGGCAGCCCATCCACACCTTGCAAGATGCACTACAGCAACTCACCAAGTCTCTTTTGAAAGCACCTTCCAAACCTACAATCTTGAACACCTAGACGGACAAAGGCAACAGACACATGGGACACAGCAGACACATGAAAACACCACTACCTGCAAGATCTCCTCCAGGCCACGTACTATCTGGACTTGGAAATATGTCGCCGTTCCTTCACTGTTGAAAGCACCACCCACATCCTGTGGAAGAATAAACAAATTGCACAAGTTGTGAATAGAAAATGCCACGTGAATGTATGTTACTGCTGAGACAGACAGTAATTAACAAAAATATAAATTTAGAGTACCCAATTATTTTTTTTCCAAATAAGGGGCAATTTAGTGTGGCCAATCCACCTATCCTGCACATTCTTGGGTTGTGGGGGCGGTCCCACGCAGACACGAGGAGAATGTGAGGCAGACAGTAATAATTTCGATTTTTTGAATTATTTTTTAATATAAATTTAGAGTACCCAATTCATTTTTTCCAATTAAGGGGCAATTTAGCACGGCCAATTCACCTACCCTGCACATCTTCGGGTTGTGGGAGTGAAACCCACGCAAACACGGGGAGAAGGTGCAAACTCCATACTGACGGTAACCCAGAGCCAGGATCGAACCTGGGACTTCAGCGCAGTGAGACAGCAGTGCTATCCACTGCACCACCATGCTGCCCCACATTACTGAATTATAACCTAATTTGGACATAACATTAAACAATTGCAAGAATGTTGCTTTTGTTGTGGTTTATTTTTACATAACCATTCGGTTAACATGCAGTATGTCATTTCCTGATCTGAATTATTCAACGGTTACTGTTTTACACTAGTTATTGTAAAAAAAAATGTTTCTACAACTACATACAATCTCATCAGTTAGCTGTATAACTGGAGAGAATCCGGAGAGTCGGGGAATGGGTCAAATCTCTGGGTGGCAGACGAACCTCTATTGAATATTCAGATGCCTCCTAACAGCAGCAGTCCTCTGGTTCTGAAGTGTCACTCGCAATTATATAATTTGTGGTGAGGTTTGGGTCTGCAACAGTCTGACACAGCACTAACAACTGGCACAAGTTGAAACTATTGAAATAGGCAGAGGCTGGGACTTTTCCATTCCCCAAAACCTAGGATATTTAAACATCAGCTCTGTACACACAAATATGCAAAACAATCAATGGAATTGGCAATGGTTTACTGACCAAATTAAGCAAGATCTAAAAACTAAATTGTAGACAAGTTCATTTTAAATACAATACCGATTATCCATCGGAAAGGAGGGGACCTCCACAGGGGAGATGGAAATTATGGATTAAAGTGGCACACTGAATCCAAAATTGGCTGAAGGACAGGAAGTAGAGTGAAGTAGAGTCCCTGCCGGTTGCACCTTCCCTCTCGATTTCTCCATTGCTTCCTCCCTCCCGATTTCTCCACTGCTGTTTTTTTGCACTGGAGTGCTGACTTTGGGCTGCATTAGGGTGCTACGGTGGGGGTTCGATGACGGAGGGAGTTAGGTGAGGAGGGAGCAAGGTGCTCCTTTAATTTCCTATATTTCCTCAAAGAGCGTGAGGGGAGCCGGGAATTTACAAAGAGTACAGCTGACTGTGAGCAGAGTCGGAGTTCCAGCTGGTTCACAGGGCAGAATCTCAGCTACATTCTGTAAGGTAAGAGCTGTTTTGGGGGGGGGGGGGGGGGGGGGGGGGGGGTTTGGGCGGGGGGGGGGGGGGGGGCCAGCAAACTATATTTGTATCATTCAGCAGAATCACTAATTTTAGAGGGTTCACTTGAGAGAGGAAATGAATGAAAATCGCTTATTGTCACAAGTAGGCTTCAAATAAAGTTACTGTGAAACGCCCCTAGTTGCCTCATTCCGGCGCCTGTTCGGGGAGGCTGGTACGGGAATTGAACCGTGCTGCTGGCCTGCCTTGGTCTGCTTTCAAAGCCAGCGATTTAGCCCTGTACGGAGCAGCAGTATATATTTTTTTAAAGGCCTAACGGGTGTTTAATCTTTCATTCTTTTTTCCTTTTAAATCTCTTTGGGAATTCAGGTCAGAGGGGATGGAAGCGAGGGCAGTTGCATGCACCTCCTGTAGGATGTGGGTAGTGAGGGACACCACTAGTGTCCCCACTGACTACACCCATAAGACCATAAGACATAGGAGCAGAATTAGGCCCATCGGGTCTACTCCGCCATTCAATCATGGCTGATATTTTCTCATCCCCATTCTCCTGCCTTCTCCCCATAACCCCTGATCCCCTAATTAATCAAAAACCTATTTATCTCGGTCTTAAAGACACTCAGTGATTTGACCTCCACAGCCTTCTGCAGTAAAGAGTTCCACAGATTCACCACCCTCAGGTTGAAGAAATCCTTCCTCATCTCAGTTTTAAAGGATCGTCCCTTTAGTCTGAGATTGTATCCTCTGGTTCTAGTTTCTCCTACAAGTGGAAGCATCCTCTCCACGTCCACTCTATCCAGGCCTTGCAGTATCCTGTAAGTTTCAATAAGATACCCCCTCATCCTTCTAAACTCCAACGAATACAGACCCAGAGTCGTCAACCATTCCTCATATGACAAGTTCTTCATTCCTGGGATCATTCTTCTGAACCTCCTCTGGACCCTTTCCAAGGCCAGCACATCCTTCCTTAGACACTATGTTCCACAAACTGCTCACAATACTCCAAATGGGGTCTGACCAGAGCTTTATACAGCCTCAGAAGTACATCCCTGGTCTTATATTCTGGCCCTCTTGACATGAATGTTAACATTGCATTTGCCTTCTTAACTGCCGATTGAACCTGCACATTAACCTTAAGGGAATCGTAAACAAGGACTTTGTGCTTCTGATTTCCTAAGCATGTCCCACTTCCGGGGGAAGTGCACGCAACTACAGCTCCTCAGACTGCATTAGCGAGCTGGAGGAACTTCACATCATCCAGGAGGCAGAGGGGGTGATAGGGAGGAGTTACAGGGAGGTAGCCACACCCAATGTTCAGGGCAAGGGTAGCTGGGATACAGTCGGGGGAAGGAAAGGGAATGCACAGACAGTGCAGGGATCCCCCGTGGCTGTTCCCCTTCAAAACAAGTATACTGTTTTGGATGCTGTGAGAAGAGACGACACGACCTACCAGGGGAAAGCCATAGCGGCCAGATCTCTGGCACTGAGCCTGCGCTGTGGCTCCGAAGGGAAGGGGGGAAGAATTGAAAAGCGATAGTGATAGGAGGCTCAATAGTTAGGGGAACGGATAGGAGATTCTGTGGTCGCAAACAAGACTCCCATAAGGTATGTTGCCTCCTGGGTGCCAGGGTCAGGGATGTCTCAGATCGAATCTACAGGAGTTTTTTTTTTAGAAAATATTTTATTGAGGCATTTATAATTTTAACATTATAATCTTTTAAACAGAGAGATCCAACACACGCAAAACCCCCCACAATAACACACCCAACTCCCCCAGCCCTAAACCCTAACTACCCATACATTGGATTCCCTGCCCTTAATATCGTCATTTTCATGCCTCCACCTCCCTCCCCTCCCCCACCGGACGGTCAATTTTCCTTGAAGAAGTCGATGAAAGGCTGCCAACTCCGAGCAAACCCCTGTAACGAACCCCTTAAGGCAAACTTAATTTTCTCTAGCCTAAGAACCCCTGCCATGTCACTGACCCAAATCCCCCAATTTGGAGGCTCCACCCTAGTAAAATCCGTCTCCGGGCCACCAGGGAGGAAAAGACCAAAGCGTCAGCCTCTCTCCCCCCCCCCATGGCTCCCGAATCTTCCGACACTCCAAATATTGCCATCTGTGGGCTCGGAGTCACCCTCCCTTCCAGGACCTCTGACATGACATCTGAAAATCCCTGCCAAAATCCCCTCAGCCTTGGACATGCCCAAAACATATGTACATGATTTGCAGGACTTCCCACACACCACCCACACCTGTCCTCAAAAAACCTACTCATCCGGGCCACAGTCTTATGAGTCATGTGGATCGCCTTGAACTGGATCAGGCTAAGCCTGGCACACGATGAGGATGCATTGACTCTCCTCAGGGCCTTCTACCATAACCCAACTTCCAACTCTCCTCCCACTTCCTCTTCACATCCCCAATTGGAACCCCTTCCCGCTTCATCAGTTCCTTCTACATTTACGAGACCCTCATCTCCCCAACCCCTGATTTAGACAACACCTTATCCTGTAGTTCCCTTAGTGGGAGGCGATGAAAGCTCGGGACCCGTCTCCCGGACAAAATCCTGTACCTGCAGGTACCGGAACCCATTTCCACCCAGTAATTCAAACTCCTCCTCGAGCTCCTCCAGGCTCGGGACACCCTCCTCAATAAAGAGGTCCCAAAATCTCTCAATCCCTGCCTGCTTCCACCTCGTGAAGCCCCTGTCCAGCCCCCCAAAGCGAACCGATGATTATCACAAATCGGTGACCACAGTCTAATGTACTGCCTCCATTACTCCCACACTCTCAGGGCTGTCACTACCACTGGGCTTGTGGAGTACCACCCCAGCGAGAACGGCAAAGGTGCCGTTAACAAAACCTTCAGACACGTGCCGTTGCAAGATGCTGCCTCCACTCGCACCCACACCGGCCTCTCCTCCACTACTCATCGATATTTTAGCCGTCCAGTAGTAATTAATAAAGTTCAGAGGGGCCAAGCCCCCCTCCCGGCTCCCCTGTTCAAGAGGGAACTTCTTCATCCTCGGGGCTCTCCCAGACTATATTAAAACCAGAGATTGCGGCATTCATCTTCCCAAAAAAATGCCTTGGGGATGAAGATTGGAAGACACTGAAACACGAACAGCAAACTTGGGAGGACTGTCATTTTCAGTCTGTACCCTCCCCGCCTGTGACAGTGGGAGCATGTCCCACCTACGGAAGTCCCCTTTCATTTGCTCAATCGACCCGGCCAAATTTAGTTTATGAAGCTGACCCCAGCCCCTTGAATCACCAGGTACCTAAATCTCCCTCCCACCACTTTGAACGCCATCGCCCTCAGTCTTCTCTCCTGCCCCCTTGCCTGGATCACAAAAAATCTCTCTGCTGCCCATATTCAGTTTGTAACCTGAGAACTGACTAAATTCCTCCAGTATCCCCATAGCGGGTCTGTTATATAAAGGAGCAAGTCCACCGCATAAAGCGAGACCCTATGTTCCCCACACCCTCTCACTATTCCCACCAAATGCTCAATGCTCTCAGCGCCTTTGCCAAAGGTTCTAGGGCCAGGGCAAACAGTAGTGGGGAGAGTGGACACTCCTGTCTCGCCCCCAGCACAGACTAAAATATTCTGATTGAACCTAGTTTGTCCTTACATTCGCCACCGATGTCGGATATAGCAACCGGACCCAATTCACAAATCCCTGCCCAAACCCTCCCAGAACATCCCACAAGTACTTCCACTCCACTCGATCAACAGCCTTTTCTGCATCCATGGCCACCACCATCTCGACCTCGCGCCCCTCCTCAGGCATCATTATTAAATTTAGGAACCACCTAATGTTGGACGTCAGGTGTCACCCCTTAACAAATCCCCTATTACCCCTGGAATACAATCCTCTATGCGTGTGCCCAAGATCTTTGCCAGCAATTTTGCATCTACATTTAACAGGGAGATTGGCCTGTTTGAGCCACAGCTCTCCGGATCCTTATCCCGCTTCAAAATAAGGGATATCGATGCTTGCGAAAGCGTTGGGGGGAGCACTCCTTTAACTCATTAAAAGCCTTTACCAGGAGCGGCCTCAACAGTCCGGAAAACTTTTTATAAAACTCAACCGGGTATCCGTCTGGTCCCAGGGCTTTACCCGGTTGCTTTACCCCCAACCCATCTATAACCTCCCCAAGCCCAATTATGGCTCCCAAATCCTCCACCAACCCCTCGTCTATCGTCGGGAACTCCAGCCCTCCCAGAAATTGCTTCATCCTGCTGGTTTTTCCCCATATTCATACCCTTTATCCTCCTCAGCTGTCCCTCTGCCTTACCTGTAGACAGGAGCCCAAATTCCAGCTGCAGTCTCTGACACCCCGTCAAAAGCCCGTCATCCAGATTCCGCATACCTCCTGCCCACCTGTAAAATTTCGCCTACCAATCTGTCCAACTCCGCCCGTTCAGTCTTTTCCTTATGGGCCCGAATTGAGATGAATTCCCCCTTAATAACCGCCTTCAGACCCTCCCATACCACCCCCGCCAAAATCTCACCCGTGTCATTGATCTGAATGGCCTCCCTCACCCGCCCACATACCTCCTCCTCCGCTATTAACCCCATATCCAACCTCCATTGCGGGCGCTGGGCCTTTCCCTTGCTTACTTGCATGTCCACCCAGTGCGGGGCGTGGTCTGACACCACTATTCCTGAATATTCAGCATCTACCACCTCAGCCAGCAGCGTTTGTCCATCACAAAGAAGTCTATCCGAGAATACACCTTATGCACATGGGAATAGAATGAAAACTCCTTACTCCTCGGCCTCCCAAATCTCCATGGATCCACCCCACCATGCGCTCCCTTGCCATAGCTGATACCTTCCCAGACCTAGAACTCAACCAGTCCAGCCTTGGATCCAGAACTGTGTTGAAATCTCCCCCCATAATCAGTCGATGTGAATCTAGGTCTGGGATCTTCCCAAGCACCCGTCTAACAAACTCATCATCCCAGTTCAGGGCATATATATTTACCAACACCACGTCCATTCCCTCGAGCTTCCACTAACCAGAGCATATCTACTTAGTGGGTCCGCTTCTATATTCCCACCTCGAATGCCACCCGCTTATTAACCAAGATTGCCACGCCCCTCGTTTTAAAGTCTAAGCCCGAATGGAACACCTGACCAACCCATCCCTTCCTTAACCTTATCTGATCCCCCACCTTCAGACGCGTCTCCTGCAACATGACCACATCTGCGTTCAGTTGCCTCAAGAGCGCGAACACATGGGCCGTTTTGACTGTCCCATTCAGTCCCCGAACGTTCCACGTGACCAGCCTGTTGGGGAGGCAATCGCCCCCCCCCCCCAAAAATCAACCATAACCTCTCCTAGGCCAGTCTGCAGCCCATGCCCCCCACCTCCCCTGGTCCACCCTCGGGAAACTACCATCATCAACCTCCTCCTCCCTCCACTTTGAAAGTCGCCTCCCCATCAGCAATTTCTCCCCCTCCATTCCCCCCCACATTGATCTTCAGCTCTCCCCCCACTTTGCTTCCGTGAACTAGCCCGCCCAGCTAGCCTGGCAGGCCGCGCACATGGTGCCTAGCATCCTATCCCCCACTGATTCCCTTGCCCCCGCTTAGTGCAAACAGTCAAAACAAAGGCAAGAAGTAAAAACAAACAAACAATCCCTCCCTAGGTCCAAACACAAGAGACCCACCCCTCATCCCTTAACAAAGCACTGCAAACCGACCTAACCCCAAACAGAACCTAAGAACAGAAAAAAACCGAAGGAATCCAAACAGCATAAACCCAGGGTTTTTCAAAACATAGTTCAGTTCTCCTCAATCAAAGTTCAAGGTCCTCCTCCTGCCAGTCCATTCTCCTTCATAAAGTCCGCTGCCTCCTTCGCCGAGCCAAAGTACAACTCCCGGTCCTCATAGGTAAGCCGGGTACAGTAGTCCAAACTTGACGCCCTTCTTGTACAGTGCTGACTTGACCCTATTAAAACTCGCCCTCTTCTTCGCGGACTCTGCTCCCAGGTCTTGGATTGGATTTTGTTTATTGCCACGTGTACCAAGGTACAGTGAAAATAATTTTTCTGCGAGCAGAAAGAATTTATCTGCTCAACAGATTATTAAGTACATGAAAAGAAAAGGAAATAAATGGAAATGCACTGAGTGCTGAGGTTTGCACTGAATGCTGAATTTGGTGCATTTGAGTGCTATAGTGAGAGTTTGGTGACTGAGGGAGTATAAGGGTTCATTTTTATCTAAAGTCTAGTCTTTCTTTTATTTAGTTAATTAACTTAAAAATTGCCGTTTGGTTTAGAAGGTGAATTTTCAATCAGCTTTAAACAAAGGTTCTATTGTAGGTACTTGCAGCTGGAGCTTGTTAATTAGCTAATTGGATTAGGCCAGTTTTCAGAGGCTAGATTCACAGTATAAAAGTGATCCACCTACAGTGCAGATTTTGTTTGCACAGTGATTAATTTGGTGCATTTGAGTGCTATAGTGAGAGTTTGGTGACTGAGGGAGTGCTGAATTTGGTGCATTTGAGTGCTATAGTGCAAGTTTGGTGACTGAGGGAGTGCTAAATTTGGTGCATTTAAGTGCTATAGTGAGAGTTGTGACTGAGGGAGTGCTGAATTTGGTGCATTTAAGTGCCATAGTGAGAGTTTGGTGACTGAGGGAGTTAGGCGAGGAAGAAGCAAGGTGCTTTCATTTCGTTTCCTACATTTCCGCAAAGAGCGAGAAGGGAGCCAGGAGTTTACAGAGAGTGCATCTGACTGGGAGCAGAGTCGGAGGGTGGAGGTCCACTTGGTCCACAGGGCAGCTATATTCTGTAAGGTAAGAGGGGATGGAGGCTAGGCCAGTTGCATGCTCCTCCTGTAGGATGTGGGTGGTGAGGGATACCACCGGTGTCCCCGCTGACTATACCTGCGGGAAGTGCACCCAACTCCAGCTCCTCAGAGACCGTGTTAGGGAACTGGAACTGGATGAACTTCGGATCATCCGGGAGGCAGGCGGGGTTATAGAGAAGAATTACAGGGAGGTAACCACGCCCAAGGTACAGGACAAGAGTAGCTGGGTTACAGTCAGGGGAAAGAAAACAAACAAGCAGGCAGTGCAGGAATCCCTCGTGGCCGTTCCCCTTCAAAACAAGTATACCGTTTTGGATGCTGTTGGAGGGGATGACCGACCGGGGGAAGGCCCTAGCTGCCAGGCCTCTGGCACTGAGTCTGGCTCTGGGGCTCAGAAGGGAAGGGGGGAGAATAGAAAAGCAATAGTAATAGGAGATTCAATGGCTAGGGGAATAGATAGGAGATTCGGTGGTCGCGAGCGAGACTCCCGGAAGGTATGTTGCCTCCCGGGTGCCAGGGATGTCTCGGATCGTGTCTTCAGGATCCTTAAGGGGAGGGGGAGCAGCCAGAAGTCGTGGTGCACATTGGTACCAACGACGTAGGTAGGAAAAGGGGTGTGGAGGTAATAAACGAGTTTAGGGAGTTAGGCTGGAAGTTAAAAGCCAGGACAGACACAGTTGTCATCTCTGGTTTGTTGCCGGTGCCACGTGATAGCGAGGCTAGGAATATGGAGAGAGTGCAGTTGAACACGTGGCTGCAGGAATGGTGTAGGAGGGAGGGCTTCAGGTATTTGGCTAATTGGAGCGCATTTTGGGGAAGGTGGGACCTGTACAAGCAGGACGGGTTGCATCTGAACCAGAGGGGCACCAATATCCTGGGAGGGAGATTTTCTAGTACTCTTCGGGAGGGTTTAAACTAATTTGGCAGGGGAATGGGAATTGGATTTGCAGTCCAGCAACCAAGGTAGCTGATATTCAGGACGCCAAAGCGTGTAGTGAGGCAGTGGGGAAGGGAACACTGACAAAGGAGAGTACTTGCAGGCACGGAGATGGGTTTCATCGAATCATAGAATTTAGAGTGCAGAAGGAGGCCATTCGGCCCATCGAGTCTGCACCGGCTCTTGGAAAGAGCACCCTACCCAAGGTCAACACCTCCACCCTATCCCCATAACCCAGTAACCCCACCCAACACTAAGGGCAATTCTGGACACTATGGGCAATTTATCATGGCCAATCCACCTAACCTGCACATCTTTGGACTGCGGGAGGAAACCGGAGCACCCGGAGGAAACCCACTCACACACGGGGAGGATGTGCAGACTCCGCACAGACAGTGACCCAAGCCGGAATCGAACCTGGGACTCTGGAGCTGTGAAGCAATTGTGCTATCCACAATGCTACCATGCTGCCCGTGAAGTGTGTATACTTCAACGCAAGTAGCATCAGGAATAAGGTGGGTGAACTTAAGTCATGGATCGGTACTTGGGACGACGAGGTGGTGGCCATCACAGAAACTTGGATAGAAGAGGGGCAGAAATGGTTGTTGGAAATCCCTGGTTATAGATGTTTCATTAAGATTAGGGAGGGTGGTAAAAGAGGTGGGGGGTGGCATTGTTAATTAGAGATAGTATAACAGCTGCAAAAAGGCAGTTTGAGGAGTATCTGCCTACTGAGGTAGTATAGGTTGAAGTCAGAAATAGGAAAGGAGCAGTCACCTTGTTGGGAGTTTTCTATAGGCCCTCCAATAGCAGCAGAGATGTGGAGGAACAGATTGGGAAACAGATTTTGGAAAGGTGCAGAAGTCACAGGGTAGTAGTCATGGGTGACTTCAACTTCCCAAACATTGAGTGGAAATTCTTTAGATCAAATAGTTTGGATGGGGTGGTGTTTGTGCAGTGTGTCCAGGAAGCTTTTCTAACACAGTATGTAGATTGTCTGACCAGAGGGGAGGCCATATTGGATTTGGTACTTGGTAATGAGACAGGGCAAGTGATAAGATTTGTTAGTGGGGGAGCATTTTGGAGATAGTGACCACAATTCTGCGACTTTCACTTTAGTAATGGAGAGGAATAGGTGCGTGCAACAGGGCAAGATTTACAATTGGGGGATGGGTAAATACGATGTTGTCAGACAAGAATTGAAGTGCAAAAGTTGGGAACATAGGCTGTCAGGGAAGGACACAATTGAAATGTGGAACTTCTTCAAGGAACAGGTACTACGTGTCCTTGATATGTATGTCCCTGTCAGGCAGGGAAGAGATGGTCGAGTGAACCATGGTTGACAAGAGAGGTTGAATGTCTTGTTAAGAGGAAGAAGGAGACTTATGTAAGGCTGAGGAAACAAGGTTCAGACAGGGCACTGGAGGGATACAAGATAGCCAGGAGGTAACTGAAGAAAGGGATTAGGAGAGCTAAGAGAGGGCATGAAAATTCTTTGGCGGGTAGGATCAAGGAAAACCCCAAGGCCTTTTACACATATGTGAGAAATATGAGATGACTAGAGCGAGGGTAGGTCCGATCAAGGACAGTAGCGGGAGATTGTGTATTGAGTCTGAAGAGATAGGAGAGGTCTTGAACGAATATTTTTCTTCAGTATTTACAAATGAGAGGGGCCATATTGTTGGAGAGGACAGTGTGAAACAGACTGGTAAGCTCAAGGAAATACTTGTCAGGATGGAAGATGTGTTGGGCATTTTGAAAAACTTGAGGATAGACAAGTCTCCCGGGCCTAGCGGGATATATCCAAGGATTCTATGGGAAGCAAGAGATGAAATTGCAGAGCCGTTGGCAATGATCTTTTCGTCCTCACTATCAACAGGGGTGGTACCAGGGGATTGGAGAGTGGCGAATGTCGTGCCCCTGTTCAAAAAAGGGAATAGGGATAACCCTGGGAATTACAGGCCAGTTAGTCTTACTTCGGTGGTAGGCAAAGTAATGGAAAGGGTACGGAGGGGTAGGATTTCTGAGCATCTGGAAAGACACTGCTTGATTAGGGATAGTCAGCACGGATTTGTGAGGGGTAGGTCTTGCCTTACAAGTCTTATTGAATTCTTTGAGGAGGTGACCAAGCATGTGGATGTAGTGTACATGGATTTTAGTAAGGCATTTGATAAGGTTCCCCATGGTAGGCTTATGCAGAAAGTAAGGAGGCATGGGATAGTGGGAAATTTGGCCAGTTGGATAACGAACTGGCTAACTGATAGAAGTCAGAGCGGGGTGGTGGATGGCAAATATTCAGCTTGGATCCCAGTTACCAGTGGCGTACCGCAGGGATCAGTTCTGGGTCCTTTGCTGTTTGTGATTTTCATTAATGACTTGGATGAGGGAGTTGAAGGGTGGGTCAGTAAATTTGCAGACGATACGAAGATTGGTGGAGTTGTGGATAGTGAGGAGGGCTGTTGTCGGCTGCAAAGAGACATAGATAGGATGCAGAGCTGAGCTGAGAAGTGGCACATGGAGTATAACCCTGAAAAGTGTGAGGTTGTCCTTTTTGGAAGGACAAATATGAATGCGGAATACAGGGTTAACGGTAGGGTTCTTGGCAATGTGGAGGAGCAGAGAGATCTTGGGCTCTATGTTCATACATCTTTGAAAGTTGCCACTCAAGTGGATAGAGCTGTGAAGAAGGCCTATGGTGTGCTAGCGATAATTAACAGAGGGATTGAATTTAAAAGCCGTGAGGTGATGATGCAGCTGTACAAAACCTTGGTACAGGAGCACCCGGAGGAAAAAACCATCACCCTCAGCTGCTCACCCCTCTGGGGCTTGCGCATTAGTGCCCTGCGAGCCCGATCCACCGCCAACGGCTGGTCAAACGCCCCTTCCCCGAGCAGCTTCTCCAGCATTTTCCCACCATACGCATCCGATCCTTCGATTCCCTCTGGCAGACCCACGATTCGGAAGTTCTGCCTCCGAAAACGGTCTCCAGGTCCTCCACTTTCTCCATCAGTTGCTTCTGCTGGTCACATATCAGCCCGATCTCTGTTGCCACCGAGGTGGACTGTTCCTCCTGCTCCCCCGCCTGCTCCTCCAACCTCTGGATCGCCTGTCCCCAAGCTGCCAGTCCCGTCTCCACGCGGTCAACCACCGCCTTGATCGAGTCCACCGCCTGGGCCAGGTCCTCCGCACTTTCATTCTGCTGTTGGGTGAACTGCTCATTTAAGAAGCTCACCAACTGGTCCATCAACCACTGAGCCGACGGGACCAGATCCTGCCCGTCCGCCATCTACGCGTGCCACCGTTGGGGGCATCTTTGGGGGCCGAGCCCCAACCTTAAGGGGCTAGGTCGGCGCCGGAAGAATTTCTGCCCCGCCAGCTGGCTGAAAAGTCCTTTGGTGCCCCGCCAGCTGGCGCGGAAATGACATCTCCAGGCGGCGCATGCGCGGGAGCGTCAGCGGCCGCTGACGGCATTCTGTGGAGTCCGTGGCGAAGGCGGAAGGGAAAGAGTGCCCCCACGGCACAGGCACACATGCGGATCGGTGGGCCCCGATCGTGGGCCCGGCCACCGTGGGGGCACCCCCCGGGGCCAGATCGCCCCTCGCCCCCCCCAGGACCCCGGAGCCCGCCCGCGCCGCCTTGTCCCGCCGGTAAGGTAGGTGGTTTCATCTACGCCGGCGGGACAGGCATTTTAGCGGCGGGACTTTGGCCCATCCTGGCCGGAGAATCGCGGGGGGTGGCCCGCCAACCGGCGCGCCGTGATTCCCGCCCCTGCCGAATATCCGGTGGTGGAGAATTCGGCAACCGGCGGGGGTGGGATTCACGCCAGCCCCCGGCGATTCTCCGACCCGGCGGGTGGTCGGAGAATCTCTCCCCTGGGATCAATTCTGGCCTCGGGTGACTGTGTGGACATTCTCCCCTGTCTGCGTGGGTTTCCTCCGAATGCTCCGATTTCCTCCCACAGTGCAAAGATGTGGGATGGATTGACCATAATAAATTGCCCCCGAGTGTCCAACGGTTACAAGGGGTTGCGGGGATAGGGCAGGGGAGTGAGCCTGAATAGTGTGCTCTTTCAGAGGGTTGGTGTACTTGATGGGTCGAATGCTATCCTCCTTCACTGTAGGTATTACAAAGAACAAAACAAAGAAAATTACAGCACAGCAACAGGCCCTTCTGCCCCCCAAGCCTGCGCCGATCCAGATCATCTATCTAAAACTGTCGTCTATTTTTTAAGGATCTGTATCCCTCTGTTCCCTGCCCATTCATGTTTCTGTCCAGATACATCTTAAATTACACTATCGTGCCCGCCTCTACCACCTCCGCCGGCAATGCATTCCAGGCATCCATCACCATCTGCGTAAAGAACTTTCCACGCATATCTCCCTTGAACTTTTCCCCTCTCACCTTGAACTCGTGACCCCTAGTAATTGAGTCCCCCACTCTGGGAAAAAGCTTCTTGCTACCCACCCTGTCTATATCTCTCATGATTTTGTAGACCTCAATGAGGTCCCCCCTCAACCTCCATCTTTTTAATGAAAATAATCCTAATCTACTCAACCTCTCTTCATAGCTAGCCCTCCATACCAGGCAACATCCTGGTGAACCTCCTCTGCACCTTCTCCAAAGCATCCACATCCTTTTGGTAATGTGGCGACCAGAACTGTACGCAGTATTCCAAATGTGGCCGAACCAAAGTCTTATACAACTGTAACATGACCTGCCAACTCTTCTACTTAATACCGTATGCCTCTTAACCACTCTATCGACCTGCGCAGCCACATTCAGGGTACAATGGACCTGAACACCCAGATCTCTCTGTACATCAATTTTCCCCGAGGGCTTTTCCATTTACCGTATAGTTCGCTCTTGAATTGGATCTTCCAAAATGCATCACCTCGCATTTGCCCGGATTGAACTCTATCTGCCATTTCTCCGTCCAACTCTCCAATCTATCTATATTCTGCTGCATTCTCTGACAGTCTCCTTCACTATCTGCTACTCCACCAATCTTAGTGTCATCTGCAAACTTGCTAATCAGACCACCTATACCTTCCTCCAGATCATTTATGTATATCAGAAACAACAGTGGTCCCAGCATGGATCCCTGTGGAACACCACTGGTCACAGTTCTCCATTTTGAGACACTCCCTTCCACTACTATTCTCGGTCTCCTGTTGCCCAGCCAGTTCTTTATCCATCTAGCTAGTACACCCTGGACCCCATGAAACTTCACTTTCTGGTTAATTCTTCCTCCTCTTGCACCAGGCTCAGCCTAATGCTGTTCAAAGTTGTCCATAGGGCGCATACGTACAGGGGCGAGGAGGAGTAGGTTTTTTGGGGTGGAGGACAGGCGTGAGGTGCTCGGGGAGCCCAGCAAATCACACCCACATGTTCTGGATATGCCCGGCGCTGGAGAGGCTTTGCGAGGTCTATGTCCAAAGTGGTGAACACCCGGGTCAAACCGAGCTGGGGGATAGCATTATTTGGGGTAGCGGATGCGCTGGGAGTGCAGGAGCTGAAAGAGGCCGGTGTTTTGGCCTTTGCGTCCCTGGTAGCCCGGCGGAGGATCCTACTAATGTGGAGGGATACGAACCCCCAAGCGTGGAAGCTTGGATTAACGATATGGCAGGGTTCATCAAGCTGGAAAGGAGAAAGTTTGCCTTGCGAGGGTCTGTGCAGGGGTTCTCCAGGCGGTGGCAACCGTTCCTAGACTTTCTCGCGGATAGTTAGGTGGAGGTCAACAGCAGCAGCAACCCAGTGGGGGAGGGGGGTGTTTGGTTTTCTGTTTTGTTTAGGTTAGAGTGGGGCGTTTTCCTTACTGGCGTGTTTATTTGTTAAATGGGGGTTATTGCATTTTGTTGGAAATCTCATGTATAATTTTTGCTTGTTTTGTGCTTTATTCTTTTTTTTTCTGGTTGGAGTGTTTTGCTGAAATTCATTGAAAATTTGAATAAATATATTTTTTTTAAAAAGAAACTTCACTTTCTCCATCAGCCTGCCATGGGGAACCTTATCAAATGCCTTACTGAAGTCCATGTATATGATATCTACAGCCCTTCCCCCATCAATCAACTTTGTCACTTACTCAAAGAATTCTATTAAGCAAAGAATTCTATTAAGTTGGTAAGACATGACCTTCCCTGCACAAAACCATGTTGCCTAACACTGATAAACCCATTTTCTTCCAAATTGGAATAGATATCTGTAAAGGCCCCAGCTATTTCCTCTCTCACTTCCCTCAGTAACCTGGGATAGATCCCATCCAGACCTGGGGACTTGTCCACCTTAATGCCTTTTAGAATACCCAACACATCCTCCCACCTTATGCCGACTTGACCTAGAGTAATCAAACATCTATCCCTAACAACATCAGTCATGTCCTTCTCCTCGGTGAATACCGATGCAAAGTACTCGTTAAGAATCTCACCCATTTTCTCTGACTCCACGCATAACTTTCCTCCTTTGTCCTCGAGTGGGCCAACCTTTTCTCTAGTTACCCTCTTGCTCCTTATATATGAATAAAAGGCTTTGAGATTTTCCTTAACCCTGTTTGCTAAAGATATTTCATGACCCCTTTTGGCCCTCGATTCCTCGTTTCAGATTGGTCCTACATTCCCGATATTCTTCCAAAGCTTCGTCTGTCTTCAGTCGCCTAGACCTTATGTATGCTTCCTTTTTCCTCTAAGCTAATCTCACAATTTCACCTGTCACCCATGGTTCCCTAATCTTACCATTTCTATCCCTCATTTTCACAGGGACATGTCTGTCCTGCACTCTAATCAACCTCTCTTTAAAAGCCTCCCACATATCAAATGTGGATTTACCTTCAAACAGCTGCTCCCAATCCACATTCCCCAGCTCCTGCCAAATTATGGCATAGACTTATCATAGAATTTACAGTGCAGAAGGAGGCCATCCGGCCCATCGAGTCTGCACCGGCTCTTGGAAAGAGCACCCTACCCAAGGTCAACACCACCACCCTATCCCCATAACCTAGTAACCCCACCCAATACTAAGGGCAATTTTGGACACAAAGGGCAATTTATCATGGCCAATCCACCTAACCTGCACATCTTTGGACTGTGGGAGGAAACCGGAGCACCCGGAGGAAACCCACGCACACACGGGGAGGATGTGCAGACTCCGCACAGACAGTGACCCAAGCTGGAATCGAACCTGGGATCCTGGAGCTGTGAAGCAATTGTGCTATCCACAAGGCTACCGTGCTGCCCCTCCAACGAGGCACAGTTGACCTTCCCCCAATTTAGCACTCTTCCTTTAGGACCACTCTCGTTTTGTCTATGAGTATTCTAAAACGTACGGAATTGTGATCACTATTCCCAAAGTAATCCCCGACTGAAACTTCAACCACCTGGCCGGGCTCATTCCCCAACACCAGGTCCAGTATGGCCCCTTCCCGAGTTGGACTATTTACATACTGCTCTAGAAAACCCTCCTGAATGCGCCTTACAAATTCTGCTCCATCTGGACCTCTGACACTAAGTGTATCCCAGTCAATGTTGGGAAAATTAAAATCTCCTATCACCACCACCCTGTTGCTCCTACATCTTTCCATAATCTGTTTACATATTTGTACCTCTATCTCACGCTCGCTGTTGGGAGGTCTGTAGTACAGCCCTAACATTGTTACCGCACCCTTCCTATTACTGAGCTCTGCCCATATCGCATCACTGCTCGAGTCCTCAATAGTGCCCTCCTTCAGCACAGCTGTGATATCATCTCTGACCAGTAATGCAACTCCTCCACCCCTTTTACCTCACTCTCTATCCCGCCTGAAACATCGATATCCTGGGATATTTAGTTGCCAATCATGCCCTTCCCTCAACCAAGTCTCAGTAATAGCAATAACATCATACCCCCAGGTACTAATCCAAGCCCTAAGTTCATCTGCCTTACCTACTACACTTCTTGCATTAAAACAAATGCACCTCAGACCACCAGTCCCTTTGCGTTCATCATCTGCTCCCTGCCTACTCTTCCCCTTAGTCACGCTGACTTCATGATCTAGTTCCTTACAGGCTTTAGTTACTACCTCCTTACTGTCCACTAACCTCCTCATTTGGTTCCCATCCCCCTGCCACATTAGTTTAAACCCTCGCCAACAGTGTTAGCAAAAGCACCCCCAAGGACATTGGTTCCAGTCCAGTCCAGGTGTAGACCGTCCAATTTGTAGTAGTCCCACCTCCCCCAGAACCGGTCCCAATGTCCCAAAAATCTGAACTCCTCCCTCCTGCACCATCTCTCAAGCCACGCATTCATCCTGCCTATTCTTCCATTTCTACTCGGACTACCACGTGGCACTGGTAGCAATCCTGAGATTACTACCTCTTGAGGTCTGACTTTTTAACTTGGCTCCTAACTCCCTAAATTCTGCTTGTAGGACCTCATCCCGTTTTTCCCCCAATATCATTGGTGCCTATATGCACCACAACAACTGGCTGTTCACCCTCCCCCTTCAGAATGTTCTGCAGCCGATCGGAGACATCCCTGACCCGTGCACCTGGGAGTCAACATACCATTCGGGAGTCTCGTTTTCGACCACAGAACCACCTATCTACTCCCCTTACAATTGAATCCCCTATGACTATAGCCCTTCCACTCTTTTTCCCGCCCTTCTGTACAGCAGAGCCAGCCACGGTGCCATGAACCTGGCTACTGCTGCCTTCCCCTGGTGAGCCATCTCCCCCAACAGTATCCAAAACGGTATACCTGTTTTGGTGGGAGATGACCGCAGGGGACACCTGCACTGCCTTCCTGCTTTTTCTCTGCCTTTTGTATGATTGTATGATTCTGCTTTGTAGTTTTATTATGGTTTCAGTGCCCGTTTGAGGGGTTGTTAATTCATTTGTTTATTTGGTTTAGCTTACTCAAAAGAGTGCCACCCACCTGTAGATACTTGAACTTCGATCAGAGCACAGTTACCACATAGCTCAAGATGACTGGGATAACTATTTAGAAGGGTGCAAAATTATTCATCTTGGCAAGCTGCACCATGGCTAAAAAGATAATGAGATGAAGAGATAAAGAAGAAACCAAACAACAAAAAAAAGGTGCAGCCCTCAGAAAAGTGATTAAATATGGTGGGGGAGGAAGAGATGAAAAAAACTTGAATATGATTATTGCAGCAATTGGAAATCCTACATTGTCCTTGCTTATTCCTTCACAAACGTAGCATTGGATCAGACTGTTTTGTAATCATTGCAAAAAGCAAAGTCATTAAAGGGATTTATAAGTTGGGGAAAGTATTTTTATTATTTTTATTTTGACCCTCAAAGTTCAACAAGAAAAACACGGATTTGAAATCTAATAGACCTTGATCTGATTATTATATACACAGGGAGGTACTGCTAACAGTTTTGACCACAAGTACTAGAATCATAGAATTTACAGTGTGGAAGGAGGCCATTCGGCCCATCGAGTCCGCACCGGCCCTTGGAAAGAGCACCCTAGTTAAGCCCATACCTTCACCCTCGCCCCGTAACCCCATAAACCAGTAATCCTACCTAACCTTTTTTGGACACGAAGGGTAATTTAGCATGGCCAATCCACCTAACCTGCATATCTTTGGACTGTGGGAGGAAACCGGAGCACACTGAGGAAACCCACGCAGACACAGGGAGAAAGTACAGACTCCACATAGACAGTGACCTAAGCCGGGAATCGAACTTAGGACCTGGAGCTGTGAAGCAACAGTGCTAACCACTGTGCTACCGTGCCATACTAGAGTCAGAAGGTACTAAAATTAGGTTGACCAAAATCAATATAGGAATAGAATTAAGTGCAAACAGAATAAACAATTGGTGATAGCCAACAGTTTCAATATACTACAACAACTTAACTCTTCATCAGAACTGAAGGGACGGGTGGCCTGGAGTGGGAGGGTTGTGCTGAGGAAGTACACATATGGAATATTTTTAAGGGGTTTAAGATTGAGAAATGAAATGAAAATTGCTTATTGTCACAAGTAGGCTTCAGTGAAGTTACTGTGAAAAGCCCCTCGTCGCCACATTCCGGCGCCTGTTCGGGGAGGCTGGTACGGGAATTGAACCTGTGCTGCTGGCCTGCCTTGATCTGCTAAACCAGAGAACGGTCACAATCTAAAGTTTCCGAATTAACATTGAGCTCTGAAGGCTGCAACGTGCACAACTGGAAGATGAGGTGCTGCTCCTCGAGCTTGCATCAGGCTTCACTGGAACATTGCAGTGGGCCCAGGACGGACTTATGGGCATGAGAGCAAGGTGCTGAATTAAAATGGTATCAACAGGAAGGTTGAGGCCATGCTTGCAGACTAAGCAAACGTGTTCCGCAAAGCATTCACCCAGTCTGTGTTGAATCTCCCCAATGTAAAGGAGACCACATTGGGAGCAGTGAATACAATAGACCAAATTAAAGGAGGCGTAAGTGAAATGCTGCTTAACCTGAAAGGAATGTTTGGGACCTTTAACAGTGAGAGGGGAGGAGGTAAAGGGGCAGGTGTTGCACCTTCTGCAATTACATGGGAAGATGTCATGGGAAGGAGATGAAAAGTTGGGGGTGAGGGTGTCAATGGGGGGTGGGGGGGGGGGGGGGGGGGGGGGGGTGGCCCTGCAGAATGCTGACAGGGAATGGAAGGGGAAAGATGTGTTTTGTGGTAGCATCATACTAGAGATAGCAGAATTGGTAATAATAATAATCGCTTATTGTCACAAGTAGGCTTCAATGAAGTTACTGTGAAAAGCCCCTAGTCGCCATATTCTGGCGTCTGTTCGGAGAGGCCGGTACGAGAATTGAACCCGCGCTGCTGTTCTGCATTACAAGCCAGTTGTTTAGCCTGCTGTGCTGAGGATGTTTCTTTGAATGCAGAGGCTGGTGAGGTGAAAAGTGATGACAAGGGGGGTCCTTGTATAGTTCTGGGAAGGAATGAGGGCAGATGTGCAGGAGATGTGCTGTACCTGGTTGAGTGTCCTGTCAACCACAGGTGGGGAGTGAAACCTCGGTTGAGGAAAAAGGCAGACATATCAGAAGCACCCTTTTTGAAGGTGACATCATTGGAACAGATGTGACGGAGGCAAAGGAATTGGGAGGATGGGGTGATGTCTTACAGGGAGTGGGGTGTGAAGAGCTGTAGTCGAGGTAGTTGTGGGAGTCGGTTAGTTTGTAATGGTAATTAGAAGTCAGTCTATCAGACTTCCGGGTGCGGCGATGACCAGCTGAGTCGCACGTTTCGGCAGCTCCCGGTGTAACGGACGTTTGGGCTCTTAATAAGAGCCCCAACGGCAATTTTAACGGCTAAAAGTACTGTGCGGTGAACCAGAAGGGAATCCCCCCTGGATACAGATGAAAAAGGAGAGGAAGGTGGCCGGATTGCGGTGGATCCTTTAGAACAGCGGCAAGGAAGGCAAGCAAAAACCAAGATGGCGTCGGAAGGTGGCAGTTTAACATGGGGCCCTGAACAACGAGTTTTTGAAACGCTGCGTGGAAGAACTCAAAGGAAATGAAGAAGGAGCTGTTGGCCCCGATATTACAGGCGATCGAAGGGCTAAAGGAGGAGCAAAAGACCCAGGAGCGGGAGCTTCGGGTCGTGAAGGCAAAGGCTGCCGAGAATGAGGACGACATACAGGGCCTGGTGGTGAAGACGGAGATGCACGAGGCACACCATAAACGATGTGTGGAAAGGCTGGAGGCGCTGGAGAACGCGAGGAGGAACAACCTAAGGATTCTTGGCCTTCCTGAAGGTGCGGAGGGAGCGGACGTCAGGGCATATGTGAGCACGATGCTGCACTCGTTAATGGGAGCGGAGGCCCCGGCGGGTCCGCTGGAGGTGGAGGGAGCATACCGAGTGATGGCGCGAGGACCGAGAGCAGGAGAAATTCCTAGAGCCATAGTGGTGAGATTTCTCCGTTTTAAGGACAGAGAGATGGTCCTTAGATGGGCAAAGAAAACTCGGAGCAGTAAGTGGGAGAACGCGGTGATCCGCGTATACCAAGACTGGAGTGCGGAGGTGGCGAGAAGGAGGACAAGCTTTAATCGGGCCAAGGCGGTGCTTCACAAAAAGATAAAATTCGGAATGCTGCAACCGGCAAGACTGTGGGTCACATATCAAGGGAGGCACCACTACTTTGAGACGGCGGATGAGGCATGGACTTTTATCGTGGAAGAAAAATTGGAATGAGCGGGTTATTAAAAAAAGAACGTTTGAAACAAAGTGGTGGGGCGAGTATGGGGGGCGAAGAGGGAGGTAAAAAGGGGGGAAAGAGGAGTTTTATGTTATTAATCCTGCGATGTGGTAACTTTTCTCTCTTCCACAGGAGGTGGTGGGGGGAGGAAAGGAGGTGGAAGAGATGGGGCGTTGGCCATTGGGGGCGGGGCCAAGGGGGAAGCGCGGGCTCGGTTCCCGCGCTATGATAATCATGGCGGGAATAGGGAAGCAGGAAGGAGGGGGCGTCGCACGGTGCGAGCCGAGGTCACGGGGGGAAGCCGAGGTCGGCCAGAGTTTGCTGACTTCTGGGAGCAACATGGGGGGTGTAACTACGCTAGTGGGGGATCTAGCGAGGTGGGTGGGAGGGGGGAATTATTGGGCTGCTGCTGCTGGGGAGAGGGGGGAGCTGATATGGGGTGTGATGGGCGGGGGGGCACCGCCTGGGGGGGGGGACACAGCTGCGTGGGAACCGGGTGAGGAGCTGGAAAAAGGGGATGGCTAATCGACAAGGGGGGGGGGGTTTAAAGCCCCCCAACCCGGCTGATCACGTGGAACGTGAGAGGGCTGAACGGGCCGATAAAGAGGGCACGGGTACTCGCACACCTTAAGAAACTTAAGGCAGACGTGGTTATGTTACAGGAGACGCACTTGAAACTGATAGACCAGGTGAGACTACGCAAAGGTTGGGTGGGGCAGGTGTTCCATTCGGGGCTAGATGCGAAAAACAGGGGGGTGGCTATATTAGTGGGGAAGCCGGTAATGTTTGAGGCAAAGACAATAGTGGCGGATAGCGGGGGCAGATACGTGATGGTGAGTGGCAAACTACAGGGGGAGACGGTGGTTCTGGTAAACGTATATGCCCCGAACTGGGATGATGCCAATTTTATGAGGCGTATGCTAGGACGCATCCGGACCTAGAGGTGGGAAAGTTGGTAATGGGGGGAGATGTCAATACGGTGTTGGAACCAGGGCTGGACAGGTCGAGGTCCAGGACTGGAAGGAGGCCGGCAGCAGCCAAGGTGCTTAAAGATTTTATGGAGCAGATGGGAAGAGTAGACCCGTGGAGATTTAGCAGACCTAGGAGTAAGGAGTTTTCGTTTTTCTCCTATGTCCACAAAGTCTATTCGCGAATAGACTTTTTTGTTTTGGGAAGGGCGTTGATCCCGAAGGTGAGGGGAACGGAGTATACGGCTATAGCCATTTCGGATCACGCTCCACATTGGGTGGACTTAGAGATAGGGGAGGAAACAGAAGGGTGCCCACCCTGGAGAATGGACACGGGACTAATGTCAGATGAGGGTGTGTGTCTAAGGGTGAGGGGGTGCATTGAAAAGTACTTGGAACTCAATGATAATGGGGAGGTCCAGGTGGGAGTGGTCTGGGAGGCGCTGAAGGCAGTGGTTAGAGGGGAGCTGATATCAATAAGGGTACATAAAGGAAAGCAGGAGAGTAGGGAATGGGAGCGGTTGCTGCAAGAACTTCTGAGGGTGGACAGGCAATATGCGGAGGCACCGGAGGAGGGACTGTACAGGGAAAGGCAAAGGCTACACGTAGAATTTGACTTGCTGACAATGGGTACTGCAGAGGCACAGTGGAGGAAGGCACAGGGTGTACAGTACGAATATGGGGAGAAGGCGAGCAGGTTGCTGGCCCACCAATTGAGGAAAAGGGGAGCAGCGAGGGAAATAGGGGGAGTGAGGGATGAGGAAGGAGAGATGGAGCGGGGAGCGGAGAGAGTGAATGGAGTGTTCAAGGCATTTTATAAAAAATTATACGAAGCTCAACCCCCGGATGGGAGGGAGAGAATGATGGGCTTTCTGGACCGGCTGGAATTTCCCACGGTGGAGGAGCAGGAAAGGGTGGGACTGGGAGCACAGATTGAAATAGAGGAAGTAGTGAAAGGAATTAGGAGCATGCAGGCGGGGAAGGCTCCGGGACCAGATGGATTCCCAGTTGAATTTTACAGGAAATATGTGGACTTGCTCGCCCCACTACTGATGAGGACCTTTAATGAGGCAAAGGAAAGGGGACAGCTGCCCCGACTATGTCTGAGGCAACGATATCGCTTCTCCTGAAGAAGGAAAAGGACCCGCTGCAATGCGGGTCCTATAGACCTATTTCCCTCCTAAATGTAGACGCTAAGATTCTGGCCAAGGTAATGGCAATGAGGATAGAGGATTGTGTCCCGAGGGTGGTCCATGAGGACCAAACTGGGTTTGTGAAGGGGAGACAGCTGAATACGAATATACGGAGGCTGCTAGGGGTAATGATGATGCCCCCACCAGAGGGGGAAGCGAAGATAGTGGTGGCGATGGATGCCGAGAAAGCATTTGATAGAGTGCAGTGGGATTATTTGTGGGAGGTGCTGAGGAGATTTGGTTTTGGAGATGAGTATGTTGGATGGGTGCAGCTGTTGTATAGGGCCCCAGTGGCAAGTGTGGTCACGAATGGACGGGGATCTGCATACTTTCGGCTCCATAGAGGGAGAAGGCAGGGATGCCCTCTGTCCCCATTACTGTTTGCACTGGCGATTGAGCCCCTGACAATAGCATTGAGGGGTTCCAAGAAGTGGAGGGGAGTACTTAGAGGAGGAGAAGAACACCGGGTATCTCTGTATGCGGATGATTTGTTGTTATATGTAGCGGACCCGGCGGAGGGGATGCCAGAGATAATGCGGACACTTCGGGAGTTTGGAGAATTCTCAGGATATAAACTGAACATGGGGAAAAGTGAGTTGTTTGTGGTGCATACAGGGGAGCAGAGCAGAGAAATAGAGGACTTTCCACTGAGGAAGGTAACAAGGGACTTTCGTTACTTGGGGATCCAGATAGCCAAGAATTGGGGTACATTGCATAGGTTAAATTTAACGCGATTGGTGGAACAAATGGAGGAGGACTTCAAGAGATGGGACATGGTATCCCTGTCACTGGCAGGGAGGGTGCAGGCAGTTAAAATGGTAGTCCTCCCGAGATTCCTCTTTGTGTTTCAGTGCCTCCCGGTGGTGATCACGAAGGCTTTTTTCAAAAGGATCGAAAAGAGTATCATGAGTTTTGTGTGGGCCGGGAAGACCCCGAGAGTGAGGAAGGGATTCTTACAGCGTAGTAGGGATAAGGGGGGGGCTGGCACTATCGAGCCTAAGTGAGTACTACTGGGCCGCCAATATCTCAATGGTGAGTAAGTGGATGGGGGAAGAGGAGGGAGCGGCATGGAAGAGATTGGAGAGGGCGTCCTGTAGGGGGACTAGCCTACAAGCTATGGTGACGGCCCCATTGCCGTTCTCACCGAAGAAATACACCACAAGCCCGGTGGTGGTGGCGACTTTGAAAATTTGGGGACAGTGGAGACGGCATAGGGGAAAGACGGGAGCCTTGGTGGGGTCCCCGATAAGAAACAACCATAGGTTTGCCCCGGGAGAATGGATGGGGGATTTGGAATATGGCAAAGAGCAGGAGTAACGCAACTGAAAGATCTGTTTGTGGATGGGAAGTTCGCAAGTCTGGGAGCGCTGACCGAGAAATATGGGTTGCCCCAAGGGAATGCATTCCGGTATATGCAACTGAGGGCTTTTGCGAGGCAGCAGGTGAGGGAATTCCCGCAGCTCCCGACGCACGAGGTGCAGGACAGAGTAATCTCAAAGACATGGGTGGGGGACGGTAAGGTGTCAGATATATATATATATATATATATAGGGAAATGAGGGACGAGGGGGAGATTATGGTAGATGAGCTGAAAGGGAAATGGGAAGAAGAGCTGGGGGAGGAGATTGAGGAGGGGCTGTGGGCGGATGCCCTAAGTAGGGTAAACTCATCATCCTCGTGTGCCAGGCTAAGCCTGATTCAATTTAAGGTGTTACACAGGGCGCATATGACTGGAGCACGGCTCAGTAAATTTTTTGGGGTAGAGGATAGGTGGGCGAGATGCTCGAGAAGCCCAGCGAATCACGCCCACATGTTCTGGTCATGTCCGGCACTACAGGGGTTCTGGGTGGGGGTGACAAAGGTGCTTTCGAAAGTAGTGGGGGTCCAGGTCGAACCAAGCTGGGGGTTGGCTATATTTGGGGTTGCACAAGAGCCGGGAGTGCAGGAGGCGAGAGAGGCCGATGTTCTGGCCTTTGCGTCCCTCGTAGCCCGGCGCAGGATACTGTTGATGTGGAAGGAAGTCAAGCCCCCGGGGGTGGAGACCTGGATAAATGACATGGCAGGGTTTATAAAGCTGGAACGGATTAAGTTCGCCCTAAGGGGATCGGCTCAAGGGTTCACCAGGCGGTGGCAACCGTTCGTCGAATACCTCACAGAAAGATAGAGGGAATGGAAAAGAAGAAGGCAGCAGCAGCAGCCCAGGGGGGAAGGAACCAGAAGGAGTCTCAGGGTTATTAATATATATGTAAAGGTCGTTGCTATAAATAATTGTATATTGGATTGTTAAACCATATTTTTGGAGAGTGTTTATCTGAGACAAGGCAGTTGCCATTTAGTTTTAGTTTTTGTTATATATTATTTATTCTTTGTTTATAAAACAGGTCATTGTTATTTGTACTGTTATATTATTGTGTAAAGGATACACAATGTACTGTGATGGTTGACCAAAAATTTTCAATAAAATATTCTTAAAAAAAAAAAGAAGTCAGTCTATCACTGGAAATGGAGACAGAGAGATCAAGGAAGGGAAGTATCGGGGATGGAAAGTGTGAAGGAGAGAGAGGAGTGGAATTTGGAATAAAAATTATCTTTCACGGTCCAGACGAGAGGATGAAGACATCAATGTCTTCAATAGTCATCAATGTCAAGGATAAAGAGTTGTGGGAGGTGCATTAGTAGGACTAAAACAAGGAATGTTCCACCGCAAAAAGACAGGCATAACTGGGGCCCAAGTGGATACCCATAGCCACACCTTCTATTCGCAGGAAGTGAGACAAGCTAAAAGAAATTATTGAGTGACAAGTTAAAAGAAATTATTGAGTGACACAACAGGCTCAGTCACTGGAGGACAGTATTGGTGGAAGCGAATTGTTCATTCCTCTGTTCAAGGAAGAGAGCCCTTGGACTCTCCTGGTAGGGAATGGAGATATATGACATCCATAGTGATGAAGTGGTGGTTAGGGTCCGGAAATTGTTGATATGACATAAGGCATCAGAGGAATCACGTATGTACATGGGAAGAGACTGGACAAGAGAGGGGTGAATCAAGATAGGAAATGAGGTCCATTGGTCAGGAACACACTGGGCTTACTGGAGCAGTCCTGTTTGTGGATTTTGGGGAGGGGGTAGAAGTGTGCTGTCCAGGGTTGGGTGACTAAGAGGTTGAAGCTGTGGAGAGAAGATCTCCAGAGGCGATGAGGTCAATAAGAGTCTTGGAAAGAATGGCTTAATATTTGGTGGTGGGGTTATGGCCCGGGGAAGGTAGGAGGAAGTGTCTTGAGAGTTGGCGCACAGCCTCTGAGAGGTAAACGGCAGTAAGCCAGACAGCTTCAGCACCACACCTGTCAGCCGGTTTGATCACAAGTTCAGGATTGGATTGAAGAGAACAGATTACAGCAAGTTCAGAGAAAGTTAGAGTGGGCGAGCGGAGCAGAGAAATTGCACATCCTTCAATATGGTCCATAATAACACTGTTGCTTCACAGCTCCAGGGTCCCAGTTTCAATTCCCAACTTGGGTCACTGTCTGTGTGGAGCGTGCACATTCTCTCTGTATCTGCGTGGGTTTCCTCCGGGTGCTCCAGTTTCCTCCCACAAGTGCCGAAAGACGTGCTGTTAGGTGAACTGGATGTTCTGAATTCTCCCTCGCTGTGCCCGAACAGGTGCCGGAATGTGGTGACTAGGGGCTTTTCACAGTAACTTCATTGCAGTGTTAATGTAAGCCTACTTGTGACAATAAAGATTATTTAATAATCGCTGCTCCTAATGTGGTCTGTTCTACAATGGGGAGTGAATAAACGCAGATTGGGTGACTACTTTCCAGATCATCTCACTCCTCGGAGACACTGCTCTTCCCCCGTTCCTGGGTATCCCACTAGGGACTCCCCGTTCTCGCCACCCTTAACCTCCCTTCTCCCCCAGGGAACTGCGCTCCCCTTCCCCTCTCCCTTGGGCACATCCCCCCGCTCCCGGTAAGCGACCGGGCCGCCGTTCCTGCTCACCCCTGACTGCTTCCGGGACGACCAAAGCTCGCTTATCATGGCAGTGAATCACGGGCTGCTTCTTACCGGCACGGCCTCGGTTGATTTGCGCGCTGGAGACTCCATGTGTCTGGCGGGTCGAAACATTGTTTTCAAACATCCGCCATCTTGTAACGGAGCCACTATAAGGCGCGAGCGCATCGTGCTCCGCTGCGTCACCGCGTAACGTTCGCGTCACGCTTCACGCCGCTGCGTCACGTTCGGCGTCGGCGCGTCACGTTTCACGCCGCTGCGTAGCCTTCTGCGTTGGCGCGTCACGTTTCACGCCGCTGCGTCGAGTTCTGCGTCAGCGCGTCAGGCTTCCTGACCTCCCAGTGCTTCCCACTGGGAGGCCTGTCAATCAATCGGTGCCTGGGCGCCTGTTCAACAACATGGGTGCAGCTGCTTAGTGTGTGCACCGTCCAGCCCCATGGTTAGCTAAACTTGGCAGGTTTGTAGCATTAATGGTAGAATGTGGGACACCTGCCAGGCTGGTCAAGGTGAGAATCTCCTGAGTTCAAATCAAGGTCTGAGCATCTTGTGCCAAGAGATGGTAAGGGCCTCTCATGAAAGATCTCTCTGAGGGATAACCTGGTGCTCTCATTTGACCTGATGTGAAGGATGTGCTGGTGAGAGAGTTGGAACTCTCCCTGCTGTATGTCACTACTCGGTGAGATGGGCTACATGGTGCTATATTCATCATTTGGCACCTTTTGAGGCGTCTCATGTACATCCCCTCTTTTTAAATTCATTTACGGGATGTGGATGTTGCAGTCTGGGCCAGCATTTATCACCCAACCCTAATTGCCTTTTGAGAACATGGTGGTGAGCTGCCTTCTTGAATTGCTGCAGACGGAGGTGTAGTTCAAAAGTTCATAAGATGACTTACGTTTCGGCACCTCCCGTTTCAACGGACTTTTGGGCTCTTATCGGGAGCCCCAACGGGAACTTTTTTTGGGCAAACCCACTGTGACGTGACAAAGGAAGCAGTCCCCCCCGGGGGTGGATGGAAAGGAGCGGCAGTAGCGGCCAGATTACGGAGGATCCTTTGGAGCAGCGGCAGAGAAGAGAAGGGAGAAGCAAGATGGCGGCCGAGGAAGCCCAGAAGGTATGGGGCCTGGAACAGCAGGGGTTCCTCCGACGATGTGTGGAGGAGCTCAAGAAAGAGGTGCTGGCGCCGATGTTACTGGCAATCGAGGGACTAAAGGAAACACAAAAGATCCAGGCGATGGAGCTCCCTGGAGTGAAGGCAAAGGCAGCCGAGAACGAAGATGAGATACAGGGCCTGGTGGTAAAAACAGAGACGCACGAGGCACTACATAAGAGGTGCATAGAAAGGCTGGAAGCCCTGGAGAACAGCTCGAGGAGGAAGAACTTACGGATTTTAGGTCTCCCCGAAGGAACAGAGGGAGCTGATGTTGGGGCGTATGTGAGTACGATGCTCCATACTCTAATGGGAGCTGAGGCCTCAACGGGCCCCCTGGAAGTGGAGGGAGCGTACCGGGTCCTCGTGAGAAGACCAAAGGCAGGGGAAACACCAAGAGCAATGGTGGTGAAGTTCCATCGCTACAGGGACAGAGAGATGATCCTGAGCTGGGCTAAGAAGACACGGAGTTGCAAATGGGAGAACGCGGTGATACGTGTGTATCAAGACTGGAGTGCGGAGGTGGCGAGAAGGAGGGCGAGTTTCAACCGGGCCAAGGCGGTACTCCATAGGAAGAAAGTCAAATTTGGGATGCTGCAGCCGGCGAGACTGTGGGTCACGCATCAGGGCAAACACCACTACTTCGAGATGGCGGAGGAGGCATGGACATTTATTCAGGATGAGAAATTGGACTAGACTTGAGAAATTGATGTCCGGAGGGAGGTAGCGAGGTGGTGGCACAGAAATGTAAAGTGGGGAGAGGGGAGGGCTACTGTATAATGTTGGACGGGGAATATTTCTCCCCCCGATTCTGAAACGAGACAAAGACCCGCTGCAGTGCGGGTCATACAGGCCCATCTCACTCCTAAACGTAGACACCAAACTGCTGGCCAAAGTGATGGTGACAAGGATAGAGGATTGTGTCCCAGGGGTGGTACTTGACGACCAGACAGGGTTAGTAAAGGGGAGACAATTGAATGCCAATGTACGAAGGCTGCTGGGGGTGATGATGATGCCCCCACCGGAGGGGGAGGCAGAGATAGTGGTGGCGAAGGGTGCAGAGAAGGCATTCAATAGGGTGGAGTGGGATTATCTGTGGGAGGTGCTGAAGAGATTTGGGTTCGGGGAGGGGTTCATTAGATGGGTTAGACTCTTGTACGGGGCCCCGGTGGCAGGCGTTGTTACAAACAGGCAAAGATCGGGATACTTTCGATTACATAGGGGTACAAGGCAAGGGTGTCCCCGTTACTGTTCGTGTTGGCAATTGAACCATTAGCCATAGCGCTGAGGGACTATAAGAGGTGGAGGGGGGTGCTTAGAGGGGGAGAGGAATAATCGAGTGTCACTATATGCAGATGACTTACTACTATATGTGGCGGACCCGGTAGAGGGGATGCCAGAGGTAATGCAGATACTCAGGGAGTTTGGAGAGTTCTCGGGATATAAATTAAATATGGGAAAGAGTGAGCTTTTTGTGATGCACCCCGGGGAACAGGGCAGGGGGATAGATGCTCTGCCGCTGAGGAGAGTGGCAAGGAACTTTCGATACCTGGGGATTCAGGTGGCCAGGAACTGGGGAACCCTACATAAACTTAACCTGACGCGATTGGTAAAGCAGATGGAGGAGGACTTTAAGAGGTGGGATATGGTGCCTCTGTCATTGGCGGGCAGAGTACAGGCGGTTAAAATGGTGGTCCTCCCGAGGTTTCTTTTCGTGTTTCAGTGCCTCCCCATCCTGACTACAAAGGCCTTTTTCAAAAAAATAGACAGGAGTATTATGGGCTTTGTGTGGGCGGAAAGACCCCGAGGGTAAAGAGGGGGTTCCTGCAGCGCAATAGGAACAGAGGGGGATTGGCACTGCCGAGTCTGAGTGACTACTATTGGGCCGCTAATGTGTCGATGGTCTGTAAGTGGATGAGGGAAGAAGAAGGTGCGGCGTGGAAAAAGTTGGAGATGGCGTCCTGTAAGGGAACAAGTCTAAAAGCGCTGGTGACGGCGCCGCTACCGTTCTCCCCGAAAAGGTACACCACAAACCCAGTGGTGGTGGCGACCCTGAAGATCTGGGGGCAGTGGAGACGACACAGGGGAGTGACGGGTGCCTCGGTGTGGTCCCCGATAAGGAATAACCACAGGTTCGTCCCGGGGAGGATAGATGGGGGATTTCAATGTTGGCAGCGAGCAGGAATTAGGAAGCTGAAGGACCTGTTTGTAGACGGGACGTTTGCGAGTCTGGGAGCATTGGAAGAAAAATATAAGCTGCCACCAGGGAATGCTTTCCGATACATGCAAGTGAGGGCATTTACGAGGCAACAGGTGAGGGAATTTCCGCAGCTCCCGACGCAAGGGATCCAGGATAGAGTGATTTCGGGGGCATGGTTTGCAGAAGGTAAAGTGTCCGAAATATACAGGGAGATGAGAGACGAGGGGGAGGTGATGGTAGAGGAGCTGAAGGGAAAATGGGAAGAGGAGCTGGGGGAAGAGATCGAGGAGGGGCTGTGGGAAGATGGGTAAATTCTTCGTCCTCGTGTGCCAGGCTTAGCCTGATTCAATTTAAGGTTCTACACAGAGCGCATATGACGGGAGCAAGACAGCAGGTTTTTCGGGGTGGAGGATAAATGTGGAAGGTGCTCAGGAAGCCCGGCGAACCACACTCACATGTTCTGGTCGTGTCCAACACTGCATGAGTTCTGGGAGGGTGTGGCAAGAGTGATCTCAAAGGTGGTGGGGGTCCGGGTCAAACCAAGCTGGGGGTTAGCTATATTTGGGGTTGCAGAAGAACCGGGAGTGCAGGAGGCGAAAGAGGCCGAAGTCTTGGCCTTTGCGTTCCTAGTAGCCCGGCGAAGGATTCTACTTATGTGGAAGGAAGCGAAGCCCCCGGGTGTGGAGACCTGGATAAACGACATGGCAGGGTTCATAAGACTGGAACGAATAAAATATGCGTTAAGAGGATCGGCTCAGGGGTTCACCAGGCGGTGGCAACCGTTCCTTGACTATCTCGAGGAACGATAATGGAAAAACAGAAAAGACAGCAGCAGCAACGGGGAGTATTATTCCGTGTTTTTGTTTTTTGCCAGTTGTTGATATTTGCTTTTTGGTTTATCTCTTTTTTCATTTGTTGTTAGTTTAATATATTATTTAAATAACGTTTAATGTATATTCCTTTATTAAGTTGTAAAAACGGAAAATTTCTGTTTGAAAAATTTCAATAAAATATATATTTTTTAAAAGTTCATAAGATATAGAAGCAGAATTAGGCTATTTGACCCATCGATGCGGTTAAACCATTCAATCTGGGTGTCATGGTAGCACAATGGTTAGCACTATTGCTTCACAGCGGCAGGGACCCGGGTTCAATTCCCGGCTTGATTCACTGAGTGGAGTCTGCACGTGGATTTCCTCCGGGCTTTCCGTATTCCTTCCACAAGTCCCAAAAGACATGCTTGTTAGGTGAATTGGACATTCTGAATTCTCCCTCCGTGTACCTGAACAGGCGCCAGAGTGTGGCAATTAGGGGATTTTCAAAGTAACTTCATTGCACTGTTAATGTAACCTATTTGTGACACTAATAAAGATTATCATTATTATCATGGCTAATCTCATCCTGGCCTTAACTCCACCGTCCTGCCCATTCGCCATAATCTTTCAACCTATTGCCAAATTAAAATGTGTCTTAACTCCTCCTTAACTGTCCCAGCATCCATCACACTCTGGGTAGCGAATTCCACAGATTAACAACCCTTTGGGAGAAGTAGTTTCTCTTCAACTCTGTTTTAAATTTGCTACCTCTTATCCTAAGACTATAACCTCTCATTCTAGAATGCCCCACAAGAGGAAGCATCCGCTCCATGTCTACTATATCCATACATTTTATCATCTTGTATACCTCTATGATCTCCCCTCATTCTTCTAAACTCGAGAGAGTATAGGCCTAAACTGTTCAATCCCTTCATATGACCTCATCTCTGGAATCAACCTACTGAACCTCCTCTGAACTGCCCACAATGCTACTACATTTTTCCTCAAGTAAGGGTACCAAAACTGTACTCAATACTCCAGGTGCAGCCTCACCAATGTCTTGTATAGTTGCAAAGCACTTCCTTATCTTTATATTCTATTCCTTTAATTATAACTGTCAACATTCTATTCATAGAATTTACAGTGCGGAAGGAGGCCATTCAGCCCATCGGGTCTGCACCGGCTCTTGGAAAGAGCACCCTACCCAAGGTCCACACCTCCACCCTATCCCCATAACCCAGTAACCCCACCCAACACTAAGGGCAATTTTGGACACTAAGGGCAATTTTGGACACTAAGGGCAATTTATCATGGCCAATCCACCTAACCTGCACATCTTTGGACTGTGGGAGGAAACCGGAGCACCTGGAGGAAACTCACGCACACACGGGGAGGATGATGTTTCTTTATTATCTGCTGAACCTACATGCTAGATTTCTGTGTACGTACCCCCACAGTGTAGGTACACCCACAGTGCTATTAGGGAGGGAGTTCCAGGATTTTCACCCAGCGACAGTGAATGAATGGCAACGTATTTCCAAGTCGGGGTGGAGAGTGACTTGAAGGGGAACCTGCAGGTGGTGGTGTTTCCAGGCATCTGCTACTCTTGTCCTAGACGGTAGTGGTTGTGAGTTTGGAAGGTGCTGTCTAAGGAACCTTGATGAGTTCCTGTAGTGCATCTTGTAGATGGTACACACAGCTGCCATTGTTCTCGGCGGTGGAGGGATTCAATGTTTGTGGAAGGGGGAGCAATCAAGCGGGCTGCTTTGTCCTGGATAGTGACGAGCTTCTTGAGCATTCTTGGAGCTGCATTCGTCCAGGTAAATGGAGTGTATTCCATTACACTCCTGACTTCTGCCTAAAGATGGTGAACAGGCTTTTGGGGGTCAGGACTCTTATCCTTTGACCTGCTGTCTTAGTCACAGTATTACTATGGCTAGTCCAGTTCAGTTTCTAATCAATGGTAACCCCCAGGATGTTGATTGTGGGGGATTCAGTGATGGTAATGCCATTGAATGTCAAGAGGTGATGGTTAGATCCTCTCTTGTAGGAGATGGTCATTGCTTGGCATTTGAATGGCGTGCATGTTACTTGCCCAAGTCTGGATATTATCCAGGCCTTGCTACATTTGGACATGGACTGCTTCATTATCTGAGGAGTCGTGAATGGTGCTGAACATGGTGCAGTTATCTACAAACATCTTCACTTCGTGTCTTATGATTGAAGGAAGGTCATTGATGAAGCAGCTAAAGATGTTTGGGCCTAGGACACTAACCTGAGAAACTCCTGCAGTGATGTCCTGGAGTTGAGATGACTGCCCTCCAACCACCACAACCATCTTCCTTTGTGCCAGGTATGACTCCAACCAGTGGAGAGTTTTTCCCCCTGATTCCTATTGACTCCAGTTTAGCTGGGGCTCCTTGATGCCACACTCGGTTAAATGCTGCCTTGATGTCAAGGACAGTCACTCTCACCTCACCTCCGGCATTCAGCTCTTTTGTCCCTGTTTAAACCAAGGTGTAAAAAGGTCAGTGACCCTGGCGGAACCCAAACTGAGCATCCATGAAGCAGGTTATTGCTGAGTAATTGCTGCTTGATCGTACTGTTGATGACCTTCCTTCACTTTGCTGATGAACCAGAATAGACTGCTGGGGGGTAATTGGCTGGGTTGGATTTGTCCTGTTTCTTGTGTACAGGACACACCTGGGCAATTTTCCACATTATTGGATAGATGCCAGTGCTGTAGCTGTACTGAAACAGCTTGGCCAGCGGCACGGCAAGTTCTGGAGCACAAGTCTTCAGAACTATTGCCGGAATATTGTCAGGGCCCATAGCCTTTGCAATATCCAGTGCCTTCAGGCGTTTATTGATGTCACATAGAGTGAATCGTATTGGCTGAAAACGTATGAAGCTGGGGACCTCAGGAGGAGACTGAGACGGATCATCCACTCGGCACTTCTAGCTGAAGATTGTTGCGAATGCTTAAGCCTTGTCTTTTACACAGATTTGCTGGGCTCCTCCATCACTGAGGATGGGATATTCCCTCCAGTGAGTTGTTCATTGTCCACCACGATTCACAGCTGATGTGGCAGGACTGCAGAGCTTAGATCTGTTGCAAAGTCTATCTCCCATTTAGCACTGCGGCAGTGCCAGACCACACGATGGAGGGTATCCTCAATGTGAAGACGTGACTTTGTCTCCACAAGGACTATGCAGTGGTCATTTCTATCGACGCTGTCATGGATAGATGCATTTGCAGCAGGCAGGATAAGGTCAAATATGTTTTTTCCTCTTGTTGGTTCCTGTACCAGCCTCCCCGAACAGGCGCCGGAATGTGGCGACTAAGGGCTTTTCACAGTAACTTCATTTGAAGCCGACTTGTGACAATAAGCAATTTCATTTCATTTTTCATTTCACCACCTGCTGCTGTCTCAGTCTAGCAGCTATGTCCTTTAAGACCCGGCCAGCTCAGCCTGTGGTGGTACTACCGAGCCAGTCTTGGTGATGGACATTGAGGTCTTCCACCCAGAGTATATTGTGCGCCATTGCCACCCCCTGTGCTTCCTCCAAGTGGTGTTCAACATGGAGGAGTACTGATTCATCAGCTGATGGTGGCCGGTACGTGGTAATCAGCAGGAAGTTTTCATGTCAATGTTTAACCTGAACCATGAGACTTCATGGGGCCCAGACTCGATGTTGAGGACTCCCAAGGCATCCCCACTACTTCTCCTGGTTAGACAGGACATACCCAGGAATGGAGATTGGATTGGATTGGTTCATTGTCACGTGTCCCGAGTTACAGTGAAAAGTATTGTTCTGTGTGCAGCTCAAACAGATCATTCCGTACATGAAAAGAAAATGCATAATAGGGCAAACATAAAATACACAATGTAAATACATAGATACAGGCAATGAGTGTAGCATACAGGAGTGTAGTACTACTCAGAAGAGAAGATGTGTGAAGAGATCAGATCAGTCCATAAGAGGGTCGTTTAGGAGTCTGGTAACAGCGAGGAAGAAGCTGTTTTTGAATCTGTTACTGCGAGTTCTCAGACTTCTGTATCTCCTGCCTGATGGAAGAAGTTGGAAGAGTGAGTAAGCCGGCTGGGAGGGGTCTTTGATTATGCTGCCTGCTTTCCCAAGGCAGCGGGAGATGTAGACCGAGCCAATGGATGGGAGGCGGGTTTGTGTGATGGACTGGGCAGTGTTCACGACTCTTTGTAGTTTCTTCCGATCTTGGGCCGAGCAGTTGCCATCCCAGGCAGTGATGCAGCCAGATAGGACACTTTCTATGGTGCATCTGTAAAAGTTGGTAAGAGTTCATGTGGACATGCCGAATTTCCTTCGTTTACTGAAGAGGTATAGGCGCTGTTGTGCTTTCTTGGTGGTAGCGTCGATGTGGGTGGACCAGGACAGATTTTTGGTGATGTGCACACCTAGGAATTTGAAACTGCTAACCATCTCCACCTCGGCCCCGTTGGTGCTGACAGTGGTGCGTACGGTACTTTGCTTCCTGAAGTCAATGGCCAGCTCTTTAGTTTTGCTGGCATTCAGGGATATATTGTTGCTGTTGCACCACTCCACTAGGTTCTCTATCTCCCTCTTGTATTCTGACTCATCGTTGTTCGAGATCCGACCCACTACGCTCGTGTCGTCAGCAAACTTGTAGATGGAGTTGGAGTCAAATTTTGCCACGCAGTAGTGTGTATAGGGAGTATAGTAGGGGGCTAAGTACGCAGCCTTGCGGGGCCCCGGTATTGAGGACTAATGTGGAGGAAATGTTGTTTATTCTTACTGATTGTGGTCTATGGGTCAGGAAGTCGAGGATCCAGTTGCAGAGTGAGGAACCAAGTCCTAGGTTTTGGAGCTTTGATATGAGCTTGGCTGGAATTATGGTGTTGAAGGCAGAACTGTAGTCAATAAATAGGAGTCTGATGTAGGAGTCCTTGTTGTCAAGATGCTCCAGGGATGAATGAAGGGCCAGGGTGTCTGCTGTGGCGGTGTGCGAATTGCAGTGGATCTAGGCATTCTGGGAGTATGGAGCTGATGTGCCTCATGGCCAACCTCTCGAAGCACTTCATTACGATCAATGTCAAGACCACCAGACGATAGTCATTGAGGCACGTTGCCTGATTCTTCTTTGGCCCCGGTATGATGGTGACCTTCTTGAAGCAGGTGGGGACCTCGGAACGGAGTAGGCAGAGGTTGAAGATGTCCGCGAACACATCTGGTCCATGCAGAATCTGAGTGCACGACCAAGGACCCTGTCCGGACCCGTCACCTTCCGAGGGTTCACTTTCAAGAAGGACGATCTGACTTCGGAAACTGTGACGGTGGGTGTGGGTGTGTCCGGGGCTGCTGGGGCAGTCGACAGCGGTTTGATGGTTCCCTGCTCGAACCGAACATATAATAAATTGAGTTCATCAGGGAGGGGTGCGCTGCCGCCGAGATTCTGCTCGGCTTCGCTTTGTCCCCCATTATGATATTTAACCCTTGCCATAACCGATGAGAGTCAGTAATTCTGGTCTGTGACTCTAGCTTGGTCTGATATAGTTTCTTGACACCCCTGATGACTTTGCAGAGGTCGTACCTGGATTTCTTGTATAGGTCAGGGTCGCCTGACTCGAACGCCTCAGACCTGGCCTTCAGTAGGGAGTTAATCTCCCGATTAAGCCATGGTTTCTGGTTGGGGAACGTACGTACTACTTTCTTTGGCATGCAGTCATCTACACATTTGCTGATTAAAGTCTGTGACGGTGGTGGCATACTCGTTTAGGTTAGTCACGGAGTTCTTAAATATGGACCAGTCCACTGACTCCAAGCAGCCATGTCGGAGATCTTCTGTTGCCTCGGACCAGCACTGCATGACCTTCTTAACCGGATTCTCCTGTTTAAGTTTCTGCTTATATGCCGGGAGAAGGAGCACCGTCTTATGGTCCGATTTTCTGAAGTGCGGTCGGAAGATGGATCGATAGGCGCTCATGATTTTTGTGTAGCAGTTTTTGAGAGTGTTGTCGCCCCTGGTGGGACAGGAGATGTGTTGGTGATAATAGTGTCTGGGACATTATCTGTAAGGTATGATTCTGTGAGTATATCAGGCTGTTGTTTGACTAGTCTGTCAGACAGCTCTCCCAACTTTGACTCAAGCCCCCAGATGTTAATAAGGAGGATTTGGCTGGGTCAACAGGGCTGGGTTTTCCATTGTTGTTTTGGATGCCTAGGTCGATGCCAGGTGGTTCGTTCGGTTTCATTCCTTTTTTGTGTTTTTGTAGTAGTTGAATACAACTGAGCGGTTTGCTAGGGCATTTAGAGTCAACCACATTACTTTTTAAAAATAAATTTAGAGTACCCAATTTTTTTTTCCCCAATTAAGGGGCAATTTAGCGTGGCCAATTCACCTAACCTGCACATCTTTGGGTTGTGGGGGTGAAACCCACGCAGACACGAGGAGAATGTGCAAACTCCACACGAACAATGACCCAGGGCCAGGATTCGAACCCGGGTCCTCAGCGCCGCAGTCCCAGTGCTAACCACTGTGCCACATGCTGCCCTGTCAACCACATTACTGTAGGTCTGGAGTCATATACAGCCCAGACCAGGTAAGGATGGCCGATTTCCTTCCCTAAAGGGCATCAGTGAACCAGATGGGTTTTTACGGCAATCAACATGGTCATCATTAGATATTTGTGATATTTTATTGAGTTTAAATTCCACTATCTGCCATGGTTGGATTCAAACCCGGGTCCCCAAATCATTACTCTGGGTCCCTGGATTACTAGTCCAGCAAAAATACCACTACGTCACCGTTACTGCCTCCCTCCTCTGAGGATACTGCTCATCTAGTTTCCTCCTCTGTCTCTGGAGCGCTCGGTTGTGCAATAGACAGCAGTCAGTAATGACGCAGGGCACCCTTGAGAGTGCATATTGCAGCGGGGGGGGGGGTGATCAGGGAATCAGGGATCCCCTGGGGGAGAAAGTCGCAGGGAACAGCGTAAGAAACCGACAGAAGCAGCACCGGGGGGGGGGGGGGGGGGGGCGGGGGGGTTAGAGCCACATTAGTTTAGTTGAACACGTGGGACATGGGCAAACAGAGCTGATAGGGGAAGTGCCTTATTAATATGTTTATTCTTTCCCACTGTTCGTTTTCAATATGTTAAGGCTTTTGTATATGGCCTTTTTTCTCTGTAAATGTTACAAATCTGTTTTTTTTTTAAAAAAGAGAGTGCATATTGCAGATTTCCCCCCAAATCAATTGGTACATTGAAACTCCATCTTCAGAAGGCCAAGGGTCCTTTATCTGATGGCCAAATGAGTACAGACAATGATCCCCTGTGCCTGGGAAACCCAGCCATGGGCCCGAAGCTAACATGTCTCTTAGCCTGACTGGCTGATGGGATGTGAAGTCGATATACCGGTCAGCCAGAGATGAGTAATGGCCACTGCTGCAACTATAAGCAATCTGTTAGACTTCACCGTATTGGGGCACGTGGAATTATTAAGGCTACGTAACAAATTGGACTGCACATAGGCTTAGTGGAAAAATGTTTCATTTGTATGTATTATTCATGGATTTGGCTTTCTGTTGTTCAAAACTTAAAAGTTGATGACCTTTTAAGTGTTAAATATTGTAATGTAGCTTTAAGAAACAACACTTGGAGTGAGCTGAAGTTAAAGCGAGGACAGATTTGCACATTTGGGTTCAAACAAGTCTAGCTTAACAGTAAATAAGTCGCCATAGTCCCAGATGACCAAAGACTGCTTTCCCCTTTTGAGAGTGGCCTGCCACTGGATCATGGCAACTGGCTGAAAATCTTGTGCACAGTTGTATAAGCATTCTTTTATTGCACCTGTCTCACATTGGAGTGTAAGACTTTGTGGTTAATGAAAATTTCTGGGTAATCTGTGTCTGTGTGAATTGCCATGTATTGACAAACAATGTCTGCACTTCAATAGTCATTTATTGACGTGTGAGATCCTGAGGGTGAGACATTTAATCTCTCTCTCTCTCACCCAAATTGAAACTCGCATTGTTGTCACAAAATCTAAACCTGGATCAGGGATAACGCGTAGTCACTGTGCCCTCTTGTGACCAAACTTCAGATCATCACGGTGAAAGCTGTGAATGATTGAAAAGTAATGAGTTTACATATATCGCTGATTCTTTGCTGTCATATTCTGCCGCCATAGATAGAGACTCCCAGCCATACATACCTTCTCACTGGCAGAGCTGGGGATGGTTTGGGCTGCGTTCGAGGTGGACAAGGATGCTCAATAAGGGAAATTGGTGGTGGCAGTATGGTTTGTGAAGGTACGAGCCCCTTATTCTCAGACCCCATTTGCAGCATCCCATTTGCAGGTACTCAGCCTGCGCCACACTCTCAAAGCCTATTCTCTGCTTCATAATCACACCCAATTCCCACTAATCACTAACTATTCTCAAATGCCCCCATTCTCAAATTCCCCCATTCTCCAATCTCTTCATTCTAGGATTCCCCCAAATCTCAGATCACCCCCATTTGCAGAGCCCCCCTGTTCGCAGAGCCCCCCTGCTAGTAGACCCCCCCCCATTCGCAGACCCCCTGTTCACAGACCCCCCCCTGTTCGCAGAGCCCCCCCCCCTGGTCACAAACACTCCGTCCGTATAGCCCCCCGTTCGTAGATCACCCCCCCCCCCTCGCGGACTCCCATTCTCCGAGGCCCCATTCTCCGAGGCCCCATTCTCCGAGGCCCCATTCTCCGAGGCTTCATTCTCAGAGGCCCCATTCTCCGAGACCCCATTCTCCGAGGCTTCATTCTCCGAGGCCCCATTCACAGAGGCCACCTTCCCATCTTGCCGCCCTTCTCGACTTGCTGCCCCCTTGTTGACTTGCCCCCCCATTCTCAACTTGCCCTCATCATTCTCAGTCCTCCCCAATTCACTGATCCCCACGGTTCGCTTATCCCCCTCATTTTCCACTCTTTATATTCAGTTCCCCCAGTATTCTATCATCACAAATAGGGAGCAGTATTTCCATTTCCTGGGCAATGAGCTACTGACTGATTAATCTGTTTTCGTGATATAAGTTGAGGGTTAAGTAATGGCCAGGGGAAAAAAATCAGACCGGGGAATCTCTCACATGCACCTGAGGGATTGTTGGGCCTATAGACACACTCCAAGTATAGCCTTGAAGAGTATTATTGTATCTTCTCTCTCCTTTCCTCCCTGAGTTAGAGGAGGGAATACTTTTAAACGCATAGAGATTGAGTTCCTCTACCAATCTAGAGACTCGCCGAGTAACTGCTCAGGAGGTCGCAGGCTGTAAGTTGGGAACATGGTGCGTTGTGTGTGCTCCCTGTGCAAGTCGAGGCTGGCCCACTAATCTGGCCCAAAGAGCACCTGAAATTGGCCTTTGGGCTTCCTCTTAACAGTTCCAGTTGCCCGTCACTGCTATGGCTGTTCGCCTCATTGGAAAAGCCCTAGGAGATGGGGAGAAGAGAATGGGCAAAATGAGATCCCATTTCTCCCCGACTCATTGTCCAATTATGTGTCCCTCTGAGCAGACTGCAGATGGCAACCTTGTTCTATATTTAGATATAAAATGCGGGGGGTGGGGTGGAATCAGGCTCTGAAGCAGCTGCGTTCTGGGTGTTAGACTGCAGCACTTGAGTTAGACAATGAGACATGCATTTACCTAGTACGCAGTGACCACTGGTAAGGTACAGAGCAGGCAGATAGCCATGTTGATCAGCATAAATGCTGATCTGGCACCAGAGGTGCCATTTTGAATCTTCGAGCTCCAGCCTACGCCATGTCTTAACCTGACAACAGACTGTATTGTTCCGACACCCCGGGGAACTGTGCGGTCAATTCCAACCCCACTCACCCCGGAGTCACAACACAAATAAATTAACCAATAATTCTTATTAAAAAGTCTCAAAGTCTTTGGCTCTTGGCTGCCCAATAATTACAGTCACCAGGTTTGTAAGTACAAACAAAGTAACTGTTTATTTATACCAAGAACTGTCATGGAATATGAAATAAATACAATTGAATAATAACAAGCTAATACCTTCAATTGTCCCACCCTCTACCCACACACGCACAACACAGACAAACACGGGGGGGGGGGGATGAAAAGATAATAAGGATGAAAGTCAAAAGTTAAGAGTCTTTGCTTCGGATGGTGGTTCTTTAGAACACTTTCCTCACAACACGTTTGCTTGCTAAAGTCTCTGGGTTACAGCCAGTAAGGGTCTTTGTAGAGTCCCTGCAGCTTAAAAAATACAGTACTCACGGACAGACTTAATTTCTCATCAAACTGACTCTTCAGCTCAAGGTTCGCATTCAGGCTTCTTATCTTTCTGTAGAGACACTCTATTTCACATCAAACTTGCTTTCAGCTTGTGGTTTGACTTCAGGCCTCTGCAGTCTCAAGAGAATAACACCCAGACTTGCTGGAGAGAGAGTCAGCCCTCACAATGGCCTTCTGGAGAGAATCAGTTGGATCTTTTTTTGGTGAGAGTTAGTTAGATCTCTTTATCCGGCTGCCAGATCAAAACTGAAGCCAAACTGGAACCTCGGGACTCTGAATCTGATCCCACTGAAAGAATTTTCAATCACCACTGTTACCGGGCAGAACACAGTCTTTTGGGCCAATTCATTGGCCACCAACCAAATGAATGAAACTGAATCCCAGCCAGTCTCTGACATTGGTGCCGGACAGTACACAGCTCCAGTATGAACCAGCATAGACTAGCAGAGTGATCTCTCCTGTTGCTGATATCCTCTGCTTGAATTAAAGGTACAGTCTGCCTTAAAGACACATGTCCATAAATCATCCAGGGATCAAAAATGTAACAGCAAAAATAAAAGGGAAAATAAGGGAATATACAGGAAGGACCCTTATAGTACGAACTTGAATTTAGGAGCACGAATAAGCCATTCAAGGGGCAGCACAATGGTGCAGTGGTTAGCACTGCTGCCTCATGGTGCCGAGGACCCGGGTCAGATCCCGGCCCCGGGTTACTGTCCATGTGGTGTTTCCACATTCTCCCCATGTCTGCGTGGGTCTCACCCACAATCCAAAGATGTGCAGGGTAGGTGTATTGGTCACAGTAAATTGCCCCCTAATTGGAAAAAAACCCAATTGGGTACTCTAAATTTAAAAAAAAGAGGAATAGGCCATTCAGCCCTTCGAGTCTGCTCTGCCACTCAATAAGATCAAGGTTGATCTGGTTGTGGTGTCAACTTCACTTGCCTGTCCTCTGAATGCAAGGTCAAAGGGTGGAACGAACCCCAACAACATTTAAAGGGGCCTTGAATTACTTACAGGTTATTATTATATTGTATTATTTCTTCATGCTGTTGCTGCAATTCTACATGTTTTTGATGTTTTTTTCAAACTTGGCTAAAGTTCAACAGTCTTCAGAGAGCGGTCTGGATGGTGCCGAAGTACTTTTTGGGGGACTTCTTTTGTTTGAACAAGTTTGTCCCAAAAGAATGAGCAAGAGTTCAAACAGAAGTGGTCAAGATAATAGAGGCAGTCAAAGGGAAAAAGGAGAGCTGGAGGAGAAGAGAAGCGTAGAGTCAGGAGAGGAAGGCAGAGACAAACCGTAATTAAGCTGCAACTGATATACTGCTAGTGTATATTCTCATACTGATTCAGTACTGGTGGAGAATTGGTGACTGCACATTGTGGTGATCTGTATATCTGAGTGGTTGTTGGATTAAGCAAGGGGTCAATGTAGATGCAGTACAACTGAGCAATCACTAGAGGGAGCACGGAAGGTATAAAAACACACAAACAGGAAGTCAGCACACACTTCACAGGGACGGGAGCTGGTAGCAAGACATAGACAGGCAGCTCAGATGTAATTTAAAGTTAAGCACTGAAGAGAAAACAAACTCACAATAAAGCATCTACTTCAACTTCAAGACTATGAGTGTTATTAAGACACAAGGAACAACACATGGTACCAGGTCCGGCTTCAGAAAGCTTCCGATAAGATTACACAAGCTGCAGACACAGAAAGACCAAAATGGCAAGAAAGACGTTGGAAGACTTCGCTGATTTACTGCAATTTGGACCTTCACCGCAGCTGAACACAATCGGTAATTTAAGTAATGACTGGAAAAGATTTAAATAAATGTTCGATAATTATATCATAGCTATTGATTTAAAAGCAGCCTCAGAAGAAATGAAAATAGTTCTGCTCATTGCAGGACATGAAACTAGGGAAATATATAATTGCTTTAAATACTTGTAAAGTGAAGACAGCACCAAATTAGAAATAATACTAAAAACATTTGAAGAGCACTGTATGGAATTTGAACAGTACTGTATGCTCAGAGACTAAATTGCACAGGGAATGAGTGATGCAAAACTCAAACAATCAAAACCTGAACAGAAAGGGTTAACTCTGAAAATCGCGATTGAAAAGTCCAAATCGAAAGGAAAAAGTAACTTTAATGTCTTACAAAGCAAAAACGCTGAAATCCACTCCAAAATGGCGTCTGAGCACATTTTACAATCTCCGTGGAACAAAAGACGAAAATCTGCGTCTAAGCATGCGCAGGAAACAGAAGCCGCGCACGCGCAGTTAAAATCAGCCGTTTTGCCTTCTGCGCATGCGCAAGCCGTGCATGCGCAGTGCAAAGAAAAGATCGCAACATTCGAAGATGGCTTGTATGCGCAAGCCGCAGAGTAAAGGAAGATCGATGTACACATGCGCAATCGAGCCCAACGCGAACGTCATGACGTCAAAGGACCCTGACCACGCCCACTTAAAAGGGAAATGCCCAAAAATTGAAAACAAGAAACCTAAAGCTGTAAAACCGAATTTTCGTACCTCAAAAGACAGAACAATGCCTGAACGTTTATCAGCAGTGGAAGATAACTTTCACAACACCCTGGAACAAGCAGTCTGCACCACCCAAAGTGAAGAGAACGATAACAAATGCGAAACAAAAAAAGATGATTTGTTTGTCGAACAATACTACCCAGACATGGCTGAATTATTCGGATATGCTGATCACAGCATCAGCAACACGGTTGCAAAGCTCAACACGTCTCTACTCAGGGTAGATGAATCCAATACCATGATGCCATGGCAGATCGTCGAGACATTGGATGACAGCAATACCCAAGAAGAAGACGACGCCACACAAAGAGCACAGAACGACTCCGTTGAGAGAGCATAGATTGACTTTACAGAGAGAACACTGCATGACTCCACAGAGAGAGCAATGAAAGACTCCACAGGGGGAGCGACGCAAGCCTCCACGGACAGCTCGTTGACAGACTCCAAAATGGAAGCAAACAAACACTCCATTGCGAACGCCATGCATGATCAAAACCATGAAGGTCAACCCACCGTATCTGAGCAACCACAAGCAGACTATGAAAGTCTACCAAGCTCACATAATCAAGAAGAAGACAATGTAAGTCTACCCACTGCATGCGAAAACAGTGACAATGTCATCACACTCGACATACAGGAGGTGCAGGAACACAGCAAGACTGACAGATCTCAGCTCGTCTGCACAGAAGCACAGAGTAGGGCTACTCATGAGTCCAGAGAGACCACGTCAATTGAAACCTTGAAGATTTTGACTCCAGAAGAGGAGCACCAAGAGTCCAGAGAGACCACGTCAATAGAAATCTTGAAGATTTTGACTCCAGAAGAGGAGCACCAAGACTCCAGAAGAGGAGCACCAAGACCAACGAGAAAATGAAATTGTGAAGATTTTGACTCCAGAAGAGGAGCATCGAGAAAGCAAAGAAGAGGAATCAAATCCACCACAAATGACTGATGTCACCAACATCAATGCAACATCAGACCATTCTCGAGACGAAACGCTCAAGGTAACAGATACCACAAAGGACACTCGCACCAATTACGCAAATTATCCACACGGAACACTCATTGAGCGCAACAAGAAAAACAAAAACCACAAGAAGCACAGCAGAAACGAGAACAACAACAGCAAGAACAAAAACAGCATGAAGCGCAACAAGAACAACAAAAACCGCAAGAAGCACTTCAGAAACAAGAACAGCAACAACAAAAACTACAAGAACAACAATAAAAACAACAAGAAGCATAACAAAGACAACAACAAGCATGACAATAACAACAAAGAAAACAACAAAAACAACAAGCACAACAAGAAAACAACAAAAACAGAAACAACAAGAACGACAACAAAAACAGCAAAGAGAGATATGACAAAAACAGCAACAAGAACGACAACAAAGACAGAAACGACAGAAAAAACAACAAGGAAACAACCTGTACAAAATGGTGCAACGCTGCACATGAAGGACAATGCCACAGCACACTGCAAAATAATGACGAGACTACAAACATGCCATGGCATGACAACGAATCGCACAAATTCACATCTGCTCCAGAACAAGCAAGCACACCAGCTTTCAAGGCAGATGACACACTAAATCGATACCACAAGCACAGAAAAAATGTCCATGTCACTCAACATCAGTGGTTCGACCACACAAACACCTCGGGATGACTTGTTGGTTACTTAAAAACAAGAACACCGACAACATTCGCAACAGAGTTGCAATATCAATATCACCACGTCAACAACGAAAAAGAAAGTACTCAACGAACAAATTCATCAAGTTTGGACTCATAAATGTTTTTATTAAGATTGGACTCATGAATCTTAATTGGCTTTGTAAAATATCCAATATCATCATCACTTGTACAGATATATATATCATAAGTAATCTAACTGTTTTGTACAATTTTCTTTAACACTGTACAGAAAATATGTAAAGAAAAAAGCGGGGGATGTGGTGGTCTGTATATCTGTGTATATTAAGCAAGGGGTCAATGTAGATGCAATACAACTGAGCAATCACTAGAGGGAGCAATGGAGGTATAAAAACACGAACAGGAAGTCAGCACACACTTCACAGGAACGGGAGTTGGTAGCAAGACACAGACAGGCAGCTCAGATGTAATTTTAAGTTAAGCACTGAAGAGAAAACAAACTCACAATAAAGCATCTACTTCAACTTCAAGACTACGAGTGTTATTAAGACACAAGGAACAACACAGTGATCTTCCCGTGTGCCATCCTCTCCTTCAGATACCAGGCCCTAAGGGGGTGTTGGCGACCATGGACTTCCATTGGATTGGTTCATGATTAGGCTGGGCAAAAGTACTGATGTGGTTTGTCGTTCCTTCTGCAGCATGGCTGACCAAGAAACCTTCCCACTCTTGACCACCTGCCATCAGGATTTACAGACTGTGGGGTTAACCTGTTTGGAGCCATTTTATGAATGCACCTACCAGGGGTGGCACAGTGGTTAGCACTGTTGTCTCACGGCGCCACGGTCCTGGGTTCGATCCCGGCCCCAGGTCACTGTGCGTGTGGAGTTGGAGGTGTTTTCCAAGTGCGGAAATGACAAAGGGGGCACAAGTTAGTTCAGTGGAGATGTGCGGGGGAAGTGTTTTACACAGAGGGTGGTGGTGGCCTGGCATGCACTGCCATGTGAGGTGGTTGAAGCAGATAGGTTAGCGACCTTTAAGACTTATCTGGATAGAAACATAAACAGACGGGGTATAGAAGGATACAGTCTAGATAGAACACGTGATCGGCTCAGGCTTGGAGGGCCGAAGGGCCTGTTCTTGTGCTGTATTGTTCTTTGTTCTTTCTTTCTAATGTAATAATACACTGGCGTACACTCAGATTATATTTCTGTATATGCTTTCTGATACAACTGCTTTATCTCTGAATCTTTCTGCTGTAATTCTATCAACTTTCTGAAACTAAAGACATCCGCTTCATCCACCACCTGCTCTTGTTCTTCATCAACCATCTGATTGTTACTGATAACTGAACTTCAGCCTTCCTATCGGTACTCCTCGAATTCTCTTCCTCCTGTCTCATCCAGTGGCTTTGTGATCTTGTCACCCCACAATCCGGAAACACCCCAGGATATGCTTCTTGCAACACCTCAGATGTTTACCTTTCCACTGGCTTTTCCACCACAGTAGGCATTACTCCCACCTGTGATCCAGCCATATAATTACCCAGGATAAATTGAAAATGTTAATTTTTCTAATATTCCTACCACCACTTTTCACCGGACTCTCTAACCTTACATAGTGGCACACTACACCTTTCACCACTAATTCCTCATAGTACCATCTTTTCCAGCAATACTCCTTCTGAACTATATATCTCCTTGTCTCTAATGAAAGATCTACTTGCTTCTGCATCCCTTAACGTTTCCCAGAACTTTTCTTAAGCCACCAACACTGCAACTTTATGTGTTCAACTTTATTACAATGAAACATGTAAGTTTTCTTATCTCTCTTCCACTATCATAGGTTTCCGTTTTAACCTGAGGTAAACTCTCCTTAATATCTTAACTAGACCTGCAATGCCTGACGACCCATGAATTTCTCAGATCCCTAGTTTCTATCCTTCACAAATTGAAATTGATGTTGAAAACCAGACTTTACTTTTGGCGCGGCAAGCTGCCTTTGGGACGCAGCGATACTGTTGGATTGCGCCTAATGTCTCTAATTATCTACTCCCCAGGGAACCCTCTTAATATAAGTAAAAGTTGAGACTTCCGGGTGCGGCGATGACCAGCTAAGTCGCACGTTTCGGCAGCTCCCAGTGGAACGGACTTTTGGGCTCTTAATAAGAGCCCCAACGGCTATTTTAACGGCTAAAAGTACTGTGCGGTGAACCAGAAAGGAACCCCCCCTGGATACGGATGAAAAAAGGAGAGGAAGGTGGCCGGATTGCGGTGGATCCTTTAGAGCAGCGGCAAGGAAGGCAAGCAAAAACCAAGATGGCGTCGGAAGGTGGCAGTTTAATATGGGGCCCTGAACAACACGAGTTTTTGAAATGCTGCGTGGAAGAACTCAAAAAGGAAATGAAGAAGGAGCTGTTGGCCCCGATATTACAGGTGATTGAAGGGCTAAAGGAGGAGCAAAAGACCCAGGAGCGGGAGCTTCGGGTTGTGAAGGCAAAGGCTGCCGAGAATGAGGACGACATACAGGGCCTGGTGGTGAAGACGGAGATGCACGAGGCACACCATAAACGATGTGTGGAAAGGCTGGAGGCGCTGGAGAACAACGCGAGGAGGAACAACCTAAGGATTCTTGGCCTTCCTGAAGGTGCGGAGGGAGTGGATGTCGGGGCATATGTGAGCACGATGCTGCACTCGTTAATGGGAGCGGAGGCCCCGGCGGGTCCGCTGGAGGTGGAGGGAGCATACCGAGTGATGGCGCGAGGACCGAGAGCAGGAGAAATTCCGAGAGCCATAGTGGTGAGATTCCTCCGTTTTAAGGACAGCGAGATGGTCCTTAGATGGGCAAAGAAAACTCGGAGCAGTAAGTGGGAGAATGCGGTGATCCGCGTATACCAAGACTGGAGTGCGGAGGTGGCGAGAAGGAGGGCGAGCTTTAATCGGGCCAAGGCGGTGCTTCACAAAAAGAAGATAAAATTCGAAATGCTGCAACCGGCAAGACTGTGGGTCACATATCAAGGGAGGCACCACTACTTTGAGACGGCGGATGAGGCGTGGACTTTTATCGTGGAAGAAAAATTGGAATGAGCGGGTTATTAAAAAAAGAACGTTTGAAACAAAGTGGTGGGGCGAGTATGGGGGGCGAAGAGGGAGGTAAAAAGGGGGGAAAGAGGAGTTTTATGTTATTAATCCTGCGATGTGGTAACTTTTCTCTCTTCCACTGGAGGTGGTGGGGGGAGGAAAGTAGGTGGAAGAGATGGGGCGTTGGCCATTGGGGGCGGGGCCAAGGTGGAAGCGCGGGCTCGGTTCCCGCGCTATGATAATAATGGCGGGAATAGGGAAGCAGGAAGGAGGGGGCGTCGCACGGTGTGAGCCGAGGTCATGGGGGGAAGCCGAGGTCGGCCAGAGTTTGCTGACTTCTGGGAGCAACATGGGGGGTGTAACTACGCTAGTGGGGGATCTAGCGGGGGGGGGGGGGGGAATTATTGGACTGCTGCTGCTGGGGAGAGGGGGGAGCTGATATGGGGTGGGATGGGCGGGGGGGCACCGCCTGGGGGGGACACAGCTGCGTGGGAACCGGGTGAGGAGCTGGAAAAAGGGGATGGCTAATCGACAAGGGGGGGGGGTAAAAAGCCCCCCAACCCGGCTGACAACGTGGAACGTGAGAGGGCTGAATGGGCCGATAAAGAGGGCACGGGTACTCGCACACCTTAAGAAACTTAAGGCAGACGTGGTTATGTTACAGGAAACGCACTTGAAACTGATAGACCAGGTGAGACTACGCAAAGGTTGGGTGGGGCAGGTGTTCCATTCGGGGCTAGATGCGAAAAACAGGGGGGTGGCTATATTAGTGGGGAAGCGGGTAATGTTTGAGGCAAAGACAATAGTGGCGGATAGCGGGGGCAGATACGTGATGGTGAGTGGCAAACTACAGGGGGAGACGGTGGTTTTGGTAAACGTATATGCCCCGAACTGGGATGATGCCAATTTTATGAGGCGTATGCTAGGACGCATCCCGGACCTAGAGGTGGGAAAGTTGGTAATGGGGGGAGATTTCAATACGGTGTTGGAACCAGGGCTGGACAGGTCGAGGTCCAGGACTGGAAGGAGGCCGGCAGCAGCCAAGGTGCTTAAAGATTTTATGGAGCAGATGGGAGGAGTAGACCCGTGGAGATTTAGCAGACCTAGGAGTAAGGAGTTCTCGTTTTTCTCCTATGTCCACAAAGTCTATTCGCGAATAGACTTTTTTGTTTTGGGAAGGGCGTTGATCCCGAAGGTGAGGGGAACGGAGTATACGGCTATAGCCATTTCGGATCACGCTCCACATTGGGTGGACTTGGAGATAGGGGAGGAAACAGAAGGGCGCCCACCCTGGAGAATGGACATGGGACTAATGGCTGATGAGGGGGTGTGTCTAAGGGTGAGGGGGTGCATTGAAAAGTACTTGGAACTCAATGATAATGGGGAGGTCCAGGTGGGAGTGGTCAGGGAGGCGCTGAAGGCAGTGGTTAGAGGGGAGCTGATATCAATAAGGGCACATAAAGGAAAGCAGGAGAGTAGGGAATGGGAGCGGTTGCTGCAAGAACTTCTGAGGGTGGACAGGCAATATGCGGAGGCACCGGAGGAGGGACTGTACAGGGAAAGGCAAAGGCTACACGTAGAATTTGACTTGCTGACAACGGGTACTGCAGAGGCACAGTGGAGGAAGGCACAGGGTATACAGTACGAATATGGGGAGAAGGCAAGCAGGTTGCTGGCCCACCAATTGAGGAAAAGGGGAGCAGCGAGGGAAATAGGGGGAGTGAGGAATGAGGAAGGAGATGGAGCGGGGAGCGGAGAGAGTGAATGGAGTGTTCAAGGCATTTTATAAAAAATTATACGAAGCTCAACCCCCGGATGGGAGGGAGAGAATGATGGGCTTTCTGGACCGGCTGGAATTTCCCAAGGTGGAGGAGCAGGAAAGGGTGGGACTGGGAGCACAGATTGAAATAGAGGAAGTAGTGAAAGGAATTAGGAGCATGCAGGCGGGGAAGGCTCCGGGACCGGATGGATTCCCAGTTGAGTTTTACAGGAAATATGTGGACTTGCTTGCCCCGCTACTGATGAGGACCTTTAATGAGGCAAAGGAAAGGGGAAAGCTGCCCCCGACTATGTCTGAGGCAACGATATCGCTTCTCCGAAAGAAGGAAAAGGACCCGCTGCAATGCGGGTCCTATAGACCTATTTCCCTCCTAAATGTAGACGCTAAGATTCTGGCCAAGGTAATGGCAATGAGGATAGAGGATTGTGTCCTGAGGGTGGTCCATGAGGACCAAACGGTTTGTGAAGGGGAGACAGCTGAATACGAATATACGGAGGCTGCTAGGGGTAATGATGATGCCCCCACCAGAGGGGGAAGCGGAGATAGTGGTGGCGATGGATGCCGAGAAAGCATTTGATAGAGTGGAGTGGGATTATTTGTGGGAGGTGCTGAGGAGATTTGGTTTTGGAGATGAGTATGTTGGATGGGTGCAGCTGTTGTATAGGGCCCCAGTGGCGAGTGTGGTCACGAATGGACGGGGATCTGCATACTTTCGGCTCCATAGAGGGACAAGGCAGGGATGCCCTCTGTCCCCATTACTGTTTGCACTGGCGATTGAGCCCCTGGCAATAGCATTGAGGGGTTCGAAGAAGTGGAGGGGAGTACTTAGAGGAGGAGAAGAACACCGGGTATCTCTGTATGTGGATGATTTGTTGTTATATGTAGCGGACCCGGCGGAGGGGATGCCAGAGATAATGCGGACACTTCGGGAGTTTGGAGAATTCTCAGGATATAAACTGAACATGGGGAAAAGTGAGTTGTTTGTGGTGCATCCAGGGGAGCAGAGCAGAGAAATAGAGGACTTTCCGCTGAGGAAGGTAACAAGGGACTTTCGTTACTTGGGGATCCAGATAGCCAAGAATTGGGGTACATTGCATAGGTTAAATTTAACGCGATTGGTGGAACAAATGGAGGAGGACTTCAAGAGATGGGACATGGTATCCCTGTCACTGGCAGGGAGGGTGCAGGCGGTTAAAATGGTAGTCCTCCCGAGATTCCTCTTTGTGTTTCAGTGCCTCCCGGTGGTGATCACGAAGGCTTTTTTCAAAAGGATCGAAAAGAGTATCATGAGTTTTGTGTGGGCCGGGAAGACCCCGAGAGTGAGGAAGGGATTCTTACAGCGTAGTAGGGATAGGGGGGGGCTGGCACTACCGAGCCTAAGTGAGCACTACTGGGCCGCCAATATCTCAATGGTGAGTAAGTGGATGGGAGAAGAGGAGGGAGCGGCGTGAAAGAGATTGGAGAGGGCGTCCTGTAGGGGGACTAGCCTACAAGCTATGGTGACGGCCCCATTGCCGTTCTCACCGAAGAAATACACCACAAGCCCGGTGGTGGTGGCGACTTTGAAAATTTGGGGACAGTGGAGACGGCATCGGGGAAAGACGGGAGACTTGGTGGGGTCCCCGATAAGAAATAACCATAGGTTTGTCCCGGGGAGAATGGATGGGGGATTTGGAATATTGCAAAGATCAGGAGTAACGCAACTGAAAGATCTGTTTGTGGATGGGAAGTTCGCAAGTCTTGGAGCGCTGACCGAGAAATATGGGTTGCCCCAAGGGAATGCATTCCGGTATATGCAACTGAGGGCTTTTGCGAGGCAGCAGGTGAGGGAATTCCCGCAGCTCCCGACGCATGAGGTGCAGGACAGAGTAATCTCAAAGACATGGGTGGGGGACGGTAAGGTGTCAGATATATATAGGGAAATGAGGGACGAGGGGGAGATTATGGTAGATGAGCTGAAAGGGAAATGGGAAGAAGAGCTGGGGGAGGAGATTGAGGAGGGGTTGTGGACGGATGCCCTAAGTAGGGTAAACTCATCGTCCTCGTGTGCCAGGCTAAGCCTGATTCAATTTAAGGTGTTACACAGGGCGCATATGACTGGAGCACGGCTCATTAAATGTTTTTGGGAGAGGATAGGTGTGCGAGATGCTCGAGAAGCCCAGCGAATCACACCCACATGTTCTGGTCATGTCCGGCAGTACAGGGGTTCTGGGTGGGGGTGACAAACAAACAAAGAACAAAGAAATGTACAGCACAGGAACAGGCCCTTCGGCCCTCCAAGCCCGTGCCGACCATACTGCCCGACTAAACTACAATCTTCTACACTTCCTGGGTCCGTATCCTTCTATTCCCATCCTATTCATATATTTGTCAAGATGCCCCTTAAATGTCCCTATCGTCCCTGCCTCCACTACCTCCTCCGGTAGTGAGTTCCAGGCACCCACTACCCTCTGCGTAAAAAACTTGCCTCGTACATCTACTCTAAACTTTGCCCCTCTCACCTTAAACCTATGCCCCCTAGTAATTGACCCCTCTACCCTGGGGAAAAGCCTCTGACTATCCACTCTGTCTATGCCCCTCATAATTTTGTATACCTCTATCAGGTCGCCCCTCAACCTCCTTCGTTCCAGTGAGAACAAACCGAGTTTATTCAATCGCTCCTCATAGCTTATGCCCTCCATACCAGGCAACATTCTGGTAAATCTCTTCTGCACCCTCTCTAAAGCCTCCACATCCTTCTGGTAGTGTGGCGACCAGAATTGAACACTATACTCCAAGTGTGGCCTAACTAAGGTTCTATACAGCTGCAACATGACTTGCCAATTCTTATACTCAATGCCCCGGCCAATGAAGGCAAGCATGCCGTATGCCTTCTTGACTACCTTCTCCACCTGTGTAGCCCCTTTCAGTGATCTGTGGACCTGTACTCCTAGATCTCTTTGACTTTCAATACTCTTGAGGGTTCTACCATTCACTGTATATTCCCTACCTGCATTAGCCCTTCCAAAATGCATTACCTCACATTTGTCCAGGTTAAACTCCATCTGCCATCTCTCCGCCCAAGTCTCCAGACAATCTAAATCCTGCTGTATCCTCAGACAGTCCTCATCGCTATCCGCAATTCCACCAACCTTTGTGTCGTCTGCAAACTTACTAATCAGACCAGTTACATTTTCCTCCAAATCATTTATATATACTACAAAGAGCAAAGGTCCCAGCACTGATCCCTGTGGAACACCACTGGTCACAGCCCTCCAATTAGAAAAGCATCCCTCCATTGCTACCCTCTGCCTTCTATGGCCTAGCCAGTTCTGTATCCACCTTGCCAGTTCACCCCTGATCCCGTGTGACTTCACCTTTTGTACTAGTCTACCATGAGGGACCTTGTCAAAGGCCTTACTGAAGTCCATATAGACAACATCTACTGCCCTACCTGCATCAATCATCTTAGTGACCTCCTCGAAAAACTCTATCAAGTTAGTGAGACACGACCTCCCCTTCACAAAACCGTGCTGCCTCTCACTAATACGTCCATTTGCTTCCAAATGGGAGTAGATCCTGTCTCGAAGAATTCTTTCCAGTAATTTCCCTACCACTGAAGTAAGGCTCACCGGCCTGTAGTTCCCGGGATTATCCCTGCCACCCTTCTTAAACAGAGGAACAACATTGGCTATTCTCCAGTCCTCCGGGACATCCCCTGAAGACAGCGAGGATCCAAAGATTTCTGTCAAGGCCTCAGCAATTTCCTCTCCAGCCTCCTTCAGTATTCTGGGGTAGATCCCATCCGGCCCTGGGGACTTATCTACCTTAATATTTTTTAAGACACCCAACACCTCGTCTTTTTGGATCACAATGTGACCCAGGCTATCTACACCCCCTTCTCCAGACTCAACATCTACCAATTCCTTCTCTTTGGTGAATACTGATGCAAAGTATTCATTTAGTACCTCGCCCATTTCCTCTGGCTCCACACATAGATTCCCTTGCCTATCCTTCAGTGGGCCAACCCTTTCCCTGGCTACCCTCTTACTTTTTATGTAAGTGTAAAAAGCCTTGGGATTTTCCTTAACCCTATTTGCCAATGCCTTTTCATGACCCCTTCTAGCCCTCCTGACTCCTTGCTTAAGTTCCTTCCTACTTTCCTTATATGCCACACAGGCTTCGTCTGTTCCCAGCCTTTTAGCCCTGACAAATGCCTCCTTTTTCTTTTTGACGAGGCCTACAATATCACTCGTCATCCAAGGTTCCCGAAAATTGCCGTATTTATCTTTCTTCCTCACAGGAACATGCCTGTCCTGTATTCCTTTCAACTGACACTTGAAAGCCTCCCACATGTCAGATGTTGATTTGCCCTCAAACATCCGCCCCCAATCTATGTTCTTCAGTTCCCGCCTAATATTGTTATAATTAGCCTTCCCCCAATTTAGCACATTCATCCTCGGACCACTCTTATCCTTGTCCACCAGTACTTTAAAACTTACTGAATTGTGGTCACTGTTACCGAAATGCTCCCCTACTGAAACATCTACCACCTGGCCGGGCTCATTCCCCAATACCAGGTCCAGTACCGCCCCTTCCCTAGTTGGACTGTTTACATATTGTTTTAAGAAGCCCTCCTGGATGCTCCTTACAAACTCTGCCCCGTCTAAGCCCCTGGCACTAAGTGAGTCCCAGTCAATATTGGGGAAGTTGAAGTCTCCCATCACCACAACCCTGTTGTTTTTACTCTTTTCCAAAATCTGTCTACCTATCTGCTCCTCTATCTCCCGCTGGCTGTTGGGAGGCCTGTAGTATACCCCCAACATTGTGACTGCACCCTTCTTATTCCTGATCTCTACCCATATAGCCTCACTGCCCTCTGAGGTGTCCTCTCGCTGTATAGCTGTGATACTCTCCTGAACAAGTAGCGCAACTCCGCCTCCCCTTTTACATCCCCCTCTATCCCGCCTGAAACATCTAAATCCTGGAACGTTTAGCTGCCAATCCTGCCCTTCCCTCAACCAGGTCTCTGTAATGGCAACAACATCATAGTTCCAAGTAGTAATCCAAGCTCTAAGTTCATCTGCCTTACCCGTAATGCTCCTTGCATTAAAACATATGCACTTCAGGCCACCAGACCCGCTGTGTTCAGCAACTTCTCCCCGTCTGCGCTGCCTCAGAGCCACACTGTCCCTATTCCCTAGTTCTCCCTCAATGCTCTCACCTTCTGACCTATTGCTCCCGTGCCCACCCCCCTGCCATACTAGTTTAAACCCTCCCGTGTGACACTAGCAAACCTCGCGGCCAGGATATTTATGCCTCTCCGGTTTAGATGCAACCCGTCCATCTTATACAGGTCACACCTGCCCCGGAAGAGCTCCCAGTGGTCCAGATAACAGAAACCCTCCCTCCTACACCAGCTGTTTAGCCACGTGTTTGTCTGCTCTATCTTCCTATTTCTAGCCTCACTGGCACGTGGCACAGGGAGTAATCCCGAGATTACAACCCTCGAGGTCCTGTCTTTTAACTTTCTGCCTAGCTCCCTGAACTCCTGCTGCAGGACCTCATGCCCCTTCCTGCCTATGTCGTTAGTACCAATATGTACAACGACCTCTGCCTGTTTGCCCTCCCCCTTCAGGATTCCCTCTACCCGTTCGGAGACATCCTGGACCCTGGCACCAGGGAGGCAACATACCATCCTGGAGTCTCTTTCACGTCCACAGAAGCGCCTATCTGTGCCCCTGACTATAGAGTCCCCTATAACTATTACTCTTCTGCGCTTTGACCCTCCCTTCTGAACATCAGAGCCAGCCGTGGTGCCACTGCTCTGGCTGCTGCTGTTTTCCCCTGATAGGCTATCCCCCCCGACAGTATCCAAAGGGGTATATCTGTTCGAGAGGGGGACAACCACAGGGGATTCCTGCACTGACTGCCTGCCCTTTCTGGTGGTCACCCATTTCTCTGCCTGCACCTTGGGTGTGACCACACTTACATAACTGCGATCTATGACGCTTTCCGCCACCTGCATGCTCCTAAGTGCATCCAATTGCTGCTCCAACCGAACCATGCGGTCTGTGAGGAGCTGCAGTTGGGTGCACTTTCTGCAGATGAAGCCATCCGGGACACTGGAAGCCTCCCGGACCTGCCACATCTCACAGTCAGAGCACAGCACCCCTCTAACTGACATTGCGTCAATTAATTAAAATTAAAATTTGTCTTTTTTTTTTTAATACTTTTTTAAATTTCAAAGTTACTGTCAACTATCTGTTTCCTAGCACTAGATTTCTAATAGAAATGCGATAGCTAACTATAATATTCTCCGATCTCTGGCTTAGATATCCTCTAAATTATAATTAAGTTATTATGTTTAATTAGATCCCAAATACTCAAAAAAATTTAGGTTAGAATCCCAACCAGCCACTCAGGTCACAGCTTTTCTGTGATGTCACTTGAGTTTCCCCCCGACACACACAATTTGAAAAACAGGTATAAAAGTAAAAATCACTTGCTTACCTTCTGAGATGTTCTCAGGTTCCCTCGCTGACAGAGACTGCTCCTCCACCTCCAATCCTTGACCTGCACAATGCTAATAATATAATAATATAATATGGCACTTACCTTACACCAATGGGTCTTATTATTAGGTTAGAGGAGGAGGGCGGGTGGGAGACACTACACGTGTAGTGTCTCGGGTTTCCTCTCCACCAGAATTTATTGGGGGGGGGGGCACTTGCCAGAGGTCGAACTTCCGGTTCCCGCCGAAATCCAAAGGGCTGCTCCTGTAAAGGTAAGTGCTTTTAAACTAACTACTCACCTCCCAGAAGGCCCCTGCGCACCGCTGCCGCCGAAATCCAAAGGGCTGCTCCTGCAAAGGTAAGTGCTTTTAAATTCACTACTCACCTCCAAGAAGGCCCCTGCGCACCGCTGCCGCCGAAATCCAAAGGGCTGCTCCTGTAAAGGTAAGTGCTTTTAAACTAACTACTCACCTCCCAGAAGGCCCCTGCGCACCGCTGCCGCCGAAATCCAAAGGGCTGCTCCTGCAAAGGTAAGTGCTTTTAAATTCACTACTCACCTCCAAGAAGGCCCCTGCGCACCGCTGCCGCCGAAATCCAAAGGGCTGCTCCTGTAAACAAAGGTGCTTTCGAAAGTAGTGGGGGTCCAGGTCGAACCAAGCTGGGGGTTGGCTATATTTGGGGTTGCACAAGAGCCGGGAGTGCAGGAGGCGAGAGAGGCCGATGTTTTGGCCTTTGCGTCCCTAGTAGCCCAGCGCAGGATACTGTTGATGTGGAAGGAAGCCAAGCCCCCGGGGGTGGAGACCTGGATAAATGACATGGCAGGGTTTATAAAGCTGGAACGGATTAAGTTCGTCCTAAGGGGATCGGCTCAAGGGTTCACCAGGCGGTGGCAACCGTTCGTCGAATACCTCACAGAAAGATAGAGGGAATGGAAAAGAAGAAGGCAGCAGCAGCAGTCCAGAGAGGGGGTGGGGGGGGGGGGTGGGAGGGGGGGGAGGAACCAGAAGGAGTCTCAGGGTTATTAATATATATGAATAATATGTATAGGTCGTTGCTATAAATAATTGTATATTGGACTGTTAAATCATATTTTTGGAGAGTGTTTATCTGAGACAAGGCAGTTGCCATTTAGTTTTAGTTTTCGTTTTTGTTATATATTATTTATTCTTTGTTTATAAAACAGGTCATTGTTATTTATACTGTTATATTATTGTGTAAAGGATACACAATGTACTGTGATGGTTGACCAAAAAGTTTCAATAAAATATTTTTAAAAAAAAAATATAAGTAAAAGTTGATCCATCCAAACTTTTACGATGCTTTAATTGTACCTCTGCCTCCAAAAAGCCTAGCTGTCTTTCAAACCAGGATTTTAAAAAACAGGACTGCAGCAGTCATGAATGAAGACATTTCCCCGTCTCCTAGTCCTCAGCGCAGGACTGATCAGCTAATAGTTCCAGAGTTTGGATTATATCGAAGATACATTTGATCACACATCGGGAAACCAATTAGCTTCTAGATTTGGGACTGAATGTTTGAGTTAATCCTTCACTTGTCTGAAAACTGGAAGCAAAAAGCCACAGATGCAAAAAAAAGTCTCTTGCAAAATAATTCACTCCTGTGAGCTGTGGTTTGCTGAACTAAATGCACTGTGTGTGTGGGGCAGTATTGTCTGACGTTTATGAGGTTTCAAGATGGCTAATGTCACAAAACTATTTGGCAATATAGAAAAATCATATTTTTAAAAAATATATTTTAATTCTCCTTTTTCACATTTTCTCCCAAATTTACATCCAACAATAAACAACAATCAGTAACGAATGCAGTGTCAATCCCCATATCAATAACAACGATCCCATCCTCCCACCAAACCCCCAAACCTTAGCCCGCATGTTAACATAAATAAATGACAAAAAGAATCGGGAATCACCCATAGTCACCATTAACACATACAGTCCCTCTCCTCCCAGCACCCCGTCCAACTAATGTTCAATGTAATCCAATTCTCGAAAGCGCATAATGAATAACGCCAATGAATTGTAGAACCCCTCCATCCTTCCCCTCAGTTCAAATTTGACGTTATCAAGAGTCAAGAATTCCAGCAGGTCCCCCCGCCTCGCAGGGCACAGGGTGGAGAGGTTGATCTCCACCCTAACAGGATCCACATTTGGGCGATCAACGAGGCGAAGGCTACAAGTCTCCGCACCCGTTTCCAACCCCGGCTGGTCCGACACCCCGAATATGGCCTCCCGAGGGCCGGGGTCTAGTTTCATGTGCACCACTTTAGAGATTACCCAAACAACTTCCTTCCAGTAATCCTCCAACTTTGGACTATATGAACATGGCTAGCACCCCCCCCCCCCCCCCACCTGCCCCACACGCACACATCTTCTACCCCCTCATCCTGATTAATAAGCGGGTGACATTTGAAGCGGGGGAAATAGTTGCGGATATGGGGGGGGGCAAGTATATCATTGGTCAGCGGGAAGCTGGAGGGGACACGAGGGGACACTCGTGAATGTCTGCGCACCAAACTGGGATGGTGCGGAGTTTATAAGACGGGTGTTAGGGAAGATCCCGGACCTGGATTCACACAAGCTGATCATGGGGGGACGGGTCTTTAATACGGTCATTGATCCAAGGTTGGACCGGTCGAGCTCAAAGACAAGGGAGGGTTCTAGCAATGGCGAAGGAACTAAAGGGGTTCTTGGAGCAGATGGGTGGGGTAGACCCATGGAGGTTTGGTCGGCCAAGAGCGAAGGAATTTTCTTTCTTTTCACATGTACATAAAGTATACTCCCGGATTGATTTTTTAACCCTGAACAGGGCTCTACTGGCGGGGGTGGTTGACACCGAGTATTCAGCAATTGTTGTGTCGGACCATGCCCCACATTGGGTGGATTTACAGGTGTGCAAGGAGGGTGGCCAGCAACCGCAGTGGAGATTGGACATGGGACTGTTAGCGGACGAGGGGTTGCGTGGGCGTGTGAGGGAGTCTATCCGGAACTATCTGGAAATAACCGACACGGGGGAAGTCTCGGCAGCAATGGCTTGGGAAGCGCTGAAGCCAGTGGTTAGAGGGGAGCTAATATCGATACAGGCCCACAGGAGGAAGGTGGATAGAGCAGAGATAGATAGGTTGGTTGGGGAAATACGCCAGGTAGACAGGAGCTAGGCGGAGGCCCCAGTGGCAGGGTTATTGAATGAGCGGCGGAGGCTACAGATGGAGTTTGGTCTCTTGTCTACGGGGAAGACGGTGGAGCAGCTGAGGAATGTGAGGGGGGGCGATATATGAGTATGGAGAGAAGGCCAACAGAATGCTTGCACACCAGCTAAGGAAAATTGAGGCGGCCAGGGAGATGGGTAGAGTGAAGAACAGAGCTGGGAACACGGTCTTGGACCCAGCAGGGCTGAACGGGGCATTTAAGGAGTTTTACAGCCGGCTATATGAGTTGGAACCCCCAGCTGTGGTGAAAGGGATGAGGCAGTTTCTGGGAGAGCTGGTGTTTCCGAGGGTGGAGGAAGGGTTGGTGAATGGGCTGGGAGCCCCGATCGGGATTGAAGAAATAGCAGAGGGGCCTTGCAGTCGGGTAAGGCCCTGGGACCGGACATCTACCCAGAGGAATTTTACAAAACGTTCTCTGAGATGCTGGGTCCACTGCTGTTGAGGACATTAAAAAATATATATATATATATTTATTCAAATTTTTCAACACATTTTCAACAAAATCCCCCCCCAACAAGAAAGAAACAAGAACACAACAATCAGAAATTATACATTGGATTTCCCCCATATACAATAACCCCCCATATAACATAGAAAAACACAAATAGGGGAAACCCCCCCCACCTTCACCCAAAAGCCACCCCAAAAGAACCTCCCTCCCCCACCCTTGGGTTGCTGCTGCTGCTGACCTCCACCTAACGCTCCGTAAGATAGTCTAGGAACGGTTGCCACCGCCTGAGGAACCCTTGCACAGACCCTCGCAAGGCAAATTTTATCCTCTCCAGCTTGATGAACCCTGCCATGTCATTGATCCAAGCTTCCACACTAGGGGGCTTTGCATCTTTCCATAGTAGCAAAATCCTCCGCCAGGCTACCAGGGCGCAAAGGCCAGAATACCGGCCTCTTTCGCCTCCTGCACTCCCGGATCGTCCGATACCCCAAATAATGCCAATCCCCAGCTCGGCTTGACCCGGGCGTTCATCACCTTGGACATAGTCCTCGCAAAACCTCTCCAAAACCCATCCAGCGCCGGGCACGACCAGAACATATGGATGTGATTTGCCGGGCTCCCCGAGCACCTCCCACATCTGTCCTCCACCCCAAAGACCCTATTCAACCTCGCCCCTGTCATATGCGCTCTGTGAGTAACTTTGAACTGTATTAGGCTGAGCCTGGCACAAAAGGAAGAAGAATTAACCCTACTCGGGGCATCAGCCCACAGACCCTCATCTATCTCCTCCCCAAGCTCCTCCTCCTACTTGCCCTTTAACTCCTCCACCGAGGCCTCCTCCTCTTCCTTCAGCTCCTGGTAAATCGCCAAAACCTTGCCTTCTCCAACCCATACACCCGAAATCACCCTGTCCTGAATCCCATGTGCCGGAAGCAGTGGGAATTCCCTCACCTGCCGCCTCACAAACGCCCTCACTTGCATGTACCTGAAAGCGTTTCCCGGGGGTAGCCCAAGCTTCTCCTCCAGCGCCCCTAGGCTCGCAAACGTCCCATTGATGAACAGGTCCCCCATTCTTCTAATCCCTGCCCGATGCCAGCTCCGAAACCCCCCCATCCATCCTTCCCGGTACGAACCGATGATTCTCCCGAATCGGGGACCAAACCGAGGCTCCCACCTCACCCCTGTGCCGCCTCCACTGCCCCCAGATCTTCAGCGTCGCCGCCACCACCGGACTCCTTTCCGCCCTCTTCAGCGGTAGCTCGTCTATCCCCTTCCCTGGTCCCCTGAATGCACCACAAAGAGCTCACTCTTCCCTACATTGAGTTCATGCCCCGAAAAGTCCCCAAACTCCCTCAGGATCCGCATGACTCCGCCATCCCCTCCACTGTATCCGCAACATACAACAACAGGTCATCGGCATACAACGACACCCGGTGTTCCTCTCCCCCCCGGACCAATCCCCTCCATTTCCTGGACTCCCTCAGTCCCATGGCCAGCGGCTCAACTGCCAGTGCAAACAACAAGGGGGATAAGGGGCACCCCTGCCTCGTCCCCCGGTACAGCCGAACGTACTCCGACCTCCGCCGGTTCGTAGCCACACTCGCCACCGGGGCTTTATATAGCAGCCTGACCCAACTGATGAACCCTTCCCTGAACCCAACACTTCCCAAAGATACTCCCACTCCACCCGATCAAAGGCCTTCTCCGCGTCCATAGCTGCCACTATCTCCGCTTCCCCCTCCACCGAGGGCATCATAATCACATTGAGGCACCTCCGCACATTTGTATTTAGCTGCCTACCCTTCACAAATCCCGTCTGGTCCTCATGAATCATCCCCGGGACACAGTCCTCAATTCTCGTAGCCAGCACCTTTGCCAGCAACTTAGAGTCAACATTGAGGAGCGAGGTCGGTCTATACAACCCACATTGCAATGGATCCTTGTCCCGCTTCAAGATCAAAGAAATCAGCGCCCTGGACATTGTCGGGGGCAAGGTCCCCCCCTCCCTCGCCTTATTAAAAGTCCTCACTAGCAACGGGCCCAGCAGGTCCACGTATTTCCTGTAAAATTCAACCGGGAACCCATCCGGCCCCGGGGCCTTCTCCGCATGCATGCTCCCCAATCCTTTAACCAGCTCCTCCAGCCCAATAGGCGCCCCCAAACCAGCCACCTCCTCCTCTTCCTCCACCCTCGGGAACCTCAGCTGATCTAGGAATCGTCGCATCCCCTCCTCCCCCGCTGGGGGCTCAGACCTGTGCAGATCCCCATAGAAGTCCCTAAATACCTTGTTTATTCTCACCGCACTCCGCACCGTATTCCCCCCGCTATCCTTGACTCCACCAATCTCCCTCTTTGCCTCTCTCTTACGAAGCTGATGTGCCAGCATCCGACTCGCCTTCTCCCCATACTCATACGCAGCCCCCTGCGCTTTCCTCCACTGTGCCTCTGCTTTCCCCATGGTCAACAGGTCGAATTCCGTCTGGAGGTTCCGTCGCTCCCTAAGTAGCCCCTCCTCGGGGGCCTCTGCATACCTTCTGTCCACCCTTAAAATCTCCCCCACCAACCTCTCCCTCCCCTCTCCCTTCTCCCTGTGGGCCCTAATGGAGATTAGCTCTCCCCTGACCACCTCCTTCAACGCCTCCCAGACTACCCCCACCTGCACCTCCCCATTGTCGTTGGCCTCTAAGTATCTTTCAATACACCCCCGCACCCGCCCGCACACCTCCTCATCCGCCAACAGTCCCACATCGAGGCGCCACAGCGGGCGCTGGTCCCTCTCCTCCCCCAACTCCAGCTCCACCCAATGCGGGGCGTGGTCCGAGATGGGTATGGCCAAATATTCCGTTCCCTCCACTTTTTGGATTAGCGCCCTACTCAAAATGAAAAAAATCTATCCGGGAGTAGGCTCTATGGACGTGGGAAAAGAAGGAAAATTCCCTGGCCAGCGGCCTGGCAAACCTCCATGGATCCACTCCCCCCATCTGGTCCGTAAACCCCCTGAGGACCTTGGCTGCAGCCGGCCTCTTACCCGTCCTGGACCTAGAACGGTCCAGTGCGGGGTCCAGCACCGTGTTGAAATCCCTCCCCATTATCAAGCTTCCTACCTCCAGATCCGGAATCCGACCCAGCATGCGTTTCATAAATCCGGCATCATCCCAATTTGGGGAATATATAAGTTCACCAGTATCACCCGCACCCCCTGCAACCTACCGCTCACCATCACATATCGACCTCCATTATCCGCTACAATATTCAATGCCTCGAACGACACCCGCTTCCCCACCAGTATTGCAGCCCCTCTGTTCTTCGCATCCAGCCCTGAATGACGCCGACTAGCCATCTCCTTTTCTAGGCCAGCCACGTGCCCGCGCCTCCCGCACCCTCCAGTCCCCCAGGCGGTGGACTCCCGCCCCAACTACCTCTCCTACTTCCAGCTCCCCTTTGACCAATGCAGCAGCAACCCAGTTCCCCCCTCCTCCTCCCCCCCTTCCCCCCCGGCTAGATCCTCATCTAGCCATTTTGCTCCCCCCATGACACTCCCGTAAGTCAGCTGACTCCTGCTGACCCCGCCATTCCATCGACCTCCCAGTGTGAGAATCCCCCCACCCCTTGGCAGTCAGTGTACGCTCCTCTCTAGCACTGCCCTTTCCCCCCCGGCCCTGCCCCCATCCTTCCCTAACGCGGGAAAAAGCCCGCGCTTTCCTGAGCCGGCCACACCACCACTGGCACAGCTCCTTTTTGCGGCCTTACCCCAACTCCCCATCCCTGGGCCTCCACCGCCCCCCCCTTCCTCCGTGGGGCCCTGCCCCTCCAACACCGACGCCCACACTCTCCCACAGCCCCCACATCAAATCTATTCACCCATCCCCACCCAGCACCAAAACAAAAAGAACATTCCCCAAACGCGGTAAACACAGTAAACATCCCCCACGACAAACCCTCAGTTTGAGTCCAACTTTTCAGTCTGGATAAAGTTCCATGCCTCATCAGGCGTTTCAAAATAGTGGTGCCGATCTTGGAACGTGACCCACAATCACACTGGCTGCAGCATTCCGAACTTCACCCCCTTCCGATGGAGCACCGCCTTAGCCCGCTTAAAATCAGCCATCTTCTTAGCCACCTCCGCACTCCAGTCCTGGTAAATTCGGATCTCCGTGTTCTCCCACCTGCTGCTCCTCTCTTTTTTGGCCCATCTCAGGACACACTCTCTGTCCATAAAGCGGTGGAACCTCACCACTACAGCCCTTGGCGGCTCGTTGGCTTTGGGTCTCCTTGCCAGGACCCGAAGAGCCCCATCTAGCTCCAGGGGCCTCGGGAAAGCTCCCGCGCCCATCAGCGAATTGAACATCGTGCTCATATATGCCCCGGCATCGGGCTCCTCCACTCCTTCAGGGAGACCCAGAATCCGAAGATTCTTCCTCCTCTACGTATTCTCCAGGTCCTCAAATTCTTCCGCCCACCTCTTGTGCTGCGCCTCCACCTTCACCGCCAGGCCCAAGATCTCGTCCTCGTTCTCCGAGGCTTTTTACCGCACCTCCCGGATCGCCGCCCCTTGGGCCTTCTGGGTCTCCACAAGCTTCTCAATCGCCGCCTTCATTGGCGCCAGCATTTCTGTCCTCAGCTCCTCAAAGCAGCGCTTAAGAAACTCCTGCTGCTCCTGCGATCACTGCACCCACGCTGCTTGATCTCCACCCGCCGCCATCTTGCTTTTCCTCCCTCGCACTTTCCGCTGCACCAGGATCACTTTTTTAACCGCTCCACTTCTGATCCAATCCATATAATGACGGGGGGGACCTTGCTGTCACCTTCCCACATTGCAAGCCGTCGAACAATTGCCGTGGGGCCCCTCTGAGGAGCCCAAAAGTCCGTTCCCGGCGGGAGCTGACGTACATGCGACCTACCTAGGCATAGCCGCAACTGGAAGTCCTCCTGGTGAGGACATTTAATGAGGCTAGGGAGCGGGGGGTTCTTCCCCCGACAATATCCCAAGCCTCGGTCTCACTGATCCTGAAGCGTGAGAAAGACCCTGAGCTATGCAGGTCATACAGGCCAATCTCCCTATTGAATGTTGATGCCAAACTGTTGGAGAAAATCTTGGCCTCAAGGATAGAAGATTGTGTCCCAGAGATGATAGGGGAAGACCAGACGGGGTTTGTTAAGGGCGAGCAGCTAACGGCTAATGTTAGAAGGCTCTTAAACGTGATCATGATGCCCCCAGAGGGGAGAGAGGTGGAAATAGTGGTCGCGATGGATGCAGAAAAGGCCTTCGACCGGGTGGAATGGAACTATTTTGTGGGAGGTGTTGGGGCAGTTCAGGTTTGGGCGGGGCTTTATTGATTGGGTCCGGTTGTTGTACCCGGCACCGGTGGCGAGTGTCAGAACAAATCGGTTGATGTTGGACTATTTTAAATTGCACCGGGGGACTAGGCAGGGTTGCCCCCTCTCCCCACTACTGTTCGCTTTGGCCATAGAGCCACTGGCGATGGGGCTAAGAGCTTCAAGGGACTGGAAGGGGTTGGTCCAAGGTGGGATAGAACACAGGGTTTCACTATACGCCTGCTCCTGTATATTTCTGACCCGTTAGGGGGTATGGGAGAGATGATGCACAATCAATGACCACTAAAGCGAGGTTGTAGTCTAACTGAAGGCTTTTATAAGCTAGATGTTTCCCACAGCAGCTCAGGTACAGAAAGAAGGGTGCTGGGGCGGCTCGGGCTCTTATACCCCGCCTTGCAGGGCGGACCTACCATACAGCTTAACCAATAGGAAACATACAATATCTACCAATGGTGTTCCAGCATTACCAGGTACCGTAATACCTCTATACAGACTACCACATTCCTCCCCTGTTAAAAAAGAGTCCGGCGGGGGTGGTGGCTTGATATTACAACATGGTAACGTGGTAGAAATTATAGTTATGGAGGTACCGTAATACCTCCGTACAGCATTTTGTAACTATTTACAGATTCACAATTAACTATTTACTTCAAAATGAAGCAGTCAGTCGATCGGGGCCCCTGGTCGTCCTCTGTGATCGTCGAAGCTTTGGTGGTGACGCCGGTGGAGGCTCGGGCATCCGTGACTCCGGGAGCGTGGCCTCGATCTCCGTGGCAGCTTCAACACCCCTAGACGGCGCTGGTGTGGAATACAGTTGACCTGGGAAGGGAGCGCCTGCGGGTGCGTCGGTGGGTGGGGGGGCCTAGACGGGGCCGGCAGAAGGACCAATCCTCCTGTAAGGTGCACCGGTGGGAGGGAGGGTGGGACTGGTGGCTGGGGTATGCGTGGGGATCTGGCGGGCGGCAGGTCAAGTAGGGAGACCGTATCTTGTCGGCCGTCGGGGTACGCCACGTAGGCGTACTGGGGGTTAGCGTGGAGAAGATGGACCCTCTTGACCAACGGGTCCGACTTGTGCGCCCGCATGTGTTTTCGGAACAGGATGGGTCCGGGAGCTGCCAGCCAGGTCGGGAGCGAGGTCCCAGAGGAGGACTTCCTGGGGAAGACAAGGAGACATTCGTGAGGTATTTGGTTGGTCGTGGTACAAAGCAGTGACCGGATGGAGTGGAGGGCATCTGGGAGGACTTCCTGCCAGCGGGAGACTGGGAGATTCCTGGACCGTACGGCCAGTAGGACGGTCTTCCAGACCGTTCCGTTCTCCTTCTCTACCTGTCCGTTACCCTGGGGGTTGTAACTGGTCATCCTGCTCGAGGCGATGGACCCCCTATCACTATGTATGTAAGCGGGGAACCCGAACAGTGCAAAGATGCTATGGAGGGCCTTGATGACGGTGGTTGCGGTCATGTCGGGGCAGGGGATGGCGAATGGGAACCGGGAGTACTCGTCAATCACGTTCAGGAAGTACGTGTTGTGGTCGGTGGAGGGGAGGGGGCCTTTGAATTCATGCTGAGGCGTTCAAAGGGACGGGAAGCCTTTATCAGGTGCGCTTTCTCTGGCCGGTAGAAGTGCGGTTTGCACTCCACGCAGATTTGGCTGTCCCTGGTGGCTGTCCTGACCTCCTTCATGGAGTAGGGCAGGTTTCGGGTCTTGATAAAGTGGAAAAAGTGAGTGACCCCCGGGTGGCAGAGGTCCTCGTGGAGGGCTCGGAGGCGGTCCAATTGTGCGTTGGCACATGTGCCGCGATACAGGGCATAGTGATAGTGAGATGAGGAATAGGGAGAGAGAGCATTTAAACACGTGGCTACAGGGATGGTGCAGGCGGGAGGGATTCAGATTTCTGGATAACTGGGGCTCTTTCTGGGGAAGGTGGGACCTCTACAGACAGGATGGTCTACATCTGAACCTGAGGGGCACAAATATCCTGTGGGGGAGATTTGTTAGTGCTCTTTGGGGGGGTTTAAACTAATGCAACAGGGGCATGGGAACCTGGATTGTAGTTTTCGGGTAAGGGAGAATGAGAGTATAGAGGTCAGGAGCACAGATTTGATGTCGCAGGAGGGGGCCAGTGTTCAGGTAGGTGGTTTGAAGTGTGTCTACTTCAATGCCAGGAGTATACGAAACAAGGTAGGGGAACTGGCAGCATGGGTTGGTACCTGGGACTTCGATGTTGTGGCCATTTCGGAGACATGGATAGAGCAGGGACAGGAATGGATGTTGCAGGTTCCGGGGTTTAGGTGTTTTAGTAAGCTCAGAGAAGGAGGCAAAAGAGGGGGAGGTGTGGCGCTGCTAGTCAAGAGCAGTATTACGGTGGTGGAGAGGATGCTAGATGGGGACTCTTCTTCCGAGGTAGTATGGGCTGAAGTTAGAAACAGGAAAGGAGAGGTCACCCTGTTGGGAGTTTTTTATAGGCCTCCTACTAGTTCTAGGGATGTGGAGGAAAGGATGGCGAAGATGATTCTGGATAAGAGCGAAAGTAACAGGGTAGTTATTATGGGAGACTTTAACTTTCCAAATATTGACTGGAAAAGATATAGTTCGAGTACAATAGATGGGTCGTTTTTTGTACAGTGTGTGCAGGAGGGTTTCCTGAAACAATATGTTGACAGGCCAACAAGAGGCGAGGCCACGTTGGATTTGGTTTTGGGTAATGAACCAGGCCAGGTGTTGGATTTGGAGGTAGGAGAGCACTTTGGGGACAGTGACCACAATTCGGTGACGTTTACGTTAATGATGGAAAGGGATAAGTATACACCGCAGGGCAAGAGTTATAGCTGGGGGAAGGGCAATTATGATGCCATTAGACGTGACTTGGGGGGGGATAAGGTGGAGAAGTAGGCTGCAAGTGTTGGGCACACTGGATAAGTGGGGCTTGTTCAAGGATCAGCTACTGCGTGTTCTTGATAAGTATGTACCGGTCAGGCAGGGAGGAAGGCGTCGAGCGAGGGAACCGTGGTTTACCAAGGAAGTGGAATCTCTTGTTAAGAGGAAGAAGGAGGCCTATGTGAAGATGAGGTGTGAAGTTTCAGTTGGGGCAATGGATAGTTACAAGGTAGCGAGGAAGGATCTAAAGAGAGAGCTAAGACGAGCAAGGAGGGGACATGAGAAGTATTTGGCAGGAAGGATCAAGGAAAACCCAAAAGCTTTCAATAGGTATGTCAGGAATAAGCGAGTGGCTAGGGAAAGAGTAGGACCAGTCAAGGACAGGGATGGGAAATTGTGTGTGGAGTCTGAAGAGATAGGCGAGATACTAAATGAATATTTTTCGTCAGTATTCACTCAGGAAAAAGATAATGTTGTGGAGGAGAATGCTGAGCTCCAGGTAAATAGATTAGATGGCATTGAGGTACGTAGGGAAGAGGTGTTGGCAATTCTGGACAGGCTGAAAATAGATAAGTCCCCGGGACCTGATGGGATTTATCCTAGGATTCTCTGGGAGGCCAGGGAAGAGATTGCTGGACCGTTGGCTTTGATTTTTATGTCATCATTGGCTACAGGAATAGTGCCAGAGGACTGGAGGATAGCAAATGTGGTCCCTTTGTTCAAAAAGGGGAGCAGAGACAACCCCGGCAACTATAGACCGGTGAGCCTCACGTCTGTAGTGGGTAAAGTCTTGGAGGGGATTATAAGAGACAAGATTTATAATCATCTAGATAGGAATAATATGATCAGGGATAGTCAGCATGGCTTTGTGAAGGGTAGGTCATGCCTCACAAACCTTATTGAGTTCTTTGAGAAGGTGACTGAACAGGTAGATGAGGGTAGAGCAGTTGATGTGGTGTATATGGATTTCAGCAAAGCGTTTGATAAGGTTCCCCACGGTAGGCTATTGCAGAAAATACGGAGGCTGGGGATTGAGGGTGATTTAGAGATGTGGATCAGAAATTGGCTAGCTGAAAGAAGACAGAGGGTGGTGGTTGATGGGAAATGTTCAGAATGGAGTACAGTCACAAGTGGAGTACCACAAGGATCTGTTCTGGGGCCGTTGCTATTTGTCATTTTTATCAATGACCTAGAGGAAGGCGCAGAAGGGTGGGTGAGTAAATTTGCAGACGATACTAAAGTCGGTGGTGTTGTCGATAGTGTGGAAGGATGTAGCAGGTTACAGAGGGAAATAGATAAGCTGCAGAGCTGGGCTGAGAGGTGGCAAATGGAGTTTAATGTAGAGAAGTGTGAGGTGATTCACTTTGGAAGGAATAACAGGAATGCGGAATATTTGGCTAATGGTAAAGTTCTTGAAAGTGTGGATGAGCAGAGGGATCTAGGTGTCCATGTACATAGATCCCTGAAAGTTGCCACCCAGGTTGATAGGGTTGTGAAGAAGGCCTATGGAGTGTTGGCCTTTATTGGTAGAGGGATTGAGTTCCGGAGTCGGGAGGTCATGTTGCAGCTGTACAGAACTCTGGTACGGCCGCACTTGGAGTATTGTGTACAGTTCTGGTCACCGCATTATAGGAAGGACGTGGAGGCTTTGGAGCGGGTGCAGAGGAGATTTACCAGGATGTTGCCTGGTACGGAGGGAAAATCTTATGAGGAAAGGCTGATGGACTTGAGGTTGTTTTCGTTGGAGAGAAGAAGGTTAAGAGGAGACTTAATAGAGGCATACAAAATGATCAGGGGGTTGGATAGGGTGGACAGTGAGAGCCTTCTCCCGCGGATGGAAATGGCTGGCACGAGGGGACATAACTTTAAACTGAGGGGTAATAGATATAGGACAGAGGTCAGAGGTAGGTTCTTTACGCAAAGAGTAGTGAGGCCGTGGAATGCCCTACCTGCTACAGTAGTGAACTCGCCAACATTGAGGGCATTTAAAAGTTTATTGGATAAACATATGGATGATAATGGCATAGTGTAGGTTAGATGGCTTTTGTTTCGGTGCAACATCGTGGGCCGAAGGGCCTGTACTGCGCTGTATTGTTCTATTGTTCTATGTTCTATTAGGAGGCTCGCTAAGCTTCCCGGGACGATACAAGATCTTGTAGTTGTAGGTGGAGAGTCCGATCCTCCACCGCAAGATCTTATTGTTTTTATCTTGCCCCGATGTGCATTATCGAACATAAAAGCAACCGACCGTTGGTCAGTGAGGAGAGTGAATCTCCTGCCGGCCAGGTAATGCCTCCAATGTCGCACAGCTTCTACTATGGCCTGGGCCTCCTTTTCAACTGAGCAGTGGCGGATTTCGGAAGCATGGAGGGTACGTGAGAAGAAGGCCCACGGGTCTGCCCGCTTGGTTGAGGGTGGCCGCCAGAGCTACGTCAGACGCGTCGCTCTCAACCTGGAAGGGGAGGGACTCGTCGATGGCGTGCATCGTGGCCTTTGCAATGTCTGCTTTGATGCAGCTAAAGGCCTGGCGGGCCTCGCTCGACAGGCGAAAAACTGTGGATTGGATCAGGGGACAGGCCTTGTCCGCATAGTTGGGGACCCACTGGGCATAGTAGGAGAAAAACCCTAGGCAGCGCTTCAGGGCCTTGGAGCAGTGAGGGAGTGGGAACTCCATAAGAGGGCGCATGCGTTCAGGGTCGGGGCCTATAACTCCATTTTGCACTGCGTAGCCGAGGATGGCGATGCGATCGGTGCTAAACACGCATTTATCCTTGTCATACGTAAGGTTAAGGATCTTTGCGGTCTGGAGGAATTTTCGGAGGTTGGTGTCGTGGTCCTGCTGGTCATGGCCGCAGATGGTGACATTATCGAGATACGAGAATGTTGCCCATTCGGTCCATCTCGCGCTGGAAGACCGAGACCCCGTTAGTGACACCGAAGGGAACCCTTAAGAAGTGGTAGAGCCTCCCATCTGCCTGGAAGGCAATGTATTTGAGGTCACTAGTGCGGATGGGGAGCTGGTGGTAGGCGGACTTAAGATCCACCGTGGAAAAGATCTTCTAATGCGCAATCCTGTTTACCAGGTCGGATATGCGGGGGAGAGGGTACGCATCCAGCTGCGTAAACCTGTTGATGGTCTGACTGTAGTCGATGGCCATCCTATGCTTCTCCCCGGTCTTTACCACCACTACTTGAGCTCTCCAGGGACTGTTGCTAGCTTCAATGACTCCTTCCCTCAATAGCCTTTGGACCTCTGACCTAATAAAGATCCGATCCTGGGCACTGTACCGTCTGCTCCTGGTGGCGACGGGTTTGCAATCCGGGGTGAGGTTCGCAAACAGGGAAGGCGGATCGACCTTGAGGGTCGCGAGGCCGCAGACAGTGAGGGGGGGTATAGGCCGCCAAATTTGAAAGTTAGACTTTGGAGATTACACTGGAAGTCTAAACCTAGGAGTGTGACCGCGCAGAGGTGGGGAAGGACGTAGAGCCGGTAATTTTTGAACTCCTTTACCTGGACTGTGAGGTTTGCTACACAAAATCCTTTTATCTCTACTGAGTGGGAACCGGAGGCCAGGGAGATTTTTTGATTAACGGGGTGGACGAGGAGAGAACAACACCTTACCGTGTCGGGGTGTATGAAGCTCTCCGTGCTCCCAGAGTCGATTAAGCAGGACGTCTCATGCCCGTTGATTAGTACTGTTGTTGTAGCAGTTGCGAGTGTTCGAGACCGGGACTGATCCAGGGTCACCGAGGCTAATCTCAGCAGTTGAGTGTTCTCTTTGGGCGGTGTGTGATCAACCGAGCTGGGGTCCTGGGAGTCCATCCAAGATGGCAGCTCCCATTGGTCGCACATGGCTGGGGGTGCACAAAATGGCAGGGCCCCTCCATCGAACGTGGCGTCTGCAGGACAAGATGGCGGCGCCCGGGGGTCGCAGGTGGCCCTGGAGGAGGAAGATGGCGGCGCCCGCTGGCCGCACGGGGACCGTGGAGAGGTTTATGGTGGCGGTCCGCATTCGTCACCGGAGACCGCAGCGACCGCACGGGCCTGGCATACCACCATGAAGTGGCCCTTTTTACCGCATCCCTTGCAGGTGGATGCGCGGGCTGGGCAGCTCTGCCGGGGGTGCTTGGCCTGCCCGCAAAAGTAGCAGCGGGGCCCCCCGGGGTTGCCAAGCCGCTTTGCAGCACAAGCTTGTGGGGTAATGGGAGATGTCTCGGGGTCAGCTGCGGAGGGGCTCCACGCTGCCCAGGGGGCTGCCGCGCGGTCGGGAACGTAAGAGCGGGCGTTTCGGGAGGCCACATCCAGGGAGCCTGCAAGGGCCCGTGCCTCCTTGAGGCCTAGGCTGTCTTTTTCCAGCAATCGCCGGCAGATTTGGGAGGACAGCATACCTGCCATGAAAGCGTCCCGGATCAAGAGTTCTGTGTGGTCGCTCGCCGAAACGTGGGCAGCTGCAGTTTCTCCCCAACACCAGGAGCGCACGGTAGAATTCTTCCAGCGATTCCCCAGGGATTTGTCGCCTCGTTGCTAGCGGATGTCGGGCATAGGCCTGGTTTACCAGGCGAATATAATGTCCTTTTAGCAGCTCCATTGCTGCATAAAAGTCGTCCGCATCCTCGATGAGGGTGTAAATTTCCGGGCTCACCCTCGATTGCAGGACTTGCAATTTCTGTTCTCCCGTGTGTGTGTTTTCGGCCGTTCCGAGATATCCTTTAAAACACGCCAGCCAGTGCTTGAAGGTTGCCGCTGAGTTCGCCGCGAGGGGGCTGAGTTGCAGACACTCCGGATTGATTCGGAGCTCCATCCTTTTAAATCTAGTTTATTAAATTGATGCACGATCAATGACCACTAAAGCGAGGTTGTAGTCCAACTGAAGGCTTTAATAAGCTAGATGTTTCCCCCAGCAGCTCAGGTACAGAATGAGGGCTGCTAGGGCAGCTCGGGCTCTTAACTACCATACAGCTTGACCAATAGGAAACATACAATATCTACCAATGGTGTTCCAGCATTACCAGGTACCGTAATACCTCTACAGAGAGTACCAGAAGAGATTATGAGGATTTTAGGGGAATTTGGATGATTTTCGGGGTACAAATTGAATATGGGGAAATGCGAGATGTTTGCGATCTAGGCAAGGGGGCAGGAGGGGAGATTGGGGGGGATGCCATTCAGAGTGGTGGGAAGGAGCTTTTGTTATTTGGGAACCCAGGTGGCACGGGACTGGGGGCTGTTACATAAACTAAATTTGACCCGGCTGGTAGAACAGATGAAGGAGGACTTTCGAAGGTGGGACATGCTCCCACTGTCACTGGCAGGGAGAGTACAGACCGTGAAAATGACGGTTCTCCCTGGGTTTCTGTTTGTTTTTCAGTGTCACCCCATCTTTATCCCGAGGGCCTTTTTTAAACGGGTGAATCAGGTGATTTTCGGCTTTGTGTGGGCGGGTAAAATCCCGCGAGTGAAGAAAGTGTTGCTGGAGCGTGCCCGAGGGGAGAATGGGTCAGCGCTGTAGAACTTTAGCAACTATTCGTGGGCGGCAAATATAGCCATGATTAGAAAGTGGGGGGGTTTGGGGGGGGGGGGTCGGTATGGGAGCGAGTAGAGGCGGCATCATGCAAGTACACAAGTTTGGGGGCATTGATAACGGCACCTCTGCCGTTCTCGCCGGCCCGATACTCCACAAGCCCGGTGATAGTGGCAGCCCTGAAAGTCTGGGGACAGTGGAGGAGACATATGAGAGTGGAGGGAGCATCGGTCTGGGCTCCAATCGGCAATATCCATCGGTTTGTACCGGGAAGGCTGGATGGGGGGTTTTGGAGATGGCAGCGATCAGGGATTGAGAGGATGGGAGATCTATTTATAGATGGGAGCTTCCCCTGTTTGAAGGATTTAGAGGAGAATTTTGAACTGGCAGCAGGAAATGGATTCAGATATCTGCAGGTACAGGATTTTCTGCAAAGGCAAGTTTCGACCTTTCTGCTCCTGCCGCCACGGGGGACACAGGACGGGGTAGTTTCCAGAACGGGGGTGGGAGAGGGGAAGGTTTCGGATATTTATAAACAACTCATGGAGTCGGAGGAAACGCGGACAGAGGAGCTAAAGCGCAAATGGGAAGATGAGCTATGGGGGGAGATAGAGGCAGGTCTTTGGGCGGATGCGTTAAGCAGAGTCAACACGTCCTCATCATGTGCCAGGCTCAGCCTGATTCAGTTTAAGGTCATTCACCGGGCACACATGACGGTGGCTTGGATGAGCAAGTTTTTGGGGATAGAGGACAGGTGTGCGAGATGTGCTGGAGGACCAGCAAACCATGTCCATATGTTTTGGGATGTCCGCAGCTTAGGGGATTTTGGCAGGGTTTTGCAGATGAAGGGGGAGTGAGGGGTTCAGTGAAGGGAGTTCAGTGAAGGGGGCTCAGTGATGGTAGTTTAGTAAGGTTGCAGTGAAGGGGAGGTGGCTCAGTGATGAGAGTGGGGTGGGGAGACTGATGGGGGTGGGGTGGGGGGGAATGATGGGATTGGGGTGGGGGGAGAGTGATGGGGGTGGGGTGGAGTGATGGGAAAGGGGGGGGAGTGATGGGAGTGGGGTGGGGGGTGGGAGTGGGGTGGAGTGATGGGAATGGGGTGGGGGGAGTAATGGGAGTGGGGTGGGGGGGTGGGAGTGGGGTAGGGGGTGGGGGGGATGGGAGTGGGGTGGGGGGGATGGGAGTGGGGTGGAGTGGTGGGGGTGGGGTGGAGTGGTGGGAGTGGGGTGGGGTGGGGTGGTGGGAGTGGGGTGGGGGGGTGATGGGAATGGGGTGGGGGTGATGGGAGTGGGGTAGGGGGTGATGGGAGTGGGCTGGGGGGAGTGATGGGAGTGGGGTGGGGGACGTGATGGGAGTGGGGGGGGAGTGGGGAGGGGGGAGTGATGGGAGTGGGGTGGGGGGAGTGATGGGAGTGGGGGGAGTGGGGAGTGATGGGAGTGGGGTGGGAGTGGGGAGAGAGCGGGTGGGGGTGGGGGGAGTGATGGGAGTGGGGAGGGACCGGCTGGGAGTGGAGTGGGGCTCAGTGATGGGAATGGAGTGGGGGGAGTAATGGGAATGGGTTTGGGGGGAGTGATGGGGTGGGGGGGGGGAGTGATGGGAGTAGGGTGGGGGCAGTGATGGGAATGGGGTGGGCGGGAGTAATGGGAATGGGATGTTGGGAGTGATGGGGTGGGGGGGAAGTGATGGGAGTGGGGTGGGGGGGTGATGGGAATGGGATGGTGGGAGTGGTGGGGGGGGAGTGATGGGAATGGGGTGGAGGGGAGTGATGGGAATGGGATGTTGGGAGTGATGGGGTGGGGGGGAAGTGATGGGAGTGGGGTGGGGGGGTGATGGGAATGGGATGGTGGGAGTGGTGGGGGGGAGTGATGGGAATGGGGTGGAGGGGAGTGATGTGAATGGGGTTGGGGGAGTGATGGGAGTGGGGTGGGGGCAGTGATGGGAATGGGGTGGGGAGAGTGATGGGAATGCGATGTTGGGAGTGATGGGGTGGGGGGGAAGTGATGGGAAAGGGGGGGGTGGGAGTGGGGGGGATGGGAGTGGGGTGGGGGGATGGAAGTGGGGTGGAGTGGTGGGGGTGGGGTGGGGTGGAGTGGTGGGAGTGGGGTGGGGTGGAGTGGTGGGGGTGGGGGGGTGATGGGAATGGGGTGGGGGTGATGGGAGAGGGGTAGGGGGTGATGCGAGTGGGCTGGGGGGAGTGATGGGAGTGGGGTGGGGGACGTGATGGGAGTGGGGGGGGAGTGATGGGAGTGGGGTGGGGTGAGTGATGGGAGTGGGGGGAGTGGGGAGAGAGCGGGTGGGGGTGGGGGGAGTGATGGGAGTGGGGAGGGACCGGCTGGGAGTGGAGTGGGGCTCAGTGATGGGAATGGTGTGGGGGGAGTGATGGGGTGGGGGGGAGTGATGGGAGTGGGGTGGGGGCAGTGTTGGGAATGGGGTGGGCGGGAGTGATGGGAATGGGATGGGGAGAGTGATGGGAATGCGATGTTGGGAGTGATGGGGTGGGGGGGAAGTGATGGGAAAGGGGGGGGTGGGAGTGGGGGGGATGGGAGTGGGGTGGGGGGATGGAAGTGGGGTGGAGTGGTGGGGGTGGGGTGGGGTGGAGTGGTGGGAGTGGGGTGGGGTGGAGTGGTGGGGGTGGGGGGGTGATGGGAATGGGGTGGGGGTGATGGGAGAGGGGTAGGGGGTGATGCGAGTGGGCTGGGGGGAGTGATGGGAGTGGGGTGGGGGACGTGATGGGAGTGGGGGGGGAGTGATGGGAGTGGGGTGGGGTGAGTGATGGGAGTGGGGGGAGTGGGGAGAGAGCGGGTGGGGGTGGGGGGAGTGATGGGAGTGGGGAGGGACCGGCTGGGAGTGGAGTGGGGCTCAGTGATGGGAATGGTGTGGGGGGAGTGATGGGGTGGGGGGGAGTGATGGGAGTGGGGTGGGGGCAGTGTTGGGAATGGGGTGGGCGGGAGTGATGGGAATGGGATGGGGAGAGTGATGGGAATGGGATGTTGGGAGTGATGGGGTGGGGGGGAAGTGATGGGAGTGGGTTGGGGGGAGTGATGGGAATGGGATGGTGGGAGTGGTGGGGGGGAGTGATGGGAGTGGGGTGGGGGGAGTGATGTGAATGGGATGGTGGGAGTGGTGGGGGGGAGTGATGGGAATGGGGTGGAGGGGAGTGATGGGGTGGGGGGGAGTGATGGGAGTGGGGTGGGGGCAGTGTTGGGAATGGGGTGGGCGGGAGTGATGGGAATGGGATGGGGAGAGTGATGGGAATGGGATGTTGGGAGTGATGGGGTGGGGGGGAAGTGATGGGAGTGGGTTGGGGGGAGTGATGGGAATGGGATGGTGGGAGTGGTGGGGGGGAGTGATGGGAGTGGGGTGGGGGGAGTGATGTGAATGGGGTTGGGGGAGTGATGGGGTGGGGGGGAGTGATGGGTGTGGGCTGGGGGGTGATGGGAGTGAGGTGGGGGAGTGATGGTAGTGTGGTGGGTGGTGAATGGTGGGAGTGGGGTTGGGGGAGTGATGGGAATGGGATGGTGGGAGTGGTGGGGGGGAGTGATGGGAATGGGGTGGAGGGGAGTGATGGGGTGGGGGAGTGATGGTAGTGTGGTGGGGGGTGAATGGTGGGAGTGGGGTTGGAGTGATGGGAATGGGATGGGGGGAGTGTAGGGAGTGGGGGGGAAGTGATGGGAATGGGGTGGGAGGGAGTGATGGGAGTGGGGTGGGGGGAGTGATGGGAATGGGGTTGGAGGGAGTGATGGGAGTGGGGTGGGGGGAGTGATGGGAATGGGATGGTGGGAGTGGTGGGGGGGAGTGATGGGAGTGGGGTGGGGGGAGTGATGGGAATGGGATGGTGGGAGTGGTGGGAGGGAGTGATGGGAGTGGGGTGGGGGGAGTGATGTGAATGGGGTTGGGGGAGTGATGGGGTGGGGGGGAGTGATGGGTGTGGGCTGGGGGGTGATGGGAGTGAGGTGGGGGAGTGATGGTAGTGTGGTGGGGGGTGAATGGTGGGAGTGGGGTTGGGGGAGTGATGGGAATGGGATGTTGGGAGTGATGGTGTGGGGGGGAAGTGATGGGAGTGGGGTGGGGGGAGTGATGGGAATGGGATGGTGGGAGTGGTGGGGGGGAGTGATGGGAATGGGGTGGAGGGGAGTGATGGGGTGGGGGAGTGATGGTAATGTGGTGGGGGGTGAATGGTGGGAGTGGGGTTGGAGTGATGGGAATGGGATGGGGGGAGTGTAGGGAGTGGGGGGGAAGTGATGGGAATGGGGTGGGAGGGAGTGATGGGAGTGGGGTGGGGGGAGTGATGGGAATGGGGTTGGAGGGAGTGATGGGAGTGGGGTGGGGGGAGTGATGGAAATGGGGTTGGGGGGAGTGATGGGACTGGGGTTGGAGGGAGTGATGGGAGTGGGGTGGGGGGAGTGATGGGAATGGGGTTGGAGGGAGTGATGGGAGTGGGATGGGGGGAGTGATGGGAATGGGGTTGGAGGGAGTGATGGGAGTGGGGTGGGGGGAGTGATGGGAATGGGGTTGGAGGGAGTGATGGGAGTGGGGTGGGGGGAGTGATGGGAATGGGGTTGGAGGGAGTGATGGGAGTGGGATGGGGGGAGTGATGGGAATGGGGTTGGAGGGAGTGATGGGGTGGGGGTGGGTGATGGGAGTGGGATGGGGGAGTGGAGTAGCAGAGCAGTGAAGTCGGGAGGCTCAGCGGGGGGGTGCTCTTTTCTGTGTTTCTTTGGTCTGTGCTATATTTGATGATGCAGCTGGCAGTGCATTGCCCCAGTGCGTTGCTTCATGTGTCAGCAATCAGCTGTTCTTAAAGCAGTTTTCTGGTGACTGTTCAGGAAATAGTGATCAGGGGCGAAATTCTCCCCCAACGGCGCGATGTCCGCCGACTGGCGCCAAACACGGCGCCAATCAGACGGGCATCGCGCCGGCCCAAAGGTGCGGAATGCTCCGCATCTTTGGCGGCGTAGCCCCAACATTGAGGGGCTAGGCCGACGGCGGAGGGATTTCCGCTCCGCCAGCTGGCGGAAATGGCGTTTGTTGCCCCGCCAGCTGGCGCGGAAATGCGGCGCATGCGCGGGAGCGTCAACGGCCGCTGTCAGTTTCCCGGCGCATGCGCGGGAGCGTCAGCGGCCGCTGTCAGTTTCCCGCGCATGCGCAGTGGGGAGAGTCTCTTCCGCATCTGCCATGGTGGAGGCCGTAGCGGAGGCGGAAGGGAAAGAGTGCCCCCACGGCACAGGCCCGCCCGGGGATCGGTGGGCCCCGATCGCGGGCCAGGCCACCGTGGGGGCACCCCCGGGGCCAGATCGCCCCACGCCCCCCCTAGGACCCCAGAGCCCGCCCACGCCGCCTGGTCCCGCCGGTAAATACCAGGTTTGATTTACGCCGGCGGGACAGGCAATTTCTGGGCGGGACTTCGGCCCATCCGGGCCGGAGATTCCAGCAGGGGGGTCCCGCCAACCGGCGCGGCCCGATTCCCGCCCCCGCCCAATCTCCGGGAGCGGAGACTTCGGCGGGGGCGGGACCCGGCGGGGGGTCGGAGAATGACGCCCCTGGTATCAGTTTAATGGCAACATTGGTGCCAATAAGTCCTATTTGGCGGCAGGCTCGATCTAAAAGCTGATTATCAGAAACTAGCGGTTTGCAGTGGAGGACCCTTTAGTCAATATTGCTCTAATTTTAAGATTATTGTCGCTTCGATTTCTCCAACAGGAAAACAAGTTTCACCCACCCACACCATGCCACCGACTTTCCGTGATGTCACTTCTGGGAGCTCTGTCATGTCCTGGAATATGTCCAGCTAGAGTTTGTGGTGATATGCATCACTGTAAATATACAAGGGGTTAATGTAGATATACTAGAACTAAGTAAACACTAGAGGGAGCACCAGAGACATCATGACACACAGACATTCAACCAATAGGTCAGTAAGATAGGACATGACCAATGGGCAGTCAAGACACACCCAGAGGTGACACTACCACAAGGGGGCTCCCCATATAAAAGGACAGGGTACACATGCTCTTTCTCTTTCCATAGGCGACACTCAGAGACACAGGGGAAGATCAGGAAGCATCACACCCACCGCATGGATTAGCGCAGACTGGTTAGTTAGATTGAGTTACTATAGTAAGATCAGCAGGAGAGTCGAACTCAAGTAGGAGAATTGTTAACTGTTCAATAAATGTGTTAAAGCTATCTCCAAGTCTGAGCCTTCCTTTGTCAGAGTATACATCAAGGAAGCCGCTTATGCTACATGAAGAAGCATAACACAACATGGTACCAGTAGTGCCCTGTTGAATCTCTATAGTTCAACTCAACAAATCCGTGACTCCCAACAACAGCACCCAGCCAAGATGTTCGAGATTCCGGTTAACAGCAGCTCAGGTACCACGGCAATCTCAGTGCAAACTGGCGTGCGTTCAAACAGAGATTCGAGATCTACTTGGTAGCGTTCGACCTAGATAGCGTGGCGGACGCAGAAAAAATAAAGCTTCTGCTCACCATTGCGGGTGCAAGTGCAGCAGAAATCTTCAAGACCTTCAAGTACTCCAAAGGGCAAGACAAGAGAGACCTCCAGACAGTCCTGGACAAGTTTGCAAAATTCTGCGAGGAAAACACAAGAGAGATCGGTAAAAGAGGCGCCAATACTCACCACGAGGCGAAGGTAGGCTTGCAAATGCAGAAAACGGCAGTTTTGATTGGCAGCCATCTTGAGAAAGGAGCCACACATGCACAGTTCCCCAGAAGACGAGAACCGGCCAAACAGTGTTTTGCGCATGTGCGAGAAGCCGCGCATGCGCAGTTGCGCCAAGTGCGCAGAGAAGAGGAGGGTCCGTTTGCGCATGCAAATATTTTTTAATAAACGTTTTATTGAGGTATTATCTTTGGCAGTTTAACAGCAACAAAATCCACAATATAAATAACAAGAAAAGAAAAAATATATAGATACATAGTGCAAATTCTGCCACTCTCTCCCGCAGGTCCTGCCATTACTTACCCCCCTACGCTACACTAACCTAACTTACCCCCCTACGCTACACTAACCTATTCCCCCCCCCCCCCCCCCCTTCTGCTGACGTTTAATTTTCTGCGAGGAAGTCGACGATTGGTTGCCACCTCCGGGTGAACCCCAGCTGAGATCCTCTCATGGCGAACTTAATTTTTTTCCAGACAGAGGAAGCCTGCCATGTCTGAAAGCCTGGTCTCCGATTTCGGGGGCTTTGAGTCCCTCCACGCCAGCAATATGCGCCTCCGGGCTACCAGGGAAGCAAAGGCCAAAACATCTGCCTCTTTCTCCTCCTGGATTCCCGGGTCCTGCGATACCCCAAAAATCGCCACCTCCGGACTCATTGTCACCCTCGTATTTAATACCGTGGACATGGTGTCGGCAAACCCCTGCCAAAATCCCCTCAGTTTTGGAGATGCCCAAAACATGTGGACATGGCTCACTGGCCCCCCCCCCCCCGCACACTTCGCACATATGTCCTCCACCCCAAAGAATCTGCTCATCCGGGCCACCGTCATGTGAGCCCGGTGAACGACCTTAAACTGAATCAGGCTGAGCCTGGCACATGCTGTGGTGGCATTGACCCTTCCTAGGGTGTCCGCCCACAGACCCTCCTCCATCTCACCCCCCAGCTCCTCCTCCCACTTAAGCTTCAGCTCCTCGGTCTGTGTCTCCTCCGACCCCATAAGCTCTTTATATATATCTGAGACACTCCCCTCCACTATCCATCCTCTAGAAACCACCCTCTCCTGAATCCCCCTTAACGGCAGGATTGGGAAGGTTGGCACCTGTAATACCGGAGATCATTCCTCCAGCCAACGCAAACTTCTCCAGCGCCCTCATACTCGGGAAGCTTCCTTCTATGAACAAGTCCCCCATCCGCTCTCCGCCAAATATGGAACCCCCCCATCCATGCTCCCCGGGGCAAACCTATGGTTATTGCAGATTGGGGACCACACTGATGCCCCCTCTGCCCCCACACGTCTCCTCCACTGCCCCCAGATTCTCAGGGTCGCCACCACCACTGGACAGGTGGAGTAACACGCCGGCGGGAACGGCAGGGGCGCCGTCACCAGTGCCCCAAAACTTGTGCCCTTACACGAGGCCGCCCCCATGCGTTCCCGACTGCAGCGACTAGGTGTGGACGGCGCCGGGGGGAACCCGCCGTTTTGGCCTGGCCGCTTGGCCCATCCGGGCCTCAGAATCGCCGGGGTGCCGGAGAATCGCCATTTTGGGTGTCTCTGCCGATTCTCCGGCCTGCGGCCCACGAAACTCGACCGGGCCGTTCCCGCCGCTTGGGAGAATCGCGGGAGGGCGTCAGACCGGCATCCCCGGAAATTTTGGCGGCCCAGGCGATTCTCCCAACCGGCGTGGGAGTGGAGAATCGCGCCCAGGGTTTTCCCCCACCAATCGCCTGCCATCCATACGGGCAGCACGGTAGCATTGTGGATAGCACAATTGCTTCACAGCGCCAGGGTCCTACGTTCGATTCCGGCTTGGGTCTCTGTCTGTGCGGAGTCTGCACATCCTCCCCGTGTGTGCGTGGGTTTCCTCCGGGTGCTCCGGTTTCCTCCCACAGTCCAAAGATGTGCAGGTTAGGTGGATTGGCCATGGTAAATTGCCCTTAGTGTCCAAAATTGCCCTTAGTGTTGGGTGGGGTTTACTGGGTTATGGGGATAGGGTGGAGGTGTTGACCTTGGGTAGGGCGCTCTTTCCAAGAGCCGGTGCAGACTCGATGGGCCGAATGGCCTCCTCCTGCACTGTAAATTCTGTGAAATCCTGAAAATTGAGATTGGGCGAGAAAAGCTGGGATAAGGGTGGGCTTCTCATCTGAGGCTTTGCCTGCCCCAGCATTAAATCGCGACCAGTTGGGGTGGGGGGGGGGGGGGGGCCATAGTGAGATTTTGGAGGGAATCCCATCCATGCAGTTTCATGCTCCCCCCACTTAGAACCTGCTGGGATGGGAGGGAGAGTGTCAAATTCTGGCTGTAGTTTTTGAGGTTAAAAAGTGAAGAATCTTGCACATTCAAACTATTAGTGCTGGTAAAATCCAAAACCGAAAGAACTCTGCTGGCCAAGATCAGCAAGAGACAGTCAGAATTTCCTGGGGAGTCTGATGTTGATGTGAAAGATCGATGGTGAGTCAGAACGCACCACCAACAAAGATTTTTTTTTTAAATTTAGAGTACCCAATTCTTTTTTTTCCAATTAAGCGGCAATTTAGTGTGGCCAATCTACCTAACCAGCCCATCTTTGGGTTGTGGGGGTGAAACCCATGCAGACACGGGGCGAATGTGCAAACTCCACACGGACTGTGACTTGGCCGGGATTCGAACCAGGGTTGTCAGCGCCGTAGTCCCAGTGCTAACCACTGCGCCACCTACAAAGATGATCCGCACCTCCAGAGCAAAAGCAACATGGAGGTGGATAATTGTCAACACTCTCTGAGGGCATGATTCAAGAAGAGAGAGAGGTGTTCCAAGAAACATCCATATTATTCCCATCAGATCCTAAACAATATTCTCTAAATGGCCCAGAGCACATCTCCTTTATCTGTGTGATACTTATTCACTAAGTACATGATCGTCTAGAGATTCCCATTAAAATAACTAGTGAATGGACCATAGTTTGAGATATTTTGCTTGATGCATTTGGGGGAAATAGCCTGTGTGCTGAGTTTGTGGTCATCCTCTGAACCTTTTCCATTAACTTGGGAGGTTCCTGCACTAATTTACTCGGTAATTGATCTGTAATTGGAAGTCCAATCAGACTTGAGTCTCCCGGCACCTCCAATTCTCTCTCCATCTGAGCTTTTCTTTCTGTTATTGTGTTCATCAATCGGCCAAAAGAAACCAAGTAATCGCCCCACAAACTTCCTCCCTTGTTCCTTTTCAGCTGCAAGTACGTCATACATTTACCTTTCTCATCCTCACAGAGGTGTAACGAAGACGCCGAGCACAGCCTGTTACATTAACTTAATCCTCTCCTGGCCCTCAACACTGTGGAGCTCTTTACCTCCCTCAGTCTTTCCCTTTATCCACATCTCCCTCATTGTTAGCTTGACGCTCAAGGGGTCAGAGTTGAAGAACCGTGTCCAGTTATTTAATCAGCTGGGTGATTTATTCAAGAGAAAGTGAGATTGAAGATTGTAGGAATATATTTAGGTATTGGGTGATAAAATCACAGAATAATGCTGTGCAGAGAAGGCCCTTCGGCCCTTCGAGTCTGCACCGACACATGAAACACCTGACCTCCCTACCTCCCATTTGCCAGCACTTGGCCCATAGCCTGAATGTTATGACATGCCAAATGCTTATCCAGGTACTTCTTAAAGGATGTGAGGCAACCCGCCTCTACCACCCTCCCAGGCGGTACATTCCAGACCGTCACCACTCTCTGGGTACATAGAACATACAGTGCAGAAGGAGGCCATTCGGCCCATCGAGTCTGCACCGACCCACTTAAGCCCTCACTTCCATCCTATCCCCGTAACCCAATAACCCATCTAACCTTTTTTGGTCACAAAGGGCAATTTATCATGGCCAATCCACCAAACCTGCATGTCCTGCAAAACCAAAAAGGTTTTCCTCAAATCTCCCCTAAACCTTCTGCCCCTCACCTTCAACTTGTCCCTTCATAACTGACCCTTCAACTAAGGGGAACAGCTGCTCTCTATCCACCCTGTCCTCATAGTCTTGTACACCTCGATCAGGTCGCCCCTCAGTCTTATCTGCTCTAGTGAAAATAACCCAAGCCTATCCATCCGCTCTTCATAACTTAAATGTTCCATCTCAGGCAACATCCTGGTGAATCACTTCGGCACTCCCTCCAGTGGAATCGCATCCTTTCTATAATGTGACAACCAGAATTGCACACAGTACTCCAGCTGTGGCCTCACCAAAGTTCTATACAACTCTAACATGACCTCCCTCCTTTTGTAATTTATGCCTCGTTTGATAAAGGCAAGTGTCCCAGGTGCCTTTTTCACCGCCCTATTAACCTCCTCTTTTGCTTTTAGAGATATATGGACTTACACTCCAAGGTCCCTTTGTTCCTTGGAATGTCAGGCCATTCATTGAATACTTCCTTGTCAAATTATTCCTTCCAAGTGTATCACCTCACACTTTACAGGATTTAATTCTGTCTTCCACTTTTCTGCCCATTTGATCATCTCGTCTATATCTTCCTGTACCCAAGCCATTCAACCTCATTGTTAACCACCTGGCCAATCTTTGTGTCATCCACAAAGTTACTGATCCTACCCCCCACATAGTCATGTATGTCGTTTATATAAATGATAAACAATAGGGGGCCCAACACAGATCCTTGTGGTACACCACTGGACACTGGCTTCCAGTCACTAACGTAGCCATCTGTCATCACCCTCTGTCTCCCACAGTGAAGCCAATATTGAATACACTGTATCAAGTTACCCTGTATCCCATGTGCATTTGCCTTCTTTATAAGTCTCCCATGTGGGACCCTGTCAAAGGCATTGCGGAAATCCATGTAAACTACATCAACTGCACTACCCTCATCTACACACCAGTCACATGCTCAAAACATTCACACAAATTTGTTCGGCATGATCTCCCTCTGACTAAGCTTAGGTGAATTGGACATTCTGAATTCTCCCTTTGTGTACCCGAACAGGCGCCGGAGTGTGGCGACTAGGGGATGTTCACAGTAACGTCATTGCTGTGTTAATGTAAGCCTACTTGTGACAATAATAAAGATTATATTAAGCCCTGCTGACTAACCCTGATCAAACCTTGCCTCTCCAAGAGGAGATGGATTCTCCTTCAGAATTTTCTCCAATATTTCCAGAATTTCCCTACCATTGACGTGCGACTCACTGGTCTGTAGTTTCCTGGCTTATCTCTCCAACCTTTCTTAAATAGTGGGACAACAGTAGCTGGTCTCCATTCCTCTAGAACCTTCCCCATGGCCAGAGAGGAATTAAAAATTAGGATTAGAGCCCCTGCAAACTCCTCCCTCACTTTCCACAACATCCAGGGACACAATTCATCCAGATCTGGAGATTTCTCCACTTTTCAGCCTGCCAACACCTTGTCACTCCCTATGTCAATTTGCTCAAGAACCTCACAGTCTCTGTCCCCAAGTTCCATACCTACCTCCTCATTCTCTTGGGTGAAGCCAGAGGTGAAATAGTCATTCAACACCCTACCAATGTCCTCTGGTTCCACCACAGATTTCCCCCATGGACCCTACTCTTTCCCTGGTTATCCTCTTCCCATTGATATACTTATATAATATCTTGGGATTTTCCCTACTTTTACCAGCCAGAACTTTCTCATATCACCTCGTTGAGGCCTAATTGCTTTCTTAAGCTCCATGCTGCACTTTCTGTACTCCACTAATGCCTCCATTGATTTGCTCGCCTTGTACTTGCTGAAAGCCTCTCTTTTCCTTCTCGTCATATTCTCTGGTCATCCATGGTTTTCTGGGCTTGTTACTCCTTCCTATTACCCTAGAGGGAACATGTTGAGCCTGTACCCTCCCTCCCCATTTAGTTTTGAAGACCCCCCCACCCCCGCTCTTCTGTAGATTTCCCCACAAGTAACACTTTCCAGCCTACCTTAGCCAGAACCTGCCTTATTTTACTAAAATCCGCTCACCCCCAATTTAAAACCTTTTTTTGCAATTGCCTATTTCTTTGACCATAACAGACTTAAATTATACCAGGTTGTGGTCGCTATCACCAAAATTCTCCCCCACCAACACTTGTCTGGCTTCAATCCCCAAAATTGGGTCCAGCACTGCACTGTCCCTTGTTGGACCCTCTCCATATTAAGCTAAAACGTTTTCCTATATACATTTTAAGAACTAAACTCTATCTAAGCTCTTAATACAGTGACTAACCCAATTAATGTTGGGAAAGTTGAAATCACCTTATATAATTAACCTATTATTATATTTACACACCTCTGCGAATTGAGCACATATTTGCTCCTCAATTTCCCGCTGACTGTCTGGGGGTCTATAATAAACATCTAGCCACGTGGCTGTCCCTTTTTTGTTCCTGAGCTCTACCCACCTAGCTTAATTTGATCTCCCCTCCAAGATATCATCTCTGCTTACTGCAATAACCGACTCCTTAACTAATATTGCAATGCCTCCTTCTCTTTCACTCCCTCCTCTATCTCGCCTCAAGATTCTGTATTCCAGGATGTTGAACTAAATCCCCGTATGTTGAACTGCCAATCCAGCCCCTCCCTCAACCACGTCTCCACGATATCGCAATTCCACGTGTCAAATTATTGCCCTTAACTCATCCGTTTTACCTGTGATACTCCTGGCATTAAAGTAGAGGTCACCCAGCCTTGTCTTACTCCCTTGAAACTTACTACCGCTGTATTCCCTCTGACTTGATAGCTTTTCTGTGATATGCTGTGTCCCTATTCTGCTAACAGCCTGTGTCCCCTCCCCCTGCTGTTTTAGAATATGTGGGTGCTTTTGTTAGAGAATGTATATTGCTATATAAAAGGTTAAAAGTTACTTTTCCCAATGATAGGATTTGAAACATTTATTGATTTTCTTCAGAATTTAGCATTCAGTATGACTGGATGACACATATGCTTATGACAATGCTACACTGGAGAATTCAGAGGTGTCACAGTTTTGAGTTTGAGGATGTTCAAAGGCTGACGAGGTATCATTGAATTTTAAGGTAACTCTCCGATCATGTTTTCTTTTATACCTCATCCTAAATCTGCTATGTAGGAATCCACATGTTCTGTAGCATTGCCTCATATATTGAGTTTTTTAGGCCTTACCCCAAGAGGATTTGAGTATAAGCGGAAAGGTGCTTCAATTGTATAGAACCTTGGTGAGACCGCACCTGGAGTTTTGTGTACGGTTTTGGTACCTTTACCTCAGGAAGGATATATTTGTCAGAGGGAGTGCAATGAAGATTCACCAGACTGTTCATGGCAGGACTATCCCATGAGGAATTAATCAAATCATAGAATCACTACAGTCCACTCGGCCCAACGAGTCTGCACCAACCCTCCAAACGAGCACCTCGCCCAGGTCCCATACGCCCCATCCCTGCAACCCCACCCAACCTACATACCCCAGGACACTAAGGGGCAGTTGATCATGGCCAATCCATCTAATCTGCACATCTTTGGACTGTGGGAGGAAACCCATACATGGGGAGATTGTGCAAACTCCACACAGAAAGATCCGGCCACACTTGGAGTATAGTGTTCAATTCTGGTCGCCACACTACCAGAAGGATGTGGAGGCTTTAGAGAGGGTGCAGGAGAGATTTAGCAGGATGTTGTCTGGTATGGAGGGCATTAGATATGAAGAGCGGTTGAATAAACTCGGTTTGTTCTCACTGGAACGACGGAGGTTGAGGGGCGAACTGATAGAGGTCTACAAAATTATGAGGGGCATAGACAGAGTGGATAGTCAGAGGCTTTTCCCCAGGGTAGAGGGGTCCATTACAAGGGGGCATAGGTTTAAAGTGCGAGGGGCAAGGTTTAGAGTAGATGTACGAGGCAAGTTTTTTTACACAGAGGGTAGTGGGTGCCTGGAACTCGCTGCCGGAGGAGGTGGTGGAAGCAGGGACGATAGTGACATTCAAGGGGGATCTTTTTTTAAAAAAATATATTTTATTGAAAATTTTTTCCAAACAACAATTTTTCCCTCTTACAAAGCAAACGAAACAATAACAAAACAGAAATTTTTAACAATACACAGGTAACAAAACCCCATTGTCTATTGACCTAAACTAAACTAAACCCCCCACCCCGCCGCCGCCCCCCCCCCCGGGTTGCTGCTGCTGGTCATCTGTCTTCCCTCTAACGTTCCCCTAGGTAGTCGAGAAATGGCTGCCACCGCCTGGTGAACCCTTGAGCCGATCCTCTCAGGGCAAACTTTATCTGCTCCAGTTTAATAAACCCCGCCATATCGTTTACCCAGGCCTCCAGTCCGCGGGGGTTTCGCCTCCTTCCACATGAGTAGGATCCTGCGCCGGGCTACGAGGGACGCAAAGGCCACGACATCAGCCTCTTTTGCCTCCTGCACTCCCGGCTCTTCCGCAACTCCAAATAGAGCTAACCCCCAGCCTGGTTTGACCTGGGCCTTCACCACCTGCGAAATCACTCCCGTCACTCCCTTCCAATACCCTTCCAGTGCCGGGCACGCCCAAAACATATGTGCGTGGTTTGCCGGGCTCCCGCCACACCTCCCACATTTGTCCTCCACTCCAAAGAACCTGCTCAATCTTGCCCCCGTTATGTGTGCTCTATGTAGCACCTTAAATTGAATCAGGCGAAGCCTGGCGCATGAGGAAGAGGAATTTACCCTGCTTAGGGCATCAGCCCACATACCCTCCTCTATCTCCTCCCCTAATTCTTCTTCCCACTTTCCTTTTAGTTCGTCCACCGACTCCTCCCCCTCTTCCCTCATCTCTCTATAAATCTCTGACACCTTGCCCTCGCCGACCCACACCCCTGAAAGCACCCTGTCCTGTATCCCCTGTGTCGGGAGCAATGGAAATTACCTCACCTGTTGTCTAGTAAACGCCCTCAACTGCATATATCGCAAGAAATTTCCCCGGGGCAACTTATACTTTTCCTCCAATGCTCCCAAGCTCGCAAAAGTCCCATCTATAAATAAATCTCCCACCTTCCTAATTCCCAACTGGTACCAGCTCTGAAATCCTCCATCCATTCTTCCTGGGGCGAACCTATGGTTGTTCCTGATAGGGGACCCCACCAGGGCTCCCCGCACCCCTCTCTGTCGCCTCCACTGTCCCCAGATATTCAGTGTTGCCGCCACCACCGGGTTCGTGGTAAACGTTTTAGGTGAGAACGGTAGCGGCGCCGTCACCAGCGCCTCAAAACTCGTCCCTTGACAGGACTTTCTCTCCAGTCTTTTCCACGCCGCTCCCTCACCCTCCATCATCCATCTACATATCATTGCCACATTGGCGGCCCAATAGTAATCACCCAAGTTCGGTAGTGCCAGTCCTCCTCTGTCCCTACTACGCTGAAGGAACCCCCTCTTTACTCTCGGAACTTTCCCTGCCCACACGAAGCTCGTGATGCTCCTATCTATTTTATTAAAAAAGGTCTTGGTGATTAGTATAGGGAGACATTGAAATACAAATAAGAACCTCGGGAGGACCATCATCTTAATTGCTTGCACCCTGCCCGCCAGCGATAGAGGCTGCATGTCCCACCTCTTGAAGTCCTCCTCCATTTGTTCTACCAGCCGTGTCAGATTAAGTCTGGTAAGAAGTTTTATAACACCAGGTTAAAGTCCAACAGGTTTGTTTCGATGTCACTAGCTTTCGGAGCGCTGCTCCTTCCTCAGGTGAATGAAGAGGTCTGTTCCAGAAACACATATATAGACAGATTCAAAGATGCCAAACAATGCTTGGAATGCGAGCATTAGCAGGTGATTAAATCTTTACAGATCCAGAGATGGGGTAACCCCAGGTTAAAGAGGTGTGAATTGTACCAAGCCAGGACAGACTTGGTACAATTCACACCTCTTTAACCTGGGGTTACCCCATCTCTGGATCTGTAAAGATTTAATCACCTGCTAATGCTCGCATTCCAAGCATTGTTTGGCATCTTTGAATTTGTCTATATATGTGTTTCTGGAACAGACCTCTTCATTCACCTGAGGAAGGAGCAGCGCTCCGAAAGCTAGTGACATCGAAACAAACCTGTTGGACTTTAACCTGGTGTTATAAAACTTCTTACTGTGCTCACCCCAGTCCAACGCCGGCATCTCCACATCAAGATTAAATCTGTGCAAGGTTCCCCAGCTCCTAGCGATCTGAATCCCCAGGTATCGGAAGTTTCTTTCCACTTTCCTTAGCTATGCCTTCTATCTCTCTACTCTGGTCCCCTGGATGTATCACAAATAATTCACTCTTCCCCATGTTTAGCCTATACCCCGAGAATTCCCCTAACCCCCTCAAAATTCACATAACCTCTATCATCCCCCCCGCTGGGTCCGACACGTATAACAATAGGTCATCTGCGTATAACGAGACTCGGTGTTCTTCTCCCCCTCTAATCACCCCTCTCCATTTCCTGGAGTCTCTCAACGCCATGGCCAGAGGTTCAATTGCCAACGCGAACAACAATGGAGACAGCGGGCATCCCTGTCTTGTTCCCCTATATAATCGGAAATACTCCGATCTATGTCGACCTGTAACTACGCTTGCCGTTGGAGCCCCATAAAGAAGTCTAACCCAGCTAATAAACCCGTTCCCAAACCCAAACCTCCTTAACACTTCCCATAAATACTCCCACTCCACCCTATCAATGCCTTCTCTGCGTCCATTGCCGCCACTATCTCTGCCTCCCCCTCCACTGGGGGCATCATTATCACCCCTAATAGTCGTCGCACGTTAACATTCAGTTGTCTCCCTTTTACGAACCCTGTCTGGTCTTCGTGCACCACCCCCGGGACACAGTCCTCTATCCTCGATGCCAGTACCTTTGCCAGCAATTTGGCGTCCACGTTCAATAGTGAAATAGGTCTATAGGACCCGCACTGCAACGGATCTTTGTCCCTCTTCAAAATTAGCGATAGCGTCGCCTCCGACATCGTCGGGGGTAGAGTCCCCCCTTCCCTGGCCTCATTGAACGTCCTCGCCATCAACGGGGCCAACAAGTCCACATATTTTCTGTAATATTCCACCGGGAACCCGTCTGGCCCCGGGGCCTTCCCTGCTTGCATGCTTCCCAGTCCCTTAATAACCTCGTCCACCTCAATCGGCGCCCCCAGGCCTACCACCTCCTGCTCCTCCACTTTCGGGAACCTCAATTGGTCCAGGAACTGCCGCATCCCCTCCTCTCCCTCTGGGGGTTGAGACCTATACAGTTCCTCATAGAAGGTCTTGAACACCTCATTTATCTTTCCTGCCCTTCGCACCGTGTCTCCCCTTTCGTCTCTAATTCCTCCTATCTCCCTCGCTGCTGCCCTCTTTCGCAATTGATGCGCCAACAGGCGACTAGCCTTTTCCCCATATTCATATCTCCTCCCCTGTGCCTTCCTCCACAGTACCTCCGCCTTTCTGGTGGTCAGAAGGTCAAACTCCGTCTGGAGTCGTCTCCTCTCCCTGTACAATTCCTCCTCCAGGGTCTCTGCAAATTCCCTGTCCACCCTTAGAATCTCCCCCAGTAATCTTTCCCTTTCCTTGGCCTCTGTTTTCCTTTTGTGGGCCCCAATAGAGATCAGCTCTCCTCTGACCACCGCTTTTAATGCTTCCCAGAGGGACCTCGCCGTCGTCATTGACCTCCAGGTATCTCTCAATACACCCCCGCACTCTTGCACACACTCCCTCATCCGCCATCAGTCCCACATCTAATCGCCAGAGTGTTCTCTGCTCCCTGTCCTCTCCTACTTCCAGGTCCACCCAATGTGGGGCATGATCCGAAACCGCTATGGCTGAGTACTCAGCTTCTTCCACCCTAGAGATCAACGACCTTCCCAGCACAAAAAAATCTATCCGGGAGTACACTTTATGGACATGGGAGAAGAAGAAAAACTCCCTAGCCCTAGGTCTAAGAAATCGCCATGGATCCACTCCCCCCATTTGGTCCATAAACCCCTTAAGTACCTTGGCCGCTGCCGGCCTTCTTCCGGTCCTTGAGCTGGATCTATCTAGCCCCGGGTCCAGCACCGTATTAAAGTCCCCTCCTAAAATCAAGTTTCCTGCCTCCAGGTCCGGTATACGCCCCAGCATCCGTCTCATGAATCCCGCATCGTCCCAATTTGGGGCATACACATTAACCAACACGACCTCCATTCCCTCCAGCCTGCCACTCACCATTACATATCGACCTCCACTATCTGCTACGATGTTCTTTGCTTCAAATGCTACCCGTTTCCCCACCAAAATGGCCACCCCTCTGTTCTTTGCGTCCAGTCCTGAGTGGAACACCTGTCCCACCCATTCTTTCCTTCGCCTAACTTGGTCCGCCACCTTTAGGTGCGTCTCTTGGAGCATAACCACGTCTGCCCTTAGTCCTTTCAAATGCGCGAGCACTCGGGCCCTTTTTATCGGTCCGTTCAGGCCTCTCACGTTCCACGTGATCAGCCTCACTAGGGGGATACCTGCCCCCTTCCCGTGTCGACTAGCCATTACCTTCTCTAGGCCAGTCCCATATCCCGCCTCCGCGCTCCCGCTCGCTCCCCCAGCGTCGCACACCATCCCCGCCCACCCACTCTTTAGCCATTTCCTTTTGGATTTCCGCAGCAGCAACCCAGTTGTCCCCCCCCCCCCGCTAGATCCCTATCTAGCATGATTGCTCCCCCCATATCACTTCCGTAAGTCAGCTGACTTCAACTGACCCCGGCTACTCCTGCTCACTCCTCGACCCCCCCGGTGTGGGGAACTCCCATCCGCCTTGCGCCTGTCTTCCCGCCTTATTCTTTCTGGCGCGGGAACATCCCTTTACCTGACCCGCCTCTTATGGCGCAGCTCCCTTTCCCCTCCCCCTCCCCTTCCCCATTCTCCAACTATGTCCCGTCTTTCCCCCCTCACCGGCGCCCACATTTCCCCAATGGCTCCCCCCTTCCCTGTTTACTTCTCGATTAAGTTTCACCATAACATTAACAAAAACAATAACAATAACAATTCCCTGCAGCATCAGTCCCTCAGTTCCGGTCCAATTTCTCTTCTTTGATGAAGGACCATGCTTCCTCCGCCGTCTCAAAATAATAATGTCTCTCCTGATACGTGACCCATAGTCTTGCCGGCTGCAGCATCCCAAACTTCACCTTCCTTTTATGCAACACCTCTTTGGCTCGGTTGAAGCTCGTCCTCCTTCTCGCCACCTCCGCACTCCAATCCTGGTATATCCGTACCACAGCATTCTCCCATCTGCTACTCCGCACCTTTTTAGCCCATCTCAGGACCTCTTCTCTGACCTTAAGGCGGTAAAATCGCACGATTATCGCCCTCGGTGGTTCTCCCACTTTTGGTCTTCTCGCCGGAATCCGATTTGCCCACTCCACCTCCATGGGGCCCGCAGGGGCCTCAGCACCCATCAGTGAGCTCAGCATCTTACTTGCGTACTCTCCACAGTCCACTCCTTCCAAACCCTCAGGGAGACCTAGTATCCGAAGGTTCTTCCTTCGCGCTCCGTTTTCTAGGGCCTCGATCCTTTCAGTACACTTTTTATGAAGTGCCTCGTGCGTCTGAGTCTTAACCGCCAGGCCCAGGATCTCGTCCTCAATATCTGTCACCTTCTGCTCCACCACGCGGAGCTCAGTCTCCTGGGTCTTTAATGTCTCCTTGAGCCCCTCAATTGCCTGTAGCAACGGGGTCAGCACCTCCCTCTTCAGCAGCTCCACGCACCGTCTCACGATTTCATCCTGCTCAGGCCCCCATATCACCTGCGGTTTCTCCGCCGCCATCTTGTACTTCTCTCTTTCTGACCCTTTGGTCGACGATTCCTCGCACTGCAGCCGCCGCCGCCGGTTTTTTCCTCCTTCGTTTGGGGGGGACTCCCTTCTCACACACCCCACACCGGGTTGCGTCGTCGAAAAATTCCCCGTTGGGGCTCTTAAAAGAGCCCGAAGGTCCGTCGGAGCTGGAGCCGCCAAAACGTGCGGCTAGCTAGGCATCACCGCAACCGGAAGTCCCTTCAGTGGCCTTGATGAGAGCTTTTCACAGTTGTTCCCTCTGCTGCTAGAATTCACCTTTGATACAGGCCCTCAGGTCAGCTTGCAGCTTTAAGCTTGCCCTTACCCCGCCTGCATGCTGGAAGAGGCCCTGTTTATCCTGCAGTTGCAGCCAAATCTTTTACTGTTTCTGCCGTGTCTGGGATCCAAGAGACATACCCTTCCTGGGGGACACTGTCGGGGGAATGCTGCAGCCTTCTTCCCACACCGGGAAATGGCAAACAAATGCTGTGGGGGCCCTGTAACGAGCCCAAAAGTCCGTTCCAAGCAGGAGCTACCGAATATGCGACCTAGCTCTGCATAGCCGCACCCGGAAGCATTCAAGGGGCATCTTGACAAATACATGAATAGGATGGGAATAGAGGGCTACGGACCCAGGAAGTGTAGGAGAATGTAGTTTACTCGGGCAACATGGTCGGCACAGGCTTGGAGGGCCGAAGGGCCTGTTCCTGTGCTGTACTTTTCTTTGTTCTTTGTTCTTTGAACCCGGGTCGCTGGCGCTGTGAGGCAGCAGTGTTAACCACTGTGCCACGGTGCCAACGACTGAGGAGACTCGAACTGTGTTCTTTAGAGTTTACAAGAATGAGAGGAGATCTCATTGAAAGTTGCAAAACATTTAAGGGATTGGACAGGGTAGACAAAGAAAAGATGTTGCTCCTGGCTAGGGAGTGGTGGGTGGAGGCGCGGTCTAGAACCATGCGACACAGTCTTAGAATAAGTGGCATGTCATTTAAGACTAACATGATGAATTTCATCAGTCAGAGGGTGGAGAATCTTTGGAATTCGCTACCCCAGGTAACTGTGGAAGCTCAGTTATTGAGTCTGTTCAAGACTGAGATCGATGGATTTCTAAATACTAAGGATATCACGGGATATGGGGGTAGTATGGGAAAACGGCATTGAGGTAGATGATCAGGCATGATCTGGTTGAATGGCGGAACAGGCGGGAGTGACTGAATGGCCTACTCCTGCTCCTACGTTCCTGTTACTGCACGTGGCTATTTATCGATTACAACTTCCAAAACATACGTCTAGCTTCATCTTCACTGAACTGTCAGCGAGGGACGGTCACTGAGAGACTGATGAACAAGTGTCCGCCCTTACAGGCGACGTTTCCCGTACTCCTTACACAGGGTCCTTGAAAATCCGCGAGAACTCCTCTGGTCTTCTTCAAATCTGTGATAGAATCTTAAGCGTCCACCTCAAAGCAGGCTGGGCCTTGGTTTAACATCTGACATGAGTGACTACACCTCAGGCAGTGCAGCATTCCCTGCACTGGAACATCAACCTAGAGATTTGTGTTCACGTCTCTGGCGTGGGATTTGAACCTATAATCGTGCAAGCTCAAGGCAAGAGCTTTACTAAGACTTTAATTATGTTACTCTGTCAACAGATGCTGCCTGGCCTGCTGAGTATTTCCAGCATCTTCTGTGTTTGAAATTCCTCTCTACTGCTGTAACATCGGCATTAATCCAGTGAAGAGTTTATGCTTATTTCTCATCTGGGAATTTCAAAATGCCAAGTGTTTCCTGTCTCAGTCACTTTTATATAAAAACTTGGGCTGCCTCCTTTCATCAGAACTTTACCTGCGAGTTTAAATTTGTTGCGAAATTCTCCCAGCTTGTGGCAGCCAATTAAGTTCGCAATCGGGGTGAGGAATTCCTGAGTTTGATTCCTCTTGCAAGAAAGGGCAGTTTAATCACAGGAATGTGACTTTAACAAAAACAAAAATGTGATTGTTTAGCACACAAATGCTGTATTGTCTGGGTTTAATCCGTCAAGGTCAGTTCTTGACTTGTAGCAATAGAGCAGCAAACTGTGACAGAATTCTTTTATCTTAAATGTCATGCCAGGATCTAGGATCAGAATGAACCTCTTTGCAGACTTTGGTTGAAAGAATTCCAAAAGCGCAGTCCTTTCAATGGTAGAGTCTGTCACCTTGACAGAGCTAGTCCACAGGTCCTGATGAGGTGCCAACCGTGGCTCAGTGGTCACACATCTCCCTCCGAGTCAGAGTGTTGTGGGATCAAACCTTACACCAAAGATTTTGAGGACCTAACCCAAGTTGATACTTGAGGGAATGCAGCACTGTTTGAAGTACTGTCTTTCAGATCTGGCCTTAAACCAAGGCCCTGCCTGCCCTCACCGGAGGTCTGAGGAACCTCATCCTGCGGCATTCTTTGAAGAAGAATAGGGAAGCTTTCCGGCCAATATTTATCCCTCAACCAACACCATTAAAACAGATTATCCGGTCATTTATTTCATTGCTGCTTGTGCGAGCTTGCCACTTCAAACCTGCCTCATTGGTTCTGAAACCACCGTGGGACATCCAGCGGGGTGATTTCAAAATGTAAGCGGTGGCACGGTGGCACAATGGTTAGCACTGCTGCCTCACAACGCCAAGGACCCGGGTTCAATTCCGGCCTTGGGTGACTTGGTTTATGTGCAGTTTGCACCTTCTCCTCGAGTCTGCGTGGGTTTCCTCCAGCTGCTCCAGTTTCCTCCCATGGTCCAAAGATGTGCAGGTTAGGTGGATTGGCCGTGCTAAATTGCCCCTTATTGTCCAAAGATGTGCAGGTTAGGTGGATTGGCCGTGCTAAATTGCCCCTTATTGTCCAAAGATGTGCAGGTTAGGTGAATTGGCCATGTTAAATTTCCCCTTAGTGCCCAAAGATGTGTAGGTTAGGTGGGGTTTTGGGGATAGGGTGGGGGAGTGGGCTCTCTTCCGGAGGGTCGGTGCAGACTCGATGGGCCAAATGGTCTCCTTCTGCACTGTAGGATTCTATGATTCTTTGGTTAAGTCCTTCCGTTGTGAATGATCTAAACTACACATAGTTGTCCTATTTTGTTTTCTCACCCCCACAGGTATCATACTGGATTGTATTGGAATTGGAGAGGAAACCTTTGGGGTTTCTCCTCGCACTGCAGCCAGTGTTAACAAGATCCACATCAGATGGTGAAGCCAAAGCAAAGACCCAAATGCCGGAAATCTCTGGCCGTTCCGAGACCTTTTCCCGCTGGGAGCGCACCCCGGCGTGTGGGTTTCCCGGCGGTGTGGGGTGGCTTCAATGAGAAATACCACTGACAAGCCACGGGAAGACAGAATCCCGCTGCCTGTGAATGATGCACTACCGAATAACACAGGTCATGGGGAATGGAGAATTCAGCCCTAAGCTTTCCCTGCTGAGAGAACTTATTGACATTAGTTCAGAGTCAAAGCTCCTCACCTGTACCCAGTGCCCCAGCTATCCCCTATTTATGTGTGTTCCAATACCCATCAACTGTTTCCCCTAATAAGGTAATTGACCAAAGATGTGTAGGTGAGGTGGATTGGCCATGTTAAATTACCTCTTTGTGTCCAAAAGGTTAGGTGGGGATAGGATGGGGGAGTGAGCCTTGGGTAGGGTGCTCTTTCGGAGGGTCGGTGCAGACTCGATGGGCTGAATGGCCTTTTTCTGCTCTGTACGATTCTATGATTCTTTCTTTTTTTAAAAATACTTTTTATTGAGGTTTTCACAAAATATCAACAACAGAATGAAAAAGGAATCCAATAGAATTAAATACAGAACAAAGTAAAACAACCCCCGTGCCCCCCTCCCCCGAGTTAACACAAAGCAAACATAGCAAGTATATACACCCCCTCAGAACCCCCAGGGTAAATAAACAAAAATAAAATAACCCCCCCCCCCGGGTTGCTGCTGCTGCTGACCATTGTCTACCGTTCTGCCAGGGAGTACAAGAACGGTTGCCACCGCCTAAAGAACCCTTGTACCGATCCCCCCCCCTTAAGGCGAATTTCACTCTCTCCAATTTAATAAACCCCGCCATATCGTTGATCCAGGATTCCATGCTTAGGGGCCTCGCATCCTTCCACTGAAGAAGAATCCTTCGCCGGGCTACCAGGGACGCAAAGGCCAGAATACCGGCCTCTTTCGCCTCCTGCACTCCCGGCTCCTCTGCAACCCCAAATATTGCGAGCCCCCAGCCTGGTTTGATCCTGGATCCTACCACCCTCGACACCGTCCTCACTCCGCCCTTCCAAAATTCCTTCAGCGCTGAGCGTGCCCAGAACATATGGCTGTGATTTGCTGGGCTCCCTGAGCACTTAACACACCTGTCCTCGCCCCCAAAAAACTGGCTCATCCTTGTCCCGGTCATGTGTGCCCTGTGCAATCCCTTAAACTGTATGAGGCTCAGCCTCGCTCAGCCCGAAGAGGAAGAGTTCACCCTCCCAAGGGCATCTGCCCACGTCCCCTCCTCGATCTCCTCTCCCAACTCCTCCTCCCACTTACCTTTCAACTCCAACACCGAGGCCTCCTCCTCCTCCTGCATCACCTGGTAAGTTTCCGAGATCTTCCCCACTCCCACCCACCCCCCCCGAGAGCACCCTGTCCTGTACCGTGCGTGGCAGCAGCCGCGGGAATTCCACCACCTGCCGTCTGGCAAACGCCCTTACCTGTAAATATCTAAACGTGATCCCCGGGGGGAGCCCATACTTCTCCTCCAGCTCACCCAGGCTCGCGAACTTCCCATCCACAAACAGGTCCCCCAACCTTCTTATCCCTGCCCTGTGCCACCCCAAAAACCCTCCATCTATTCTCTTGGGACAAACCGGTGGTTCCCCTGTATTGGGGTCCACACCGAGGCCCCAACTTCCCCCCTGTTCCGCCTCCACTGCCCCCAGATTTTGAGGGTAGCCGCCACTACCGGACTCGTGGTATACCTCCTTGGAGGCAGTGGCGCCGTTGCCAGCGCCTCCAGACTTGTACCCTCACAAGACGCCGTCTCCAGCCTCTTCCATGCAGCCCCCTCTACCTCCATCACCCACTTGCGCACCATTGCCGCATTGGCGGCCCAGTAGTACCCACAGAGGTTGGGCAGTGCCAGCCCCCCCCCCCACCCCATTCTATGATTCTTTATATGACATTAACAAACCATAACAATGTAATTGCCATTGACAAACCTTAACAAGGTAATTAATAAGACATTAACAGTCAATTCCGACATGAGTGATTGCAATTTCTTTATGGTCGCTCATTTCACACAATCAAGGTTTAATACACATTTAAACAAAACATATTTAAACATGAAGTGCTTTAGCAAGAAGAAAGTGATTGAAAGCTTGAAGCAGCATTGCATCAGATCTGGTTACCACTTCTCAATGGTCTGTTCAGTTTCCGTCTGTCTAATGTTTCATTTTATAATGATATGGAATCACAATAGTTTGCATTACACTTATCAAAGCCTTTTGTGCTGAGGTGGAATTCAACACCCTGCTGCTGTTGTTGGCTGACAGGTCAATGAGCACTGCTGAATATCCATCCACTGTCCACCGCAATATGTGTGAAGCTCATTTAATCAAACACAAAGGCAAGTTTTGCCATGTAAATACAATTATTTTTGATTCTCACTTTAGAATTCTGAGCACCACTCCTATTTTAGCTTTTGATTCAGGGTAGATGTTGGGCACTATTGTTTCAGAGATAAACCAAATGACAAGTCAGTGATATTTTCACCAAATTGATGAGTTCTGGAAGGATCAAGCCCATTGAGCATAGTAGAGTTGTCCAATTGTGTCACCCCCCCCCCCACCTACCCTTTTCTCTGTGTCAGGGATCCAGGTTCAATTCCGGCCTTGGGTGACTGTGTGGCAATGGTCACAATGGCACAATCTCCCCGTGCATGCGTGGATTTCCTCCAGGTGTTCCAGTTTCCTCCCAAAGTCCAAAGATGTACATGTTAGATGGATTGACCATGCTAAAATTGTCCATTTGTGTCCAAAGATGCGCAGATTAGGTGGGGTTACAGGTATAGGGCGGGGGAGTGGGCCTAGGTAGGGTGCTCTTTCAGAAAGCCGGTTCAGACTCCATGGGCCGAATGGCCTCCTTTTACACTGTGGAGATTCTATCATTCTCACAGCTTGTAAATCTTTTTTAAAAAATGTACTTATCGAATTTCCTCTTGAGAGTTACGATTGGCCGACAGCACATTGCACTGCGTTAACAAAGACATTTCCTCATGTTGTGTCCTCTAATTACTGACCCTTCAGCCACAGGACACAGTTCCTTTTTACTTATTCAGTTAAAACCACTCGTGCTTACAAACACCTATATCAAATCTCCTCTTCGTCCCTACTTCTCAATGTAGCTGAAGTCCCACATCCACGGCACCATTCTGGTAGGTCTCTTCTGCACTCTCTCGAAGGCATTGACATCCTTCTGAAAGAATGGAGCTCAGAACTGAACACAGTACTCCCGCTGATGTCTAAATCGTGTTTTTAGACAGGTTTAGCACAACATTCCTCCTTTTGTATGCTCCTCTCCTCTAGGTAAGCTGCTGTGGCGAAGAGCAGATTTGATAGAGATGTTCAAAAGCATGAATAGTTCTGATTGAATAAAGAGGGCATTGGCAACCATTGACTTCCATTGGATTGGTCCATGATTATGCTTGGCAAAGTACAGCAGCGGTTTGAAACTCTCCCACTCTTACTACCTGCCATCAGACGTATTGGAAAGATCTACAGGTTGATAATCAACCTTTTCGGCCACTTTATGAATGCACCTCCCATGATCATAAAGTACTTGAGTGGGGAGGACGACACAGTGGTTAGCACTGCTACCTCACGGCGCCGAGGATCCAGGTTCAATCCTGGCCCCGGATCACTGTCTGTGTGGAGTTTGCACATTCTTCCCGTGTCTGCATGGGTCTCACCCCACAACCCAAAGATGTGCAGAGTAGGTGGATTATCATGGTAAATTGCCTCTTAATGGGTACTCTAAAAAATTTTTATAAGTACTTGAGTAGGAATTGAACCCGGAGCTTTAGGCCCAGAGGTAGGCCCACTGCGCCACAAGACCACCCCCCCCCCCCCTCTGTGATAGTTCCAGGAGGCACGGACTGAAAGGCCAAACTGGTTTATTTTAAACTGCAAATAAAGCCGCTACTGCAGCCACAAAACAAAGGTACCAGCCGAGGACCATCGGGAGCTGTGGATACGGGTCTGGAAGCTACATTTAAAGGCCTATCTAACGAGCCCCAGCTGGGTGGGCCTCCACCTGCTTACCCGGGGACGAAGCCCAGTCGATCAATCAGCGATTCCCCTGTGGTCCTGGTGAGGGTTATCGCACCCTCTTTTCCAGTTTAGCCCTTCATTAATAAAATTAACGTTCCCAGATGGTGGTTTAACTTCTCTTCAACAACACCCCTCAGAGATTTGTATCTAGATGCTCTTGGTGTTGTTTCTTCCTGCATCCCCAGTAAATGGTATCCTTTAACACGTATACCCTTTCCTCACTCTTCCTCCAAAAATGTGTCACTTCACAACTCTCAACATTAAATTTCATTGGTCAAATTAAAACAGATGATCTGATCATCATCTGATCAGTCCAAAGATGTGCCGGTTAGGTGGATTGGCCATGCTAAATTGCCCCTTATTGTCCAAAGATGCGCAGGTTAGCTGGGGTTATGCGGCTACAGGGATAAGGCGGGGGAGTGGGCTGAGGTAGGGTGTTCTTTCAGGGGCTCGGTGCAGACTCGATGGGCTGAATGGCCTCCTCCACTGTAGGAATTCTGTGGTTCTATTCTTTTTTTTTTCTTAAATAAATTTAGAGTACCCAATTCATTTTTTCCAATTAAGGGGCAATTAGTGTGGCCAATCCACCTACCCTGCACATCTGTGGGCTGTGGGGGCGAAACCCACAGAAACACAGGGAGAATGTGCAAACTCCACACGGACAGTGACCCAGAGCTGGGATCGAACCTGCGACCTCAGCACCGTGAGGCAACGGTGCTAACCATTGCACCACTGTGCTGCCCTGTGGTTCTATTCTAAGTGTCTGCCCATTTCCCCCAGTCTGTCAATACCCTCCTGGGGTCTCTCACTATACTTCATATTGTTTTCTAAATATTCCTGTTTTATATTTTCTGTAAACTTTAAAATCATGTCTTGTCAACCCAAATCCAGGACATTGTTATATATCAACAAGAACGATGCTCCTAATACTGACCCTGAGGTGACACCACCGTACACTGTGCCCCAGCCTGAGAAAAAAATGTTTTCTGTCCTTATCCAATTTTGTATCTCTGCTGCCACTATTTCTTTAGCTCCCCAAGTTTTAATTTGGCTAATAAATGTATTGTGTGGTACTTTATCAAATATTTAATCCAAAGCAGCGCAACAATGAAAGAGCGAGGTAGGTGGGAGGAGGTAGTGGTGTGTTGGAGCTGGGTGTTTTAGCGAACATTTCAAACCTGATGTTGTACTTTTAGGGTGATTTCACAGAGGGGGGGGGGGGCAAGAAGTACCATAGTGGGAGCAGAAAGAGAAGCCATTATAGGTGATTCTCTGTCTGTGATTAGATGTTTATGATTGGAACCAGGTGAGAGCAGTTCAACACAGCTGGACAAGAGGGCAGAGGTGTTGGAGGAGGATGATATCAAAGGCTGCAGCCAGGATGAGAAGGCCAAGGAGGGATAATTCACCATGGGAATGATCACATTGGATGCAATTTGTGACTTACAAGCGCTTTCAGTGCTATGGCAGGGGTAGTAACCCGAATGAAAAGGCTGGTCCAGGCATAAGAGGCAGAATCTGTGCTGTAAGATTTGGTGATTCTATAAATTACCACCACACTAATCAATAGACCTTTCACAAGATTTGCAAAGGTTAAGGATTGAGGGTCATACAGATGTGGAGAACCAATAGGCAACAGGCAACATTTCCAAGTGGACGCTTGTTTCTCTACTGTTTATTCAGCATCTCTGACTCTGTAATCACTGCAGGTTTTTATAATGTTACAATTACCGGTATCTTTGATAAGGTTTTAAACTTGCTGACAAGTTCAATAGCAAAGATGCTCAGCTTTTGTTTCATATTTGCCATTCATTGAAAATGTTTTTTTTCCCCTATCGTGTTTTATAGGACGTCAAGTACAAAATAGAAAATTATATCTTGCTATAAAATATAAAATGTTTCTCAGTGAATTACACCCTGTAACATAACAAATACCTGTCTATTTTTAGTACTTGTATCTGTTGAGGCAGCTGTATTTTCAAGGGTTTTCATTCACTCCATAGTTTCCAATTTGAGAAATGAAAAGTCAAGGACAGTTTTTTTCTCACCCAAGAAGGCTGTTACTTTGATCCCTCCTGCTACTTGGCTGGATGTTCAATTAACTTTCTTCAAGATATTGAGTCTCGAGCCCTTTTTCTGAAGAAATACAGTGTAGCCACGAGTCTTCCTCCTCACATACTTGTGGGAGTCAGTATCATATGCTCCTTTTAAAGAGTGGAGTGGTGTAACAGTAATATCGCCAGACTAGTAATGCACTGGGGACATGAGTTCAAATCCCACCTTGACAGCTGGCAGAATTTAAATTGAATCAATGACATTTGGAATTAAATTCTAATCCCTGTCACAGTGACCATTAAACCATTGTCATTAAAACCCATCTGGTTCACTAATATCCTTTGGGGAAGGAAATCATAGAATTCCGACAGTGCAAAGGAGGCCATTCGACCCCGAGTCTGCACCAACCCTCTGAAAGATCATTTTACCTAGGCCCACTCCCCTGCCCTATCCCCGTAATACCACCTAACCTTTGAAGGGGAAATTTAGCATGGCCAATTTACCTAACCACATCTTGGGATTGTGGGAGCACATGGAGGAAATCCAGGCAGACAGTGGGGTTACCCTGGTGCTCTCAACATCGACTCTGGGCCCCATGGCATCAGGCCATGGGCAAGGAAATTTCCTGCTGATTATCACATCTTCCCCCCCAGCTGATGAGTCAGTGCACCACTTGGAAGAAGCGCTGAGGGTGGCAAGAGCACAAAATGTACTAGGGGACTTTAACGTCCTTCCCCCAAAATGTCTCACTAGCACCACTACTAACCAAGTTGGCCAAGTCCTAACAGACATAACTGCTTTGAGGAAACCAACAAGAAGGAAAAACATACTTGACCTCATTCTCACTGTGGTGATATGCCTGTGTATAACATTACATGCACTAACAGCGTGACCTCCGACCAGCAGGTGACATCAGTCATGTGACATCCGGCTATCAGCAGAAGGTTGTCAGGAGTACATCAGGACAATCGCACATAAGGGTAGTTCCAGGAGAGTCTAATGTAACACTATGATAACTTGGCCGATATAGCGTTCTGATTGTTAATTTAAGTCATGTACATCAATAAATCATCATTCTAGTTACGTCACCAGCAGTTCTGTAGATTCATTGCAAGACAAGATCACATAACATACCACTCACCAACCTGCCTGCCGCAGATGCATCTGTCCATGACGGTATCAGTAGGAGTGACCACCGCACAGTCCTTGTGGAGACAAAGTCCTGCCTTCACATTGAGGATACCTTCCATCATGTTGTGTGGCACCACCATGCTAAATGGGATAGACTTCGAACAGATCTAGGAACTCAAGACCAGGCATCCATATGGTGCTATGGGCCATCAGCAGCAGAATTATACTAAACCACAATTTATGACCTCATGACCTGGCATATCCCCCACACTACCATTACCACCAAGCCAGGGAATCAATCCTAGTTCAATGAGAAGTACAGGGGGGCATACCAGGAGCAGCACCAGACATACCAAAAAATGAGGTGTCAACCTGGTGAAGCCAGGACTGCTTGCCAAACAGCATAAGCAGCAAGTAACAGAGCTAAGCAATTCCGCATACAGAAAGAGTGCTGTTTTCAGCTAAGCGTTACTCAGTACACATATAGGGCTCGATTTAACCACCACTTTGTGGCATGGATCTGGGCGCGCCGATTAAATAGCGGGAAATTGTCAAAATCGAGATTCACGCCAGTCGCGAATCAGTTTGTCATCTAACCGGCCCGCTCCGGATGCCGAGTTCTCGATCTCTTCGAAATATGTCGAGCATTTCATTAACCTCAATTTGCATTAACTTCCATCTCATTAGCGAGATTGAAATTGAATATAATAGCCTCCCAGGAAATAACCAGGTCCCCAGCGAGAAATCACCTTTTAAAAAATGTGAAGCTGACGCAATGGCTGCTGAGGGGAATGAGGCGATGAGTAGCCATTTCTAGTTTTGGGCGTGCAATTCAAGGGCACTGAGGGATTTTTGTTTGTGAGGCCTTCAAGCCATCTTTAAATATTGTAGATACCCAGAATAGAAGCAACTACAACTGCTGCCTGTCTGGCCTACCAAGCACTTCCAGGACAGAATCCTGTTCTTGGTTATGTGCTGAAGGTCACTTTAACTCCCTTTGACTGTGAGCAGCCTCTAACTTCTCAGCTGAAGGCTATTGCTGCTAAGGATGTGGCTTTGTTAGTTGTGATGGCAATTCACAGTTCTCAAGTGGTGCTGCAGGTTGTGTTTGCTGTTTGCTGCAGCTTGTGGCTGCAAATGATGGAAGCTGCTGCTGTTGTTTCCTTATTTTTCTGTGGCCTGAGCGAGGAAAGGTAGGATGGAAGATGACCTGCTGCCTGGGCTGGAGAAGGGGAAGGGGAGCTCTTTCTCTCTTTGGCACCGTGAGGCAGCAATGCTAACCACTGCACAACTGTGCCACCTGCAACAATACTTCTCTACCTTTATACTCCAGTCCTTTTTCAATAAATGCTAAAATTCCATTTGCCTTTTTTATTTCATGCTGTACCTGCATACTGACCTCCTGCGATTCATGAACAAAGACACCCAGATCCTTCCGCCAAGACACATCTTGAATCTGCTTTCCATTTAGATAATAATTTGCCTTTCTATTTTTTAGGCCAAACTGAATAACCTCACAGTTATCAACATTAAACTCCATTTGTCAAATTTGGGCCCATTTTCCTAGCCTATCTAGATCCGTCTGTAAATTCTTTATCTCCTCATCACTGCCTGCTTTCCCACCTATTTTGGTATCATAAGAAAAATTTCTAAGTTGCACTTTATATAGATTGTAAACAGTTGAGGTGTGAGGACCAACCCCTGTGGCACCCCGCTGGTTACAGTTCGCCAGCCAGAGAAAGACCCATTTATCCCGATCCTCTGCTTTCTGTCAGCCACACAACCCTCAATCCAATCTAGTACTCTACCCCCAAACCCCTGTCACCTCACCTTCTGGATCAGTCTTTTATGCAGAACCTTGTCGAACGCCTTCTGGAAGTTTAGATATACCACATCCCCATTATCCACCTTGCTGGTTGCATCTTCAAAGAACTCAAGGAGGTTTGTCAACATGACTTGCCCTTCATAAAACCAGATTGACAATTGTAGCTTGAGCTTTATCTTTCCAAATATTCAGTTATCTCCTCCTTAATGATTGATTCCAGCAATTTTCCCACCACAGAGGTCAAGCTAATGGGTCTATAGTTTCCTACTTTTTGCCTCTCTCCCTTTTTAAAAAAATATTTTATTGAAAATTTTTGGTCAACCAACACAGTACATTGTGCATCCTTTACACAATATTATTACAACACAAATAACAATGACCTATTTTATAAACAGAAAATGAATAAGTAATAAATAACAAAAATGAAAACTAACCCTAATTGGCAACTGCCTTATCACAAGTAACACTCTCCAAAAATATAATTTAACAGTCCAATATATAATTATCTGTCGCAACGACCTATACATATTATACAGTATATATTAACAACCCTGAGAGTCCTTCTGGTCCCCCCCCCCCCCCCCCCCCCCCCCCGATCCTGGGCTGCTGCTGCTGCCTTCTTTTTTCCATTCCATCTATCTTTCTGCGAGGTATTCGACGAACGGTTGCCACCGCCTGGTGAACCCTTGAGCCGACCCCCTTAGAACGAACTTAATCCGCTCTAGCTTTATAAACCCTGCCATGTCATTTATCCAGGTCTCCACCCCCGGGGGCTTGGCTTCTTTCCACATTAGCAATATCCTGCGCCGGGCTACTAGGGACGCAAAGGCCAAAACATTGGCCTCTCTCGCCTCCTGCACTCCCGGCTCTTGTGCAACCCCAAATATAGCCAACCCTCAGCTTGGTTCGACCCGGACCCCCGCTACTTTTGAAAGCACCTTTGTCACCCCCATCCAAAACCCCTGTAGTGCCGGGCATGACCAAAACATATGGGTATGATTCGCTGGGCTTCTCGAGCACTCGCACCCTATCCTCCACCCCGAAAAATTTACTGAGCCGTGCTCCAGTCATATGCGCCCTGTGTAATACCTTAAACTGAATCAGGCTTAGCCTGGCACACGAGGACGACGAGCTTACCCTGCTTAGGGCATCTGCCCACAGCCCCTCCTCGATCTCCTCCCCCAGCTCTTCTTCCCATTTCCCTTTTAGTTCATCTACCATAGTCTCCCCTTCGTCACTCATTTCCCTATATATATCTGACACCTTACCATCCCCCACCCATGTCTTTGAGATCACTCTGTCCTGCACCTCTTGTGTCGGGAGCTGCAGGAATTCCCTCACCTGTTGCCTCGCAAAAGCCCTCAGTTGCATATACCTGAATGCATTCCCTTGGGGCAACCCATATTTCTCGGTCAGCGCTCCCAGACTCGCAAACTTCCCATCCACAAACAGATCTTTCAGTTGCGTTATTCCTGCTCTTTGCCACATTCCATATCCCCCATCCATTCCCCCCGGGGCAAACCTATGGTTGTTTCTTATCGGGGACCCCCCCAAGGATCCAGTCTTTCCCCTATGCCGTCTCCACTGTCCCCAAATCTTCAGTGTAGCCACCACCACCGGGCTTGTGGCGTAGTTCCTCGGTGAGAACGGCAATGGGGCTGTCACCATAGCCTGTAGGCTAGTCCCCCTACAGGACGCCCTCTCCAATCTCTTCCACGCCTCTCCCTCCTCCTCTCCCATCCACTTACTCACCATTGAAATATTAGCGGCCCAATAATACTCACTTAGGCTCGGTAGTGCCAGCCCCCCCCCATCCCTGCCACGCTGTAAGAATCCCTTCCTCACTCTCGGGGTCTTCCCAGCCCACACAAAACCCATGATGCTCTTTTCAATCCTTTTAAAAAAAGCCTTCGTGATCACCACCGGGAGGCACTGAAACACAAAGAGGAATCTCGGGAGGACCACCATCTTAACCGCCTGCACCCTCCCTGCTAGTGACAGGGATACCATATCCCATCTCTTGAAATCCTCCTCCATTTGTTCCACCAACCGCGTTAAATTTAACCTATGCAATGTGCCCCAATTCTTGGCTATCTGGATCCCCAGGTAAAGTAAGTCCCTTGTTACCTTCCTCAACGGTAGGTCCTCTATTTCTCTACTCTGCTCCCCTGGATGCACCACAAACAACTCACTTTTCCCCATGTTCAATTTATACCCTGAAAAATCCCCAAACTCCCCAAGTATCCGCATTATTTCTGGCATCCCCTCCGCCGGGTCTGCCACGTATAGTAACAAATCGTCCGCATACAAAGATACCCGGTGTTCTTCTCCTCCCCTAAGTATTCCCCTCCATCTCTTGGAATCCCTCAACGCTATCGCCAGGGGCTCAATCGCCAATGCAAACAATAATGGGGACAGAGGGCATCCCTGCCTTGTCCCTCTATGGAGCCAAAATTATGCAGATCCCCGTCCATTCGTGACCACGCTCGCCATCGGGGCCCTATACAACAGCTGCACCCATCTAACATACCCCTCTCCAAAACCAAATCTCCTCAACACCTCCCACAAATAATCCCACTCCACTCTATCAAATGCTTTCTCGGCATCCATCGCCACTGCTATCTCCGTTTCCCCCTCTGGTGGGGGCATCATCATTACCCCTAACAGCCTCCGTATATTCGTGTTCAGCTGTCTCCCCTTCACAAACCCAGTTTGGTCCTCGTGGACCACCCCCGGGACACATTCCTCTATTCTCATTGCCATCACCTTGGCCAGGATCTTGGCATCTACATTTAGGAGGGAAATAGGTCTATAGGACCCGCATTGTAGCGGGTCCTTTTCCTTCTTTAAGAGAAGCGATATCGTTGCTTCAGACATAGTCGGGGGCAGTTGTCCCCTTTCCTTTGCCTCATTAAAGGTCCTCGTCAATACCGGGGCGAGCAAGTCCACATATTTTCTATAGAATTCGACTGGGAATCCATCCGGTCCCGGGGCCTTTCCCGCCTGCATGCTCCTAATTCCTTTCACCACTTCTTCTACCTCGATCTGTGCTCCCAGTCCCACCCTTTCCTGCTCTTCTACCTTGGGAAATTCCAGCCGATCCAAAAAGCCCATCATTCTCTCCCTCCCATCCGGGGGTAGAGCTTCATATAATTTTTTATAAAATGTCTTGAACACTCCATTCACTCTCTCCGCTCCCCGCTCCATCTCTCCTTCCTCATCCCTCACTCCCCCTATTTTCCTCGCTGCTCCCCTTTTCCTCAATTGGTGTGCCAGCAACCTGCTCGCCTTCTCCCCATATTCGTACTGTACACCCTGTGCCTTCCTCCATTGTGCCTCTGCAGTGCCCGTAGTCAGCAAGTCAAATTCTACATGTAGCCTTTGCCTTTCCCTGTACAGTCCCTCCTCCGGTGCTTCCGCATATTGTCTGTCCACCCTCAAAAGTTCTTGCAGCAACTGCTCCCGTTCCTTACTCTCCTGCTTCCCTTTATGTGCCCTTATTGATATCAGCTCCCCTCTAACCACCGCCTTCAGCGCCTCCCAGACCACTCCCACCTGGACCTCCCCATTATCATTGAGTACCAAGTACTTTTCAATGCACCCCCTCACCCTTAGACACACACCCTCATCTGCCTTTAGTCCCATGTCCATTCTCCAGGGTGGGCGCCCTCCTGTTTCCTCCCCTATCTCCAAGTCTACCCAGTGTGGAGCGTGATCCGAAATGGCTATAGCCGTATACTCCGTTCCCCTCACCTTCGGGATCAACGCCCTTCCCAGCACAAAAAAGTCTATTCGCAAGTAGACTTTATGGACATAGGAGAAAAACGAGAACTCCTTACTCTTAGGTCTGCTAAATCTCCACGGGTCTACACCTCCCATCTGCTCCATAAAATCTTTAAGTACCTTGGCTGCTGCCGGCCTCCTTCCAGTCCTGGACTTCGACCTATCCAGCCCTGGTTCCAACACCGTATTAAAATCACCCCCCATTATCAGCTTTCCCATCTCTAGGTCCGGAATGCGTCCTAGCATCCGCCTCATAAAATTGGCATCATCCCAGTTCGGGGCATATACGTTTACCAAAACCACCGTCTCCCCCTGTAGTTTGCCACTCACCATCACGTATCTGCCCCCGTTATTCGCCACTATAGTCTTTGCCTCGAACATTACCCGCTTCCCCACTAATATAGTCACCCCCCTGTTTTTCGCATCTAGCCCCGAATGGAACACCTGCCCCACCCATCCTTTGCGTAGCCTAACCTGGTCTATCAGTTTCAGGTGCGTTTCCTGTAACATCACCACATCTGCCTTAAGTTTCTTAAGGTGTGCGAGTACCCGTGCCCTCTTTATCGGCCCGTTCAGCCCTCTCACGTTCCACGTGATCAGCCGGGTTGGGGGGCTTCCTACCCCCCCCCCCCCCTTGTCGATTAGCCATCCCCTTTTTCCAGCTCCTCACCCGGTTCCCACGCAGCTGTATCTCCCCCAGGCGGTGGCGGCGCCCCCCCCCCCCCCGCCCATCCCCTCCCATACCAGCTCCCCCCTCTCCCCAGCAGCAGCAACCCAGTAATTCCCCCCTCCCACCCCCCCCCGCTAGATCCCCCGCTAGCGTAATTACTCCCCCCATGTTGCTCCCAGAAGTCAGCAAAATCTGGCCGACCTCGGCTTCCCCCCGTGACCTCGGCTCGCACCGTGCAACGCCCCCTCCTTCCTGCTTCTCTATTACCGCCATGATTATCATAGCGCGGGAACCAAGCCCGCGCTTCTCCCTTGGCCCCGCCCCCAATTGGCCAACGCCCCATCTCCTCCACCTCCCCTCCTCCCCCATCACCACCTGTGGAAGAGAGAAAAGTTACCACATCGCAGGATTAGTACATAAAACTCCTCTTACCCCCCCCTTTTTAACCCCCTCTTCGCCCCCCACATTTGCCCCACCACTTTGTTCAAACGTTCTTTTTAATAACCCGCTCATTCCAGTTTTTCTTCCACAATAAAAGTCCACGCTTCATCCGCCAAAGTAGTGGTGCCTCCCTCGATATGTGACCCACAGTCTTGCCGGTTGCAGCATTCCAAATTTTATCTTCTTTTTATGAAGCACCGCCTTGGCCCGATTAAAGCTCGCCCTCCTTCTCGCCACCTCCGCACTCCAGTCTTGATAAACGCGGATCACCGCGTTCTCCCATTTACTGCTCCGAGTTTTCTTTGCCCATCTAAGGACCATTTCTCTATCCTTAAAACGGAGGAATCTCACCACTATGCCTCTGGGAATTTCTCCTGCTCTCGGTCCTGCGCCATCACTCGGTATGCTCCCTCCACCTCCAACGGACCCGCCGGAGCCTCCGCTCCCATTAACGAGTGCAGCATCGTGCTCACATATGCCCCGACGTCCGCTCCCTCCGCACCTTCAGGAAGACCAAGAATCCTCAGGTTGTTCCTCCTTGCGTTGTTCTCCAGTGCCTCCAACCTTTCCACACATCGTTTCTGATGTGCCTCATGCGTCTCCGTCTTCACCACCAGGCCCTGTATGTGTCCTCATTCTCGGCTGCCTTTGCCTTCACGACCCGAAGCTCCCGCTCCTGGGTCTTTTGTTCCTCCTTTAGCCCTTCGATCGCCTGTAGTATCGGGGCCAACAGCTCTTTCTTCATTTCCTTTTTGAGCTCTTCCACACAGCATTTCAAGAACTCTTGTTGTTCAGGGCCCCATGTTAAACTGCCACCTTCTGACGCCATCTTGGTTTTTGCTTGCCTTCCTTGCCGCTGTTCTAAAGGATCCACTGCAATCCGGCCACTTTCTCCATCCGTATCCAGGGGGGATTCCCTTCTGGTTTACCGCACAGTGTTTTTAGCCGTCAAAATTGCCGTTGGGGCTCCTATCAAGAGCCCAAAAGTCCGTTTCACCGGGAGCTGCCGAAACGTGCGACTCAGCTGGTCATCGCCGCACCCGGAAGTGCCTCTCTCCCTTTTTGAACAGGAGTATGACATGAGCATGTTTCCAATCTATTGGGACCTTTCTATAATCCAAGGAATTTTGAAATATCTTAACCAATGCATCCACTATCTCTGCTGCCACCTCCTTTAATACCCGAGGGTGCAGGCCACAGGTCCGGGAGACTAAGCTGCCTTTAATCCCATTAGTTTATTCAATACCTTCTCCCTGGTGATGGATATTGCACCAAGTTCCTCTGCATTAACTGCAGTTTTTGGAAATGTTTTATTATCCTCTGCCGTGAAGACAGAGGCAAAATATCAGCTCAGTGCCTGCGCCATCTCTGTGTTCCCCATTATTACATCACCGGTATCATCCTCTAAAAGGCCAACATTTACTTTAGCTATTTCCTTCCTCTTTATATATTTATAGAAGCTTTTGGTATCAGTGTTTATGTTTTCGACTAGTTTCCTATCATATTTCATCTTAGCTCTTTTGATTTTATTCTTAGTAGACTTTTGCTGAACCTTGAAGTTCTCCCAATCCTCCAGTTTACCACTCGATTTTGCAGTTTGGTATGCCTTCCTTGACTTCTTTGTTTAGCCATGGAACATTTTTCTCCCTTTTACAATTCCTCTTCCTCTCAAAAATGTACTTTAATTGAGAGGTATTTTATATCTCCCTGAACATCTGTTATTGTTCCTCAATTATTTATGCCCAGTCTACTTAGGCCAACTCTTCCCTCAGGCCTGTATAATTCCCTCTGTCTTCTGTCGCTCAATCTGAATTTGAATAATCCTCTGGAAGTCCCCAGGAGCACAGTCTTCAGCCAATTCAATTAGCTCTGCATGATATCAAGAAAAGGCTGAAGACACTGGATACAGTGAAGTCTATTGGCCTTGCCAATATTCTGGCAATAGTCCTGAACTAGCTGCACCCTTAGCCAGGCTGTTCCAGTACAGCTACAACACTGGCATCTACCCGGCAATGCGTAAAATTGCCCAGGTATGTCCTGTCCATAAAAAGTAAGACAAATCCAACCCGGCCAATTACCGCCTCCTCAATCTAATCTGGATCATCAGTAAAGTGATAGAAGGGGTCATTAACAGTGCTATCAAGAGGCACTTGCTTAGCAATAACCTGATTACTGACAGTAAGTTTGGGTTCCACCAGGGCCACTCAGCTCCTGATCTCATTGCAGCCTTGGTTCAAACACGGACAAAAGAGCTGAACTCCAGAGGTGAGGCAAGATTGACTGCCCTTGACCTCAAGTCAGAATTTGACCGAGTGTGGCATCAAAGAGCCTGAGCAAAACGAGTCACTGGGAATTAGAGGGCAAACTCATCACTATTAAAAGTAAAAACTAGCACATCTCAACTCTACATCACTGCCTACCCCTGATAACCTTTCACACCCCCTTCCACGTGGAGGCCCGACCGGGCCTACTTCAAGAGCCGACCCCAGAAGCGCCCAGGGAGGAAACAGACCACGGGACTCAGCCCAACCTGCCTCAGGAACCCCTACCCAGGACCCCCAAAATGGCGGAGACCCCGCGCGAGGACCCGAACGCGCTGCAAGGTATTCCCGTGCCTGCAGAACGCCGGGACCCATCCGGATCGCAAACATGCCCCCCTAGCAACCCCTCTACCTCAACCAGTGCCCGGGACCCTGCCAGACGCAACCCCGGAAACGTAACCAGCGCCCTGGTCCCCGCCAGCGCCCTGGACCCCGCCAGTCGCAACCACCAACCTTCCACAAGGTCAGACGTCTCCCATCGGATCCCAGGATCATCCAGCCGCAGCCGCTGACTGAGGAAGCGAGGGAAACGGGGCGGTTTGCAGGTTAGACTGAAGCAACACGGTTTCAAGACCCCTCTCCCCAGCATACTCCTGGCAAACGTCCAAGCGATCGAAAACAAGCTGGATGAACTTAACGCCAGACTTACCTCTCAGAGGGAAGTAAGAGACTGTTTCACAGAGACATGGCTCACCCCCGCCTCACCGGATTGTGCCATACAACCTGAAGGCTTTTCAATTCATCGGGTGGACCGCACGGCATCATCAGGCAAAGCGAAGGGTGGAGGGGTTTGCCTCCTCATCAACTCCTCCTGGTGCTTGGATGTGGCGACCCTGGCGACCTACTGCTCCCCGGACCTGGAATACCTGACTGTGAAGTGCCGCCCATACTATCTTCCACGTGAGTTCACTTCAGCCATTATCACAGCGGTCTACATCCCACCCCAGGCAGAAGTGAGGAAGGCGCTGGACGAACAAAGAACAAAGAAAAGTACAGCACAGGAACAGTCCCTTCGGCCCTCCAAGCCCGTGCCGACCATGCTGTCTGACTAAACTACAATCTTCTACACTTCCTGGGTCCGTATCCCTCTATTCCCATCCCATTCATGTATTTGTCAAGATGCCCCTTAAATTGGATCCCAGGATCATCCAGCTGCAGCCGCCGACTGAGGAAGCGAGGGGAACGCGGCGGTCTGCAGGTTAGACTGATGAACTGCACACAATTATAAATAACTACGAAACAGAACACCCGGAAGCCTTGTTCATCTTGGCCGGAGACTTCAACAAGGCCAACCTCAAGAGTGTACTGCCAAAATTCCACCAGCACATCTCCTGTCCCACCAGGGGCGGAAAGATCAAGGGCGCCTACCGTTCCATCCCCCGACCGCACTTTGGGAAATCAGACCATAAGACGGTGCTCCTTCTCCCGGCATACAAGCAGAAACTCAAGCGGGAGAATCCAGCTAATAAGGTCGTTTAGTGCTGGTCTGAGGAAACAGAAGACGTCTTACGTGACTGCTTAGAGACAGTGGACTGGTCCATATTTAAGAACTCAGCGAACAATTTAAATGAGTGTGACACCACCGTCACAGACTTCATCAGCAAATGTGTGGACGACTGCGTGCCAAAGAAAGCAGTACATATGTTCCCCAACCGGAAATCATGGCTCAATCGCGAGATTGACTCCCTACTGAAGGACAGATCTGAGACGTTCAAGTCAGACGACCCTGACCTATACAAGAAATCCAGGTACGACCTCCACAAAGCCATCTGAGATCCCAAGAGAGAATATCAAACCAAGCTAGAGTCACAGAGAGACTCTGGGCGGTTGTGGCAAGGACTAAACAACATAACGGGCTACAAAGCGAAGCCGGGCAGTATCTCCGGCAGCAGCGCACCCCTCCCCGGTGAACTCAATGCATTCTATGCTCGGTTCGAGCAGGTAACCAACAATCCGCCGTCGAGTGCCCCAGCAGCCCATAATTCACCCATACCCACCATCACAGCTTCCGAAGTCAGATTGGCCTTCCTGAAAGTGAACCCTCGGAAGGCAACGGGCCCGGACGAGATCCCTGGTCGTGCACTCAGAGCCTGCGCGGACCAGCTGGCAGAGGTACTCACGGATATCTTTAACCTGTCCCTATTCCACTCCGAGGTCCCCACCTGCTTCAGGAAGACCACCATCATACCGGTACCAAAGAAGAACCAGGCAACGTGCCTCAATGACTACCAACCAGTGGCCCTGACTTCAGTCGTGATGAAGTGCTTCGAGAGGTTGATCATGAAGTGCATCACCTCCATACTCCCAGAACGCCTTGATCCACTGTAATTCGCATACCGTCGCAACCGGTCCACAGCAGACGCCGTTTCCCTGGCCCTACGCTCATCCCTAGAGCATCTCGGCAACAAGGACTCCTACATCAGACTCCTATTTATTGACCACAGCTCCGCCTTCAACACCATAATCCCAGCCAAGCTCGTATCAAAGCTCCAAAACCTAGGACTTGGCTCCCCACTCTGCAACTGGATCCTCGATTTTCTAACCAACAGACCACAATCAGTAAGAATGAACAACAACACCTCCTCTACAATAGTCCTCAATACCAGGGCCCCGCAAGGCTGCGTACTTAGCCCCCTACTCTACTCCCTGTACACACACGACTGCATGGCAAACTTTGGTTCCAACTCCATCTACAAGTTTGCTGACGATACGACCATAGTGGGCCGGATCTCGAATAACGATGAGTCCGAATACAGGAGGGAGATAGAGAACCTAGTGGTGTGGTGTAGCAACAACAATCTCTCCCTCAATGCCAGCAAAACATTGACTTCAGGAAGTAAAGTACTGTACACACCCCTGTGAGCATCAACGGGGCCGAGGTGGAGATGGTTAGCAGTTTCAAATTCCTAGGGGTACACATCTTCACAAATCTGTCCTAGTCCACCCACGCCCACGCTACCACCAAGAAAGCACAACAGCGCCTATACTTCCTCAGGAAACTAAGGAAATTCGGCATGTCCATATTAACCCTTACCAACTTTTACAGATGCACCGTAGAAAGCATCCTATCTGGCTGCATCACAGCCTGGCATGCTCGGCCCAGGACCGCAAGAAACTTCAGAGAGTCGTGAACACCACTCAGTCCATCACACAAACCTGCCTCCCATCCATTGAGTCCATCTATACCTCCCGCTGCCTGGAAAGCGGGCAGCATAATCAAAGACCCCTCCCACCCGGCTTACTCACTCTTCCAACTTCTTCCATCGGGCAGGAGATACAAAAGTCTGAGAACACGCACGAACAGACTCAAAAACAGCTTCTTCCCCCTGTTACCAGACTCCTAAATGACCCTCTTATGGACTGACCTCATTAACACTACACCCTGTATGCTTCATCCGATGCCGGTGCTTATACAGTTACATTGTATACCTTGTGTTGCCCTATTATGTATTTTCTTTTCTTCCCTTTTCTTCCCATGTACTTAATGATCTGTTGAGCTAGGGCAGCACGGTGTCACAGTGGTTAGCGTTGCTGCCTACGGCGCTGATGATCCGGGTTCGAATCCCGGCCCTCGGTCACAGTCCGTGTGGAGTTTGCACGTTCTGTCCGTGTCTGCGTGGGTTTCACCCCCACAACCCAAAGATGTGCAGGGTAGGTAGATTGGCCACGCTAAATTGCCCCTTAATTGGAAAAAATAATTGGGTACTCTAAATTTATAAAAAGAAAAAAAAAGATCTGTTGAGCTGCTCGCAGAAAAATACTTTTCACTGTACCTCAGTACAAGTGACAATAAACAAATCCAATCCAATCCAATCCCTTGTTAATCAAGAATTTATCTCACTCTGCCTTAAAAATATTCAAAGACTCTACTTCCAGAGACTCACAACTCTCTGAAAGAAAACATTTCTCTGAAAGAAACCATTGTCACAAGTAGGCTTACATTAACAGTGCAATGAAGTTACTGTGAAAAGCCTCTAGTCGCCGCAGTACTCAGCCTGTTCAGGTACACAGAGGGAGAATTCAGAATGTCCAATTCACCGAACAGCACGTTTTTCGGGACTTATGAGAGGAAACCGGAGAACCCGGAGGAAACCCATGCAACCCAGGACCTGGGACCCTGGCGCTGTGAAGCAACAGTGCTAACCACTGTGTTACCATGCCGCCCTGGGCGGCCCCTTATTTTTAAACTGTGACCTCTACTTCTAATTCTCTTACAAGAGGAAATATCCTCTCCACATCCACCCTGTCAATGCCCCTCATGATTTTAAAGGTTTTGATCAAGTTGTCTCTTACTCTTCCAAACTCTAGTGGATACAAACCTAACGTCTCCAATCCTTCACCTGAGGAAGGAGCAGGGTTCCGAAAGCTAGTGTTTGAAACAAACCTGTTGGACTTTAACCTGGTGTTGTAAGGCTTCTTACTGTGCTCACCCCAGTCCAACGCCGGCACCTCCACATCAATCCTTCTTCATAAGACAACCCGCCCATTCCGGGTCTAGTGAACCTCCTCTGAACTGCTTCTAGTACATTTATATCTTTCCGTAAATAAGGAGACAAATACTGTACAGAATACTTGAGCTGTGGTCTCACTAGTGCCCTGTACAACTGAAAAATAACCTCTTTACTTTTGTAATCAATTACCCTCACAATAAACAACAACATTCTATTAGCTTTCCTAACTACTTTCTGTGCCTGTGTACCAGCCTTTTGTGATTCATGCACTAGGAGACGCAGTACCTCAGAGATCTGCAATCTCTCACCATTTAGATAATAAGCCTTTTATTCTTCATGCCAAAATTTCACATTTGCCCAATTTATACTCCATTTGCCAGATATTTCCCAACCACATAACCTATCTATGTCTCTTTGTAGTGTCCTTATGTCTTCTTTACAATTTACTTTCCTACCTATCTTTCTGTCATCAACAAATTTAACACCCACACCTTCAGTCCCTTCATCCAAGTAATTTATAAAAATTGTAAAAAGTTGAGGCCACAGCTCTGATCCCTGTGACACACCACTTGTTACATTCCACCAACTAGAAAAAGCCTATTTATGTCAACTCTGTTTCCTGTTAGCTAGCCAATCTTCAATCCATGTCAATATGTTACGCTCTAACATATCTTTTAATTTCCACAATAACCTTTGATGAGGCTTTCTGGAAATCTAAGTACAGTACATCCACCGGTTCCCCTTTATTCACAGCAGCAGATGTGACTCCTTCAAAGAACTCCAATAAATTGGCTAAACATGATTTGCCTTTCACAAAACCATATTGACTGCCTGATTGCCTTGAACCTTTCTAAGTGTCTTACTATAACATCTTAAAAAAATATATGTTCATTGAGATTTTCCATTTGAAAAAAAATGCAACAAAGTTAAAATATAATACAGCACCCAAAGCAAGGAGGGTAAAAAGAAACTATACAGATTAACCTGCATGAGCACAGTGTGGAACAGGAGAACATCATCCCAATGGCTTAATACCATCACTCAGTGATCCAGCACAACCTTCTCTTCTTGGATTCCAGGCCACGTGGGAGCCAGGATCAGATTTGTCATACACTACCCACCTTTGCAAAGACAAAAGAAAATACATGAAAACCCAGATCTGCCAGGAGTTACAGGCATACTGCGTGATGCAACAGAACCCCAAACCCTGGTCCAAGGCAGAACAAAAATTATAATGCAAGGAGAGGCCTGGCAGCAATAACAGAATGTTCAGGTTATGGTCAGGCCCTCTGGGCCTCCGGAGGCAGAAAAGAAGGGGAAGAAGAGCGAAGAAACAGACCCACCCAGCTATCTCACCAAATGACAACACTCACCAGCGAAGAAGAGAACAGGCCACGTAATCAACCATAGTGAGGACCACCTCCCTAGGGGGAAACACAGGATATCCACTGAAGTACAAAACTTTTTTTTTTTTTTGTTGGCATTTTAAACAAGATTTATATTTTTAAATTCGCATTTGGTCAGTTTTGCAGACACAGTCTTCAAATGGATTTGTGGTTCCAGCTTTCCGGATGATGGGTCAAAGAGTTCTCATATTCAAAAGCTCAGGTCTGTGGAAGATGCTCAGGTCAAATCACACTTTCGGCTTGCTGACTTTCACATTTACATCTGCCGCTTTCTTGGCCTCTGCTTGGTGCTGAGGTTTGAGGGCAGCCCTCACCGCTTGTGCACATATTCGAGAGTACTGAATGTAACTCAAGCCGGCCTGCCTCCAGAACGGCACCATCTTCACCTCGCTCCTCTCGCCGCCTCGGCCAACTGAAGTACAAAACTTGACCCACCCGGACCCCTGTGCACCAGAGAGATAAGGAAACAAAACCCAGCTCCCCAGGAAGCTCCTCCCCATGCTCTCGGAGAGGGACATAATGAGCCCTTTGGAGTAACAGGATAACAGCCACAGAACCGTGGCCTGGCCTAGCCCAGCACCAACCGACACACAAAAAATACAATACACCAAGGGCCTCCAGCACGTCCCAAAGAGAAACCTGCACCCCAAAACAAAAAAAAGGGAGGGGTATCCTTAATCTCAGCAAGGACCGAACTAACTCTACCAGCCATATCCATCCACCCTTCACCCTACTCCAGCTCCACTTATGTTCTTCATACACGAGACAGGGATGACAAAAGTCACTCCCCTCCCCCCAACCACAAGGGTCGTATCATACAATTACCAGCAGGGGTAAAACTATGCACAAATCACACTTGGTATAATTGACTCCAAATGGCCTTACTAACACAGGATAACAGGAAAAGGATAATCAATGGCCCAGGTCATCATGCTCACATTTCACACTCCCTCCTCTTCAGGACAAAAAACAACAATAAAAAAAGTCAACAACATGACCAACAGGAAGTCACAATCAGGACTCTTGAAGAACCGCAGGGCAGATTGCAGGATAACGACATCTTCCATCTCGCACAAGAAAGCAAAGGCTAAGGCAGGATCGACGAGCTCTCTTCACGATCTCTCCAGGCCATTGGAGTGGGGCTGTCAGGAGAGGACAGGTCCCCAACTGGAGCTGTTCAAATTTGCTACTGGGTCTAGTATGTTAATGTCAAATATATTAATATATAATCTATATCACCAGCGATGCAAGATCACATGTCAGCAGAGCAGATAGTTCTATGTGGAGCCTCGGGCAGAGTCTGTATTGTAAACAGTTACTAATGTTTAATTGAAGTTAGAGCTTACCAACAGCCTTGTCTTCAGCATTATCTGTAAGTCCAGAACCACAGCTACCGCATCTAAGATCCACAACGATGATAACAGTCTGGTCCATGCCAGCACAGCATTCGGTCCCAATCAGAACAGATCTCGTGCTCCCTGCAGCATCCTGAAGTCACGGCTCACAGCTCCTTGGCAGGTTCTATTGGGCCAATCAGTTGACAGGAAGCCTGGGACTTTCCCTGAATCACGTCCCCTTCGTCCTAGGGACAACGTCTCCTTCATCCTAGGGCCAGTAGACGTTGGCCGTTGATCTGTCTCCATAAAGAAATCTGGCCTGCTTTCCTTTTTATTAATTTAAAGTGTCCAATTCTTTTTTCTTTCAATTAAGGGGCAACTTAGGGTGGCCAATCCACCTACCCTGCACATCATTGGGTTGTGGGGGTGAGACACACACGGGGAGAATGTGCAAACTCCACACGGACAGTGACCCTGGGGCCTGGATCGAACCTGGGTCCTCACGTTGGCCTGCTTTCCGGTGGTGGCGATGTGCTGACTAGTTGCACGAAAGCTGGCTCTCCTCAGGAAACTTTAATTCTGGCCCCTTTAGCCTATAAATCAACCACTAAACCGTTAACCCCCCCAGTACCCTCACCCGCAACAAAAAGTACCCTCACCCGCAACAAAAAGAATGACAGCCACCCAAGAAAATGCCCTCAAATCCGCCAAGAAACCAAAAAGATAGCAGGAGTGGTAAGAGCCAGGAGGCTGACACGAGGAATGAAGCCGAACAGAGCGCGGCAGACCGGGATCGCCGGCGCGATCACCAGCACCAACCCAGCCACCGATGGAACAATGGATGAAGCTCCTGTCACAGGAGCACCTAAAGCTGAGGGACTCCATCAAAGAGGACCTCATGGAGACCGTGCAGGTGGCCATAGCAATTCCTTTGGCTCTCTTCAAAGAGGCCCTGGAAAAGACGAATCAACGATTGGAAACTCAAGAAGAATGGGCTGGGAAGACAGCAGTAATGGACTAAAGGGACCATGAAAGATATTCTTTGTCTTTCCATGGCCAATCTATCCTTATTTATATGCCCAGGGCACACTCTGGAATGATCACCTGTGCATCCCAGGGGAGGGGGTAGGACAAATGGACACTGAAGTGGGAAGCAGTGGAGTGGGGAGTGAAGTAAAATGGGCCAAAGATAGGAGGGAAAGCTCCCAGGAGGAGATCCACTCGGCAAGCAGGTATCTGAGCTCAAGGAGGTAAGAAGAGAGGGTGGGGGTGTGGCCTAATAATGTTCAATAAGAGGATGAACTTTACAGCGACGAAGACGGTGACGGACCAAGGGGGGGGCAATATTTCATAGTTAGCGGTGTCCTGGAAGGGGCGACGGGGTACTGGTAAATGTTTCCCCATCCCAACTGGGATGACGCAGACTTTATAAAAAAGACTATGGCAGAAATCCCTGACCTAGACTCCCACCGACTCATTGGGTGGGGGGGACGACTTCAACCGTGTACAAATCCAGCCCCAAATCAACAAAACAATCGGGCATGAGAGAACTGAACACCTTTATGGAACAGATTGGGGTAGGGGGTGGGGTGAACTCATGGAGGTTCACAAAGTATACTCTTGCATCGACTTATTTGTAGTAGAGTGATTGCTGCTTCCAGGGATAGTAGGGGAGGAATATTCTGTTACAGCAATCTCCAACCATGCTTCGCACTACGTGGAATTGAGGTTGGAGACGGGCCGTGCCCAGTGCCCCCCCCATGGAGGCTGGACACAGCCCTCCTCACCGATAAGGCCTTCTGCAAGAAAATGTCACAAGCCATCAAGGGATACATAACCTGCAACCAGAACAGGGAGGTCTCACCCTCCATATTCTGGGAGCCACTGAAGGCAGTGATAAGGGGGGGAATAATCGCCTATAGGGCGCTTAGGGACAGAAAGGAGAGGGCAGCTAGGCAGTGACTGGTCGACTCCATATTGCATGTGGACCGACAATACTCCACGGCCCCGACCATGGAATTATTGGCGGAGAGGAGAAAAACTACAAATGGAATTTGACCTGCTCTCCACTGGGAAAGCAGTCAACCAACGGGGGAGACCTTGTACGAACATGGAGACAAGGCCAGCCGCCTGCTGACTCACCAGCTGAGGAAGCAGGCAGCCACAAGGGAAATAGGGCAGGTGAAAGACAAGAATCGTAGACTAGCCACGGCCCCGGAAAAGCTCAATGAGGCATTCACAACCTATTAATGGGGATTGTAAAGCTCCGAACCCCCGGAGGGGGACTCGAAGATGGAACAGTTCCTCGACGGTCTGGACAAACCAGTCATGGGCGAGGATAGAAAACAGGGACTTGAAGCACCACAAACATTGAGAGGCCATGGAAAGCATCAACTCCATGCAGTCAGGGAAGGTCAACTAAGACAACACTATGGATTGGCAGCAATGTCTGCCATGACCTCCATCTGAAAGAACCATAAATTCACTCTGGCGACACTTGACATCTCTTTCAAAAGCTGGGGACAGGATGAGGACACACAGACGATAGGGGGACCTATACATAGATGGCAGGATAGTGACCCTAGAGGGCAGCATGGTGGCCTAGTGGTTAGCACAGCTGCCTCACGACGCTGAGGTCCCAGGTTCGATCCCGGCTCTGGGTCACTGTCCGTGTGGAGTTTGCACATTCTCCCCGTGTCTGTGTGGGTTTCGCCCCCTCAACCCAAAAATGTGCAGAGTAGGTGGATTGGCCATGCTAAATTGCCCCTTAATTGGAAAAAATAATTGGGTAATCGAAATTTTTTTTAAAAAGGATAGTGACCCTAGGGGAACGAGATGTGATACATGCAACTGAGGAATTTCCTCCGCAAGGAGACTGCAACGTTCCCCCCACGACCAGGACACTTCCTACTGGACAGACTCCTAACTGTAGGGGAGCTAGGGGACAGTAACTGTGCTGACATGTACGGATGCCTATTGGAGGAGACAAGATCACCATTGACGAGACAAGGGAAAAATGGGAGGAAGAACTATGCATGGAAATGGGAAAGACTCTGTATCGAGGCACTGCACAAGGCAAACTTCACCTCCTTGTGCGCAGAGCTGAACCTAATGCAGCTTAAGGTGGTGCACAGGGTGCATTTGACAAGAACGCGGATGAGCGGGTTCTTCCCGGAGGTGGAAGGCAAATGCGAATGGTGCCAGGGAGCCCGGCCAACCATGCCCACATGTTCTGGTCATGTGCCAGATTTGTTGGGTACTAGACTGCATTTTACAAGGTCATATCCAGGGTTGTGGAGGTGAGGGTGGAGCCATGCCCCAAAATGATGGTCTTCGGGGTATCAGAAGAGATGGTCTTCACAGGGAAAGGGGCAGATGCCCTAGCCTTTGCCTCCCTGATCGCCCGCTGGAGAATCCTGCTAGTCTGAAGATCAGCAGCTCCACCTAAGGCCGCCGCGGACTGGCTGTCAGATCGAGCCACATTCCTCAAATTGGAAAAAATAAAATTCAGCATCAGAGGATCGGAAGAGGGCTTCTGATAAACATGGAAGCAATTTACCAACCTGTTTGAGTACCTGTTCATCACCAGCAACTAATGGAAGAGGGGAGGGGAGAGGGCGGGGGGACCAAAATAGACAAGGAGAAAGGGGGAGGGAGCAGGGTAGGGGGGACGGGATCTAAATAGGAGGAGGAGAGGACAGAACTCAGAACACAGGGGAAGTAGGGAGGAGGGGACAAAGGGGCATGGAGGAGGGGAGACAGGCCAGGAAGGATGCCCAAACAGCATCAGGAGGGGCACAGTGAGGGTGGGACCGCAAGCATCCCCCTTGGTATGTTCCTATATCTGGGAGCCACACATAAATAGTAGAACAGTGAGGCCAGATACCCGACCACCGGGGGCCTAAATCAAACAGGCCCCTCTCTCTCTCTCCCCGCCCCCCCCCCCCCCCCCCCCCCCCCGACACCTGCACATCGGTTTGCAACAAAATACGTCAACTCCCAGCCTGCACTGTCATGATATTCAAACACACACATCATGCTAGACACACCAACAGACAAATCAGAACACACACCACAACCAATCACAGACAAGGACAGGGACAGTATAAAAGGACAAACACGACACCTGGTGGCCAGTATTAGCTGGAGACCAGGACAAGGACAGACCTGTTACACTACACACTCAGGGAGACACCACGTGCAGAGTATCCAGACCGAATTGTATATAGAAGTTGAAATAAAATAGAGTTGTACCAAATACAACTGTGTTGGTTCATCTGTGCATCAGAGCACCCAACACCACATGGTACAGGAGTGGATCGATACCTGCCGGCATACCTCAGTGTACAGAGACAACCAGCAGCACCCAGGCAAGATGTTACAGCTCCCGGTTCCACAGCCGTTCCAGTGCCACGGCGATCTCCGCGAAAACTGGCGGCGATTCCGGCAAGCGTTTGAATTGTTCCTGGTGGCAGCTGAACTCAAAGACCTGGATGATAATGAAAAAATTGAATTTCTCCTCACCATCGCAGGTGCAAGAGCAAAAGAAATCTTCACAAGGTTCAGGTTCTTCAGGAGGCAACAAAGGTACGATTACCAGGCAGTCCTGGACATATTCTCCAAGTACTGTGAGGAAAACGCACTCCAATCGGCAAGTAAAGGTAAGAAAAGCGGCAGTACTCACCTCGTGGCCGGGATCCCAGAGGCCGAATTCCCAGAGGCCGAAATCCCAGGCCTGAGAGAGAGTTGGGTCGATGTCGGTGGCCATCTTGCAAAAGGTATCACGCAAGCACAGTTGCGCGAGCAGTGCGCAGAACCGGAAGTTTTGTTTGCGCATGCGTGAGACGCTGCTCATGCGCAGTCAAGAAAACGGCCATCGGTAAAGGAACAGCGATCTGAGCATGCGCAGTCGATTCCTACGTGCTACATGCCGAGCGTCAGGATGTCAGAGGCCCCAGACCGCACCAATTTAAAGGGGAAACGTCCCAAATCCAATTTAAAAGGGAAACATCCCAAATCAAAAAAACAAAAATCTGTTAAAGCTGTAAAACAACCTTCCCTCAACTGGAATGACAGCACATTGCCGCAAATTGACCCAGGAGATGAATTTGACCTCCGAAGAACCCTCCGACAAGCAGTTACCTACGCACAAGCCGATGATTCCGACCTCGAATACTTCGATACCGATCTTTACATTTTCTCTGGACCTCGCGAGCCCAATGACAGCTCCATGGTCCTAGACGACTACGACTCGGATGAACCTTTCGTGTGCACATTGGCGAACCTCACATTGAATCCGACGCAGATGCGGATTCATTTTTCGGATTTGAGGATCTTCAATCCAGCAGATATGACGTCCCAACTCATCAGTGCAGGATGATGCTGCAGCCTGACATTAACAGACAGGGAGCGCTGCAAGCCCACAGAGAGCGGCCTGCTGCCACACAGACCATGGTCCACGTCCCGCTCAGCGTTCCCGACTCTATCAAAGAAGACATGCAAGACTCCAGAGCGCAGTCCTTGCATGAACAAGAAGTGACTCCAGAGTCACAAGCCTCCACAGCGAGCTCGTGAACAGACTCCACAATTGCAAAAACGCAAGACTCCAGAGCACAGTCCTTGCACGAACAAGAAGTGACTCCAGTGTCACAAGCCTCCACAGCAAGCTCGTGGACAGACTCCACAATTGCAGAAACGCAAGACTCCAGAGCGCAGTCCTTGCACGAACAAGAAGTGACTCCAGTGTCACAAGCCTCCACAGAGAGCTCATGGACAGCCTCCAAGATAGAAGAAACGCTCGACTCCGATGCGCAGTCCTTGCAGGAACAAGACCATGAGGGTCTAGCAACCTCTCCTGACCAACCAGCGGCAGACGATGCAAGTCTGCCATGCTCACGTGAACAGCAAGAAGGCTATAACAGCCTACCATGCTCCACTGCACAGCAGCATGACCATGACGGTCTCTCATGCTACAATGAAGGGCACAGCGCTGATGACTGTTCAAGCCCAACTGAAGACAAGCCAAAGGAATCTCCTCTTCCAAGCCCGAAGGAAAAAGGTTTATGCGCTGACCTTCAGGATCAATATAGCCGAACAGAGATTAATAATGCTGCACGGTCACAGAAGGATGCTGAGGATTTGCTAAAGAAATTACTTGTATGTTTAACTTGCAAGGAGCAGACTGAGAATTGCCAGTGTTTTAGTACGGATAAAAAAAATGGACAAGACATTGATCCTCAGTTAATGGAAATAACACAACCTGAATCATACCTACAGCAGGGACAAATGTCTCCCTTCAACACAACACTGCAAAGTCCCAACTTCGGAGACCAGCAGTTAGTCAGTAATGACTCTTCAATCCTTGAGGGGAACATTAACTGCATTGAATCTATACACACTCCACTGATAAATGAGCAGAACATTGGAGCAAGAATCCTGAGGACACCGACATCGAGTAGCCAGATAAAGAACTTAAAACCCGCAGCAGTTTCAAGTGAACCAAGTGTGCTTTCCACTAATGGTGAAGATGCAGATAAGGTCGACCCGATTATCCATTGTACCACACTAACCCCAGTGATTAAGCAGTTATGTCTGGGGAGTATAATGTGGGCAATTGAGAACAGTAAAAGAGAGACTGTGACTATGCCAGTCCCAGCAAAATCAGACCCAGAGAATATGAAGGCATGTACATTAGACAAAGATACATATGAGGTAACTGAGAAGAAAATTGAAACGGAATGTTCTTTGGAAAATAGTACAATGTCGAAAGAAACATTGGATCCTACATTCGAGGCCATACATATGAGAGAACTTGAGGGTAATAAACAAGGTTCTGCAATGTCTGGGGGAAGATTTAAAATTCCAAAGAAGAAAAGCCCAAATGAAGGACAACGGCAAGACAATGACAGTCCACCGACATGGTTTGCACCACCAGATGAAAACTCTGACAATTTACCCAACCCTAGTGAACAGCAAGCTGCTAATGAGGATCTATCCACGGGATGTGAGACGAGTGACGACAGCATCCCACTTCCCATGCAAAAGGTGCAAGGTGACAGACCTCGCCTAGCGCGTACAGAGGCACTCGACGATCACGGTGGGACCACTGATGACTGCGGTGGCGCCGCACCACTTCCACCCTTGATGACTCGAGCCTCTCCACTGGTCGGTGCATTCCTGCATGTTCCGACTCCAGAAGTGCAGCTTCAGGGAATCTCGGCTGCCTCCAGTGAACCTGTTGGGACTCCGGACGGGGAGCATCGACGGAAGGCAGACCCGGACTCCAGATGGGGAGCAGCCAAGCGCTGACTCTGATTCGCGTACGCCAGACTTTGCTCCGGACGGGCAGTGTCGCGGCCTCGGTGATGGCACGCTCAGGGTGATGGCGGATGCCACGGCGACAGGGAATGGATCGCGTGGCAGTCACACTGGGTCGGCAGTGGCGACCAGCACCGGCGGTCCAAGACGGATACACCAATTCGCGCCATCGCCAGACGTTGATGCGAGCAACAATTCTCTCTCCAAGGCGACATGCTTCGACGTTTCTCTGCGGAGTCACCCTTCCAGCACAGCATGTGGCCGGAACCAGCGTGCACGGTCCCGGCCGACTTCAACATCTGGCACATTCATCGCCTTGCATGATATTAGTGATGGTGCCTCATCAATGGCAACGACCCATCGGCTACAAGATGCCGTCCAGCGGCACCACCACAAACATAAAAAGAAAAAAGACTCCACCTCGTTCCTGGTATGCCTGGCGGATGGTTTGGTGCGTAGGTGCAATCGGCGAGCCTTGCGCCGCCTTCCACGCTCGCAACTGAACCGTACACACACGCCGGATCCTCCACTGGTTCCCAAGGATGACTTCGTGGAGCTGCCACGGATCATGCCCCTTCCATCGCCACCCGTGGCCAGGCTTGCACATCAGCCGGTAGTTCTTGACCCACCCTTGAGGCGGTCAAGCCGAATTCGTCGCACACCTATTAGACTGGACTTATAACACTGCTCATACGTTTAAACGTTAAACACTGCTGTATTATAACCTATTGTTGTTTTATCATTCCAGATATCGTTTGACCGGACCAGCAGTCAAAGTTTTTTTGCATTCATGTTTTGTTACGGTACAACCTCATTAGCATGACGCTCCCGACATCGCCCCATGTATATAGTTACGTCGTATGCACATGCTGTAAATAACACACACACACACTCTTAGATGCACACACGACACGATTATATTTATAACCAAGTAGGCACATATCTTTGTAAAAAGGGGGGGATGTCATGATATTCAAACACACACATCATGATAGACGCACCAACAGACAAATCAGAACACACAACACCACAACCAATCACAGACAAGGACAGGGACAGCATAAAAGGACAAACACGACACCTGGTGGCCAGTATTAGCTGGAGACCAGGACAAGGACAGACCTGTTACACTACACACTCAGGGAGACACCACGTGCAGAGTATCCAGACCGAATTGTATATAGAAGTGAAATAAAATAGAGTTGTACCAAATACAACTGTGTTGGTTCATCTGTGCATCAGAGCACCCAACACCACATGCACTATATTTTGTACAATACATTCGCAATGGATCCCTTGTTATTTATACTTGCTTCTTGTATGTTTAAACACTAATGTAACAACACTGCTACTAGCCAAATGTAAATAACCAATAGAAAACCATGTTAAAAAGGGGCGGAGAGGGAGAAGGAAAGGGGGAAGGGGTTAGGTTGTGGGAGAGTGTAGGCTATGATTCAGGGGTCTATGTCTGTCCTGGTGTTTTATTATGTTTTGTTGTTTTGCACTATTATGTATTATATAAAATGAAAATCAGCCCCAATTCCAAATCCTCTCCCATCTGGAGCTACACTAAGGATGCCCGGTATAGGAATGACATTTCTTTTGGCCAATAATTTATTGTTGAATGGACCAGAGAGGACTCAGCGACTGTACAGTTTTGTCAATTTTATTGTGTAAATTTTGAAGTAAAAAATAAAATGGCAAAATGTCAATTTTTGCAAATCCACAGGACTGCTAAGTGCATATGTATATCTATACATTACCGTTCCAAGACTACACACCATATTACCATGTAACACTGCAAATTTCCCTTTTAAGGTCCAGTGCATAAGGTGTACATCTACATAAAACTATCATTCATTTGCAGAAAACCTTTAATTCTTGACAGAGTCCAGCGGTATATGGAGACTCAAAATGAGAGAAATGATAAGAGGTCAAGGACATATTCGACCACAAAAAGCAATTGTCTTGTATTCTGTTAAACAATCTGGAGTGTCCAACTTCACTTATTCTTGGTCCGCAGGATCAATAGGAAAGAACCAACTGTCAATTATGATGTCCAAACATTCTGACTGACTTTCTTTTGCAGTTTGTAAATGCAGAAAACTCTTTTGAAGCAACGTCTCTCTCAGTCCTTCGGATTCAATGTCTATGACAATGTTACAGATGTTACAGTATGGGGGCGGGTGGTAACAGCTGGATTAATGCTACCAGATCTCCTGTCATCCGTAACTCATTAATTTTTCAAGTCGTGTACGTAATAATCTTCCCCCCACCCCTGCCACATCATGACCCGTCAGCTAATAAAGTGCGTTATTACACATAAAAAAAGCAAGAGTTTTCTTTTAGAAAGAAAATAATTCAAGGCCAACTTTGGTTCGCAACCAGCTCAGCAGATACTTAGATGTGCAACCGTTCCGTATTCGAGCTTAACCACAACAATCCTTGGCTGACAGTTTCCCTTAGGACAGAGACCTGCTCAATACCATCGGGAAACACCATCCTGATCTGAGACGCTGGGCACGACTAGCATTTTGCTCTCAGGATGTGGGCCATTCTCCGGCCAAGGTCTGGTTTCCAAGCCTGGACAAAGCTCTTCATGTTGATGATCAGACGGCCACTGCGAATATCCTCATGCCCTGCTACGAGATACTCTGTACCTGTCAAAAGTGAAAGACATGGGTCAGTGCAGTACTCATCACTGGGAGAAGGATTAATGCTTCCTGGGCACGATTGAAGGAGTAAAATAAACTTCCTTCAATTGTTTATATGTCTTGAGGTGATATATCCGAATCATTAAATGGTTTCAAGAGGGATATAGATATATTTCTGATTAAAAAACAGGTTGAAGGGATATGGTGAATAACTAGGAAGGTGGGTTTGAGATCAGGAAGAGATCAACTATGATCTGATTGAATGGGGGAGCAGGCTTGAAGGGCTAAATTGCCTACTTCAGCTCCTAGTTCCTATCTTCTATATTAGCACGGATAGAGGATTTTCTAACTAACAAGAAACAGAGTTGGGATAAATGGATTGTTTACAAGTTGGCAAACTGGAACTGGAGGAGTGCCACAGGTTGCTGCTGTCTCAACTACTTACAATCTATATTAAAGACTTGGATGAAGGGTTCGAGGGTAATGTAAGCAATTCTGCTGAATACACAAAGATAATGGGTGGTATCTTTGGCAAAGTGTTAGGCTCAGACTGAAAACTGGCGTGTAGCACTCCAGTTGCACAGACCACTTTTCTCTCCCGATATTGAGCCTCGTTGAAAAAAGAGTGGGCGTGGTTTACGCTGTCACTCCGGCAAAGGGGGAAGGGCTTGGATTTTGGTCCTGGCACAACCCTGGCTCCTAGATTCTCCTGCCATCTGGGAAACTCAGTGTGAAAGGCAAGTTCGAATTAGCAATGTAGAAAACTCAAGCCAAATTGAGACGGAACCATCAGACACAAAATTCACTGTATGTATGAAGTCCTGTGATGATAAGAGAATAATTAATGCAACATTTTTCTTAAAGCTTTGAAATCATTTTTCCTTGGACTTTATCCCTTCTGTCAGTTCTTGCCATTATAAAGCTTATGTTCACATTTATATAGACAATTTTGTAATCAAACCCCCATGCAGTGCCACCTCTTGGTGTGAGAGTGTAATAGCAATGTGACAGGTTTACACAGGCAGGTTCCATTAGAAACGTGGATTTAGACATCAGAAACTAAGGTCAGGATGTTTGACTGAAGGGCAGCACGGTGGCACAGTGGTTAGCACTGCTGCCTCACGGCGCTGAGGACCCAGGTTTGATCCCGGACCCAGGTCACTGTCCATGTGATGTTTGCATATTCTCCCCATGACGGGAACCTGCTATTTCTGATAAGTAAAAGGGTCATTAATTTAGCCATTTTAATGTAAATACTAAAGCCCAGTTTAAAATCCATTTCAAAATGGATTTCATCATAAAACGTCAAGCATAACTTAGATTACAAAAACACACAGCTTGCAGCAAGAAAGCACAGAATTTGAAACACCTAAAGGCTAGCTAAAGCAAATGCAACATTTTACTGAAAAGTTAAATTGACATTATAAACTGTCCATTGTTCTTTAAAAAAAATTTTTAAAAAAAAAATTCTCCTCCATTTTCACATTTTCTCCCACATTTACATCCATCAACAATAAACAATAATCAGCAAGATATGTCAGTCCCCATAATAGCAACAACGATCCCATCTACCCACCAACCCCCAAACCTCAACCCGCATGTTTACATGAACAAATTACAAAAATAAATCAGGGATTACCCGTAGTCACCCTTAATCTTACACAGCTCCCACCCCCCCACCCCTCCACCCCAGGCCTCCAGCTCCTCCCGTCCACTGCCTCTTGTAAAACTCCTCCCCCTACCCTCGGTTCCTTCCCCCCCAACTTTCCACCCCGGCTAGACCACTCGGACCCTGTTCTGCCAGGCTCCGATAGCCGCAGCCCCTCCCCCACCTCACTCCCACTCACTGGCCGGCACACACCGGCCAGCGTGGAGGCCCCCTCCCGGCCTCAATATGGGAGAACAGAGTAATAGGACCAGCTCGGAGCAGTTGCGGCCTGTGCGAAAAGCTACTTCCAGTGGGGCTTGGGAGGTGTGGGAAGTGTGCATCGCTGCTTCCAGGGTGGACTCAGTCTGTTTAGCAGGAGGCATTCTAAGACCTTATATATCATTGAGAGCAGAGCGATGGGGTGGTAGCTGAGGGGCTCCCCTGTCTTGGTATTCCCATTTTCTGGGATTGGTGCCAGCTGTTTGGAATGGTGCCTATGCTGTGGAAGTTGATAAACATTCTTCGGGTATTCTGGGTAAATCTAATTGACTCCTGCTGCTGTGCCTGACTTGGTTGCCATCAGGGCACTATCCATTTTCTCTCTGGGCACTGTCCACTTCCTCCCATGGGCACTGTCCATTTCCTCCTGTGGGCACTGTCCACTTCCTCCTGTGGCCACTGTCCACTTGCTCTCATGGGCACTGTCCACTTGCTCTCATGTGTAAGGGTCTGAGGAGACTATTTGCTCTGTGGCAGTTTGAGAGGCGGCTTGAGGACTGTTTTTACTGTCAGTTTATCTTCCCAGCTGGCTGGTATTTCTGTGTTTATACGGGGTTGTGGAGTGATGTCACCAGCATTGACCCTGGGCTGCTGCTGCTGCCTGGCGACGGACGGGTTTCTCTGCCTTCCGGCTTGAATGCGTTAAGTTCATCTTCTCCACAGTTTGCCACCATTTCATGAAGGCGTCCATCATCAAGGAGCTTGAGGAATGCTGCTGATACTTCGGAGTCTTCATTATCCCTGTATTCTTCCAGATGTTCACTTTCGGGGACTAAGAGGGGATGGAGTTTTTCTGAAACCCAAGGGAACAAATGTGGTGTCTCCCAGTTTGAGAAGTTGAGCAAAGTGGGTGCAGTTTCCAGGAAGAAGTGGGATCTGGTTAATGGTGGTTTCTATGTATTTTCTGTCCTTCCGCAGATTACAGTGAGGAAAGATGTGGTTTTGTTCTGGGTTTATGGATGGTAGTTCGAGGCTGACGTGAATGAGGGTTGCCAATGTTGGGAGTGGGGAGGGGAGGTGTCAGTGGGCAGCACTCGTCAGGAGTGCATTAGCGTTGGCCATTACTGCTCTGGGTCGTGAATCAAAGGTCAGTGAGTAGTCCTTCTTCCACTTGGCAGAATGATTGTACCAGGCTGCATATAGGCCCAGTCCACAGTTATTCACCAGCACCGACTGCCACGTGTGATGTTGGCTGTTGAAGGTACCCCGTAGGGCATCAGCATGACACACAGCTTCACTCGCCCTGCTCTAACCCCACCTTGCTCAGGAGCCGCCCCACAAACATGTTCGCCATCCACCTCCGGGAAGGCATGAGGATTATTTCAGGGATGCTGAGACTAACACAACTCGAGTGTTTTCTGTGTTAGCACATATTGAATCTCTTGCTGACCGCAGGAAGACGATCCTCCATAAAGAGTACCAAGGGCTGACAGCCGCTGACACAGGACCAAAAACAGAATCTCAGGAATCCCCAAATCCCTACTGGAACACACTCCACATCGTACAAACTGATGCAGTCGGCTACCGCCTCTGCCCCTCCCCCACCTGCCCGATGGCGGATTTCTGGTTGATTGCAAACAGTAATGCACCCACAACCTCGGCAAAGGAGCCGAGTGGTGAAGTCCCAGGTTTCAACCAAACTCTGACACCCCTCAACCACTTGAGGGCGGCTCAGGGAAGATTTGTCCACTTGGCCCACAGGTGGAACGTGAGGAATGGCCCAAATGATGACTGCGGCCATCCAAATCAGGTCATCACCCACAGAGTGAGCTCCTGTCCCGGAGATCCATTCCTGGTGGCATCATAACCATTCACTGTGGCAGCTGAAGCCATTGACTGGATTGTTAACCACAACATAAAATGATAGCTGCTTTCTCTAAGCATTCAAATAACAAATTCCTAAATGGATTTGGACTTATTTTAAAATATTCTGGATTCCCCTATCAAGAGGAAATAGTTTCACTTTAGCGACTTAATTTAATTCTTTTCTATTTAAGTACTTTGAGAGCAGCACGGTAGCACAAGTGGATAGCACTGTGGCTTGACAGCGCCAAGGTCCCAGGTTCGATCCCGGCTCTGGGTCACTGTCTGTGCGGAGTCTGCACGTTCTCCCCGTGTGTGCGTGGGTTTCCTCCGGGTGCTCCGGTTTCCTCCCACAGTCCAAAGACGTGCAGGTTAGGTGGATTGGCCATGATAAATTGCCCTTCGTGACCAAAAAGGTTAGGAGGAATGAAATTAAATTAAATTAAAATCGCTTATTGTCACAAGGCGGCTTCAAATGAAGTTACTGTGAAAAGCCCCTAGTCGCCACATTCCGGCACCTGTTCGGGAAGGTTGGTATGGGAATTGAACCATGCTGCTGGCCTGCCTTGGTCTGCTTTCAAAGCCAGCGATTTAGCCCTGTGCTAAACCAGCCCCATAGTTATTGGGTTACGGGGATAGGGTGGAAGTGAGGGCTTAAGTGAGTCGGCGCAGACTCGATGGGCCGAATGGCCTCCTTCTGCACTGTCTGTTCTATGTTCTGGGTCACTGTCCGTGTGGAGTTTGCACATTCTCCCTGTTTGCATGGGTTTCGCCCCCACAACCCAAAGATGTGCAGGATAAGTGGATTGGCCACGCTAAATTACCCCTTAATTGGAAAAAATGAATTGGGTACTCTAAATTTTAAAAAAAATGTAAGTACTTTGATTAGATCACTCCTCAATCTTTGTGCAGTGGGCTTGAAAGGCCGAATGGCCTCCTCCTGCTCCTATTTCTTATGTTATAAACATTAAGGAATACAAGACAACCTTAATCTACATTCATAATACAACCCTTTGAATCCTGGTAAATCTACACTACGCCCTTAACATGACCAATATAACCATCCTGAGGTACTGAGCCTAGAGCGGTTACACCAAACAGGATCTGACCCAGGCCTTTGTGATGAATGTGGAAATTATTCTATATCGTATTTTATATCTGTTGCAGTAATGTTTTTAAAAGCCTGGGTTAAGATATATATTTGTTGCAGTAATATTATTGAAAAATCTAGGTTAAGATACCCCTGTGCTACCGAGGCTGCACAGCGGCATGGTAGCATAGGGGTTAGCTCCGTGCTTCACAGCTCCAGGGTCCCAGGTTCGATTCCCGGCTTGGGTCACTGTCAATGCGGAGGCTGCACGTTCTCCCCGTGAATGCGAGGGTTTCCTCCGGCTGCTCCGGTTTCCTCCCACAGTCCAAAGATGTGCAGGCCATGTTAAATTGCCCTTAGTGTCCAAAAATAAAGTTAGGTTGGATTGCTGGGTTACGGGGATGGGATGGAGGTGTGGGCTTGGAAGGGGGTGCTCTTTCCAGGGCCCAGTGCAGATTTGATAGGCCAAATGGCCTCCTTCTGCATTGTAGATTCTATGACTGTGTGCCTGCTAAAGCTGTAGTTAGGGAATCATAAAACATGAGGTCATGATTGATTCCAACCACTTATTTGGTTACAGATAAAGGGATAATGGAACATTATTATGATTGTTGGAGATTCCCTGGAGAGCAGATCATTTATAAGGGGTTGTATTTAGTCCCAGCTAAGCAGGTCATGTGACATCTTAGTGGGATACAGATGATGTAATTAATGGGAGGAGCCCGGTCTGTCTGTAGTTTTGCAATGCAGTATAGGATTTTAAGTTGAATAGCAGTTTTGCCAAATGCTGTTAGGTTGAGCAGAAGTGTACTGGATCTGCTCTTGAAACAAACTCTCTTCAAAGGTCTGCACAGCTGAGCAAGTAAACATGTTTTGTTAACTTTATTTATAAGTGACATTTGAACTGTATTGGGTTGTTTAATTGGAGTTAGCAGCAGGTATAAATAGTAAGCGTAAGATTTTCCTTGTGTTTAAGAATTGTTTAACTATAATTGTAAAGCTATTTTCCTTGATGTTAATGTGGTTAATTCCGTGTTTAAATTAAAGATTGTTTTCACAAAGATCCCTATTGGTCCGAGTCATCACTCGTGGGGTGAAGTTTTACAAATAGAAAAATTATTTGGAGTTCTCGTCTGATATCCTAACAAATGTTGGGGTCTGGTCTGGTATCCTAACACCTTGTACAACTGAAGCATCAGTCTCTGCCCATGGTATTCCTGGCTCCTAAAGATAAAGGCCAACATTTCATTAAGCTTCTGGATCTTGTTTTTTTTACTATTAATTTAGAGTACCAAATTATTTTATTTTCAATTAAGGGGCAATTCAGTGTGGTCAATTCATCGACCCTTCATATCTTTTTGAGTTGTGGGGTGAGACCCACGTAGACATGGGGAGAATGTGCAAACTCCACACGAACAGTGACCCGGGGCCGGGATCGAACCTGGATCCTCCCCGTGGTAGATCGTGGGTTTTTTTGCATTAGCTTTTAGTGATTTATGTGCGTTGGGATTCCTAAATCCACCACAGCTCCTAGGCTCTCACTATTGAGACAATAACACAAATGGTTGGTATAGTACAGAGACATTCTTTTATCATCAGGTTAAGTGGATTAGCCATGCTAAATTGCCTCTTAGTGTCCAAAGTTGTGCAGGTTGGGGGAATGGCCATGATCAATGCGTGGGGCTACGGGGATAGGGTGGGGGAGTGCGACCAGGTAGAATGCTCTTTCAGGGGGTCGGTGCAAACTCAATGGGCTGATTGGCCTCCCCCCCTGCACTGCAGGGATGAAGGCTGATTACAGTGCAGCCCTGTTGCCTTTGCTGCCAGTCCGTAATTGTGAGTTCATTTGTATTGGGTTGGGCAATGAGTATTCAGCAGGTGGTGATATGTTTGTGTTGTGTTTGCTGTTGTCGATGTGTTTCTTACCAGGGTTTAGAACTGGGCATGTACAGCCTCGGTTTGTCCAGGATTCTGGGTACAGCACCCGCTTGCCCCGGTGAATCTTTAACTTTGTCAGTTTCAACACCTTCTTGACCTTAACATTGACCTCTGCATGCGACCCTCTGTCATGTGCTGAGAGAATCTTGACTCTTAGGACTGAGGCATAGGAAGGAAAGAAAGAGACAATCATTCAACCAGCTCACATGAAGGACAATAAAATGCTACAGAATAACCAGCTTTGCACAGGGGGTGTATAATTTGGAAAATTGGCGAACTGGAATAATTTCAGGGCCGTCGGCGCAGCTCGAGATTTGAAGGGTGATTTAAGAAGCTATTCAATTGGATTACTCTTGTTGATTATTCCTGAGTGTCCATCATTTCTGATATAATTCATGCTATTTATGAGTGAGAAAAGGAAGTGACTATACTGATGTTCATTAGGAAAAATGTGCATTTACATAGCAAACCTCAGAACCTCCCTAAGCGTTTTGCAGCCAGTAAAGTCCTTTTGAAATGTATTCATCGTTATAACGTACACAAACGTGGTATCCAATTCATGCACAGCAAGATCCCACAATCTACTAAAACAGATAACCTGGGATAAAAACAGGAAACAAGTTTGCTCTTTTAATGGTGCTGTGGGATTGTTATATCCAAATAGGAAGTCAGACACAGCCTTAGCATAAAAGGCAGCACCTGTAACAGAGCAGCACTCCCTCAGACTGTACCTCCAACAATGCAGACCTGCCTCAGACTGTACACCAACAATGCAGAACTCCCTTAGTTCTGTCCCTCCAACAATGCAGAACCTCCTCAGTACTGACCCTCTGACAGTGCAGCTCTCCCTCAGTACTGTACCTCTGACAGGGCAGCTCTCCCTCAGTACTGTACCTCTGACAATGCACCTCTCCCTCCGTACTGATCCGCTGACAGTGCAGCTCTCCCTCATTACTGCCCCTCTGAATGTGCAGTGCTCTCTCCCTCAGTACTGACCCTCCGACAGTGCAGCACTCGCTCATTACTGACCATCTGACAGTGCAGCTCTCTCTCAATACTGACCCGTTGACAGTGCAGCTCTCCCTCAGTACTGACTGTTCAACAGTGCAACACTCCCTCAGTACTGACCCTTTGACAGTGCAGCACTCACTCATTACTGTCCCTCTGACAGTGCAGCACCCCCTCAGTACTGACCCTCCGACAATGCAGCACTCCCTCAATACTGACTTCTTGACAGTCCAGCACTGCCTCTGTACTGACCCTCCAACAGTGCAGCCCCTCAGTACTGACCACCCAACAGTGCAGCAACCCCTCAGTGCTAACCCTTTGACAGTGCAGCAATCCTTCAGTACTAACCCTTTGACAGTGCAGCTCTCCCTCATTACTGACCCTACGACAGTGCATCACTCACTCATTACTGACCCTCCGACAGTGCAGCACCCACTCATTACTGACCCGCAGACAGTGCAGTACTCGCTCATTACTGACCCTCTGACAGTGCAGCTCTCTCTCAATACTGACCCGTTGACAGTGCAGCTCTCCCTCAGTACTGACCACCCAACAGTGCAGCAACCCCTCAGTACTAACCCTTTGACAGTGCAGCAATCCTTCAGTACTAACCCTTTGACAGTGCAGCTGTCCCTCAGTACTGACCCTCTGACAGTGCAGCACTCCCTCAGTACTGACCCTCTGACAGTGCAGCACTCCCTCAGTACTGACCCTCCGACAGTGCAGCACTCCCTTAGCACTGACCCTCCGACAGTGCAGCACCCACTCATTACTGACCCGCAGACAGTGCAGCACTCGCTCATTACTGACCCTCTGACAGTGCAGCTCTCCCTCAGTACTGACCCGTTGACAGTGCAGCTCTCCCTCAGTACTGACCGTTCAACAGTGCAGCACCCACTCATCACTGACGCTCTGACAGTGCAGCTCTCCCTCATTACTGAAACTCTGACAGTGCAGCTCTCCCTCAGTACAGACCCTCTGACAGTGCAAAATTGCCTCAGTACTGACCCTCTTGACAGTGCAGCGCTCCCTCAGTACCGACCCTCTGACAGTGCAGCTCTCCTCATCACTGACGCTCTAACAGTGCAGTGCTCCCTCAGTACCGACCCTCTGACAGTGCAGCTCTCCTCATTACTGATGCTCTGACAGTGCAGTGCTCCCTCAGTACTGATCCTCTGACAGTGCAGCGCGCCCTCATTACTGACCCGCCGACAGTGCAGCACTCGCTCATTACTGACCCTCTGACAGTGTAGCAATCCCTCAGTACTGACCCTCCGACAGTGCAGCACCCACTCATTACTGACCCGCAGACAGTGCAGCTCTCTCTCAATACTGACCCGTTGACAGTGCAGCTCTCCCTCAGTACTGACCGTTCAACAGTGCAGCACCCACTCATCACTGATGCTCTGACAGTGCAGCTCTCTCAATACCGACCCGTTGACAGTGCAGCTCTCCCTCAGTACTGACCGTTCAACAGTGCAGCACCCACTCATCACTGACGCTTTGACAGTGCAGCTCTCCCTCATTACTGAAACTCTGACAGTGCAGCTCTCCCTCAGTACAGACCCTCTGACAGTGCAAAATTGCCTCAGTACTGACCCTCTTGACAGTGCAGCGCTCCCTCAGTACTGACCCTCTGACAGTGCAGCATTCCCTCAGTACTGACCCTCTGACAGTGCAGCACTCCCTCAGTACTGACCCTCTGACAGTGCAGCACTCCCTCAGTACTGACCCTTTGACAGTGCGGCACTCCCACAGTACTGACCCTCCGACAGTGCAGCACTCCCACAGTACTGACCCTCTGACAGTGCGGCACTCCCTCAGTACTGACCCTCTGACAGTGCAGCACTCCCTCAGTACTGACCCTTTGACAGTGCAGAACTGCCTCAGTACTGACCCGCCGACAGTGCAGCTCTCCTCATGACTGATGCTCTGACAGTGCAGTGCTCCCTCATTACTGACCCGCCGACAGTGCAGCACTCGCTCATTACTGACCCTCTGACAGTGCAGCACTCCCTCAGTACTGACCCTCCGACAGTGCAGCACCCACTCATTACTGACCCGCAGACAGTGCAGCACTCGCTCATTACTGATCCTCTGACAGTGCAGCTCTCTCTCAATACTGACCCGTGGACAGTGCAGCTCTCCCTCAGTACTGACCGTTCAACCGTTCAACAGTGCAGCACCCACTCATCACTGACGCACTGACAGTGCAGCTCTCCCTCATTACTGAAACTCTGACAGTGCAGCTCTCCCTCAGTACAGACCCTCTGACAATGCAGAATTGCCTCAGTACTGACCATCCGACAGTGCAGCGCTCCCTCAGTACTGACCCTCTGACAGTGCAGCGCACCCTCAGTACTGACCCTCTGACAGTGCAGCACTCTCTCAGTACTGATCCTGTGACAGTGCAGTGCTCCCTCAGTACTGATCCTCCGACAGTGCAGCTCTCCTCATGACTGATGCTCTGACAGTGCAGTGCTCCCTCATTACTGACCCGCCGACAGTACAGCACTCGCTCATTACTGACCCTCTGACAGTGCAGCACTCCCTCAGTACAGACCCTCTGACAGTGCAAAATTGCCTCAGTACTGACCCTCTTGACAGTGCAGCGCTCCCTCAGTACTGACCCTCTGACAGTGCAGCATTCCCTCAGTACTGACCCTCTGACAGTGCAGCACTCCCTCAGTACTGACCCTCTGACAGTGCAGCTCTCCCTCAGTACAGACCCTCTGACAGTGCAAAATTGCCTCAGTACTGACCCTCTTGACAGTGCAGCGCTCCCTCAGTACTGACCCTCTGACAGTGCAGCATTCCCTCAGTACTGACCCTCTGACAGTGCAGCACTCCCTCAGTACTGACCCTCTGACAGTGCAGCACTCCCTCAGTACTGACCCTTTGACAGTGCAGAACTGCCTCAGTACTGACCCTCTGACAGTGCAGCTCTCCTCATGACTGATGCTCTGACAGTGCAGTGCTCCCTCATTACTGACCCACCGACAGTGCAGCACTCGCTCATTACTGACCCTCTGACAGTGCAGCACTCCCTCAGTACTGACCCTCCGACAGTGCAGCACCCACTCATTACTGACCCGCAGACAGTGCAGCACTCGCTCATTACTGATCCTCTGACAGTGCAGCTCTCTCTCAATACTGACCCGTTGACAGTGCAGCTCTCCCTCAGTACTGACCGTTCAACCGTTCAACAGTGCAGCACCCACTCATCACTGATGCTCTGACAGTGCAGCTCTCCCTCATTACTGAAACTCTGACAGTGCAGCTCTCCCTCAGTACAGACCCTCTGACAATGCAGAATTGCCTCAGTACTGACCATCCGACAGTGCAGCGCTCCCTCAGTACTGACCCTCTGACAGTGCAGCGCACCCTCAGTACTGACCCTCTGACAGTGCAGCACTCTCTCAGTACTGATCCTGTGACAGTGCAGTGCTCCCTCAGTACTGATCCTCTGACAGTGCAGCGCTCCCTCAGTACTGACTCTCCGACAGTGCAGTTCTCGCTCATGACTGACCTTCCGACATTTCAGCACTCCCTCATTGGTGACCAGCCGACAGTGCACTCTCCCTCATTACTGACCGCCTACAGTGCAGCCCTCAATCATTACTGACCCTCTGACAGTGCAGCAATCCCTCAGTCCTGGTCCTCCGACAGTGTCGCACTCACTCATAACTGATGCTCTGACAGTGCAGCGCTCTCTTGGTTCTGACCCTCTGACAGTGCAGCACTCCCTGATTACTGACTCGCCGACAGTGCAGCACTGGCTCTATACTGACCCTCCGACAGTGCAGCAATCCCACAGTACTAACCCTCTGACAGTGCTGCAACCCCTCAGTACTGACCCGCCAACAGTGCAGCACTTGCTCATTACTAACCCGCCGATAGTGCAGCAATTCCTCATTACTGACCATCTGACAGTGCAGCACTCCCTCGGTACTGACCCTCTGACAGTGCAGCACTCGCTCATTACTGACCCTCTGACAGTGCAGCACTCGCTCATTACTGACCCTCTGACAGTGCAGCACTCGCTCATTACTGACCCTCCGACAGTGCAGCAATCCCACAGTACTAACCCTTTGACAGTGCTGCAACCCCTCAGTACTGACCCTCCAACGGTGCAGCAATCCCTCATTACTGACCCTCTGACAAGTGCAGCTCTCCCTCATTACTGATGCTCTGACAGTGCAGCACTCCCTCAGTACTGACCCTCTGACAGTGCAGCACTCGCTCATTACTGACCCTCTGACAATGCAGCACTCCCTCATTACTGATGCCCTGACAGTGCAACGCTCCCTCAGTACTGACCCTCTGAGAGTGCAGCACTCCCTCAGTACTGGCTCTCCGACAGTGCAGCACTCCCTCAGTACTGACCCTCTGACAGTGCAGCACTCCCTCAGTTCTGACCCTCCGACAGTGCAGCACCCTCTCAGTACTGACCCTCTGACAAGTGCAGCGCTCCCTCATTACTGATGCCCTGACAGTGCAACGCTCCCTCAGTACTGACCCTCCGGCAGTGCTGCATTCGGTCATGACTGACCCTCCGACAGTGCAGCACGCCCTCAGTACTGACCCTCTGACAGTGCAGCTCTCCCTCAGTACTGACCGTTCAACAGTGCAACACTCCCTCAGTACTGACCCTCTGACAGATTATCATAGATTATCATAGAATTTACAGTGCAGAAGGAGGCCATTCGGCCCATTGAGTCTGCACCAGCTCTTGGAAAGTGCACCCTACCCAAGGTCAACACCTCCACCCTATCCCCATAACCCAGTAACCCCACCCATCACTAAGGGCAAATTTGGACACTAAGGGCAATTTATCAGGTCCAATCCACCTAACCTGCACATCTTTGGACTGTGGGAGGAAACTGGAGCACCCGGAGGAAACCCACGCGTGCAGCACTCGCTCATTACTGAACCTCTAACAGTGCAGCAGTCGCTCATTACAGATCCGCTGACAGTGCAACACTCATTCATTGCTGGCCCTCTGACAGTGCAAGGCTCTCCCCCATTACTAACCCTCTGACAGTGCAGCACTCGCTCATTACTGAACCTCTGACAGTGCAGCACTCGCTGATTACTGAACCTCTGACAGTGCAGCACTCGTTCATTACTGACCCTCCAGCCATGCATTTCTCCCTCCTTAGTGACCCTCTGACAGTGCAGCGCTCCCTCAGTACTGACCCTCTGACAGTGCAACCACTCCCTCAGTTCTGACCCTCCGCCAGTGCAGCACTCACTCATTATTGACTCTCTGACATTGCAGCTCTCTCTCAATACTGACCCGTTGACAGTGCAGCTCTCCCTCAGTACTGACCATTCAACACTGGAACACTCCCTCAGTACTGACCCTCTGACAGTGCAGCACTCGTTCATTACTGACCCTCTGATAGTGCAGCACTCCCTTAATACTGACCCTCTGACAAGTGCAGCACTCCCTGATTACTGATGCTCTGACAGTGCAGCACTCGCTCATTACTGACCCTCTGACAATGCAGCACTCCCTCATTACTGATGCCCTGACAGTGCAACGCTCCCTCAGTACTGACCCTCTGAGAGTGCAGCACTCCCTCAGTACTGGCTCTCCGAAAGTGCAGCACTCCCTCAGTTCTGACCCTTCGACAGTGCAGCACCCTCTCAGTACTGACCCTCTGACAAGTGCAGCGCTCCCTCATTACTGATGCCCTGACAGTGCAACGCTCCCTCAGTACTGACCCTCCGGCAGTGCTGCATTCGGTCATGACTGACCCTCCGACAGTGCAGCACTCCCTCAGTACTGACTCTCTGACAGTGCAGCACTCCCTCAGTACTGACCCTCTGACAGTGCAGCACTCCCTCAGTTCTGACCCTCCGACAGTGCAGCACTCGCTCATTACTGACCCTCTGACAGTGCAGCTCTCTCTCAATACTGACCCGCTGACAGTGCAGCTCTCCCTCAGTACTGACCGTTCAACAGTGCAACAATCCCTCAGTACTGACCCTCTGACAGATTATCATAGATTATCATAGAATTTACAGGGCAGAAGGAGGCCATTCGGCCCATTGAGTCTGCACCAGCTCTTGGAAAGTGAACCCTACCCAAGGTCAACACCTCCACCCTATCCCCATAACCCAGTAACCCCACCCATCACTAAGGGCAAATTTGGACACTAAGGGCAATTTATCAGGTCCAATCCACCTAACCTGCACATCTTTGGACTGTGGGAGGAAACTGGAGCACCCGGAGGAAACCCACGTGTGCAGCACTCGCTCATTACTGAACCTCTGACAGTGCAGCAGTCGCTCATTACAGATCCGCTGACAGTGCAACACTCATTCATTGCTGGCCCTCTGACAGTGCAAGGCTCTCCCCCATTACTAACCCTCTGACAGTGCAGCACTCGCTCATTACTGAACCTCTGACAGTGCAGCACTCGCTGATTACTGAACCTCTGACAGTGCAGCACTCATTCATTACTGACCCTCCAGCCATGCATTTCTCCCTCCTTACTGACCCTCTGACAGAGCAGCGCTCCCTCATTAGTGACCAGCCGACAGTGCACTCTCCCTCATTACTGACGCTCTGATAGCGCAGCTCTCCCTCAGTACTGAGCCTCCGACAGTGCAGCACTCCCCCATTACTAACCCTCTGACAGTGCAGCTCTCCCTCAGTACTGACCCTCTGACAGTGCAGCACTCGCTCATTACTGAACCTCTGACAGTGCAGCACTCGTTCATTACTGACCCTCCAGCCATGCATTTCTCCCTCCTTACTGACCCTCTGACAGAGCAGCGCTCCCTCATTAGTGACCAGCCGACAGTGCACTCTCCCTCATTACTGACGCTCTGATAGCGCAGCTCTCCCTCAGTACTGAGCCTCCGACAGTGCAGCACTCCCCCATTACTAACCCTCTGACAGTGCAGCTCTCCCTCAGTACTGACCCTCTGACAGTGCAGCACTCCCTCCTTACTGACCCTCTGACAGTGCAGCGCTCCCTCAGTACTGACCCTCTGACAGTGCAACCACTCCCTCAGTTCTGACCCTCCACCAGTGCAGCACTCACTCATTATTGACCCTCTGACATTGCAGCTCTCTCTCAATACTGACCCGTTGACAGTGCAGCTCTCCCTCAGTACTGACCATTCAACACTGCAACACTCCCTCAGTACTGACCCTCTGACAGTGCAGCACTCACTCAGTACAAACCCTTTGACAGTGCAGCAGCCCCTCAGTACTGACCACCCAACAGGGCAGCACTCCCTCAGTACTGACCATTCAACACTGCAACACTCCCTCAGTACTGACCCTCCAACAGTGCAGCAATCCCTCAGTACAAACCCTTTGACAGTGCAGCAGCCCCTCAGTACTGACCACCCAACAGGGCAGCAACCCCTCAGTACTAACCGTCCAACAGTGCAGCAATGCCTCAGTACTAACCCTTTGACAGTGCAGCAACCCCTCAGTACTGAGCATCCAACAGTGCAGCAATCCCTCTGACTGACCCTCTGACAGTGCAGCTCTCCCTCATTACTGACCTACGACAGTGCATCACTCACTCATTACTGACCCTCTGACAATGCAGCACTCGCTCATGACTGACCCTCTGTCAGTCCTCATTCGCTCATTTCTGACGCTCTGACAGTGCAGCATTCCCTCAGTACTGACCCTGCGACAGTGCACCACTCCCTCAATTCTGACCCGCCAACAGTGCAGCACTCGCTCATTACCGACCCTCTGACAGTGCAGCACCGACTCATTACTGACCCGCAGACAGTGCAGCACTCGCTCATTACTGACCCTCTGACAGTGCAGCTCTCTCTCATTACTGACCCGTTGACAGTGCAGCACTCCCTCAGTACTGACCGTTCAACAGTGCAGCACCCACTCATCACTGATGTTCTGACAGTGCAGCACTCCCTCAGTACTGATCCTCTGACAGTGCAGCTCTCCTCATTACTGATGCTCTGACAGTGCAATGCTCCCTCAGTACTGATCCTCTGACAGTGCAGCGCTCCCTCAGTACTGACTCTCCGACAGTGCAGTTCTCGCTCATGACTGACCTTCCGACATTTCAGCACTCCCTCATTAGTGACCAGCCGACAGTGCACTCTCCCTCATTACTGACGCTCTGATAGCGCAGCTCTCCCTCAGTACTGAGCCTCCGACAGTGCAGCACTCCCCCATTACTAACCCTCTGACAGTGCAGCTCTCCCTCAGTACTGACCCTCTGACAGTGCAGCACTCGCTCATTACTGAACCTCTGACAGTGCAGCACTCGTTCATTACTGACCCTCCAGCCATGCATTTCTCCCTCCTTACTGACCCTCCGACAGTGCAGCTCTCCCTCAGTACTGACCCTCTGACAGTGCAACCACTCCCTCAGTTCTGACCCTCCGCCAGTGCAGCACTCACTCATTATTGACCCTCTGACATTGCAGCTCTCTCTCAATACTGACCCGTTGACAGTGCAGCTCTCCCTCAGTACTGACCATTCAACAGTGCAACACTACCTCAGTACTGACCCTCTGACAGTGCAGCACTCACTCATTACTGACCCTCCAACAGTGCAGCAATCCCTCAGTACAAACCCTTTGACAGTGCAGCAGCCCCTCAGTACTGACCACCCAACAGGGCAGCAACCCCTCAGTACTAACCGTCCAACAGTGCAGCAATGCCTCAGTACTAACCCTTTGACAGTGCAGCAACCCCTCAGTACTGAGCATCCAACAGTGCAGCAATCCCTCTGACTGACCCTCTGACAGTGCAGCTCTCCCTCATTACTGACCCTACGACAGTGCATCACTCACTCATTACTGACCCTCTGACAATGCAGCACTCGCTCATGACTGACCCTCTGTCAGTCCTCATTCGCTCATTTCTGACGCTCTGACAGTGCAGCATTCCCTCAGTACTGACCCTGCGACAGTGCACCACTCCCTCAATTCTGACCCGCCGACAGTGCAGCACTCGCTCATTACCGACCCTCTGACAGTGCAGCACCGACTCATTACTGACCCGCAGACAGTGCAGCACTCGCTCATTACTGACCCTCTGACAGTGCAGCTCTCTCTCATTACTGACCCGTTGACAGTGCAGCTCTCCCTCAGTACTGATCGTTCAACAGTGCAGCACCCACTCATCACTGATGTTCTGATAGTGCAGCGCTCCCTCAGTACTGATCCTCTGACAGTGCAGCTCTCCTCATTACTGATGCTCTGACAGTGCAATGCTCCCTCAATACTGACCCTCTGACAGTGCAGTGCTCCCTCAGTACTGATCCTCTGACAGTGCAGCTCTCCTCATCACTGATGCTCTGACAGTGCAGTTCTCGCTCATGACTGACCTTCCGACATTTCAGCACTCCCTCATTAGTGACCAGCCGACAGTGCACTCTCCCTCATTACTGACGCTCTGATAGCGCAGCTCTCCCTCAGTACTGAGCCTCCGACAGTGCAGCACTCCCTCATTACTGACCCGCCGACAATGCAGCTCTCCCTCATTACTGACCGCCGACAGTGCAGCACCCGATCATTACTGACCCTCTGACAGTGCAGCACTCCCTCAGTACTAAGCCTCTGACAGTGCAGCAATCCCTCAGTACTGATCCTCCAACAGTGTCGCACTCACTCATAACTGATGCTCTGACAGTGCAGCGCTCTCTTGGTTCTGACCCTATGACAGTGCAGCACTCCCTGATTACTGACTCGCCGACAGTGCAGCCCTCCCTGATTACTGACCCTCCGACAGAGGAGCTCTCCCTCATTACTGACCCTCTGACAGTGCAGCACTGGCTCTGTACTGACCCTCCGACAGTGCAGCAATCCCACAGTACTAACCCTTTGACAGTGCTGCAACCCCTCAGTACTGACCCGCCGACAATGCAGCACTTGCTTATTACTGACCCTCCAATGGTGCAGCAATCCCTCATTACTGACCCTCTGACAGTGCAGCACTCGCTCATTACTGACCCTCTGACAGTGCAGCATTCCCTCAGTACTGACCCTCTGACAGTGCAGCACTCCCTCAATACTGACCCTCTGACAGTGCAGCACTCCCTCAGTCCTGACCCTCTGACAGTGCAGCACTCCTCAGTACTGACTCTCTGACAGTGCAGCACCCCCTCAGTACTGACCCTCTGACAGTGCAGCAGTCGCTTTGTACTACATTGGGAGCAATTGCCTGGGTCTTGTGCTAAAGTCTTTAGATATCAATGTTCCATCTCCGATGTGAGAGTGACACCAACTGAATCATCGGCTGCACTTGTTATTTACTTCTGGGATTTATGTTCTGCATCAATAACCTGACTGAATCACCATCCGTCATATATACTCATGCAAAAGTTGAAGTTTGGAGACTAATTTTGCGGACAAACGTTTTGGGGTCGGCCTTTACATAGTGGTGTTTTCAAACTGTTTGCTTGATTTGGGCTGAAGTGAAATCGAAAAAAGAACATCACAGTGGAATAAAGTAAAAACCAATAGTACTGATGAATTCATATTAATTATTGGTAAGTCATTAATTACAAACATACAAATTAGGAGCAGGAGTCGGCCTCTCGGGCCCTCGAGCCTGCTCCACTATTCACCAAGATCATCTGATTGTAACCTCAACTCCACATACCTGCCCACTCCCAATAGCCTGTCACCCTCTTGCTAATCAAGAATCTATCTCGCTCTGCCTTAAAAATATTCAAAGACTCTGCTTCCACTGCCTTTTGAGGAAGAGTTCCAGAGACTCACTATTCTCTGCGAGAAAATAATTCTCCTCGTCTGTCTTAAAAGATTCTCCCACAAGAGGAAACATTGTTTCCAAATCCATTCTGTCAAGACCCCTCAGGACCTATATGTTTCGACCAAGTTGCCTCTTTTCGTTCGAAAATCCACTGCACACAAGTCAAGCCTCTCCAATCTTTCCTCAGAAGACAACTCTGTCCATTCCAAGTATTGGTCTAATAAACCTGCTCTGAACTGCTTCCAATGCATTTACATCTTTCTTTCAATAAGGCGATCAATAGTGTACACAATACTTCAGATGTGGTCTCACTAATTCCCTGTACAACTGAAGCACAACCTCCCTACTTTGCATTCAATTCCACTCACAATAAATGAAAACATTCTATTCGCTTTCCTTAATACTGGCTGTAATTGTATACCAGGCATATATCACCTTTTGCGATTAATGCACTCGGACACCATGATCTCTTTTAATCTCAGAACTCTACAATCTCTCACCATTTAGATAAGCTTCTTTTTTATTCTTCCTGCCAAAATTTCACATTTGCCCACATTCTACTCCATTTGCCAGATTTTTGTCCCCTCACTTAACCTATCGCTGCCCCCTTGTAGCCTCCTTACATCCTCTTCACAATTTACTTTCCTACCTATCTTTGTCTCATCAGCAAACTTAGCAACCACACTTCAACCCCTTCATCCAAGTCATTTAGATAAATTGTAAAAGGTTGAGGCCCCAGGGCAGCTTGGTTTGCAATTCCTAATCTGACCAATTTAATAATTTGAATAACCAAAAAAAAAACTTTAAACGTCTGAATGTTTTAAGCATTTACTTACCAGCATTCATTTTTATTAGTATTTATATATCTATAATGAAATTGAAAGATTAACATTTCCAAGATTATATTTTGGTTCTGAAACCCTGAGAAATGTGGGTCGTGTTTTGAGGTATATGAAAAATAAAAGTATTTTATATGCCAAAAATCATGGGGTCAACTTATACTCTAGACTGACTTTTACACGAGTATATATGGTAACTCTAAAGAACAACCCGTGCAGTTGTTGTGTTTGGGAGTTCATAGCAGGAACTCCAGACAAATTATTCAACTATCTACAGGATCTTTTCTAAACACAGTACTGAGGGATATTACCAAATTCTGTCGCAATGTACTCATGGAAGCACTCTTGGAATCTCATTAATGGGAAACGATGGGAACCAGGAAATGTTTTAGTCTCGCTGAATTCCATCAGGAACATCAAATAGATTTTATCTGTCACTTTCGGATACCATTTTTAAAAAATCATTCCGTAAACGTTTGGCCGAAGTTGCTTTTTGCTCCCAAACAAAACATTAGATTTTTAAAAAAAGAAATGTAGCTGGGATTTTCCCCCCTGTCCATTAGGATTGAGGATGCAGGCTGGGCTTTGTTGCCTATACCCTACCCTAAGCTAAAGTCCTGCTCACCCGTACCATCTGTCTTTGTTGACCACAACTCTAATGCTCCCAATTTTAAAATTCTTATCCTTGTGCCTCACCCTTCCCTCATCTCTGCAACCCTCTCCAGCCCGACTGCCCCTGCCCCACCCACCCCCCCCCCCTGCAGCCACTCCCACACCAGGGGCCTCTGCATTCCTTCAACACTGGTGTCCCTGCAACCCCACTTCCTGTCTCCCCTCATTGGGGGGCAGTATCTCCAACTGCCAAGGTCAAAAGCTCTGGAATTCCCTCCCTCAACCTCTTCCCATCTCCATGCCTCCCTTCTCCTTTAAGATAATCTTTAACAAAGGGCAGCATGGTGGCCTAGTGGTTAGCATAGCTGCCTCACGGCACTGATGTCCCAGGTTCGACCCCGGTTCTGGGTCACTGTCCGTGTGGAGTTTGCACATTCTCCCCATGTCTGCGTGGGTTTCGCCCCCACAACCCAAAAATGTGCACAGTAGGTGGATTGGCCACGCTAATTTGCCCCTTAATTGGAAAAAATAATTGGGTAATCTAAATTTCTTTGAAAAATAAATAATCTTTAACACCTTCCTCTTTGAGCAAACTCTTCGTCACTACTTGTACAACACCCACCAGCTCCATGATCAAAAACTTCTGAAGTACCTGGGAATGTTTTCCATTTGTTGGCGGTGCTATATAAATGCAATTTTAAAAACAATTTAGAGTACCCAATTATTTTTTTTCCAATTAAGGGGCAATTTAGCGTGGCCAATCCACCTACCCTGTACATCTTTGGTTTGTGGGGGTGAAACCCACGCAGACATGGGGAGAATGTGCAAACACCGCGCAGACAGTGACCCGGGGCCGGGACCGAACCCAGGCCACTGCGCCGCCCATATAAATGCAATTTACTGCTCTCAAACCTTGACTACTTTGGTCAGCTTTTAATATTGAACTTCACATTCACCTGATTTCCATGCCAATATCACTAGATTAGTCTCTCAGTCACAACCACATTAATTCTTTATCATCACCAGGTTGGGATAGAGAGCGATCTCCACACAGACTCTCTGCGCAGGATTAAAGGTGGTCAATCGCAGGGAATCTATTCTGGTGTCCCCATGTAACTGACCTGAGATTGGCAAACCGTAGTGTGTGGGGTAAACCAGGAGTGACTTCCGGTGGTGTCCATGGAGTGAGTGGTCGCTTATTTGGTAGCTCCCGCTCGTGGTTGACCTTTGAGGCCTTGTTCCCCAACTTACGGTGGATTTGACTGACAAAACAGGAGACTGGGGGCTTCCGGTTGCGGCTATGCCTAGGTAGGTCGCACGTTCGGCAGCTCCCGCCGGGAACGGACTTTTGGGCTCTCCAGAGGGGCCCCAACGGCAATTGTTCGACGGCTTCCAGTGCGGGAAGATGACAGCAAGGTCCCCCCGACATTATATGGATTGGACCAGGAGTGGAGCAGTGAAAAAAGTGATCTTGGGGCAGCGAAATGTGCGAGGGAGGAAAAGCAAGATGGCGACGGGTGGAGGCCAAGCAGCGTGGGCGCAGTGGTCGCAGGAGCAGCAGGAGTTTCTTAAACGCTGCTTTGAGGAGCTGAAGACAGAAATGCTGGCACCAATGAAGGCGGCGATTGAGAAGCTTGTGGAGACCCAGAAGGCCCAAGGGGCGGCGATCCGGGAGGTGTGGCAAAAAGCCTCGGAGAACGAGGATGAGATCTTGGGCCTGGCGGTGAAGGTGGAGGCGCACGAGGCGCTGCACAAGAGGTGGGCGGAAAAATTCGAGGACCTGGAGAATAGGTCGTGGAGGAAGAATCTTCGGATTCTGGGTCTCCCTGAAGGAGTGGAGGGGCCCGATGCCGGGGCATATATGAGCACGATGCTCAATTCGCTGATGGGCGCGGGAGCTTTCCCGATGCCCCTGGAGCTAGATGGGGCTCATCGGGTCCTGGCAAGGAGACCCAAAGCCAACGAGCCGCCAAGGGCTGTAGTGGTGTGGTTCCACCGCTTTATGGACAGAGAATGTGTCCTGAGATGAGCCAAAAAAGAGCGGAGCAGCAGGTGGGAGAACACGGAGATTTGAATTTACCAGGACTGGAGTGCGGAGGTGGCTACGAGGAGAGCTGGTTTCAATCGGGCTAAGGCGGTGCTCCATCGGAAGGGGGTGAAGTTCGGTATGCTGCAGCAGGCGCGATTGTGGGTCACGTTCCAAGATCGGCACCACTATTTTGAAACGCCCGATTAGGCATGGAACTTTATACAGACTGAAAAGATGGACCCAAATTGAGGGTTTGTCATGGGGGGATGTTTGCTGTGTTCATCATGTTTGGGGAATGTTCTTTTTGTTTGAGTGCTGGGTGGGGATGGGTGAATGGATTTGATGTGAGGGCTGTGGGAGAGTGTGGGCGTCAGTGTTGGAGGGGCAGGGCCCCACGGAGGAAGAGGGGAAGTGGAGGCCCGGGGATGGGGAGTTGGGGTAAGGCCGCAAAAAGGAGCTGCGCCAGAGGGGGCGGGGCCGGCTCAGGAAAGCGTGGGCTTTTTCCTGTGTTAGGGAAGGACGGGGTGGGGCCGGGGGTGGGGGGGGGGTGCGGTGTTGGAGAGGGGCGCACACTGACTGCCAAAGGGAGGGGGGATTCTCACACTGGGGGGGTCGATGGAATGGCGGGAGAGGCCGGGGTCAGCAGGAGTCAGCTGACTTACGGGAGTGTTATGGGGGGAGCAAAATGGCTAGATGCGGATCTAGCGGGGGGAGGGGGGGGGGGGGGAAACAGGGTTGCTGCTGCATTGGCCAAAGGGGAGATGGAAGTAGGAGAGGTGGTCGGGGCGGGGGTCCGCCGCCTGGGGGACTGGAGGGTGCGGGAGGCGCGGGCACGTGGCTGGCCTAGAAAAGGAGATGGCTAGTCGGCAGGCGGGGGTGGCGAGTAGCCCCCCAATCCGGCTGATAACTTGGAATGTGAGGGGCCTGAACGGGCCGGTCAAGAGGGCCCGGGTGTTCGCGCACTTAAAGGGACTGAAGGCGGACATGGTTATGCTCCAGGAGACACATTTGAAGGTGGCAGATCAGGTTTGGCTGAGAAAGGGATGGGTAGGGCAGGTCTTCCATTCAGGGCTGGATGCGAAGAACAGAGGGGTTGTAATACTGGTGGGGAAGCGGGTGTCGTTTGAGGCAATGAATATTGTAGTGGATAATGGAGGTCGATACGTGATGGTGAGTGGTAGGTTGCAGTGGGTGCGGCTGGTACTGGTGAACGTATATGCCCCGAATTGGGATGATGCCGGATTTATGAAACGCATGCTGGGTCGGATTCCGGATCTGGAGGTAGGAAGCTTGATAATGGGGGGGGGTGGGACACAACTTCAACATGGTGCTGGACCTAGCACTGGACCGTTCTAGGTCCAGGATGGGTAAGAGGCCGGCTGCGGCCAAGGTGCTCAGGGGGTTTATGGACCAGATGGGGGGAGTGGACCCATGGAGGTTTGTCAGGCCGCTGGCCAGGGAATTTTCCTTCTTTTCCCACGTCCATAGAGCCTACTCCCGGATAGATTTTTTCATTTTGAGTAGGGCGCTAATCCCGAAAGTGGAGGGAACGGAATATTCGGTCATAGCCATCTCGGACCAAGCCCCGCATTGGGTGGAGCTGGAGTTGGGGGAGGAGAGGGACCAGCGCCCGCTGTGGTGCCTTGATGTGGGACTGTTGGCGGATGAGGAGGTGTGCGGGCGGGTGCGGGGGTGCATTGAAAGATATTTGGAGGCCAACGACAACGGGGAGGTGCAGGTGGGGGTTGTCTGGGAGGCGCTGAAGGTGGCGGTCAGGGGAGAGCTAATCTCCATTAGGGCCCACATGGAGAAGAGAGAGGGGAGAGAGAGGGAGAGGTTGGTGGGGGAGATTTTAAGGGTGGACAGGAGGTATGCAGAGGTCCCCGAGGAGGGGCTACTCAGGGAGCGGTGGAACCTCCAGACGGAATTCGACCTGTTGACCATGGGGAAAGCAGAGGCACAGTGGAGGAAAGCGCAGGGGGCGACGTATGAGTATGGGGAGAAGGCGAGTCGGATGCTGGCACACCAGCTTCGTAAGAGGGAGTCAGCAAGGGAGAATGGTGGAGTTAAGGATAGCGGGGGGAATACGGTGCGGAGTGCGGTGAGAATAAACAAGGTATTTAGGGACTTCTATGGGGATCTGTACAGGTCTGAGCTCCCAGCGGGGGAGGAGGGGATGCGACGATTCTTAGATCAGCTGAGGTTCCCGAGGGTGGAGGAGGCGGCTGGTTTGGGGGCGCCTATTGGGCTGGAGGAGCTGGTTAAAGGATTAGGGAGCATGCAGGCGGGGAAGGCCCCGGGGCCGGATGGGTTCCCGGTTGAATTCTACAGGAAATACGTGGACCTGCTGGGCCCGTTGCTAGTGAGGACTTTCAATAATGCGAGGGAGGGGGGGGACCTTGCCCCCGACAATGTCTAGGACGCTGATTTCTTTGATCCTGAAGCGGGACAAGGATCCATTGCAATGTGGGTCGTATAGACCGATCTCGCCGCTCAATGTTGATGCTAAGTTGCTGGCAAATGTGCTGGCTACGAGAATTGAGGACTGTGTCCCGGGAGTGATCCATGAGGACCAGACGGGATTTGTGAAGGGTAGGTAGCTAAATACAAATGTGCGGAGGCTCCTCAATGTGATTATGATGCCCTCGGTGGAGGGGGAAGCGGAGATAGTGGCAGCTATGGACGTGGAGAAGGCCTGTGACCGAGTGGGAGTATCTTTGGGAAGTGTTGTGGAGGTTTGGGTTCGGGGAGGGGTTCATCAGCTGGGTCAGGCTGCTATATAGAGCCCCGGTGGCGAGTGTGGCTACGAATCGGCGGAGGTCGGAGTACTTTCGGCTGTACCGGGGAAGAGGCAGGGGTGCCTCCTGTCCCCCTTGTTGTTTGCACTGGCAATTGAGCCTCTGGCCATGGCACTAAGGGAGTCCAGGAAATGGAGGGGACTGGTCCGGTGGGGAGAGGAACACCGGGTGTCGTTGTATGCTGACGACCTGTTGCTGTATGTGGCAGATCCAGTGGAGGGGATTGCGGAGGTCATGCGGATCCTAAGGGAGTTTGGGGACTTTTCGGGGTATAAACTCAACGTAGGGAAGAGTGAGCTCTTTGTGGTGCATTCAGGGGACCAGGGAAGGGGGATAGACGAGCTACCGCTGAGGAGGGCGGAAAGGAGCTTTCGGTACCTAAGGATCCAAGTAGCTAGGAGTTGGGGGGCCCTGCACAAGCTCAATTTGACGCGGTTGGTGGAGCAGATGGAGAAGGATTTTAAAAGATGGGATATGCTGCCACTCTCACTAGCGGGTAGGGTGCAGTCGGTCAAAATGACGGTCCTCCCGAGGTTTCTCTTTGTGTTCCAGTGCCTTCCCATTATGATCCCCAAGGCCTTTTTCAAACGGGTAAGTAGGAGCATCATGGGTTTTATGTGGGCGAATAAGACCCCGAGGGTGAAGAGGGTGTTTCTGGAGCATAGCAGAGACAGTGGAAGGCTGGCGCTGCCGAATTTGTGCGGCTATTATTGGGCAGCCAATGTGGCGATGATCCATAACTGGGTAATGGAGGGAGAAGGGGCGGCGTTGAAGAGGTTAGAGATGGCGTCCTGTGTGGGCACGAGCCTGAGGGCGCTGGCGACGGCACCGCTGTCGCTCTCGCCGACAAGGTACACCACGAGTCCGGTGGTGGCGGCGACGTTGAAGATCTGGGGGCAGTGGAGGCGACACAGGGGCGAGGTGGGAGCCTTGGTTTGGTCCCCGATTCGGGAGAATCATCGGTTCGTCCCGGGAAGGATGGATGGGGGGTTTCGGAGCTGGCATCGGGCAGAGATTAGAGAAATGGGGACCTGTTCATCGATGGGACGTTTGCGAGCCTAGGGGCGCTGGAGGAGAAGTTTGGGCTACCCCCGGGAAACGCTTTCAGGTACATGCAAGTGAGGGCGTTTGCGAGGCAGCAGGTGAGGGAATTCCCGCTGCTCCCGGCACAGGGGATTCAGGACAGGGTGATTTCGGGTGTATGGGTTGGAGAAGGCAAAGTTTCGGCGATTTACCAGGAGCTGAAGGAAGAGGAGGAGGCTTCGGTGGAGGAGTTAAAGGGCAAATGGGAGGAGGAGCTTGGGGAGGAGATAGATGAGGGCCTGTGGGCTGATGCCCTAAGTAGGGTTAATTCTTCCTCCTCTTGCGCCAGGCTCAGCCTAATACAGTTCAAAGTTACTTACAGAGCGCATATGACAGGGGCGTGGTTGAGTAGGGTCTTTGGGGTAGAGGATAGATGTGGGAGGTGCTCGGGAAGCCCGGCAAATCACGTCTATATGTTCTGGTCGTGCCCGGCACTGGATGGGTTTTGCAGGGGTTTTGCGAGGACTATGTCCAAGGTGGTGAATGCCCGGGTCAAGCCGAGCTGGGGGTTGGCATTATTTGGGGTAACGGACGAGCCGGGAGTGCAGGAGGCGAAAGAGGCCGGCATTCTGGCCTTTGCGTCCCTGGTAGCCCGGCGGAGGATTTTGCTATTATGGAAAGATGCAAAGCCCCCCAGTGTGGAAGCCTGGATCAATGACATGGCAGGGTTCATCAAGCTGGAGAGGATAAAGTTTGCCTTGCGAGGGTCTGTGCAGGGGTTCCTCAAGCGGTGGCAACCGTTCCTAGACTATCTCACGGAGCGTTAGGAGGTCGTCAGCAGCAGCACCCCAGGGGCGGGGGGGGGGGGGGGGGGGGTGGTTCTTTTGGGGGGGACTTCCCTATTGGTGCTTTTAAATGTCATATGGGGGGTTATTGTATATGGGGGAAATCCAATGTATAATTTTTGTATCATTTTTGATTGCTGTGTTTTTGTTTCTTTCTTTTTGTTGGGGAGGGGTTTGTTGAAAATCTGTTGAAAAATTTGAATAAATATATATATATTTTTTAAAAACAAAAAAAAAACAGGAGACTGGTGAAGTAGAGGAGAAGGATCCCCACCAGTGTATGGATTTGGGGTAAACTGAGTGCTGAATTTGGTGCTTTTTGAGTGCGATAGTGAGAGTTTGGTGACCGAGGGAGTATAAGGCTTCATTTTTATCTAAAATTTAGTCTTTCTTTTATTTAGTTAATTAACTTAAAAGTTGCTGTTTGGTTTAGAAGAAGGTGAATTTTCAATCAGCTTTAAACAGGCTTCTACTTCTAGGCACTTGCAGCTGGAGCTTGTTAATTAGTTAATTGGATTAGGCCAGTTTTTCAGAGGCTAGATTCACAGTATAAAAGTGATCCCCTACAGGGCAGACTTTGTTTGCACTGAGTGCTGAATTTGGTGCTTTTTGAGTGCGATAGTGAGAGTTTGGTGACCGAGGGAGTTAGGTGAGGAGGGAGTAAGGTGCTCCTTTCATTTTGTTTCCGACATTTCCGCAAAGAGTGCGAAGAGAGCCAGGAGTTTACAGGAAGTGTAGCTGACTGGGAGCAGAGTCGGAGGGCGGAGATCTAGTTAGTCCACACAGCAGCTATATTCTGTCAGGTAAGAGAGGATGGAGGCTAGGCCAGTTACATGCTCCTCCTGTAGGATGTGGGTGGTCAGGGATACCACCGGTGTCCCCACTGACTATACCTGCGGGAAGTGCACCCAACTTCAGCTCCTCAAAGACCGTGTTAGGGAACTGGAGCTGAAGCTGGATGAACTTCGGATCATCCGGGAGGCAGAGGGGGTGATTGAGAAGAGTTACAGGGAGGTAACCACACCCAAGGTACAGGACAATATTAGCTGGGTTACAGTCAGGGGGAAAAAAAAAAACAGGCAGACAGTGCAGGGATCCCTCGTGGCCGTTCCCCTTCAAAACAAGTATACCGTTTTGGATGCTGTTGGGGGGGATGACCTACCGGGGGAAGGCCCTAGCGGCCAGGTCTCTGGCACTGAGTCTGGCTCTGGGGCTCAGAAGGGAAGGGGGGAGAATAGAAAAGCAATAGTTGTAGGAGATTCAATGGTTAGGGGAATAGATAGGAGATTCTGTGGTCGCGAGCGAGACTCCCGGAAGGTATGTTGCCTCCCGGGTGCCAGGGCCAGGGATGTCTCGGATCGTGTCTTCAGGATCCTTAAGGGGGAGGGGGAGCAGCCAGAAGTCGTGGTGCACATTGGTACCAACGACATAGGTAGGAAAAGGGGTGTGGAGGTAATAAACAAGTTTAGGGAGTTAGGCTGGAAGTTGAAAGCCAGGACAGACAGAGTTGTCATCTCTGGTTTGTTGCCGGTGCCACGTGATAGCGAGGCTAGGAATAGGGAGAGAGTGCAGTTGAACACGTGGCTGCAGGAATGGTGTAGGAGGGAGGGCTTCAGGTATTTGGATAATTGGAGCGCATTCTGGGGAAGGTGGGACCTGTACAAGCAGGACGGGTTGCATCTGAACCAGAGGGGCACCAATATCCTGGGAGGGAGGTTTGCTAGTACTCTTCGGGAGGGTTTAAACTAATTTGACTGGGGAATGGGAACCGGATTTGTAGTCCAGCAACTAAGGTAGCTGATATTCAGGACGTCAACGCATGTAATGAGGCAGTGGGGAAGGGAACACTGACAAAGGAGAGTATTTGCAGGCACGGAGATGGGTTGAAGTGTGTATACTTCAACGCAAGAAGCATCAGGAATAAGGTGGGTGAACTTAAGGCATGGATCGGTACTTGGGACTACGATGTGGTGGCCATCACGGAAACGTGGATAGAAGAGGGGCAGAAATGGTTGTTGGAGGTCCCTGGTTATAGATGTTTCAATAAGATTAGGGAGGGTGGTAAAAGAGGTGGGGGGGGTGGCATTATTAATTAGAGATAGTATAACAGCTGCAGAAAGGCAGTTCGAGGAGTATCACCCTATTGAGGTAGTATGGGTTGAAGTCAGAAATAGGAAAGGAGCAGTCACCTTGTTAGGAGATTTCTATAGGCCCCCCAATAGTAGCAGAGATGTGGAGGAACAGATTGGGAAACAGATTTTGGAAAGGTGCAGAAGTCATAGGGTAGTAGTCATGGGCGACTTTAACTTCCCAAATATTGAGTGGAAACTCTTTAGATCAAATAGTTTGGATGGGGTGGTGTTTGTGCAGTGTGTCCAGGAAGCTTTTCTAACACAGTATGTAGATTGTCCGACCAGAGGAGGGGCAATATTAGATTTAGTACTGGGTAATGAACCAGGGCAAGTGGTAGATTTGTTAGTGGGGGAGCATTTTGGAGATAGTGACCACAATTCTGTGACTTTCACTTTAGTAATGGAGAGGGATAGGTACGTGCAACAGGGCAAGGTTTACAATTGGGGGAAGGGTAAATACGATGTTGTCAGACAAGAATTGAAGTGCATAAGTTGGGAACATAGGCTGGCAGGGAAGGACACAAGTGAAATGTGGAACTTGTTCAAGGAACAGGTGCTACGTGTCCTTGATATGTATGTCCCTGTCAGGCAGGGAAAAGATGGTCGAGTGAGGGAACCATGGTTGACAAAAGAGGTTGAATGTCTTGTTAAGAGGAAAAAGGTGACTTATGTAAGGCTGAGGAAACAAGGTTCAGACAGGGCATTGGAGGGATACAAGATAGCCAGGAGGGAACTGAAGAAAGGGATTCGGAGAGCTAAGAGAGGGCATGAACAATCTTTGGCAGGTAGGATCAAGGAAAACCCCAAGGCCTTTTACACATGTGAGAAATATGAGAATGACTAGAGCGAGGGTAGGTCCGATCAAGGACAGTAGCGGGAGATTGTGTATTGAGTCTGAAGAGATAGGAGAGGTCTTGAATGAGTACTTTTCTTCTGTATTTACAAATGAGAGGGGCGATATTGTTGGAGAGGACAGTGTGAAACAGATTGGTAAGCTCGAGGAAATACTTGTTAGGAAGGAAGATGTGTTGGGCATTTTGAAAAACTTGAGGATAGACAAGTCCCCTGGGCCTGACGGGATATATCCAAGGATTCTATGGGAAGCAAGAGATGAAATTGCAGAGCCGTTGGCAATTATCTTTTCGTCCTCATTGTCAACAGGGGTGGTACCAGGGGATTGGAGAGTGGCGAATGTCGTGCCCCTGTTCAAAAAAGGAACTAGGGATAACCCTGGGAATTACAGGCCAGTTAGTCTTACTTCGGTGGTAGGCAAAGTAATGGAAAGGGTACTGAAGGATAGGATTTCTGAGCATCTGGAAAGACACTGCTTGATTAGGGATAGTCAGCACGGATTTGTGAGGGGTAGGTCTTGCCTTACAAATCTTATTGAATTCTTTGAGGAGGTGACCAAGCATGTGGATGAAGGTAAAGCAGTGGATGTAGTGTACATGGATTTTAGTAAGGCATTTGATAAAGTTCCCCATGGTAGGCTTCTGCACAAAGTAAGGAGGCATGGGATAGTGGGAAATTTGGCCAGTTGGATAACGAACTGGCTAACCGATAGAAGTCAGAGAGTGGTGGTGGATGGCAAATATTCAGCCTGGATCCCAGTTACCAGTGGTGTACCGCAGGGATCAGTTCTGGGTCCTCTGCTGTTTGTGATTTTCATTAATGACTTGGATGAGGGAGTTGAAGGGTGGGTCAGTAAATTTGCAGACGATACGAAGATTGGTGGAGTTGTGGATAGTAAGGAGGGCTGTTGTCGGCTGCAAAGAGACATAGATAGGATGCAGAGCTGGGCTGAGAAGTGGCAGATGGAGTTTAACCCTGAAAAGTGTGAGGTTGTCCATTTTGGAAGGACAAATATGAATGCGGAATACAGGGTTAACGGTAGAGTTCTTGGCATTGTGGAGGAGCAGAGAGACCTTGGGGTCTATGTTCATACATCTTTGAAAGTTGCCACTCAAGTGGATAGAGCTGTGAAGAAGGCCTATGGTGTGCTCGCGTTCATTAACAGAGGGATTGAATTTAAGAGCCGTGAGGTGATGATGCAGCTGTACAAAACTTTGGGAAGGCCACATTTGGAGTACTGTGTACAGTTCTGGTCGCCTCATTTTAGGAAGGATGTGGAAGCTCTGGAAAAGTGCAAAGAAGATTTACCAGGATGTTGCCTGGAATGGAGAGTAGGTCTTACGAGGAAAGGTTGAGGGTGCTAGGCCTTTTCTCATTAGAGCGGAGAAGGATGAGGGGCGACTTGATAGAGGTTTATAAGATGATCAGGGGAATAGATAGAGTAGACAGTCAGAGACTTTTTCCCCAGGTGGAACACACTATTACAAGGGGACATAAATTTAAGGTGAAAGGTGGAAGATATAGGAGGGATATCAGAGGTAGGTTCTTTACCCAGAGAGTAGTGGGGGCATGGAATGCACTGCCTGTGGAAGTAGTTGAGTCGGAAACATTAGGGACCTTCAAGCAGTTGTTGGATAGGTACATGGATTACGGGAAAATGATATAGTGTAGATTTATTTGTTCTTAAGGGCAGCACGGTAGCATTGTGGATAGCACAATTGCTTCACAGATCCATGGTCCCAGGTTCGATTCCGGCTTGGGTCATTGTCTGTGCGGAGTCTGCACGTCCTCCCCGTGTCTGCGTGGGTTTCCTCCGGGTGCTCCGGTTTCCTCCCACAGTCCAAAGATGTGCGGGTTAGGTGAATTGGCTAATGATAAATTGCCCTTAATGTCCAAATTGCCCTTGGTGTTGGGTGGAGGTGTTGAGTTTGGGTAGGGTGCTCTTTCCAAGAGCTGGTGCAGACTCAAAGGGCTGAATGGCCTCCTTCTGCACTGTAGATTCAATGATAATCTATGATTAATCTAGGACAAAGGTTCGGCACAACATCGTGGGCCGAAGGGCCTGTTCTGTGCTGTATTTTCTATGTTCTATGTTCTATGTTAAACCTGGAGTGAAGGCCAGTTTCAGTTCTGGAACCTTAATCAGGCAATGCAGAGCACGGGTTTCCAGGTCTCCTCACTCCCAGAATGTCCTGGTTGTGTCAAAGTTGGGCAAATGGTTCGCACAAAGGCTGTTATGGAACCTGTGACAATTAGGTTTTGCGGGTGCCTGCACTCTGTCAATGGAACCGAGGTGGAGTGGCACTCAAACCCGAAGATGCCATCCTTCAAAGTTGGGAATGGGATCACATGCATCTCATGGTGACTTCACTGGCTCTGGCAGCCCTGATCGACTGTAGACATGTCAAGCAGCACACATCTGCCAACCCCACCCCCCCTCCGCCCACGAGATGTTTATGTACTGCCCCAAGCTGAAGGAGTCCCAGCAGTTTTCAGCCTAGGAAAACGCCAGCCCGGTATCCCAGAAATCCAAGCACATCTGGATTCAATTATTTTCAAAAACCAGAGGGCCTCCCAGAGGACTGCAGCTGGTGAGAGTTCTGCTGAGGCCTGGTACGAGCAGCCCCTGGTGGTGGGATTCCCCACACACTTCCCCCAAAATGGGGCGGATGAGAAGATTTGCCCATGGATCTCCGCACGGCAATCCCTGTTGGGAGCAACTTCTGCATTCTGAATCTCGAGGACTGATTAATGATACAACTGTCTCCACAACTCACCAAATGTGTACTTCATATTGCAGAATACTTTGGGATTTTCCAAGATCTGGTTTCTGCACTCACACTTTCCTGAAAGAAACAATTCAAAATGTGAGCTATGAGGGAAAGTCATTAGGCCCATTTGTGTCTGAGTCTTTATGGGACACTAAACAAATTGAGGAAAAAGAATATTCCTGACAGAAATACTGGACTGGATTTTCCCCTCCTGACGGAGTGAATACGCGTCAATAGGCACACGGGGCCCCAGTTTTAAACTTGCCAGGTCATTCCTGACAGACACCATTTTCCCCAGGGTGGGTCATGACCTGCCGCTCATGTAAAGTGACCTGAAGTTCCTCATTTAAGTGCCTTCTGCAAATTTTCATCGAGGCAGGTGGATTCCTGTAGACTGGGGCCCGTCTCACAACCTTCTTGCAATAAATTATTGATCCCAGTTTGGTTGTTGATGCCAGAGGATGGAATTCAGAACGACAGGCATTGATTGTGGAAGCCTGAAATCAGGGTGGGTTCAACGGACACAGAGACAAACATGAAATTATTGCCTGCTGCATTGAGCCTGTTGCAAACCAGGAACCACACCAGGGAAGTACATTTGTGAACCTCGGGAAAGTCTGCTGTAGAGTCGGGAACCTTTTAAACGATCTTGCCAACTTCAAATGTCATAATTTCATGGCATATGATTGTTTAACTTTGTTTTCAATGCAGTGATTGATCATAGGACTCTATCCTTAAAAGATAAGTGACCAGCAGTATATAAGTGTTCACATGCATTAAAGTACTGTATCCAATAGATAAAGCTCTTTTCTGCTTTCAACAGTATTGGAAGTCAGATTGAAATTAATCATCTAGACACTGTGCTTTGAGTTTTACATTAAGTCCAGAGATTTGTTGAGACATTGAAAAAAGGTGAACAGATTCCAAACTTCTTTGATTGAAACTCCATTGAGTCTTTGTTTTAAAAAAAGGAACAGTTGGTTGGATATCTGGCCAGGCAACTTCAAAGACTATATTATGGTGCTGTGTGGATGTTTTTCATTAGCTGTGCAATAAAATCCCATTATAAATGCACGGTTCAGTCCAAACCTCACTGAGTTAAGACTCAATCAACAGTGGGTGTTGACACAGCTGTGGAGGGAAATGTGTGTTTTAGGTTATCGACAGTCTTATGGGGAAGAAATAGGATTAAATGTTTTGAAGAGGTTTGTGAATGTTTTTTTGCTTATTTTCATAGATTGAAGAGCACAGAAAGGGGAAAGTGTTTTTTCAATGAAAGATTCAATGGCTATGTGTTTGATAGTTTTATGAGCTTTTAACGTGGCAATTTTGTCAACTGGAGCTTTCAACACTGATTGTTTTTTAATTTCATGAGCATTTCCAGAACCTCCCAGTGTTATTATACGGCTTGTTAGTTCGGTGCATAGGGGATATTGGGTGAGTGGATATGTAGAATGCATGGGGTTAGGGAAGTATGGAGGAAGCATGGGGAATGGCTGGAATGTTGTAAGGCGAATGGGGTCTAGGGGGCCTAACTAGAGAACTGACAACGGCGTGTCTCTGAATCAGCACCCAAAACAGGGTGGTATGACAAGGCATTTGCCGCCGGTAAGTGGACCAGGACCCTCCGGCCCCAGGGCCCCCAGAGGATGGCCACCAGGACCATCGAAGGCCATGGGATAAGCGCAGGCTACCTCCACCTCTAATGTGCATCCTGGAGACACACCTAGACGTAGCGGCAGAGCACGGAAGGCTAAGCAGGTCGAGGATCACTGAGGGCACTACGGGGGAGGGGTGGGGAAGGGGGCTGACATCATCAGTGGGGCAAGTGAGGTCACGATTGTTCATTATTAAAACATGTTGCACCCAAAACGCGTGAAGCCTCTGGCACATTACTCCTCAATGCGGGCTGACTTCCAAGCCCCTGCCCCAGGCCCCATGCATGGTGGTCCTGGATTCCTGCATCCTCCGCAAGGCATACCATGAGCAGGTCATGGGTGTGAGTGCACACTCAGCAGACAGGCAGGAGGCAAACCATAGCAAAGATTGAGGAGCACCAGTGTTCAGCTCACAGTGGGTTATCATCACACCCCTGCCTTCGACAGTGACCCGTTGACAGTGCTAACACAGGCCCATCACCCTGCAGTGATGGGAAGGTGAAAAAAGGTGGTGTGGGGGGTGAGAAGCCACGTCCAATGAGAAGCGGATGAGGATGAGGACCTCACTGGTCCTCCAGGCTTTCCAGACTCCCGCCACTCCCGCCTGCCCTCCAAACTCTGGCTGGTCCTGTGGGCCCTCCCGGGCCTGTCCTCCAGCCCCCACTAGCGCCTCCTCGTCCTCCTCCTCCTCCGAGGTGGCCGCATGTTCCTCCCCCTCCATCTTCACCAAGTCACCCCACTGATGTGCCAGGTTGTGGAGGGCACAAAGTGGATGGCCTTCTCGGGAGTGTACTGCAGGACATCACCAGAGTAGTCGAGACATTGGAATTGCATTTTGAGCAGTACGATACACCCCTCAATGACAGCCCATGTGATTGCATGGGCCTCGTTCTATCGGCTCTCCACATCGGTCACCACCCTCCGTACTGGCATCATTAGCCAGGTCCTAATCCCCCCTTATCCCCCAAGTGCCAACTGGCCATCCTGGGGTGGTCCTCGAAGAGGCCGGGGTTGTCCGACTGCCTCAGGAAGTAGCTGTCGTGCACACACCCTGGGAAGCGTGCACACACATGCCTGATCGGAGGTGGTGGTCGCACACCAGCTGGACGTTCAGGGAGTGGAACTCCTTCCTGCTGGTAAAGGGCACTCCCTGACGCTCGGTGCGCACAAGATGACATGCGTGCCAGCTATTACCCCCTGGACCTGGGGCAACCTGGCGATGGTGGTGAACCCTGCTGCCAGGCATCTTGGTGGACTTGGTCTAGGTCAAAGATTATGTTGGTAGCTGCCCAGGTAAACATGGCACCCATGACTTCATGGATGCACTTGTGGGCTGTAGCTTGTGAAATGCCGCAAAAGTCCCTGTTCGAGCCCAGAATGACCCTGAGGCATAAACGTTCAGTGCTGCAGTGACGTTGATGGTCCCGCCCGGAGCGGGCATCCCATCCAACTCCTCCACGCAGTGCTAAGGACATGGCACAGGTACCATACCGTACCCTTGTTGAGGCAGAGCCATCTGTTCAAAGGACCAGTGACACCTGTACACCTTGGGCCATCACCGACTTCCCCCTCTGGGTCCCTCACTGGCCTGATGGGCGGCCGGGTCCACAGGGTGTGGGGCAGGGCTCTGCACATGGGCCACTGCCTCAGCCTCTGTTGACGCTACTGCCACTGCCTTCTCCGGCATCTGGCTGCTTGGCCTGCCACCAGCACTGCGAGGGTAGCTTCCTCGGGGTCCAAGATATTATCCACCTTGTGTTTTATCCGGAAGGAATTGGAGAGGGTGAGGGACTGACAACCAGTGGTGCCTTCCACCCCGGGGCCCTCCAGTCCAATTTGACTCCCCCCCCCCCCCCCCCCCCCCCCCCCCTCACCCCGCCTCTGCCATCCCTCAGGTTGCCACCCAACCCACCCTATTCTCGCACCCCCGGCCGCAGCAGGACCCCCTGGGCACCGGACCCCAGATCTTATACCCCAGATACCGGCTCGTAACATTACCTGGACCAGGCACTGGTTCCCTGACCAGTGCACAGTGCACACACCCATCCTCTGGTCGCGGGAGTGTCCCCAGTGCTGAGGGCCAGCCCCTGGGTGTTCAGATGTTGGCTGCTGCATCTGTGGTGTTGAGGCCTTGAGTATTTAGGCAAAGTGTCCAGGCCTCACATTATGACTGTGATGCTAGAGAATAACCCCCACCTCCGACATGGCACACCTACCCACGGGGATCCACTTGGGAGTTGTGAATTGCTCACTTTACTATGATTGCCAATTACCTTTTAGCAATGGCCCTCAGCCACCTGGCCAGAGGCCACCATGGTCAGTGGGAATCATGGGTAGTCGGTGGGACAGATAGGCAGGAACTGGGTTTGCCCCCGTTATGGGTACACACGATCCAGGGGATGGTATGGTGGACACTCCCCCTCCCCCAGCCCAGGGGTGATCACCCCCCCACCCTCACCGATCAGTTCTCAACTACCCTACTCACGGTCACTGTTACCATTCTGCACACTGGGCTGCGCCTGTTTGAACAGATCTATAAACTAGGTAGTGTAGGGAAACAGGGTGTCTTGGGTCTAAATTACACAAAGCCATGACTAGGTTAGGTTTTTTTTACCCAGATGTTTCTTTGCGTGGAGGATTGTTGCCTCTTGGAACAAGTTATTGGCTCATGTTGTGAGTGTGGATTAGTTCCAGTGCCTGCTGAGGAGCTGGGGGAACTCCCCACTGCTGCTGATGTACTGGAGGTCGAGAGTGGAACAAAGGGTTTCACCCTCGTGGTCACCATGACCTCCTGGAACTTGGTTTAATTGCCTTACTTTTTAAAAAAATCTGGTCCTTTACCTCTCACAGGTGACAACCTGACAGTTGGTAGGAAGAGACCGCTGGGAGTTGCAATACTTAGTCACACCATGGCTGTTTGCAACATGCTCAATGCAGCAAGCAATCGTTACCTGTTTGTCTCTCTGTGCGATTGTGTGTGCCTGATGTCCATTATTTACACGTACACATTCCTGAACCGATAGGTTATGAACACACCTTGATTTTCAGGCCTCCACAGCCAACGTCTGCCTTTTCTAATTCCCTCTTCTGGCATCAACAAGCAAACCGAGATTGATAACTCACTGCGAAGGGGTTACGGAATGGGTCCAATCATTATGCCAGTGTATCATCTTTGATTATATTCAAAAATAAATGGGACGTTAACACAACAAACAATGTAACTAATTCTCCTCACAGCAGAAAAGGTTAAGAGGAGATTTACTAGAGCTGGCACGGTGGCTAGCACTGCTCCCTCACAGCGCCAGAGAACCAGGTTCGATTCTGGCCTTGGGTAACTGTGTGGAGTTTGTACATTCCCCCCATATCTGCGTGGGTTTCCTCCCACAGTCTAAAGATGTGCAGGTTAGGTGGGTTGGCCATGATCAATGTGCGGGTTTATAGGATGAGGAGAAACCTTCATTTGCAGCGGCAGCAAATGGTTATGTCCAGACACAGATTCAATAATAACATCCAAATGGGTACTGGATAAATACGTTGAAAGGAAAACAAGTCTCAGAGCTATGTGGAAAGAGCAGAGGGGAGAGTTAGCACAGGCCTGCTGGATCGAATGGTCTCTGTGTTGTAAGGTCTTAAGGCTCACTATCAGTATCACCACTCAGAGTCACGTAACACAAACCTGCACTTGCGGCAATAATAGTGAACTGGGATTTTTGGTGAAGATCCTGATATGAAGTGTGAAGAATAAGGTTTCTTACCTGAATGTCTAAGTGCAGAGAAACCTTGCTCGTCCTCCCAGTCCCAGGTGAGTTCTCGCCCCGTGAGTGCAGAGGCAAGGCCCTGGTTCTGTGCCCTGTCTGCAGGCCGGTGATACCATTTTCTGTCAGCAGCACTGGCAGATTCAATGAAGACATGTCAGTGTCATGAAGGAAATTCAACTACTTTCTTCATATATTAGTTTTCTCTTCAATGGCCACTGGCTCATGATGAAATCCCTTTGCAGAACCAGCAGTTACCCTCTGGGTCGTTTCCTTCACCAAGTCTCTCAGGCCATTAGCCTGACTCCCAAACCCCTACCAGAAGAACTGGTTTGGACATGATCCACTCCAATTGGGCATCAACCTGAAGGCCATAACTCCCACCCCGCATCCCAAGGCTCTCTTAATAAAGCCTGCTTTCAACTTGTATTTGAAGCTATTTCAAATCTAACCGTCCCACTTCCTGCTCCTGTTGGCCTCACAGTTTGGGGTTGAGTGGGGGGAATTCTTCCCCTGTAGGGAGGTGGGGGGACATGGGTGGAAGGGGAGGGGAGGGTCTGGGCTCCACACGGCACATCTCACAATCAGTTTGTTTGTTCACATGCTCATGGTGGCGGGGAGGGGGGTGGGGTTGATGGCAGGATACAGCTCAGCCATGATTGAACTGAATGGAGGAAGAGGTCTGAGGGACTGAATGACCTTCTCCATGCGGCTGATACCCCAAACAGCAGCATTCACTGCCCGTTATGCTAAGCTGTCTTCATAGAATATCTACAGTGCAGAAGGAGACCATTTAGCCCATTGAGTCTGCACCGACCCTCTGACAAATCACCCCACCCAGGCCCACTCCTCCACCCTATACCCATAACCTCACCTAACTTGCAAATCTTTGGACACTAAGAGGAAATTTAGCATGGGCAATCCATCTAACCCACACATCTTTGGACTGTGGGAGGAAACTGGAGCACCTGGAGGAAACCCACGCAGACACAGGGAGAAAGTGCAAACTCCACACAGCCAGCTGATTCAGTCCAATTCCAAGGTCGGAATTGAACCCGGGTCCCTGGCGCTGTGAGGCAACAGTGCTAACCACTGTGCCACTGTGCCTTTGTATTTCAGAGAACATTAAGAATTAACCACATAGGAATGGGAGTGTTTGCTGGCCCAGACTAAAGATGGTAGGTTCTCCTCTCTGAGGGACATCCATGAAACAATTCAGTGGTTACAGCATTCCAGTAGCTTTCAATGATAATCTTTCCCTGATGCCCTCCCACATAATCCTGCAATTATTGATCTACTCTACATGCTAGCCTGGGATTTGAACTCAGGGCATCTGAGTCGCTAGTGCAGCACCTGCAACCCACAGTTATGGAAAAACATACTAATTATGCCTTCTAAGCTGGTTCATCTTTTGCTTTTCATTGAGCTGAGCGAAGGTTCCATTTACCCACCTGCTGGTACAGTCGCCGGTATAAGGATCACAGCTCCCCGCACAGTCACATGGTCGGCAGCCATATTCTCCAAGACCCCAGTATCCCAGCATGCACTTGTCACAGTGGGGCCCGGCCACGCCAGGTTTACACAAACAGTCACCAGTCACGGGGTCACAGTGGGTGTGGGGCTGCAAAGGCAAGATGGCAGAGCCGAAAGGGTGGCACATACAAGCTGGAGACAAACAAATAAAGAGAAGACTTTCAGTGTATCCATCAGTATCCTGGGGGGTTATCATTGACCAGAAACTGAACTGGAGCAGCCATATAAATACTGTAGCTACATGAACAGGTGAGAGGCTCGGAATCCTGTGATGAGTAACTCACCTCCTGACTCCCAAAAGCCTGTCCACTATCCACAAGGCACAAGTCAGGAGTGTAATGGAATATTCTCCGCTTGCCTAGATGTGTGCAGCTCCAACCAAACTCAAGAAGCTCGGCATCATCCACGACAAAGCAGCCCGCTTGATTAGCACCAAATCCTCAAACATCACTCCCTCCACCACTGACACACAACAGCAGCTGTGCGTACCATCTACAAGATGCACTGCGGAACCTCACCACGACTCCTTTGACAGCACCTTCCAAATCCCACAACCTCCACCACCTAGAAGGACAAGGGAAGCAGATAAGTGGGAACACCATCACCTGGGCGTTCCCTCAAAGCCACTCACCGTCCTGACTTGGAAATATATCGGTCTTTCTGTCAGTGTCGCTGGGTCAATATCCTGGAACTCCCTCCTTAGCAGTGCTGCGGGTGTACCTACCACACATGGACTCCACCGGTTCACCTTCCCAAGGGAAATTAGGGATGAGCAATAACAATGCAGGTCCAGCCAGTAACACCCACATATCATGAACAAAAAGAAAGATTTTCTACAGTGCTCTTCATGTCTCAGCCAATGAAGTATTTTTGAAGTCTGGCCACTGTTGTAATGTAGGAAATGTGGCAGCCAAGTTACACACAGCAAGATCCCACAGCAATGTGAAAATGAGCAGATAATTTGTTTTTTGTGACTTTGATTGAAGGATGAATATTGGCCAAGACACTGGGAATAACTACCCCCACCCACATCTTCTTTAAACTGTTGCCATGGGAACTATGGATGGAGGAGGTGGAACCAGTTTGGGGATTGTATTTGCCTCTGGCTGTTGGTATAATTGAAATAGTTTGAACAATCTGCTCTCTGCGTGCTGTGGAAAGGAATGGTGGTCTTGCCATAGCTGTTAAAAACCAACATTAAAAATCAATGTGAGAAAATCATTTCCATTTGCATGTCTCTGGGAGCGTCAATTCTCCGAGCCCGCACCGGGTCGGAGAATCGGCGTTGGCGCCGAAAATTCCTGCGACGCTGGGACACGATTCCCCAGCGACCGGAGAATCGGCGGCAGTTGCGTGCGCGCGGTTGATGAGCCGCCGGTTGGGGCCGTTGAAACAGGCTCCTGCAGCGATTCTCCACGGTCGACCGGCCGAGTTCCGCCGAGTCCCGTCAGCGTGGATCACATATGGTACCACCCGGCGGGAGCTCAGGGCCGCGGCCGCGGTGGGCGTCCTGGTGGGGGGGGCAGGGGGATCAGACTCCGGAGGGGGGCCTCCACGACAGCCAGGCCTGTGATCGAGGGCTATCGATCGGCAGGCGCACGTGATCTGTGGGGGGCCTACATTCTCCCGCTGTAGTCGCTACGCCATGTTGCGCAGCGCTGGCGCGGAAATGGCCACCATGTGCATGCGCGGACACGCGCCAGCAGTGCAGGGCCGCATATCGGTTCCGAAGCTGCGTGGAGCACTCCGGCGCCATGTTGGCCCCTTGTGGGCCACTGAATCGCTGGGCCAAGAGGCCCGTTGACGCCGGTGTGAAACACTCCAGTGTTTACGCCGGCGTCAACACTTAGCCGGGATTTGGAATTTATCTTTGCTGAACTTTTATTCCATGGAAGGTGCTCCATAAATGGGAGGTCTTGCTGTCCTTCATCAAATAACATAATTGGAGATCCAGTATTGAAGTAATTTGAGGCATGACATAAAATATGGGCTATTAGTGGCCAGGCCTTCAGCTGCTTGGGTCCCACCCTCTCGAGTTTCCTCTCTCAACCTCTGTCTCTCGAACTCACTTTCCTCCCTTTAAGACCTTCCATAAAACCTATCTCTTTGACCAAGCTTTTGGTCACCTGACGTACTATCACCTGGCATGCCTTGGTGTGTTTTATATTGCTTCATAATTTCCCTGTGAAGCACTCTGGGATGAGTTATCATGTTGGAGGTGCAGTATCAATATGTTGTTGACCTTGTTGTTTGGGTGAGTCGAACATGTTTGACAGGAATGTGTGATTTTGAATCAATGGTCCCCAAAAGCTGCCCACTGCTGGGTTTCCCTTTCCTTGTGTTTGGCTCCCTTGTAGACTGACTAGTAGAGATTATTCTGACTGGTCAATGTCTCCAGTATTGGATCATGGGATTATCAGGGTGGCCGAAAGTGAACAAGGTGGAGCTGGGGGTTTTCCTGTCGGGTAATTCCTGTCTTCCTCGCTGCTATATTTCAACTGTGAACAAATGTGACCGCCACAAGTGCAAAACAGGCCACAGCCAATCAGCAGCTCCTTTTACCCCAAATTATTTTTGTATCCATTTCAAGACATGATCCAGGCAAAGACCAGTTCCAACCCAGCCCCATTCAGCCCATCTACACCACCTATCCATGGCATTCCAATTTCTACCATTTATTGCCAAAAGCCCACCTAGGTCCTCCATGAAAGGTTATTATTATTATTTCCATCCATGAAAGGTTATTATTCTATCACCCATAACGATAGCCATTCATTCTCCAACAATCAACTTCCACCAGCTTAGATATTAAGTTACAGATAATAAAGTGAGAGGATTGGCTGGGTTAGCCACATTAATGTAGTGTCGGAACACTTCTGGAATTCAGGAAGCGTTTCGGACAGAATTCAGAGATTAATCAATACAGATGTCGCAAATGTTAAAGGCAGAAATGACCTTACCCAGGCAGGTGTCTGGGGCAGCGAGAGGGGCATTGTGGTTCCTGAAGAAGCCTGACTGGCATCGCTGGCAGTGCTGCCCCGCTGTGTGGTGTTTGCAGTTATTACACACTCCTCCGCTGTGATTCCCCGATGCCAACCACACACTGAGGTCGAAATGGCAGCTGCCTGCGTGGTTATTGCACTTGCATTCTGACACAAGGGGAAAGGAAGGGGATTTAAAATCCTTTCAAATCAACAAGATGGAGTTGAAACTTGTTGGAACAAACATAAAAAAAAAACCTAGAGTACCCAATTCATTTTTTCCAATTAAAGGGCAATTTAGCATGGCCAATCCACTTACCCAGCACATTTTTTAGGTTGTGGGGGTGAAACCCACACAAACACGGGGAGAATGTGCAAAGTCCACACGGACAGTGACCCAGAGCTGGGATCGAACCTGGGACTTCGGTGCCGTGAGACAGTAGTGCTAACCACTACGCCACCATGCTGCCCTTGTTGGAACAAACATGACTGTTTGAATGAAATAGTTGATCATTAGTCTGCCGCGCTTACAGAGTTTTCCCTCAAATACGCAGGTTGGGATCTTCCAGCGCTTCCCTCTGGCGGGATGTTCTGGGCCTGCCGAAGGTGAATCTCCCTTCCCAACAACGGGTACCGCGGCGACAGGATAGGCGAACCATGCAAAACACGGTGGACTTTCCGCGGCCAGCCAATGGTGGACTGCCTCGGCTGTGGGAAAACCCGCCGTGGGGGACTGGAATGTCCCAGCCAGATTTCAACTGAGGAATCGGCCATTCAGACTAAACAGTCCATGTGTTTATCCTCCAAACAGTTTCTTAATTCCCTGTGCCAATACTGCTCCAATTTCTCTATATACTCCTTTCCTTCATGCAAGCCTATTTGTGACAATAATAAAGATTATTATTATTAGGTGTGAGGGGCGAGGAAAGGCTAAAGCAGGACCCCCAGCCCTTCTTCAGATTCATCATGGACAGAACCTAATTGATAATAATAAAATCACTTACAAAGTTCTCTGATGGCCAGGGGACAACAGGTCACACGGCAAGATGATAAGTGTGACCTCTGGTCAGGGCGCTGGGTCTCAGGCCTTCAGCGGGCGAGTTCTCGGCGGGAGAGCTGGCCGCAGCAGGGCCCAGTCCAATCACTGGAAGGAACCGGCGAGCTTTACCGCAGCTCCCCAGGGTCTGGATGGGATCACCTGGTCCTGCTGCTATCAACGGGGTTGTCTGCACCTCTCCACCGCCAGGAAACCTGCGTGGGGACCGGATAATCCCGCTGGTGGGAACAGCCGGAAAAGTCCGGCTTCAACCTTTGCTTCTCAGAATCTCAAAGTACAGAAGGAGGTCATTCTGCCCAACATGTTTGTTCTGGCTGTTTGAGAGAGCTATCCAAGCAATCCCAATCCACTGTGCTCTCTCTCTCTCTGACCCTGCAAAGTTCTCCTTTTCAAATATTTATCCTGTAGTACCCTCAATAACGACACGAGAGTGTGGAATGGTAAATGAAGGCTTTAATAAGCAGAGAAGTAGCCAGCTACAGGGACGTGTGCTTACTGAGTGCCGCCTACAGGGCGTCACCTTATATACGGCTCCCTGGTGGGCGGAGCCCGAGACGGAGTCCCCCAGGGTTCCAAACCCGGTCTTAAAGGGGCATCACCTACATGGTGTTAAGGGTACAGTAACCATTCATCACATTTCCCATTCTCTTTTCAACGGCACTGTTGAACCAGTTTCCACCGGCTGTTTGGGTTGTGTATTTCAGATTATAACTCGCTGCATAAATTATTTACTCCTCATCTCTCGCCCAACACCCTTCAATCTGTGTCCGTCTGGTTGCCGACCTTCCTGCCTCTGGAGGGACTTTCTCCCTACCTACTCTATAAAAGCTCTGCTAGATTTTGAATGCTTCTATTAAATCTCTCCTTTGTTATAGGAAAATAATCCCATTTTTTTCAGTCTCTCCACATTGCTGAGCTCCCTCATCCTTGTTCCTATTCCAGTAAATCCCCTCAGTGCTGTCTCCGAAAAGATCGCAGAGAACTGCAGCCATTTCATAACTTACTCCGGCACTGGTTCGCGGTTCCCCTCTTGCCATCGGCAGGCCTCCACGGCTGGTCACTATACAAAGGATCACACCTTTCACAGTGTTCACCCACAGTATTGTGCTGACAGATACACTTCCCATGGACCTGTTGTAGAAAATGAACAGAGAACACAATGAACCAAAGAAGGAGCCAGTCAGGATCCAGTCAGTCAGTGACATGCTGAAAGAAACAAAGAAAGATTTGGATTTATATAGCACCTATTACTGTGGGGCGCTTCACACAGGATGCCAATTGAGACCCTATAAATGGACAATTAAAGTCCACCTTAGCACCACATCCTGCTGCCCAGCAGTGGGTGGGGGTCTCCACATGCAGGGAGACCCGACAGGCAAACCAAAGGTTGGATGGTGGGTTCTTAATCAGGCATTGAGTGCCATTGAAGGAGGGATCCCCTGGAAACCCCACTCCCCTTGCCATTTACTCTGACCCGTCTCTGTCATCACTGAACCCCGGTGAAGGCCCAAGGCCATTGCTCCTTAACATAGATTAACATAGAACATACAGTGCAGAAGGAGGTCATTCGGCCCATCGAGTCTGCACCGACCTTGTGGTACAGTGGTGATGGAAAGCTGAAGGCCTCTTCTTTGGGGTGGGTACAGAAATTAAACGCCCTCTCTGGAGTCAGGAGCTCCTATGGCTGGGTTCCTGTTGCCAATCAGGGACTTAATTCCCTTGGAGCCCCCGGAGATCAGGTCAGTGAGGCGGCCGCCAGTTCGGATGGTTGGCGTCAGACACTCTGCCACCCTCATTAAATACCACTCAATCAGTTACGATAATTTTTTTCAAAGTTCTTTCATAAGAAAAGTTGCCCATCACTAATTACCCTTGAACTGAGTGGCTTGCTTGCTCATTTCAGAGGGCAGTTGAGTCAACCACATTGCCGTGGATCTGGAGTCCCACATAGGCCTGACCAGGTAAGGATGGCAGATTTCCTTCCCTAAAGAACATTAATGAACCAGATGGGTTTTTTCTTAACGTCAATCGATGATAGTTGTCATGGTCACCATTACTGAGACTAGCTTTCAATTCCAGATTTTACCAATGGAATTTAAATGGTGGGATTTGAACATGTGCCCCAGAGCATTAGCCTGGGCCTCTGGATCACTAGTTCAATTACATTTCCACTGTCTCTCCTGATTGAGGGTTAAATATTGCCCCAGACATTCGAAATAACTCCCTGCTCTTCTTCACAGTCACATTCATGGCAGGCAAAGTCTCAATTCAACATCAACAGAGTGACAACACCTCTGACAATGCAGCACTTTCTCACTAGGGCATTGGAACATTGGCTTGGACTGTTATGTTTAAGTCTCTGATGCAGGACTTGAACCCACAACCTTCTGACTCGAAGGCAAGGGTCTGACCCACTCTGCCGAGGCTGACTGATGTAATGATTGACTGGAATAACTTGTGGGCTGTAAGCAGTGGCAGGTTTCTGCGATAGCTCGAGACATACACTGGATACTTCCAGTAGTTAACAGAACACTGTACAACAGGTCTTTACACTTCAATTCCCTGGTCCACACTACCCGGGGTCCTGCTCCCAGGGTCCCGCACAAACTCCCCATTGGCTGGGGTTCGCACGCTCCTACATGATTGGCCCTGAGCTGGTTATGTGGCTGGTGGAGGCCACCCCCTTAAAGGGACCCTGTAAAGTCTCAGGTAAACGACCACTCGGGAGCGATGACTGTAAGAAAACTCCAATTTATTATACCTATTATATTACATCTCCTACCCCTGCGCCCGGCCCACACTGGGTCGCGGTATTTATGTCCCAGAGGCCCCTGGCTTAAGGGGGTGGCTCTGCCCCCTCATCTAGGGAGATCATACTCAGGTGGGGGCACAGGGACTCTGAGACCCCTTGGCCTCCGGTCGGGTTATTACAACCCCCTACCACATAAACCCCCCCCCCACCCTTTCCCATAACTATGGGTTATGGGTCCTTCTGGGCCTCTGAAGTCCAGCCACAGGTTTGGCTCTCCTTTGGGCGATCGGGTGGTTCGCAGTCGATGCCACCTAGGGCAGGACCACTTCAACAACGGGTGAACTAGCCTTACTGGCCTCGACAGACGGAGCCAGCTGAACTGAAACAGGAATCCCTAACTCCCCTTGGCTGGACCGAGTTACAGGGAGTATTCATAGTGCTTGCCGGACTCGTCACCTCCACGGTGGGGTTACAACACCTCGACTCCTCAGGTGGTCGACGTGCTTCTCAACAGTCTTCCTGTTAACATTGGCCACATGAGACACGGCCCCGACCAAGCCACAACTCGTCTTAACCACAGCGAACCTGCTGTGAAATTACAGACCAAAACTGGGTCTCCCACCCGGAATGACCTGTCGCCTCTGATCCGACTGCTGACTCTCCTGGGAGGCCTGACATGTCTCCACCCTCCCCGCCTACTTTATAAACACAAGATCTAATCGGGTTCTCAGCCCATGATCAGCTCAGCTGGTGTGATCCCCAGGGTTGAATGAGGGGTTGAGTTGCACAGCAACAAAAAAATAGCCAACCTCTGGTGAAGTGGTTTACTTGACTGCTTTTTCATAGAGTTCTTGAAAGTGTGACCCCCAGTGAATCATGCCGTCTTCACATATCAACTCGTCTTGAACAGCTGTTCAGACTTCTCATAACACCAGCCAGTCTGTATCATTCGTTTGACCTTTAAATGAATAGGGTCTCCCTGCGTCCAGCTGTGGATGTGTCCCATGGACACTGGCAGGGTGTCATGTAAGTTCAGGGCTAGAATGATCTCCTGGTGGACCTGAATGATCTTGGCTAGGAGCAGGCGACTTAATGCATCAACATGAGGGGCGGGATTCTCCGACCCCCCGCTGGGTCGGAGAATCGCCGGGGGGCGGTGGGAATCCCGCCCCCGCCGGCTGCCGAATTCTCCCGTGCCGGGGTTTTGGCGGGGGCGGGAATCGCAGCACGCTGGTCGGCGGCTGCTGGTAGCGGACCCCCGGCGATTCTCCGGCCCGCGATGGGCTGAGTGGCCGCCCGTTTTCGGCCGGTCCAGCCGGCGTAAATCACAACAGGTCCTTACCGGTGGGACCTGGCTCCACGGGCAGCCTGCAGAGTCCTCGGGGGGGCGTGGGGGGATCTGGTCCCGAGGGGTGCCCCCACGGTGGCCTGGCCCACAATTGGGGCCCACTGATCCGCGGGCGGGCCTGTGCCATGGGGCACTCTTTCCCTCCGCACCGGCCGCTGTCAACCTCCACCATGGCTGGTGCGGAGAAGAACCCACCTGCGCATGCGCTGGGATAATGCCAGCACACGCTTGCGCTCCCGCGCATGCGCCAACTCGTGCCAGCCAGCGGAGGCCCTTCGGTGCCAGTTTGCAGGGCACCAAGCCCTTCCGCACCGGCCGGTGCGGCGGCAAACACTCCGGTGCTGGCCTAGCCCCTGAAGGTGCGAAGGATTCCGCACCTTTGGGGCGGCCCGACGCCGGAGTGGCCCGTCCCGCCAGTTCGCAGAGAATCCCGCCCGAGCTATTTGCGTCCCAGGGCGGTGCTGAAAAACATGCAAGTCGCCAACAGCTGGGCCCAACGCTGCCCCCTTGCTGAGAGATGTGTGGTAGAGGCCTATCTTTCCTTAATAGGGCCAGCAACGTGGTCAGTCATTATATCACACCGCTGGCCGTAAACATACTGGTGGAATTTCTTCACACCGCAGATAACCTCCAAGCCCTCCTTCTCAATCTGTGCAACGTTTTGTTCTGCTTCAGAAAGGGACCTTGAGGTAAAGACGAGAGGGCATTCTGAACCATCTCCCAGTTTGTGGGATAAAACTTCCCTTATACCAGAAGGGGATGGGTCACATGTCAGCATGATTGATTTTCCGGATCCAAATGCACCAGGAGGTTTGAAGACTGCAATGCTTGCTTCACGACTCAGAAGCTTCTTTTTGAGGCTCCATCCACTGCCACCACTGATTCTTCCTTAATAGCTGGTCTAATGGTGCCAAGGTTGTGGCTAAATAAATCTTCCATAGTAATTGGTCATACCAAGAAAGGACTTAAGCTCGCTGACATTTTCGGGTGTAGGCCGTCTCGTGTGGCCTTGACCTTTTCTTCCAAAGGCTGCACCTTGTTGCATCAATGCAAAATCCTAGGTACGTGACTTCAGAGGCTTGAAAGGACATTTTTCACATTTTAGGTGACTCCAGCATCGCAAAACCTCCTATGATCAGTACCCGCAAAGACCTCTTCCGGTTTACCACCCTTTACCAATGCCCTTACCACGGCATTGCTTCAGCGCTATCTTCCAGCGCACAATGGAAATTCTCCTCCCAGTGATTCCCAAGGCGATGGTCACAGGTTCTTCTGGTGTAGTGCTGGTGACTAGCGTGTCGTCAAGGAAAACCATCACCTCAATAAATGTACTTATCCCCCAACATTCTCATCTGAATCATTTATATATGGCACAAACGATAAGGGACCCAGTACTGGTCCCTATGATACACCACTAGACACCAGCCTCCAGTCACACAAACAGCCTGTTACCACCATCCGCTGTCTCCTACCACTAATTTAGTTTTGGATCCACCTTTCAAAGTTATCCTGGATCCCATGCCCTTCCTTATCATTCTCCCGTGTGGGACCTTGTTAAAGACTTTGCTGAAATCCATGTAAACTACATCAACCCTCATTGACACACGATCACTTAATTGAAAAATCCAATCAAATGTTTTACGCTTGACCGCCCTCTAACAAAGCCATGCTGACTGTCCCTGATCATCCTCCTTCTCCTGAATGAAGACAGATGTAAAGTACTCATTTAACACTCTACCAATGTCCTCTGGCTCCACGTATAAGTTGGTTCCTTGGTCCATAATGGGCCCTACTCTTTCCCTGGTTATCCTCTTTCCCTAAATATACTTATAGAATATCTTGGGATTCTCCCCAATCCTACCCGCCAGTGCTTTTCATGCCTCCTCTTTGTTCTCCTAATTGCTTTCTTAAGTTCCCCCTTACACTTTCTCTACTCCATTAAGGCTGCCACTGATTTGCTCCCTTTCTACCTGCTAAAAGCCTCTCTTTCCTTTCTTATCCAGTCCTGAATATTCCTAGACATCCAGGGCTCACCGCACTTGTTGCTCCGACATTTCACCCTCTTCCATAACAAACTTAAACCATACTGTGTTGTGGTCGCTATCACTAAAATGCTTCCCCACGGCCACCTCGAACATCTGTTTGGCTTTGTTCCACAGAATTAGATCCAGCACTTCTTGGGCTTTCTGCGTTAAAAAGTTCTGAATGCATTTCAAGAAATCTGCCCCCTCTAAACCCCTTACACTATGACTATCCCAATTAATGTTGCGAAAGTAGAAATCCGCTAATATAATTGCCCTATTATTACTCTTACACACCTCAGTGAATTGTCTACATATCTGCTCCTCTATTGCCCGCTGACTGTTTGGGGACCTGTAACACACTCCCAGCAATGTGACTGCCCCCTTTCTATTCCTAAGCTCTACCCACAATGCCTCATTTGAAGACCCCTCCATACTACAGTAACTGACTCCTTAATAATGCAACACCACCTCCTCTTTTATACCCTACCCTGTCTTACCTGAAGATCCTATACCCTGGAATGCTGAGTTGCCAGTCCTGCCCCTCCCTCCACCACATCTCTGTGATGGCAACAATATCACAATTCCACATGTTAATCCATGCCCTTAACTCATCAGTTTTACCTATAATACTCCTTGCTTTAAAGTAGTCGCCATCCAACCTCACCATATTCCCTTGGAACTCAATATGGCTGAACTCCCTCAGTCTTGGTTCCTTTACTATAGTATGCGATGACCCTATTGTACTCACATTCTGTGGCCCCTCCCCCTACCAAACTAGTTTAAACTCCTCCCAACAGCACTAGCAAACCCATCCACAAGGATGTCAGTCCCATTCTGGTTCAGATGCAGACCGTCCTGCTTGTATGTGTCCCACCTTCCTCAGAAACGGTCCCAGTGATCCAGGAATCTAAAACCCTCCCTCCAGCACAAACCCCAAGCATTCACCTGTCCTATTCTCCTATTTCTGTACTCACTAGCACGTGGCACTGGAAGTAATCCAAAGGTTACAACTTTGAGGTCCTGTTTTTAAATCTTCTGCCTAGCTCCTAGAATTCTTGATGCAAGACCTCATCCCTTATTCTACCTGTACTGTTGGTACCAACGTGTACCACGACCTCTGACTTTTCACCCTCCCCCTTTAGGATACCTTGCAGTCTTTCAGTGACATCCCTGAACCTGGCCCCAGGGTGGCAACACACCATCCTGGAGGCATGTCTGTGGCCACTGAAGCGCATGTCTGTTCCCCTAACTAATGAATCTCCTATCACTATCACTCCACCTTCCTTCCTTACTCCCTTCCTGTACAGTCAGGTCGCTTGTGGAGCCAGAAACTTGGTTCTGACTGCACTCCCTTGAGGAACCAAAGCTTTCATCAGCTTCAAAATGGAAAACTGTTTTCTGGGTGGGACCCCAAGGGATTTCTGCATTGCTTGCATGTTTTTCTTCTTCTGTCTGGTGGTCATCCTTCGTTCGCCCAGTTCCTTGAGCTATGGTGTAACCCCTTCGCTAAACATGCTATCCATGCAACTCTCAGCCTCGCAGATGCACCACAGTGTCTCCAGCCGCTGCTTAAGCTCTGAAACCCGATGCTCAAGTTTCTGCAGTTGGTTGCACCTCCAGCACGTGTGGTCATTTAGGATGTTCGTATAGTCCATGACTTCCCACATATTACAGATCACACATTCCACTCAGCTGACCTCACCTGCCGTGTCTTAAACTTACTTTGTCTTACTTGCTAACTTTTCAAATTACTAGTTTTAAAAGATAATCCTCTCATCTTAACTTAGTCTCCTTGTCTAATGCTACTTCGACCTACTTATCCTTGCATTATTTATTATAATTACTTATTATTTTTCTATATTATGCTGGCTCTAATTTTTACTTATCGCTGGTGCTTCTCAATTGAATTTTTCAATTAGAACTGAAGCAGGACAACATTCCCAGGCTGCTTCACTGTGATGCTGACTGCAGGACACCATTCCCAGGCTGCTTCACTGTGATGCTAGCTGCGGCAGGACACCATTCCCAGGCTGCTTCACTGAGATGCTGACTGCAGGACACCGTTTCCAGACTGCTTCACTGAGATGGTGGCTGCAGGACACCATTCCCAGGCTGCTTCACTGAGATGCAGACTGCAGGACACCTTTCCCAGGCTGCTTCACTGTGATGCAGACTGCAGGACACCTTTCCCAGGCTGCTTCACAGCAATGCTGACTGCAGGACACCATTCCCAGTCTGCTTCACCGAGATGCAGACTGCAGGACACCTTTCCCAGGCTGCTTCACGGAGATGCAGACTGCAGGACACCTTTCCCAGGCTGCATCACATCAATGCTGACTGCAGGACACCATTCCCAGGCTGCTTCACCGAGATGCAGACTGCAGGACACCTTTCCCAGGCTGCTTCACTGAGATGCAGACTGCAGGACACCTTTCCCAGGCTGCTTCACTGAGATGCAGACTGCAGGACACCTTTCCCAGGCTGCTTCACTGAGATGCTGACTGCAGGACACTGTTCCCAGGCTGCTTCACTGAGATGCAGACTGCAGGACACCTTTCCCAGGCTGCTTCACCGAGATGCAGACTGCAGGACACCTTTCCCAGGCTGCTTCACTGAGATGCAGACTGCAGGACACCTTTCCCAGGCTGCTTCACTGAGATGCAGACTGCAAGACACCTTTCCCAGGCTGCTTCACTGAGATGCAGACTGCAGGACACCTTTCCCAGGCTGCTTCACTGAGATGCTGGCTGCAGGACACCTTTCCCAGGCTGCTTCACTGAGATGCTGACTGCAGGACACCATTTCCAGACTGCTTCACTGTGATACTGACTGCAGGACACCTTTCCCAGGCTGCTTCACTGAGATGCTGACTGCAGGACACCGTCCCCAGACTGCTTCACTGTGATGCTGACTGCAGGACACCGTTTCCAGACTGCTTCACTGAGATACTGACTGCAGGACACCGTCCCCAGACTGCTTCACTGAGATGCTGACTGCAGGACACCATTTCCAGACTGCTTCACTGAGATGCTGACTGCAGGACACCGTCCCCAGACTGCTTCACTGAGATGCTGACTGCAGGCCACCGTTCCCAGGCTGCTTCACTGAGATGCAGACTGCAGGACACCATTCCCAGGCTGCTTCACTGTGATGCTGACTGCAGGACACCATTCCCAGGCTGCTTCACTGAGATACTAGCTGCGGCAGGACACCTTTCCCAGACTGCTTCACTGAGATGCTGACTGCAGGACACCGTTTCCAGACTGCTTCACTGAGATACTGACTGCAGGACTCCATTCCCAGGCTGCTTCACTGTGATGCTAGCTGCGGCAGGACACCGTTCCCAGGCTGCTTCACTGAGATGCTGACTGCAGGACACCATTTCCAGACTGCTTCACTGAGATGCTGGCTGCAGGACACCATTCCCAGGCTGCTTCACTGTGATGCTGACTGCAGGACACCATTCCCAGGCTGCTTCACTGTGATGCTGACGGCAGGACACCGTTCCCAGGCTGCTTCACTGAGATGCTGACTGCAGGACACCATTTCCAGACTGCTTCACTGAGATGCTGGCTGCAGGACACCATTCCCAGGCTGCTTCACTGTGATGCTGACTGCAGGACACCATTCCCAGGCTGCTTCACTGTGATGCTGACTGCAGGACACCATTTCCAGACTGCTTCACTGAGATGCTGGCTGCAGGACACCATTCCCAGGCTGCTTCACTGTGATGCTGACTGCAGGACACCATTTCCAGGCTGCTTCACTGTGATGCTGACTGCAGGACACCATTCCCAGGCTGCTTCACTGTGATGCTGACTGCAGGACACCGTTTCCAGACTGCTTCACTGAGATGCTGACTGCAGGCCACCGTTCCCAGGCTGCTTCACTGAGATGCTGACTGCAGGACACCATTCCCAGGCTGCTTCACTGAGATGCAGACTGCAGGACACCTTTCCCAGACTGCTTCACTGAGATGCTGACTGCAGGACACCATTTCCAGACTGCTTCACTGAGATGCTGGCTGCAGGACACCTTTCCCAGGCTGCTTCACTGAGATGCTGAGTGCAGGACACCGTTTCCAGACTGCTTCACTGAGATACTAGCTGCGGCAGGACACCTTTCCCAGGCTGCTTCACGGAGATGCTGACTGCAGGACACCGTCCCCAGACTGCATCACTGAGATGCTAGCGGCAGGACACCATTCCCAGACTGCTTCACTGAGATGCTGACTGCAAGACACCGTTCCCAGGCTGCTGCACTGAGATGCTGACTACAGGACACCATTCCCAGGCTGCTTCACCGAGATGCTGACTACAGGACACCATTTCCAGACTGCTTCACTGAGATGCTGGCTGCAGGACACCATTCCCAGGCTGCTTCACTGAGATGCTGACTGCAGGACACCATTCCCAGGCTGCTTCACTGTGATGCTGACTGCAGGACACCATTCCCAGGCTGCTTCACTGAGATGCAGACTGCAGGACACCTTTCCCAGGCTGCTTCAGTGAGATGCTGGCTGCAGGACACCTTTCCCAGGCTGCTTCACTGAGATGCTGACTGCAGGACACCATTTCCAGACTGCTTCACTGTGATACTGACTGCAGGACACCTTTCCCAGGCTGCTTCACTGAGATGCTGACTGCAGGACACCGTCCCCAGACTGCTTCACTGTGATGCTGACTGCAGGACACCGTTTCCAGACTGCTTCACTGAGATACTGACTGCAGGACACCGTCCCCAGACTGCTTCACTGAGATGCTGACTGCAGGACACCATTTCCAGACTGCTTCACTGAGATGCTGACTGCAGGACACCGTCCCCAGACTGCTTCACTGAGATGCTGACTGCAGGCCACCGTTCCCAGGCTGCTTCACTGAGATGCAGACTGCAGGACACCATTCCCAGGCTGCTTCACTGTGATGCTGACTGCAGGACACCTTTCCCAGACTGCTTCACTGAGATACTGACTGCAGGACTCCATTCCCAGGCTGCTTCACTGTGATGCTAGCTGCGGCAGGACACCGTTCCCAGGCTGCTTCACTGAGATGCTGACTGCAGGACACCATTTCCAGACTGCTTCACTGAGATGCTGGCTGCAGGACACCATTCCCAGGCTGCTTCACTGTGATGCTGACTGCAGGACACCATTCCCAGGCTGCTTCACTGTGATGCTGACGGCAGGACACCGTTCCCAGGCTGCTTCACTGAGATGCTGACTGCAGGACACCATTTCCAGACTGCTTCACTGAGATGCTGGCTGCAGGACACCATTCCCAGGCTGCTTCACTGTGATGCTGACTGCAGGACACCATTCCCAGGCTGCTTCACTGTGATGCTGACTGCAGGACACCATTTCCAGACTGCTTCACTGAGATGCTGGCTGCAGGACACCATTCCCAGGCTGCTTCACTGTGATGCTGACTGCAGGACATCATTCCCAGGCTGCTTCACTGTGATGCTGACTGCAGGACACCGTTTCCAGACTGCTTCACTGAGATGCTGACTGCAGGCCACCGTTCCCAGGCTGCTTCACTGAGATGCTGACTGCAGGACACCGTTTCCAGACTGCTTCACTGAGATGCTGACTGCAGGACACCGTTTCCAGACTGCTTCACTGAGATGCTGACTGCAGGACACCTTTCCCAGACTGCTTCACTGAGATGCTGACTGCAGGACACTGTTTCCAGACTGCTTCACTGAGATGCTGACTGCAGGACACCTTTCCCAGGCTGCTTCACTGAGATGCTGACTGCAGGCCACCGTTCCCAGGCTGCTTCACTGAGATGCTGACTGCAGGACACCGTTTCCAGACTGCTTCACTGAGATGCTGACTGCAGGACACCGTTTCCAGACTGCTTCACTGAGATGCTGACTGCAGGACACCTTTCCCAGACTGCTTCACTGAGATGCTGACTGCAGGACACTGTTTCCAGACTGCTTCACTGAGATGCTGGCTGCAGGACACCTTTCCCAGGCTGCTTCACTGAGATGCTGAGTGCAGGACACCGTTTCCAGACTGCTTCACTGAGATACTAGCTGCGGCAGGACACCTTTCCCAGGCTGCTTCACGGAGATGCTGACTGCAGGACACCGTCCCCAGACTGCATCACTGAGATGCTAGCGGCAGGACACCATTCCCAGACTGCTTCACTGAGATGCTGACTGCAAGACACCGTTCCCAGGCTGCTGCACTGAGATGCTGACTACAGGACACCATTCCCAGGCTGCTTCACCGAGATGCTGACTACAGGACACCATTTCCAGACTGCTTCACTGAGATGCTGGCTGCAGGACACCATTCCCAGGCTGCTTCACTGAGATGCTGACTGCAGGACACCATTCCCAGGCTGCTTCACTGTGATGCTGACTGCAGGACACCATTCCCAGGCTGCTTCACTGAGATGCTGACTGTGTCAGGACACCGTTCCCAGACTGCTTCACTGAGATGCTGACTGCAGGACACCATTTCCAGACTGCTTCACTGTGATGCTGACTGCAGGACACCTTTCCCAGGCTGCTTCGCTGAGATGCTGGCTGCAGGACACCATTCCCAGGCTGCTTCACTGTGATGCTGACTGCAGGACACCATTCCCAGGCTGCTTCACTGAGATGCTGGCTGCAGGATACCTTTCCCAGGCTGCTTCACTGTGATGCTGACTGCAGGACACCTTTCCCAGGCTGCTTCACTGAGATGCTGGCTGCAGGACACCTTTCCCAGGCTGCTTAACTGTGATGCTGGCTGCAGGACACCTTTCCCAGGCTGCTTCACTGTGATGCTGACTGCAGGACACCTTTCCCAGGCTGCTTCACTGAGATGCTGACTGCAGGACACCTTTCCCAGGCTGCTTCACTGAGATGCTGACTGCAGGACACCATTTCCAGACTGCTTCACTGAGATACTAGCTGCGGCAGGACACCTTTCCCAGGCTGCTTCACTGAGATGCTGACTGCAGGACACCGTCCCCAGACTGCTTCACTGAGATGCTAGCGGCAGGACACCATTCCCAGACTGCTTCACTGAGATGCTGACTGCAGGACACCGTTCCCAGGCTGCTTCACTGAGATGCTGACTACAGAACACCATTTCCAGACTGCTTCACTGAGATGCTGACTGCAGGACACCATTTCCAGACTGCTTCACTGAGATGCTGACTGCAGGACACCGTCCCCAGACTGCTTCACTGAGATGCTGACTGCAGGACACCGTTCCCAGGCTGCTTCACTGTGATGCTGACTGCAGGACACCATTCCCAGGCTGCTTCACTGAGATGCTGACTGCAGGACACCGTTCCCAGGCTGCTTCACTGAGATGCTGACTGCAGGACACCATTTCCAGACTGCTTCACAGCAATGCTGACTGCAGGACACCGTTCCCAGGCTGCTTCACAGCAATGCTGACTGCAGGACACCATTCCCAGGCTGCTTCACTGAGATGCTGACTGCAGGACACCTTTCCCAGGCTGCTTCACAGAGATGCTGACTGCAGGACACCATTCCCAGGCTGCTTCACTGAGATGCTGACTGCAGGACACCTTTCCCAGGCTGCTTCACAGAGATGCTGACTGCAGGACACCGTTTCCAGGCTGCTTCACTGTGATGCTGACTGCAGGACACCTTTCCCAGACTGCTTCACAGCAATGCTGACTGCAGGACACCATTCCCAGGCTGCTTCACTGTGATGCTGACTGCAGGACACCATTTCCAGGCTGCTTCACTGAGATGCTGACTGCAGGACACCTTTCCCAGGCTGCTTCACTGAGATGCTGGCTGCAGGACACCGTTTCCAGACTGCTTCACTGAGATCCTGACTGCAGGACACCTTTCCCAGGCTGCTTCACAGCAATGCTGACTGCAGGACACCGTTCCCAGGCTGCTTCACTGTGATGCTGTCTGCAGGACACCTTTCCCAGGCTGCTTCACAGCAATGCTGACTGCAGGACACCTTTCCCAGGCTGCTTCACTGTGATGCTGACTGCAGGACACCTTTCCCAGGCTGCTTCACTGTGATGCTGACTGCAGGACACCGTTCCCAGGCTGCTTCACTGAGATGCTGACTGCAGGACACCATTCCCAGGCTGCTTCACTGAGATGCTGGCTGCAGGACACTGTTCTCAGACTGCTTCACTGAGATCCTGACTGCAGGACACCGTTCCCAGGCTGCTTCACTGTGATGCTGACTGCTGGACACCGTTTCCAGACTGCTTCACAGCAATGCTGACTGCAGGACACCTTTCCCAGGCTGCTTCACCGAGATGCTGACTGCAGGACACCATTTCCAGGCTGCTTCACTGAGATGCTGACTGCGGGACACTGTTCCCAGGCTGCTTCACTGAGATCCTGACTGCAGGACACCGTTCCCAGGCTGCTTCACAGCAATGCTGACTGCAGGACACCGTTCCCAGGCTGCTTCACTGTGATGCTGTCTGTAGGCCACCTTTCCCAGGCTGCTTCACTGAGATGCTGACTGCAGGACACCTTTCCCAGACTGCTTCACTGAGATGCTGACTGCAGGACACCGTTCCCAGGCTGCTTCACTGTGATGCTGTCTGCAGGACACCTTTCCCAGGCTGCTTCACTGAGATGCTGACTGCAGGACACCATTCCCAGGCTGCTTCACCGAGATGCTGACTGCAGGACACCATTCCCAGGCTGCTTCACTGTGATGCTGACTGCAGGACACCGTTCCCAAGCTGCTTCACTGTGATGCTGACTGCAGGACACCATTCCCAGGCTGCTTCACCGAGATGCTGACTGCAGGACACCATTCCCAGGCTGCTTCACTGTGATGCTGACTGCAGGACACCGTTCCCAAGCTGCTTCACTGTGATGCTGACTGCAGGACACCTTTCCCAGGCTGCTTCACTGAGATGCTGACTGCAGGACACCATTTCCAGGCTGCTTCACTGAGATGCTGACTGCGGGACACCGTTCCCAGGCTGCTTCACTGAGATCCTGACTGCAGGACACCGTTCCCAGGCTGCTTCACAGCAATGCTGACTGCAGGACACCGTTCCCAGGCTGCTTCACTGTGATGCTGTCTGCAGGACACCTTTCCCAGGCTGCTTCACTGAGATGCTGACTGCAGGACACCTTTCCCAGACTGCTTCACTGTGATGCTGACTGCTGGACACCGTTTCCAGACTGCTTCACTGAGATGCTGGCTGCAGGACACCTTTCCCAGACTGCTTCACTGTGATGCTGGCTGCAGGACACCATTCCCAGGCTGCTTTACTGAGATGCTGACTGCAGGACACCGTTCCCAGGCTGCTTCACTGAGATGCTGACTGCAGGACACCATTCCCAAGCTGCTTCACTGTGATGCTGACTGCAGGACACCGTTCCCAGGCTGCTTCACTGAGATGCTGACTGCAGGACACCATTCCCAGGCTGCTTCACTGTGATGCTGGCTGTGTCAGGACACCGTTCCCAGGCTGCTTCACTGAGATGCTGACGGCAGGACACCATTCCCAAGCTGCTTCACTGTGATGCTGACTGCAGGACACCGTTCCCAGGCTGCTTCACTGAGATGCTGACTGCAGGACACCATTCCCAGGCTGCTTCACAGCAATGCTGACTGCAGGACACCTTTCCCAGGCTGCTTCACTGAGATGCAGACTGCAGGACACCGTTTCCAGACTGCTTCACTGAGATGCTGACTGCAGGACACCGTTTCCAGACTGCTTCACAGCAATGCTGACTGCAGGACACCTTTCCCAGGCTGCTTCACTGATATGCTGACTGCAGGACACCGTTTCCAGACTGCTTCACTGAGATGCTGACTGCAGGACACCGTTTCCAGACTGCTTCACAGCAATGCTGACTGCAGGACACCTTTCCCAGGCTGCTTCACTGATATGCTGACTGCAGGACACCTTTCCCAGGCTGCTTCACAGCAATGCTGACTGCAGGACACCGTTCCCAGGCTGCTTCACTGAGATGCTGACTGCAGGACACCGTTTCCAGACTGCTTCACAGCAATGCTGACTGCAGGACACCATTCCCAGGCTGCTTCACTGATATGCTGACTGCAGGACACCTTTCCCAGGCTGCTTCACAGCAATGCTGACTGCAGGACACCGTTCCCAGGCTGCTTCACTGAGATGCTGACTGCAGGACACCGTTCCCAGGCTGCTTTACCGAGATGCTAGCTGCAGGACACCTTTCCCAGGCTGCTTCACTGTGATGCTGATTGCAGGACACCGTTCCCAGGCTGCTTCACTGATATGCTGACTGCAGGACACCATTCCCAGGCTGCTTCACTGATATGCTGACTGCAGGACACTGTTCTCGGACAGCTTCATAGAACATAGAATATAGAACAATACAGCGCAGTACAGGCCCTTTGGCCCACGATGTTGCACCGAAACAAAAGCCATCTAACCTACACTATGCCATTATCATCCGTATGTTTATCCAATAAACTTTTAAATGCCCTCAATGTTGGCGAATTCACTACTGTAGCAGGTAGGGCATTCCACGGCCTCACTACTCTTTGCGTAAAGAACCTACCTCTGACCTCTGTCCTATATCTATTACCCCTCAGTTTAAAGCTATGTCCCCTCGTGCCAGCCATTTCCATCCGCGGGAGAAGGCTCTCACTGTCCACCCTATCTAACCCCCTGACCATTTTGTAAACTGACTGCAGGACACCATTCCCAGGCTGCTTCACTGAGATGCTGACTGTGTCAGGACAGCGTTCCCAGGCTGCTTCACTGAGATGCTGACTGCAGGACACCATTCCCAGGCTGCTTGACTGAGATGCTGACTGCAGGACACCATTCCCAGGCTGCTTCACTGAGATGCTGACTGCAGGACACCTTTCCCAGGCTGCTTCACTGTGATGCTGACTGCAGGACACCATTCCCAGGCTGCTTCACTGAGATGCTGACTGCAGGACACAATTCCCAGGCTGCTTCACTGAGATGCTGACTGCAGGACACCGTTCCCAGGCTGCTTCACTGAGATGCTGACTGCAGGACACCTTTCCCAGGCTGCTTCACTGAGATGCTGACTGCAGGACACCGTTCCCAGGCTGCTTCACTGTGATGCTAGCTGTGGCAGGACACCATTCCCAGGCTGCTTCACTGTGATGCTAGCTGCGGCAGGACCCCCTTCCCAGGCTGCTTCACTGAGATGCTGACTGCAGGACACCGTTTCCAGACTGCTTCGCTGTGATGCTAGCTGCGGCAGGACACCCTTCCCAGGCTGCTTCACTGAGATGCTGATTGCAGGACACTGTTCTCAGACTGCTTCACTGAGATGCTGATTGCAGGACACTGTTCTCGGACTGCTTCACTGTGATGCTGACTGCAGGACACTGTTCTCGGACTGCTTCACTGTGATGCTGACTGCAGGACACCGTTCCCAGGCTGCTTCACTGAGATACTGATTGCAGGACACCGTTCTCAGACTGCTTCACTGAGATGCTAGCTTCACTGCAGGACACCATTCCCCTGCAGGACACCATTCCCAGGCTGCTTCACTGAGATGCTGGCTGCAGGACACCATTCCCAGGCTGCTTCACTGAGATGCTGGCTGCAGGACACCGTTCCCAGGCTGCTTCACTGAGATGTTGACTGCAGGACACAGTTCCCAGGCTGCTTCACTGAGATGCTGACTGCAGGACACCATTCCCAGGCTGCTTCACTGAGATGCTGGCTGCAGGACACTGTCCTCGGACTGCTTCACTGTGATGCTGACTGCAGGACACCATTCCCAGGCTGCTTCACTGAGATGCTGGCTGCAGGACACTGTTCTCGGACTGCTTCACTGCAGGACACCATTTCCAAACTGCTTCAGTGTGATGCTGGCTGCAGGACACGATTTTCAGAGTGGTTCAGCACAATGCTGGCTGCGGAGGACACCGTCCCCAGACTGCTTCACTGTGATGCTAGCTGTGTCAGGACACCCTCCCCAGACTGCTTCACTGTGATGCTAGCTGTGTCAGGACACCCTCCCCAGACTGCTTCGCTGTGATGCTAGCTGTGTCAGGACACCATTCCCAGACTGCATTACTGTGATGCTAGCTGTGTCAGGACACCGTTCTCAGACTGCTTCACTGTGATGCTGACTGCAAGACACCATTCCCAGACTGCTTCACTAATAATCTGACTGCAGGACACCATTCCCAGACTGCTTCACTGATATGCTGACTGCAGGACACCATTCCCAGGCTGCTTTACTGTGATGCTGACTGCAGGACACCGTTCCCAGGCTGCTTCACTGTGATGCTGACTGCAGGACACCGTTCCCAGGCTGCTTCACTGTGATGCTGACTGCAGGACACCATTCCCAGGCTGCTTCACTGTGATGCTGACTGCAGGACACCATTCCCAGGCTGCTTCACTGTGATGCTGACTGCAGGACACCATTCCCAGGCTGCTTCACTGTGATGCTGACTGCAGGACACCATTCCCACACTGCTTCACTGATATGCTGACTGCAGGACACCGTTCCCAGGCTGCTTCACTGACATGCTGACTACAAGACACTGTTCCCTGGCTGCCTCACTGTGATGCTGGCTGCACGACACCATTCCCAGTCTACATTAGTCCTCCATTTTGAAATATTTCCCCAAGTGCCAGCCTGTATCTTGTTCTCATGAAAGACCTTTATTCTGTTACTAACACCTACTCTGGACCAATGTTTTGTATTGGGGGACCATTTTTTAGGCAGGGGAATGTAACCTCAAATGGGTTGTGCACATTTTAAAAAGCCAAATGAATCATTTAAATATGATTATCTGGATCATGCCCAGCGAGGATGTGATCCATACCGTGCCTGGTCTGGTGGCAATAATCATGCACATAGACTGGAATAATCAAAGGGTAGCCTCAAGGAAGAATTAATTGAATGTATTAGGGATTGTTTCCTTGGAATAATATGTTGAGGAACCAACCAGGGAGCAGGCTACTCTGGATTTGGTATTGAGTAATGAGGAGAGATTATCATAGATTATCATAGAATTTACAGTGGAGAAGGAGGCCATTCAGCCCATCGAGTCTGCACCGGCTCTTGGAAAGAGCACCCTACCCAAGGTCAACACCTCCACCCTATCCCCATAACCCCGTAACCCCACCCAACACTAAGGGCAATTTATTTGGACACTGAGGGCAATTGATCATGGCCAATCCACCTAACCCGCACATCTTTGGACTGTGGGAGGAAACCGGAGCACCCGGAGGAAACCCACGCACACACGGGGAGGATGTGCAGACTCCGCACAGACAGTGACCCAAGCCGGAATTGAATCTGGGACCCTGGAGCTGTGAAGCAATTGTGCTATCCACAATGCTACCGTGCTGCCCACACTGTAGATATTTAAGAAGGAAATAGATAGATTTCTATACTCTAAAGGCATCAAGGGGTACGGGGAGAGAGAAGGATTATGGCGTTGAGATAGAGGATAAGCCAAGGCCATATTGAATGGTGGCGCAGAATCAAGGGACTAAATGGCCTACTCCTGCTCCTATTTTCTATGTTTCTATGAAGCCACTAACCTCCCAAATAGGTATTGGCTTGAGCCTGGTATGTGGGATACCTGGGAACACAACCATTTGGAAGTTCCACTCCAAGCCACTCACCATCCTGACTTGGAAATATATCGCCATTCCTTCACTGTCGCTGGGTCAATAACCTGGAACCCCCACCCTTACAGGACTGTGGGTGTACCTACATCATAGGGACTGCAGGGGTTCAAGAAGGTGACTCAATATCACCTTCTCGAGGGCAATTAGGGATGGGCAATAAATGCTTGTCCAGCCTGTAAATGAATGGGGGGAAAAAAAATCATGGGATAGGTTCTAACACTGCTCCGTGCCAGATATGGAGTAGGGCAGTAATTTCAATGGAGTCATTCTCTTTCCCATTCCCTTCCCACCCATTTCCCATTTGAAAGCTGTGGTTCGATAATGGATGCGATTCCGTCTGGAGACTGCTTCAGCAGGGCCCTGAGTAAATGTTTGTTGCAGGTACTGTTCCCAATATGGAAGAGGACATGAGCTGTGGACCATCCCCTCAATCTCAGTGTTGTCATCATGGATTATCATAGAATTTACAGGGCAGAAGCAGGTCATTCGGCCCATCGAGTCTGCACCGGCTCTTGGAAAGAGTACCCTACCCAAGGTCAACACCTCCACCCTATCCCCATAACCCAGCAACCCCACCCAACACTAAGGGCCATTTTGGACACCAAGGGCAATTTATCATGGCCAATCCACCTAACCTGCACATCTTTGGACTGTGGGAGGAAACCGGAGCACCCGGAGGAAACCCATGCACTCACGGGGAGGATGTGCAGACTCCGCACAGACAGAGACCCAAGCCGGAATTGAACCTGGGACCCTGGAGCTGTGAAGCAATTGTGCTATCCACAATGCTACCGTGCTTTGTTGGAGCAGTAATTGCTCCATCCCCACTAAGTGATCATGTCTTGTGCGTTTTTTTGAATGGTATCCCTCTACAGAGTGAGTGTGACGGGTTCCTTAATTAAACTGGAGTTGATATCCACTCGCAAGACTATATTTCACACTGCCATCAGTATGACTCCAGTCCAAAGATCCTCTGTGCTGGGAACGATATCAGTGGTTAAAGATCCCCAGGCTGCAGCACTAATCCTCAGGGAAAGGAGCAGGCAATTGATACAGGGAGTGGATTGTTGGTATTCTGAACCACCCTTAGTTTAATCCCTTTATTCTGTCCTGCCTCTCAATGGGGGTCACAACCTCACATTCACTGACTAATAGGCTGGCCCAGTGTACCAGTTACAACCTCCATACTTCTCCAGAACGAAAATCGTTCCCAACATTCCCGCTGCCGATATTCGCAGACACAATCGTCCATTCATTCATGAGCGATGAAAGACTTTTCCTTGTGATCTGCTCCCAGACCACTACCGATGTTACTAAGCAATCGACAGTTATGGGGGAGGAGGGAGGGTGGCTGTGTTTGTAATCCAGAGCGATTTCCCTCCTGTGGGGGTCTTTGCCCACAACACACAAGTGCCTCTTATCGGCACGGCATGAATCAGGGGCCAGGCAGAGTGGAGAGGAGAGTTCACCAAGCCCCTCCCTCATGGTGGGGGGCAGTAGCTTACTCACCACTTTCATGGACCATTGCACAGGAGCACTTTCCAGCAGTACTCTCCCCAGCTAAAACCCCCCCTTTGAATTTCAGCTCAGGTCAATGACTGGTGATAAAGAGTTAATTTCATCGTTCAGTGCTGTCATTATTCCTTTTCCTCTGCACCTCCAAGATATCATTGTATTTACTCTAAACAGCTCCCAGCCACTTTTGAGCAACATTTAAACAACAGCCCTTGTTACAAGCATGATCTCTTACATATTGGAGAAGTGAGGTTAATCCCTATAAGAGGATTAACTGTTTTAACAGTTTACAGGGAAAGTGTATCCACCTTATTTGAAATGTTATTAAAGCGGATAATATATGCTTCCAGCTGTCCCGTATTACCATAAGCACCGTTCAATGGCCACAATAGTCCCATTTCTACAGGGACCTGCCGTGTTATTCAAAGATGGGCTGGGGGGGGGTTCTCCCCAGAGTCCTGGCTGGTATTAATCCCTCAGCCAACGTCACTAAAAACAGATTGTCTACTCATCATTACCTGCTATGGGCAGCACGGTAGCACAAGTGGATAGCACTGTGGCTTCACAGCGCCAGGGTCCCAGGTTCGATTCCCCGCTGGGTCACTGTCTGTGTGGAGTTTGCACTTTCTCCCCATGTCTGCATGGGTTTCCTCCGGGTGCACCGGTTTCCTCCCACAGTCCAAAGACGTGCATGTTAGGTGGATTGGCCATGCTAAATTGCCCTTAGTGTCCAAAAGTTAGGAGGGGTTATTGGGTTACAGGGATAGGGTGGAAGTGAGAGCTTAAGTGGGTCGGTGCAGACTCGATGGCCCGAATGGCCTCCTTCTGCAATGTATGTTCTATGTTAATATAAAACTATTCCATTGTTCCATGTTCTATTCGTGGGATATTGCTGTAGATACATTGGGTGCCATGTTTCCTATTATAAAGCAATGTCATTGGTTGGATCTCAGGTGCTCCAAAGCACGTGACAGTCAATGAAGGGCTCAGTCACATTCTCTGTGGTTATGACACACGACCAACATCCCGACAACCTCAGCTCGCTCAGAAGCACGCCCTCACGGAAAGGGCAAAATAAACGATGGCACAACTGGTCAGATTGGCAGGGTAAGTTCCACATATGGTAAACTCATCTGCAACTCTGGTAGGAACAAGGAAAAGACCCGGGAAACATTCAGGCTTGGGCTGACAAGTGGCAAGTAACATCCATGTCACACCCAGGTAATGACCATCTAACCATCACCCATTGACATTCAATGGCATTACCATCGCTGAATCCTCCACTATCAACATCCTGGGGGGAACTATTGAACATAAACTGAACTGGACTAGCAATATAAATACTGTCACTACCAGAGCAAGGTCAAAGGCTAGAATGCCTGGAGTGAATAACTCACTTCCCGACTCCCCAAAGCCTGTCCACCATCAACAAGACACAAGATAGGAATGTGTCGGAATGCTATCCACTTGCCTGGATTTGCGACGCTCGAAACGTTTCACGACACCTAACAGATTTTCATGAGACTTCGCAGTCTGGATCACGCGGTCTGGATCACGCGGTCTGGATCACGCAGTCTGGATCATGCCCTTACTGGACATGACCCAGATCAACATATTTAAATGAGCCATTAGGGATTCGCCTGGGAGAGCTTGCCAGGGTGCCGTTTAGTACTGTTTTTCACAAACATGACCAATGGTAATGGCAGCTGGGGCACCTCCCAGGTCATTAGAGACCCCTGGGTGGTTGGGGACAGGGCAGGGTATACCCTGGCTCTCTCTCCGGTACCTGGGCACTGTCAGCCTGACACCATGGCAGTGCCAGTGTGGCACAGTCAGGGTTCAACTCTGGCAGGGCCAGGGTGCCAGGTTGGCACTGCGAATGATCGGGCCAAGGGGGCTTTACCTGTTGGAGGGGGGTGAGGGGATGTTCCCGTTGGCCTCCCTGAGGTTAGGGAGGGAGGGGGTCCTAAAATGTGTGTGTGTGTGTGTGTGGGGGGGGGGGGGGGGGGGGGGTTGGGGGGGGGTCTTGCCAGCTAGAAGTGACTCAAGTGTGGCCTCGGCAGAGAGATTCACCTCAAATAAAACTGCAAAGTGCCGTTAAATAGTGGGTATTTCTCGGCTGCATAGATTTGTTTTGTTTGAATTGCGTCAATCTCACCATCGATAGACAGTAGCAGCATTGTGTACCATCTACAATATGCACTGCAGAAACTCATCAAGGTTCCTCAGGCAGCACCTTCCAAACCCACAACCTCTTCCATCTAGACGGACAAGGGCAGCAGATAACACCACCACGTTGAGCTTCTCCTCCAAGCCACTCATCATCCTGGCAGTAATTTGTTATTAGGCTCGCTCCTTGTAATTACCCCTTGAGAAGGTGGTGGTGAGCTGCCTTCTTGAACCGCTGCAGACCCTGTGGTGTAGATACACCCACAGAGCTGTTAGGGAGAGTGTTCCAGGATTTTGACCCAGCGACAGTCAAGAAATGGCGATATATTTCCAAGTCAGGGTGGTGAGATGGACGCAATTCAACCAAAACAAATCGATGCCGTCGAGAAACACCCACTATTTAACGGCACTTTTCAGTTTTATTTGGCCTCGGGGAGTTTCTCTCCGCCGAGCCGCACCTGAGTCACTTCCTGCTGGCAAGCACTCCCCACCCCCCATTTTAGGACCCCCTCCCTCCCTAGCCTTTGACCTGCTCTGTCCTCACTCCCCTAATGCATGTACTTAAGTTGTGTATAAACAAGCACCAGCACTCTTTTCAATGTATTTCTGATGGAGAGGACACCCCTGGCCCAACAGCCTGGTTTCAAGAAGCGTCTTAAAGGGAGAAAGTGAGATGGGAGTGAGATGGGATTGGGGGAGTGAGGTGGGAGTGGGAATAAGGGGAGTGAGGGGAGGGAATGGGGGGTTGAGGTGGGAGTGAGAATGGGGGTGAAAATGAGGGGGATGATGTGGTGGGTGAGGTGAGGGTGAGGTGGGGGAGGGAATGGGGGAGTGAGGTAGGGGTGGGGAAATGGGGTAGTGAGGTGGAGTGGGTATAGAGGTGAGGTGGGGTGGGCATGTGGGTGAGGTGGGGTGGCAATGGGGGGTGAGGGTGGGGTGAGTTGGGGGTGAGGTAGGAGTGTGGTAGGGGTTAGGTGGGAGTGAGGTGGGGTGGGGATCAGGTAAAGTGGGGTGTGGGGGTGAAGTGAGGGTGGGAGTGGGGATGGGGTGTGGTAGGAGTAGGGATGGGGGTGAGTTTGGGATGTGGTGGTTGCGTGGGAGTGAGGTGGGTGAAGTGGGGATGGGGGTGTTTGGGGTGGGGTAGGGGTGTGGTGGGGGTTGGGTGAGAGTGAGGTGGGGGGGGTGAAGTGGGCATGGGGAAGGGGGTGAGGTAGTGATGGGAGGTGAGTTTGGGTTGGTTATGGGGATGGTGGGGTTTGGGTGGGAGTGAGATGGGGTGAAGTGGGGGTGGGGTGGGGGTGAGGTAGGGATGGGGGGGGCGAGTTTGGAGTGGGATAGGGTTGTGGTGGGGGTTGGATGGCAGTGAGGTGAGGTGGGGGTGGGGATGGGGGTGAAACAGGATTTTATCAGAAAAGTTTCAATTGATAAAATGAACCAAAGGCTCAATGACTAAAATGTGAGATTTGATTTAATATTTTCTGCAAACTGTAGATTATTTTTTTACTGAAGCTCTTCAGGGAATAAAATTGTAATGAAATAAGCCTGGCTTTGCTCAGTATGGGTGGTTACATGTACATACAGTGGGGCCCGATTACCATGTTAGTGTGTATGAGAATAATTCTTACTCTAATTCATGCTGACTTTGTCAGTGCTGTGCAGAGGGAGGGCTATTTAACAAGGCTGGACCACGTGTAGGTGAATGGAATAGGATTCAACATTCTTCCCTCACCAAATATCACCAGACTGATCAGCAGCTCATTCATTCCCCTGTCTGTGAGGGCTTTGCTGTATGTCAAATGGTTGTTCCCACTGCCAGTAATGCAACAACTGAGAGGTCACAGTCATGGTGAAAGACGGGCCAGGCTGGGACACTTTCATCTAGAACAGAGAAGTCTGAGGGGATGACCTGATTCAGATTTTTAGAAGTGTGAGACGCAGAATACATATGAACATCTGCATTAGGGGCAGGAATAGGCCACTCGGCCCCTCGAGCCTGCTCCGCCATTCAATAAGGTTATGGCTGATCTGATTGCGGACTTCACTTCACATTCCCACCTGGCCCCAATAACCTTTGACTCACTTGTTAGTCAATAATCTATCTTCCTCTGTCTTAAAAATATTCAATGACCCTGGCCCCACCACTCCCTAGAAAAGAGTTCCAAAGACTCACGTCCCTCTGCCAGAAAGGTTTCTCCTCATCTCAGCTGCACAGTGGTTAGCACTGCTGCCTCACAACGCCAGGGACTCAGGTTCAATTCTAGCCTTGGGTGACTATCTGTGTGGAGGCTGCACGTTCTCCCCGTGTCTGCGTGGATTTCCTCCGGGTGCTCCGGATTCCTCCCACAGTCCAAACCCACGCAGACATAGTGCAAACTCCACACAGGCAGTCAGCCAAGGCTGGAATTGAACCCGGGTCCCTGGCGCTGTGAGGCAGCAGTGCGAACCACTGTGCCATCGTGCTGCCCTGTGAATGTAAAATATAAATAATTTATTTAAACCTACAGCAGCATGATGATTAAAGGGGTTTATTCTGTGGATGGGACAGAAGTGGAGTTCACTGCATGCGTGCCAACACCTCTCGCCTTTCTGCCTCTCTGTTGGTGCTGACACATTGCAGAGTAATGGTGAGCATACATACCACGGTGCGGAAGTTGCCCTTCACCGCTCTGAAACCATCGGCTGGCTCACACTGCTCAGCGTGGCCATTACAGAAGCAACTCCCCATCGCGATGAAGTCGTAGATTCCGTAGTGCGCAAATCGTTGGGGTTTGAGGCCGGCTGCCCGGGCCAGGCAGGGGCACGGCTGACGTTTAAGTAGGCGCACACGGATATTGGTGACTTTCAACAGCTCCTGAGCTTGAATGCTGTATGGGTCCCCCACAGAAAGTGGCGGGGAGAGAACGCGGAATATAACCTGTTTCAAGAGAAGAAGCAAAAGGTAAAAATTCAGACAATGGGGACCAAAATCAACTTTTTTACAAAACAGGTTGCAAACGCACCCCAGCTTGTCTGTCTCAAGTCAAGATTATTGGATGATCAGGTTAGAATGAAGCAGAAACATTGCAAACAGTCCACAACCAGGTGAATTCTACATTCCCCAAACATTGAATACAACTTGCATTTATAAAGCATCTTTCACTTGGAAAATAAGCCAAGGCACTTCTCTGTTGTGTAATCAAGCACAATTTGACACTGAGCCACGGGAGGAGATATTGGAACAGGAGACCAAAAGTTAGTTCAGAGGAGGAGAGGAGGGAATTTCAGAGTTGCAGGGCCCCAGCAGCTGAAGGCACGGTCACCAATGGCGGAGCAAATGAAACCAGGAATGCTCAAGAGGTCAAACTTAGAGAGGAGAGATCTTAGAGGGTTGTAGGACTGGAGGAAGTTGCAGAGATAGGGAGGGACAAGGTCTTGAAGGGATTTGAACAGAATGTCTGAATTAGAATTTGAAGGAGCCACTGAATGAAACCAACGTCTCTTTTTCCAGTCATTGGGCGAAATCTTACCCTTTTTCTCTCTAAGTGTTGGCTCTGCTGTGAAAACTGGTTACTGCTCCCCAGCTGAAGAAGGATGTTCTTGTTATAGGCGGAGTGCAGCGAAGGTTTACCAGACTGATTCCTGGGATGGTGGGACTGACTTATGAGGAGAGATTGGGCGCAATCCAATGTCCAGGCTGCCCCCGAAAAGCAGCTTGCCGTGGTGCAGCATGGCCGTTGAAAACCAGGCGACCCCGCTCCCGGGATCTACCCGGCTCACCATGCCTCGTGAGATTTATCTCTAATGTGCAGATTCCCGAGGTACCAGTGGCTTTGGGATTCATCCCTTTCACCTTGGAGACCTCCGGTGAGTGCCGTTCAGCCCTGGTCCCCACAGTCGGGAACCAGATGGAATGGCACCTATGGGGGTCTCCAAGGGGATTGGAGGCCCCCAACTGCATGCTCTTTGGGCATGGTGGTGCCCTGGCGCTGCTGGTCCCACCTGGGCACCCTGGCAGTGACAGATTGGCACCCTGACTGTGCCACCTGGGTGCCAGCCTGGCACTGCCAAGGTACCCAGGTGGCACAGCCAGCTGGCAGGAGCACTGCCAAAGTGCCAGGCTGGCATTATTTGCATGTGCCCAGTGTGGTAGTATGCATTAGGGGTCATGTGGGACTGTGAAGCCGTGATGTCATTGGCTGACAGATCCCGGGTCCTAGTTGGACGTTGACCTCTAGCTCCGCCCTGAAGGCGGAGTATAAGTACCAGGAGTCCTCCCCCACAGGCAGTCTACTACTGAACTGCGGGGGAACAGTCACGCTTAATAAAGCCTCATCGACTTCACTCTATTCGTCTCTCAGAGTCTTTGTGCGCTACAATTTATTAAGCGTGACTAAAGGACTATGGAGCTCAGGATCATCCCGGAATGCCTGAGGATCAGCCCCCACGCAGTGAACGCAGCAGCAGCTTTCAAGCACTGGCAGACTTGTTTCGAGGCCTACCTCAGAACGGCCACCGGCCGGGTCACAGAAGACCAAAAACTACAGGTCCTGCACTCGAGGTTAAGCACGGAGATTTTCTCCCTCATCGAAGACGCAGAGGATTTCCAGACGGCGTTCGCAGAACTAAAAAGTCTCTATGTTTGCCCAGTAAACCAGATCTACGCTCGCTATCAACTCGCAACGAGACGGCAAACTCCCGGAGAATCGATAGATGAATTCTACGCCGCACTACTAATTTTGGGACGGGCCTGCAGCTGCCCGCCGGTGAACGCAAACGAACACACGGACATGTTAATGCGCGATGCTTTTGTGGCAGGTATGAACTCCTCCCAAATCCGCCAAAAACTTCTAGAAAAAGAGTCGCTAGGACTCTCAGAGGCACGGGCCCTAGCAGCCTCCCTAGACGTGGCCGTGCGAAATACCCACGCCTACGGCCCCGACCGCGTGGCAGCCCATTGGGCTCCGTACGCACCCGTCGCGACAAACCCACCCCCCTCCCCGGACACCCCACAGGCTTGCGCGGTTCAAACGCCAAGCCACTCCGGGGGAGCCCGCTGCTATTTCTGCGGCCAGGCGAAACACCCCCGGCAGCGCTGCCCGGCCCGCGCAGCGATCTGTAAGAGCTGCGGGAAAAAGGGCCATTTCGCGGCTGTGTGCCGGTCCCGCGAGGTCGCCGCTGTCCCGGGAGAACAGGGAGCCCTGCACGCCGTTTACGCTCCCCAACCCCCCCAGCGCCCCATGTATGACCCGCCGGCGCTACCACTCTGGGTCCCGACCACCGCTCTCCCCGGAGAACAGGGAGCCCTGCACGCCGTTTACGCTCCCCAACCCCCCCAGCGGCCCATGTATGACCCGCCGGCGCTACCACTTTGGGTCCCGACCACCGTTCTCCCCGGAGAAGAGGGAGTTCTGCGCGTCTCTAACGCTCCCCAAACCCCCCCCCCGCGCCCCATGTATGACCCGCCGGCGCTACCACTCTGGGTCCCGACCACCGCTCTCCCCGGAGAACAGGGAGCCCTGCACGCCGTTTACGCTCCCCAACCCCCCCCCCCCGGCCCATGTATGACCCGCCAGCGCTACCACTTTGGGTCCCGACCACCGCTCTCCCCGGAGAAGAGGGAGTTCTGCGCGTCTCTAACGCTCCCCAAACCCCCCAGCGCCCCATGTGCGACCCGCAGGCGCCGCCATTTTGGGTCCCGGCCACCACGAGGGGAAGAAGGGCGCCGCCATCTTGGACCACCCCAGACCTGTGCGACGCATGGCGGCGGCCATTTTGTCCACCCCCGCCGCCATCTTGTGACCCCCAAGCCATGTTTGATGTTTGGGGCAGCCATCTTGTTCACCCCCGACGCCATCTTGGACGGCAACAACGGACCCCAGTGTCGACGGCTCCACGGGGTTCGAAGAAGACGCTCAACCATTACAACCACGTCTGGCTTCAATGATGCTGGACCAAGTATGGCCCCGGACGCTCCAGACGACGACGACAACGGTGCTGATAAACGGGCATGAGACACCATGCCTGGTCGACTCCGGGAGCACGGAGAGCTTTATCCACCCCGACACGGTAAGACGCTGTTCTTTGACCATCCATCCCAGCACACAAAAGATTTCCCTAGCTGCAGGATCCCACTCCGTACAGATCAAAGGCTTCTGCATAGTTACCCTAACGGTGCAAGGGAGGGAGTTCAAAAACTACAGGCTCTACGTCCTTCCCCAACTCTGCGCCCCCACATTACTGGGATTAGACTTCCAGTGCAACCTGCAGAGCCTAACATTCCAATTCGGCGGCCCAATACCCCCACTCACTATCTGCGGCCTTGCAACCCTCAAGGTGCAACCCCCATCCTTGTTTGCAAACCTCACCCCGGATTGCAAACCCGTCGCCACTAGGAGCAGACGGTACAGCGCCCAGGACCGGACCTTCATTCGGTCCGGAGTCCAGCGGCTACTAAAGGAAGGCATAATCCAGGCCAGCAATAGTCCCTGGAGAGCACAGATGGTAGTAGTAAAGACAGGGGAGAAGCAAAGGATGGTCATAGACTATAGCCAGACCATCAACAGGTACACACAACTAGACGCGTACCCTCTCCCCCGCATATCCGACATGGTCAATCGGATTGCCCAATATAAGGTCTTCTCCACCGTGGACCTCAAGTCCGCCTACCATCAGCTCCCCATCTGCCCAAGTGACCGCAAGTACACAGCCTTCGAGGCAGACGGGCGATTATACCATTTCCTAAGGGTCCCATTTGGCGTCACAAACGGGGTCTCGGTCTTCCAACGAGAGATGGACCGAATGGTTGATCAACACGGGTTACGGGCCACGTTCCCGTATCTCGACAATGTAACCATCTGCGGCCACGATCAGCAGGACCACAACGCCAACCTCCAAAAATTCCTCCAGACCGCTAAAGCCTTGAACCTCACGTACAACGAGGACAAGTGCGTTTTTAGCACAAACCGGCTAGCCATCCTAGGCTACGTAGTGCGCAATGGGATAATAGGCCCCGACCCCGAACGTATGCGCGCCCTCATGGAATTTCCCCTCCCGCACTGCTCAAAAGCCCTAAAACGCTGCCTGGGGTTCTTTTCATACTACGCCCAGTGGGTCCCCCAGTACGCAGACAAGGCCCGCCCCCTAATACAGACCACGACCTTCCCTCTGTCGACAGAGGCTTGCCAGGCCTTCAGCCGCATCAAAGCGGATATCGCAAAGGCCACGATGCGCGCCATCGACGAGTCCCTCCCCTTCCAGGTCGAGAGCGACGCCTCCGATGTAGCTCTAGCGGCCACCCTTAACCAAGCGGGCAGACCCGTGACCTTTTTCTCCCGAACCCTCCACGCTTCAGAAATCCGCCACTCCTCAGTGGAAAAGGAAGCCCAAGCCATAGTGGAAGCGGTGCGACATTGGAGGCATTACCTGGCCGGCAGGAGATTCACTCTCCTCACGGACCAACGGTCGGTAGCCTTCATGTTCGATAATGCACAGCGGGGCAAAATCAAAAACGACAAGATCTTAAGGTGGAGGATCGAGCTCTCCACCTTCAACTACGAGATCTTGTATCGTCCCGGAAAGCTGAACGAGCCGTCCGATGCCCTATCCCGCGGCACATGTGCCAACGCACAAATTAACCGCCTCCAAACCCTCCACGAGGACCTCTGCCACCCGGGGGTCACTCGGTTCCACCACTTTATTAAGTCCCGCAACCTCCCATACTCTTTAGAGGAGGTCCGTACAGTCACAAGGAACTGCCACATCTGCGCAGAGTGCAAACCGCATTTTTTCAGGCCGGATGGTGCGCACCTGATTAAGGCTTCCCGCCCCTTTGAACGCCTTAGTCTGGATTTCAATGGACCCCTCCCCTCCACCGACCGCAACATATACTTCCTTAATGTGGTGGACGAGTACTCCCGCTTCCCATTCGCCATCCCCTGCTCTGACATGACCGCGGCCACAGTCATTAAAGCCCTGAACACCATATTCACACTGTTCGGTTGCCCCGCATACGTCCACAGCGACAGGGGGTCCTCCTTCATGAGCGACGAGCTGCGCCAGTTCCTGCTCAGCAACGGTATAGCCTCGAGCAGGACGACCAGCTACAACCCCCGGGGGAACGGGCAAGTAGAGAGGGAGAACGGCACGGTCTGGAAGACCGTCCTACTGGCCCTACGGTCCAGGGAACTCCCAGTTTCACGGTGGCAGGAGGTCCTCCCGGACGCCCTCCACTCCATCCGGTCACTACTCTGTACTAGCACTAACCAAACGCATCATGAGCGCCTCCTTGGCTTCCCCAGGAAGTCCTCCTCTGGAACGTCGCTGCCGACCTGGCTGGCGGCCCCAGGACCCATCTTGCTCCGAAAACATGTGCGGGCGCACAAGTCGGACCCGTTGGTCGAAAGGGTTCACCTCCTTCACGCGAACCCGCAGTACGCTTACGTGGAGTACCCCGACGGCCGACAGGACACGGTCTCCCTGCGAGATCTGGCGCCCGCCGGCAACACACACACCCCCCCGACACCAATCACCCCCTTCCTGCCACCGCCGCACCCCGCGACTGCCCCCTTCCCAGGAGGATCGGTCCTCCTCCCAGGCCCGACCAGGAGTGAAGCCCAAGCTGAAACCGTAAGGCTCCCGGAGACGACAACACCGGAACAAGCACCACCACCACCACCGGGGCCGAGGCGATCGACACGGACGACCAGACCGCCCGACCGACTCGTGGCGTCGATCTAACACTACAATATGTGGACTTTTAACAAGAACATTTTGTCTTTTTTCCTGACGATTACTGTAAATAGTTCGAAAAAAAAAAACCTTGTACATACTGTAATAACATGCGAAAGTTTTCCTCCCAGGACCAGCCTTGTAAACCCTTACCACCATGCGAAGCATCACCCCACCGGGTTCATTTTTAACAAGGGGTGAATGTGGTAGTATGCATTAGGGGTCATGTGGGACTGTGAAGCCGTGATGTCATTGGCTGACAGATCCCGGGTCCTGGTTGGACGTTGACCTCTAGCTCCGCCCTGAAGGCGGAGTATAAGTACCAGGAGTCCTCTCCCGCAGGCAGTCTACTACTGAACTGCGGGGGAACAGTCACGCTTAATAAAGCCTCATCGACTTCACTCTATTCGTCTCTCGGAGTCTTTGTGCGCTACACCCAGGTATTGTGGGATGTTGACAGGGCCAGGGACCCTACTATAGTGCGTTCGAGCTGGCAGGGGGGTTGGGGAGAGATCGGTATGCTGTTTAAAAATGACGCCCAGATCTCTGGCTGCACTGAGGGGTTCCGGCGAGTGGAGCAGACCTGAGGGTTCTGGAGGTTGAGCCAGAGAGCAACCAATGGAGCAGAGTGGATGCAGACCTGGGGAGGCTCCAAAATGCGACTATGTGCAGCTTTGGCCACGCGTTCCCTGTTCATGCCTCTTACTCAATGTGTGTAGTGTTGACTATCCGTGTGTTTCTCTACGGTGCGAGTGCTGGGAAACACGCGGCTAAACGCGCTCACATGGGGACCCTGTTCCCTTTTGGGAGAATCGTGTCCATTGAGTCGGTTAGGGTTATATTCGCTTGGGTTCAGAAGAAAACCGCACCGACCTCCTCAGAAGACAAACATGGGACACAACCGACAGAATACCCTTCGTCGTCCAGTACTTCCCCGGAACGGAGAAACTACGTCATCTTCTTCACAGCCTTCAACACGTCATTGATGACGATGAACATCTTGCCAAGGTCATCCCCACACCCCCACTACTTGCCTTCAAACAACCACGCAACCTCAAACAAACCATTGTTTGCAGCAAACTACCCAGTCTTCAGAACAGTGACCACGACACCACACAACCCTGTCATGGCAATCTCTGCAAGACGTGCCAGATCATCGACATGGATACCACTATTACACGTGAGAACACCACCCACCAGGTACGCGGTACATACTCGTGCGACTCGGCCAACGTTGTCTACCTCATACGCTGCAGGAAAGGATGTCCCGAAGCGTGGTACATTGGCGAGACCATGCAGACGCTGCGACAACGAATGAACGGACATCGCGCAACAATCACCAGGCAGGAATGTTCCCTTCCAGTCGGGGAACACTTCAGCAGTCAAGGGCATTCAGCCTCTGATCTCCGGGTAAGCGTTCTCCAAGGCGGCCTTCAGGACCCGCGACAACGCAGAATCGCCGAGCAGAAACTTATAGCCAAGTTCCGCACACATGAGTGCGGCCTCAACCGGGACCTGGGATTCATGTCGCATTACATTCATCCCCCACCATCTGGCCTGCAAAATCCTACCAACTGTCCTGGCTTGAGACAATTCACACCTCTTTAACCTGGGGTTACCCCATCTCTGGATCTGTAAAGATTTAATCACCTGCTAATGGTCGCATTCCTAGCATTGTTTGGCATCTTTGAATTTGTCTATATATGTGTTTCTGGAACAGACCTCTTCATTCACCTGAGGAAGGAGCAGCGCTCCGAAAGCTAGTGACATCGAAACAAACCTGTTGGACTTTAACCTGGTGTTGTAAGACTTCGTACTGTTCAGAAGAATGAGGGGGGTTCTCATAGAAACGTATAAAATTCTAGCAGGACTAGAAAGGTAAATGCAGGGAGGATGTTCCCGATGGTGGGGAGTCCCGAATCAGGAGTCACTGTCTAAGGATACAGGGTAAACTATTCAGCACTGAGATGAGGTGGTATGTTTTCACCCCGATTGTGGTGAGCCTGCCGAATTTGCAACCACAGAAAGTAGTTGAGGCCAAAACATTGTGGGCACGATTCTCCAGAAAGATTTTAAGTGTGGTAGCGAGCGGGACTTGCCGCGAGCTTCCCGGCGCTCAGCCTGGCGAGGCTGAGAACGCTATTCAACGTTAATTGGTCCACTTAGCGAGGCCTCACGGGATTCACGCCACAAATGAAGGCTCTCCAGCCGATTCGCTGGGACTGCACTGACCAGCCGCCCCCCCCCCGCTAACAAGGTGGAGCAGTCCCTAAACAGCACTTGCTCAGCCTATCCCACTCAGCTCGCTGCCATGGCTGCGATTCGCGGATGCAGACCTGGGGAGGCTCCAAGATGCGGTGGAGATGTCCTGTTCCCCTGAGGGTTCTGGAGGGTTCGCCAGAGAGCAACCAATGCTGCGTGGGATGAATAGGTAGCGGCCGTAAACTTGAGCACTGTGACCAGGAGGACTGACAGTAGATACTACAGCACCTAAGGGTAAAAAAATGCTGCAGGCATCTCTGAGGCCATCACGCTGATGGGGCGGGGCCTGATAGAGCCTGCTCCACAGAGGTCGGGTGCAATTTTTAAAGGGTACCCCATTCTGTGCTAAAAATGCAACCCTCCCTGACAATTATGGGGAACCCACCCCGACTTGTATCAGGGAAACCTTCACCACCCTCCGCAACTGGGTCAACAACCCCCCCCCCCCACCATGGAAATGGGAAATCCACACCCCCACAGCCCCCACGCAAGCACTGGGTCAACCCCACCCTCCCCCGCCACCATGGAAAAGGAGAACCCATATCCCCCTCATCCCCCACACATGCACCAGGGCAACCCTTCCTCTCACATCTAAGGGAAACTCTCCCCCAATGGTGCTCCTCAAGAGGGAACCCCCTGGTAGGGCTCCCTTTGCATGGATATGCTGGGGGGCTGGCACTGCCAAGCATGTCCTTCCACCCCCCTACCCTGGGGCTATACTTACCTTTATAGCCCCAGTGGTTCCCCGCATCTGCTACACTATTTATTAATCTTTTTTTTTTAAATTAGATTTAAAGAGTCCAATTTTTTTTCTTCCCCCAATTAAGAGGCAATTTTGTTTGACCAATTCACCTACCCTTCACATCTTTGGGTTGTGGGGTGAGACCCACGCAGACATGGGGAGAATGTGCAAACTCCACACAGACAGTGACCCGGGGCCAGGATCGAACCAGGGTCCTCGGTGCCGTGAGGCAACAGTGCTAACCACTGCGCCACCATGCTGCCCTACTTCATAATTTAAATAACTGTTGTAAACCTCAGGTTGGTGAGGGGGGAAATCTAAATGTGGGGAGAACATATGTCAGAGAAGCGTGCTAATTATATTAAAATTAGGTTCATGCCCCTCATGACATCACCGGTGAAGTGTAGGGAAAAATCGGAAAATTAGATCTCACCGGCGAGAATCTCGTTTTCCAATTCTTGCCACAATTTAAGCTCATGGCGAACGGGGGCACAAAATCGCCCCCATTGACTCTCTCAACGACTCTTTACAAACAGTTGAAGACTGCCATAGACCCTTCTAGAGGTGCAGTCTGCTCCCAGTACACTATAGCACTACCTCAGATCGACAAGTCAGAATTTTAACTTAACAGAATGGTGGAGGGGCTGAATAAACAACTCCAGTTTTTAATATTCCACCAACAATCCAAAAGCTCAATTGTCACTTTTACTGAAACCAGCTTTTTACTTTGAGTTTTATTGAAGTGAAATCAAATTCTCAAAATATCATGGTGGGACCGGGACTCATATTTATCAAGTTTTATTTGTGGGTGTCGCTGGCTGGGTCAGCATTTATTACCATCCCTAACTGCCTTTGAGAAGTTGCTGGAGAAACTCTTGGATTGCTGGTCATTATTGCCACAACATGACCATGTCGCTTCACTTCAATCCCTCAATTGAGCTTTGAACTCTTATCCTATCCAAGGGAATTTGTTTCCCCATCTGCAGCACCATTCACCCCATCCCTGCCCCCATGGCCAATGGCTGCTTTGATTACTTCCCATCCAACTTCTCCAGTACCATTCACTGGGGCCCATGACTGTCCACACTCTGTCCCAATCACATTCCAGTCAATCCTTTTCGATTTTCCCCAGTTCCTTCACCCCCACTATATATCAAGAAGAATCATACGGACTCGGTATTGCCTTATTTTTCCCTTCAATGGACAGAGCAGCAAAACAAAACATTTAAAAGTAAAATGAAAGTCAGGTAATAAATATTCACAATCTTTTACCTAAAGGTAACAATTACAGGTGGCAAGTTCCAAATGTCTGTCAGCTAAAAGATAGTCAGACGTAAGGAAAATGGTCTCTTGTATTTCTCTGCTGGCGGTGAACAATCTGCCTTTGATATTGAGCCAGACAGAGCGGGAGAACTCACGCCATGAGGTGGATTACCATAGATCACAGCGTATAAACCGACCCAGTGTCTAAGTCAACTTCTGATTTTGGAACAAGTTTCAGAGGCTTCAAAGGCCGACTTACATGCTGACACCTACGGTACTCTCCACTTGCCTAGATGGGTGAAGCTCCAACAAGATTGTAGAAGCTTGGACACCATCCTGGAAAAAGCAGTCTGCTTGATTGTTATCCCATCCAGTAGCATAAACCTCTACCAATGCACAGTGATGGCTGGACTTCTTCCAATCTTGAGATTTCTACCACCTAGAAGGACAAGGGTTTAGGTGTAAGGGGACAAACCCAACAACCTCCAAGTTCCACACCAGGACACTCACCATCCCAACTTGCAAATATATCACTACTTCTGCACTGTCGCTGGATCAAGATCCTGGAGCTCCCTCCCTAACAGCATGTGGGTGTACCTACACCACATGGACTGCAGCGGTTCAAGCAGGCGGCTCACCATTGTGGTGAAATGCCTACGGGCTATATCATAGATGGATGGTGTGCGACCTCCAACCAGCAGATGGCGGTACAGACACACAGTGCGGTCTCTGGACCAAGGTCATATGACCTGTGACCCCCATATAAGGAAGACACATCCGGCCATCTTCAGAAGAAGATTGTGGGCAGTGATAGGTGCAAGTTCCAGAGGAGTAATAATCAGACTCCATGATAACATGCTCTGTATCAGATTGCTATCTTACCACACGAGATTCAATAAAAGATTGAGTCAAAGTGTTTGATGGATTCCTTTGTAAAGTATAAAGGACCAAACACAATGACCACCATCTTCTTGGTAGTAATTAGGGATGGATAACAAATGCTGGCCTAGCCAGCGATGCCCACAACTTGAGGATGATGATTAAAAATATTCCATTCTGAATGATGTGAGGTGTGACATTCAACCTCAGGGCTAGAGAAAATTAAATCAGCCCGGGGTTTCCGCTCCAGCTTAGTGTCTGCATTTGTTATCCCTCAACCTCTGTTACAAAGAGGAGGGTGTCTGGATAACAGCATCAGCCAAGACCCCTACCAATTTTCCCCTTCCCAGGGCCATACATGATGAATGGCCTATGGGAGTGAGTTATCTGAGAGCGAGCAGGGCTGCTGATACAGAACACACAAGGCGACGTGAGTGAAATGAGGAGAATATTGGTGGGGAAAAAAAGGAGCAGATGATGTGCTAATTGGAACTGAGGTCTGAGAGGAAGTTTTAAAAAAATACATTTAGAGTACTCAATCCTTTCTTTTTCCAATTAAGGGGCAATTTAGCGTGGCCAATTCACCTACACTGCACATCTTTTTGGGTTGTGGGGTGAGACCCATGCAGACATTTGGAGAATGTGCAAACTCCACATGTGGGAGGGGAGAATGAGCTGGTGCCAGACTTGTTCATTTCTTTTCCACATGAACACACTTCCTGATGCGCAGTGTGCCTCAGGCCAGCACAGTCCATGTCCATCTGTAGAGTATGAGGCTGTGTGAAGACTGCAATGAACTACTGGACCTGGCTTGTTTCAGGAGGGACCCAGACCTTCGAAAGGACGTGAAGACCTTGGAGAGGATGCAGTGAAGATTTGCTGGAATGATGGGTGCAATCTACCGGCCAAGTTGCACATGAACGGGTGCATGTTGCGGCCAGGAGATGCCTTCCCTGGGCTTCCCGACAGCCGCTACATCTCGCGAGATCGAACCAGATCTTGCGAGACGTTGCGGTCTGCATCCCGCCCACAATGGGCGGGATCCAGTCTCGCAGAGTGAAGTCTGCTTAGAAGCTGATTTACATCTGCCTTTGCCAGTTCGAACAGCCACCTAGCATCTACCCGCCTTGCCGAGGGGACCCCATCTGGGTGCCGTTCAATACTGGTCCCCACAAATGGGGGCCAGGAAGAATGGTACCTGGGGGAGTCTCCAAGCAATCAGACGCCCCAAGGTGATTGGCCTCTGGGTTGGGTGGCACCCTGGTACTGCTGGTGCCATCTGGGCACCTTAGCACTGCAAGCCTGGCACTGCCATCTGGCACCTTGGCTGTGCCACCTAAGTGCCAGCCCGGCACTGCAAGGGTGCCATGGGCACTGCCACAGTGCCAGTGCCAAGCTGGCATTGTGCCCACATCGTGGATCAGGCCCAGGGGTGCCAGCCCCGTTCGTGGTGGGGTGCTGGGGGCTCAATGACACCCCAAGAGGACTTTGGGGGAATCTGGGGCACGTAATTAAGGCAGAGTGCCATTAGATAACGGGGTTGTTCCCCGTGCGACAAGCGCCAGGAATGACTCTGCAAATCCTGCCCAGGATGGCACTCTTATTTTGGTTAGATCGCGCCTCTTGGCAGAAATGGAAGTGATGTGAAGAGATTGGGGAGGTTGGGGTTGTTCTCCCTGGGACAGAGAGTTTTAACGGGGGAATATGATAATGGTGATCAAAATGAGAACGGAATTTGACTTGAGTGTATCAGAGATGACGTTAACAGCGTTTTGCGTTGCTCAACTTCCCCGCTGTTGGGAAACCCAGTGCCATGGGCAGGACCGGAAGATCCTGCTGTCAGGAAGGACTGGAAAATTGAGCCAACAGATAATTGTTAAAAGACCAAATAGGAAATAAACTGTGATCTGGAATGCACTGCCTGAGAGAACCCAAACATATTTGATTGTAACTTTCAAAAGGGAATTGGGTGTAAACTTGAAAAGGAAAAAAACACGCAGAGCTGTGCAGAATAAGCTGGTCAGCAGGACTGACTGAATAACTCTTTCAATTGGCAGGCAGAGACACGATGGCCTGAATGGCCTCCGTCTGTGCTGTAAGATTCTATAACCTGATATAAATTCATGCCAAAGCCACTGGGTGAAGCTAAAGAGTTGAAAGGAAAAACTGGATAAAAGAGATTTGCAGATACCAGTGAAATTTTTGTGATCTAAATTGCTTCCTGTTTACCATGTGAGTAACTCGGCTGTGAAAGTTGTTCAGTATTTAAGCTGCTTTTTCCTCAAACCAAGGTCAAAGCTGGAAAAGGACATTGCTGTAGAGACAGTTATGGTTCAGTAGCAGCATTTCCACCAGTCAGACATGTCCCCCGCTGAGATTTGAATCGATATTTCTGGCAGACACTGCAGTGTATTCCTGAGGGAGTAAGATATCCAATGACAGGAGCGCATTGAAAAATCGGTGTGGGGGGTGAGGGGGAGCTTTCTGTCATGGGACCAGGGGAGTGGAGGTTCTCCCCAGTGGTCTGGTTAATATTTATTTCTCAGTTAGCAACTACTAATTATCGGCTCATTATCGCATTGCTGTCTGTGGAAACCACCTGTGCACAATGATGGCTTTACTGCGCAGGTACTAATTGGCTGTAACAGATATTGGCACTGAGGTGGAGAAAGGCACAATATAAATGCATCACAAAATATGACAGACATAGAGCTGCATTTCTATAGTGCCTTGGACCAACCTCATCTGGATGAACTGTGCTCCTCTGACCTGGGAGGAGCTGCAACACTAGTTCACCAGAAAGATACGGAGGCTAAAAGGGTTAAATTGTAAGGGAAACCTGCATAAAACTGGCTTCTATCCCCTTGAGCATAGAAGATGAAGGGCTGATTAAGAGGTGTGTAAAATGATTAAAGGAATTAATAGGGCAGACTGAAGGAAACTACTTCCTCTGGTATAGACAGGCCCGAACAAGGGGGCTGAACCTTCTAATTCGAGCCAGGCAGTTCAGGGACTGATGTTAGGAAGTACTGCTTCACAAACAAGAGACTGGGAAAACGGAACTCCCTCCAAAAAGCGATTGAAGCTTTCCACATTAATTTTGGTTCAGGTTAGATAACGTATCAAGCGACATGGAGCCACGGCAGGTAAATAGAGTTCAGTGGCAGATCACTGGTGGTCTAATTGAATGTCAAAATAGACTTGAGGCGCCAAATGCTCCCGTGCAAATGTTCATTTGCTTCTCTTTTCCTGGACTAAGGAGATCTTGTGCCCTTGGGTTCAGGTCCCACTCCAGGGCCAGGATTTTCTGGTCCTTCCCACAAGTGGGTCCCATCGCAGGTTGGGCAGAAAATTCGGGGAGGCAGCCAAACGTCCATCGATTTTAGGCGGGAATATCCAGTCCTGCCGCGGAAATCCCAACGTCGAACTTGATGGCCACGAAGGTCCATTCATAACACGGCCAAACAGGTTGAATATGAACCTATAAATCCTTCCAACACACACCATTGGCAGGCGGTCAGAACTGGAGAGATTCCGGGTGATGGAAAGAAAATTGGAGCCCCTACTATTGCTGTCCAGAGCTCCAGACTGCAACATGCATGGAAAGATGCACATTGGCACAGCAACTCTGACACCTTGGGAAGGTCAGGCTGGTTGGCTGGCGTGGGTCAGAGCGGTCTCAATGATACCGGTCTGATCCCTGTTCCAGCTGGGATGAATTTGGGCCCCGTCTCCTCGTCCTACCTGTTTTGGGGATGCTGGCACTATGGGTCAGACCCCATCCCCGCCCCCTTTGGGTAGTGAACTGAAGTAGAGGAATTCATCCATGGACGATGCGGGGCGCTTACACAGCCGATCATCATTCGGCACTCCTTGTTAGATAATAGGGCTGCTCGGTCGTCAAGTTTGGCTTCATGTGTGATGCCTCATCTAGTCAAATAGCTGCCCATTGTACATGTGAAGGTACCAGCTGTGCAGGGTAGGGGCAAAGGAGACTATAGAATAATGGGGTGGGGCAGGCAAGCAGGGATCTGTGAGTGGAGAGGCGGTGGAGATTGTGGTGAGCTGGAAGGGTTGGGTGAAGGGTGTGGGAAGAGTGCCTCTGAGTTATTGGGAGATTGCCCAATGGGCCAGTTATGTAGCTGGTGGCCTTTCAAGCCTTCCACTGCCTTACTCCTGATACCTGCCTTATATTGAGGCTCAAGGCCTTACCAGATGAGGGACCTGCATTGAGAATAAGTGGGGGGGAAAATCTCTGGATCCTTTTTTCTCGCAGACAGAATTTAGTACATATCCTACACCTGTTGAGCATTCAATGTGGAATTGAGCAGCTCATTATGAAACCCTGACTCCATAGCAACAAGGCAGTGAGTCATCGAGTGTGATAAATGCTAAGTATTTTTCAATTTTGTCAAAAACAGCCCAAACATATAGAGCGTGTAATCACCACAGTGCATGAGGTAACATGTTTCAGAATTCTTTTCAAATTCTTCATTCCCTTCCTGATCCCCGCCCTGAAGCAGTTCCATTCTTTGATGTCTGTGCAAATTTGCAGTTGATCGTTTAACTGGAATTACCACAAGTGCGGTGCATTTCAGGGATTTCAACCAGCTTCAGATATCTCTCCAGAGAATTCCAAAAAGCTGGAACTTGATTTGTTTTTGCAATGAGCAAATTACTGCATGTCACAGCTCAAAATGACAAGATGCATGGACAGTGCACTGGACCCATCGCACATGTCCTCTTCCTAGCCAGATTCTTTTTAACCTAAATACAGTAATACGCCACTATTTGTTTTATTGGTATGAGTTTCACAAATATCTTCCCACCCCAATCAACAGGTACTTTTGCACGTTCACTCGGAACTAAATGGCACAATTTTAAAAACAGAGAGCTGGTGGTGAATATATAAAATTTGTTAGGTGGTTGGTAAACCTGTGGGGTTATTAGTTAATAAAACATATGGGATCCTTGGCTTTATTAACAGGCGTACAGTGTAAAAGTTAGGAAGTTTTGCTAAAACTATGTAAAACACTACCTCTGTCTCAGCCTCAGTTTTGGGTTCAATTCTGGGCAGCACACTTCAGGAAAGATGTGAAACTCCTGAAATAAGTACAGAAGAGATTCACTAGGATAGTTCCTGAGATTACAGAGATTGGGAGAAACTGGGATATTTCTTCGAGAGGAGAGAAGGCTAACAGCAGATCTGGAAAATGCATTTGAAATCATGAAGGATTTAGACAGAGTAAATAAAGCGAAAAAGCACGGTGGCACAGTGGTTAGCACTGCTGCCTCACAACGCCAGGGGCCCAGGTTCGATTCCGGCCTTGGTTGACTGTGCGGGATTTGCACGTTCTCCCCGTGTCTGCGTGGGTTTCCTCCGGGTGCTCCGGTTTCCTCCCACACTCCAAAGATGTGCAGGTTAGGTGAACTCGTCATGATCAATGTGCGGGGTCACGGGGATAATGTGGGGGTGTGGGCCTAGTTAGGGTACTCTTTCAGAGTGTTGGTGCAGACTTGATGGGCTGAATGGCCTCCTTCTGCACTGTAGGGATTCGATGGAAACTGATTCCAGTGGACGAAGGTTGATAATCACAGATTTAAGGTGATTGGCAGAAGTGCCAGAGGTGACCTGTGAGTGGTTAGGATCTGGAATATACTGCCTGAGGTAATCGTGGATACAGGATCGATAGGGACTTTCAAAAGGGAGTTGAATAAATAAACATGAACATATAAAGTAAGAGGAATAGGCCATTTGGCCCCATGAGCCTGCTCCAGCATTCAATAAGATCATGGCTTCAACTGCATATTCCACTTATCCCTGATAACCTCTAACTTCCTTATCAGTCAAGAATCTATCTACTTCTGCCTTGAAAATATTCACTGACCCTGCCTCCACTGCTCTCTGGGGAAGAGGCTTCCAAAGATCCACGTCCCTCTGAGATAATAAACATCTTCTCCTCTCCATCTTAAATGGGAAATCCCTTATTTTTAACAGTGCCCCCGAGTTCTAGTCTCTCCCACAGGGGGAACATCCTCTCAGCATCCATCCTGTCAAATCTCCTCAGGATCCTATATGTTTCAGTAAGATCACCTCTCAATCTTCTAAAAGTCTCTCGGGCCCAGCCTTTCCAACCTTTCCTCAATAGGTCAACCCCCATTGTAGGAATCAGTTGATTGAACCTTCTCTGAACTGTACCTTCTGCACTGTAAATTCTATGAAATTCTATGAACAGCTTCTAATGCATTTATATCCTTTCTTAAATAAGGAATCCAAAATTACTCCTGATGTGGTCTCATCAACACTTTGTACAACTATAGCAAGGCATAGAACATAGAACATACAGTACAGAAGGAGGCCATTGGGCCCATCGAGCCTGCACCGACCCACTTAAGCCCTCACTTCCACCCTATCCCGTAACCCAATAACCCCTCCTAACATTTTTGGACACTCAGGGCAATTTAGCATGGCCAATCCACCTAACCTGCACATCTTTGGACTGTGGGAGGAAACCGGAGCACCCGGAGGAAACCCACGCACACACGGGGAGAACGTGCAGACTCCGCACAGACAGTGACCCAAGCCGGGAATCGAACCTGGGACCCTGGCACTGTGAAGCCACAGTGCTACCTTACCTTACTTTCCCACCTTCTTTTATATTCCATTCTCCTTGTAATAAACAGCAATGTTTCATTTGCCTTCCTAATCACTTGCTGTACCTGCAGACTATCGTTTTCTGATTTATGTACCAGGACACCCAGATCCGTCTGTACCTCAAAGTTCTGCCAGCTCTCTGTAGTTCATCAATTTGCTGTTTTTCTATTCTTCCTGCCAATGTTTCTGGACAAGTTCACATTTTCCCACATAAGACTCCATTTGCCATTTTATTTGCCCACTCACTTAGCACATCTATGTCCCTCTGCAGAGTCCTTAAGACCACTGAACCAAATAATGTTTATAGACAGAAAGAGGCCACTCGGTCCATCATGTCTGCGTCGGCCGAAAAATGAGCCAGCCAGCTTAATCCCACTTTCTAGCAATTTGGTCCATAGGCCCTGCACGTTACAGCATTCGAAGTCCATATCCAGACACCTTTTCAATTTTCAATTAGGCAGCAAGTTCCAGATCTCCACAACCCTCTGGGTAAAAGGTCCCCCCTCATCTTCCTTCTAATCCTTCAATCACTTCAAATCTATGCCCCCCCCCCCCCTCACAATTTTCCACGTCCCAATCATATTTCCCTCAGCCTCCACTGCTCCAAGGAGAGGAGCCACATCCTATCCAATCTTTCCTCATAGCTCCAATTTTTCAGTCCTGGCAACATCTTAATAAATCTCCTCTGGGCTGACCAGAATGGCATGCAGTACTCAAGTTGTGGCCGAACTAACTTTTTATATATTTCCAGTATAACCTGTCTCTTCACAATTTACTACCGACCTTTGTGTCAGCAGCAAATTTAGCAATCATACCATCAGTCCCTTCATCCTGGTTCTTTATATAAACTGTAAATAGTTGAGGCCCCAGCACTGATCCCTGTGGCATACCACCAGTCACAGCTTGTCAACCCCAAAAAAGACCCACTGTCCCTTCTCTCTGCTTCCCGTTTGCTGATCAATCCTCTATCCATGCGAAGATGTTATCCCCTCCACCATGAGGTTTTGCATAGTAAGCTTTGATTTTCCATCTTGTCAAATGCTTTCTGAAAATCTAAGTACAGCACACCCACAGGTTCCCCTTTATCCATGTTGTTTGTTACTTACTCAAAGAACTCCAATAAATTAATCAAACTTAATTTTCAGTTCACAAAACCATAATGACTCTGCCTGATTATACTGAGATTTTCTCAGTGCCTCACTGTAACCTCCTTAATATTAAATTCCCTCAATTTCCCTCTGACAGGTTTTCAGCTAACTGGCCTGTCCTTTCCTGCTTTCTGTTGCCCTCCTTTCTTGAACAGAGAAGTCACATTTCCTAATTTCAAATGTGATGGGACCTTTACAGAATATAGGGAATTTTGGAAAATTAAAACCAATGCACCAACTATTACTTCTTTTAAGACCCTAGGATGAAGTCCATCAGGAATTCTTCAAATTAACTGAAGAAAGAAAATTGGAGGATATAGGGAACGAGGAAGGGAGTGGGACTAACTGGACTGTTCTTTGAGAAAGCCAGCACAGGCTTGATGGGCCAAATGGTCTCCTGTGCTATCCTATGCTGTACTATCCTATGCAAATGGTACTTTTCCCAATTCACAGATACTTCCTCCCTTCACCCCTCCATTTACACAACTGCGACCGCATTCAAAGTCTTCTCGAATGCCAGCGTCACAGGCAAATTCCTGCCTTGACAGCTTTTAGGCTTGGACTGGCAAGTGGCAATTATCCTTCGTGCCATACAAGTGCCAGGCAATGACCATCTACACGAGAGAATCTAACTACTTTTCCTTCATATTCAATAGCATTGCCATTGCTGAATGGCCCATTAGCAATATCCTGGGGGCTTACCATTGACCAGATACTGAACTGTATCAGCCATCTGTCTGTGGCTATAATAGCAGGTCAGAGGCTGATAATTCTGTGGAGAGTAGCTCACCTCCTGACTCCCCAAGCCTGTCCACCATCTACAAGGCACAAGTTAGGAATGTGATGGAATATGCTCCACTTGCCTGGATGAGTGCAGCTCCAACAACACTGAAGAAGCTCAACATCCAGGTCAAAGCTGCCCATCTGATTGGCACCCCATCCACCACCTTCAACATCCACACCCTGCCCGCTAATGATATGCAAACGGTTCCGGACTGCATTGACGCCGCTGGTGAGGTGACGGAGAATAGTGATTTGGTGTCAAATTGGTGCCCACCGTGATTTTAGCGTCGGAACCGATTCTCCGCCCAGTCGTGTTTCGTGATTTCGGTGTAATCCAACGGAGAATCCCGACCTTGTCTCTGGCAATGAGATTCACACTCTTTTTGTGGCTTTGCTGGAATTCATCAGAGCTCACACATTGATCAGAACATGCAACTGAGCACCTACTCCTTCACCTCCCTGTTCCTCTCCAAAACTGGCTGCACTGCAAAGCTTCCCCCGCCATTACTCGTCAACTTCCACCTAATCCATCTACCAATTACTTTAAATCGATGCCCTCCCTTCTCACCTACCTCTCTGCTCAGGAATGTAGACGCTTCTTACCCACTCTATCTAGGCCCCTCATACTTTTATGCAGCTCAATTAAATCTCTCCTCAGAAATACCTCTATGTACCATTAGCTAAAATTCTTTATTTCTGGTAACATCCTCTTGAAATGTCTTCTGCACCTCTCTGGTGTGATCATATCCTTACTATAATGTGATGATCAGAACTGTAAAATGTACTCTAGCTGCGATCTAATTAGTGTTGATCCAGATCCAACATAATTTTATATTCTTTTACTCACCTTACAGTGACATGTATCCCGTATGTCTTCTTAACCATTTGACTTGTTACCTTCAGGGATTATGGACATGCATTCCAAGATCCCTCTGTTCCGCACACTTCTCAATATCCTACCTTTTATTGTGTTTTCCCTTCCCTTGTTAACCTTGCACAAATGCATCGCCTCACACCTCTCTGGATTGAATTCAGTTTGGCACTTTTCTTCCCACCTGACCAGTCATAAGAACATAAGAATTAGGAGCAGGACTAGGCCATCTGGCCCCTCGAGCCTGCTCCGCCATTCAATGAGATCATGGCTGATCTTTTGTGGACTCAGCTCCACTTTCCGGCCCGAAAACCATAACCCTTAATCCCTTGAGACTTAAAAAAACTATCTTTATCTTAAAAACATTTAATGAAGGAGCCTCTACTGCTTCACTGCGCAAGGAATTCCATAGATTCACAACCCTTTGGGTGAAGAAGTTCCTCCTAAGCTCAGTCCTAAATCTACTTCCCCTTATTTTGTGGCGATGCCCCCTAGTTCTGTTTTCACCCGCCAGTGGAAACAACCTGCCCGCATCTATCCTATCTATTCCCTTCATAATCTTATATGTTTCTATAAGATCCCCCCGCATCCTTCTAAATTCCAAAGAATTTAGTCCCAGGCTACTCAACCTCTCCTCGTAATCCAACCCCTTCAGCTCTGGGATTAACGTAGTGAATCTCCTCTGCACACCCTCCAGCGCCAGTACGTCCTTTCTCAGGTAAGGAGACCAAAACTGAACACAATACTCCAGGTGTGGCCTCACTAACACCTTATATAATTGCAGCATAACTTCCCTAGTCTTGAAGTCCATCCCTCTAGCAATGAAGGACAAAATTCCATTTGCCTTCTTAATCACCTGTTGCACCTGTAAACCAATTTTCTGCGACTCATGCACTAGCACACCCAAGTCTCTGCACAGCAGCATGTTTTAATATTTTATCATTTAAATAATAATCCCTTTTGCTATTATTCCTACCAAAATGGATAACCTCACATTTGTCAACATTGTATTCCATCTGGCAGACCCTAGCCCATTCACTTAACCTATCCAAATCTCTCTGCAGACTTCCAGTGTCCTCTGCACTTTTTGCTTTACCACTCATCTTAGTGTTGTCTGCAAACTTGGACGCATTGCATTTGGTCCCCAACTCCAAATCATCTATGTAAATTGTGAACAATTGTGGGTCCAAAACTGATCCCTGAGGGACACCACTAGCTACTGATTGCCAACCTGAGAAACACCCATTAATCCCCACTCTTTGCTTTCTATGAAAGCAAATATTCTGTTGATATCTTCCTTTTGTCTACAGCTTACTTCTTCAATATCAACCACACGGACAATTTTTGTATCATCCAGCAACTTCTTAATCATATCTCTTACATTTATGTCTACATCGTTGATATATACCATGAACAGCATGGACCCAGTTCGGACCCCGTCAAGTCCCAAAAATACCCGTTGACATTGCCCTTTGCTTCCTGCGACAACTGATTTTAGATTGAACTTTCCAAATTGCCATTTACCCTTGGATCCCATGGACATTTATTCTTCTGACCAGTCTGACATGTGAGACCTTGTCAAAAGCCTTGTTAAAATCCACACAAACTACATCAAATGCGCTACCCCCCTCAATCCTTCTCAAAACATTCAGTCAAGTTGGTCAGACATGACGGCCAGAATTCTCCGGTTGTTGAGATTCACTTTTCCCGTTGGCAGCGCACCCACGCCTGCGCGCCTCCCTGCGACGCTGGGTGATTACAATGAGGAAATATCATTGACAAGCAACGGGAAGATAGAATCCTGCCGCCAGCGAACGACGTGCCTCCGAGAAACACATTGCTGGGGAGCTGGAAACATTCCTTTAACAAATTCATGCTGACTATTCTTGGTTAATCCATATCTTTCGTAATGATAGAACATAGAACATACAGTGCAGAAGGAGGCCATCGACCCACTTAAGCCCTCACTTCCTCCCTATCCCTGTAACCCAATAACCCCTCCTAATCTTTTTGGGCACTAACGGCAATTTATCATGGACAGTCCACCTAACCTGCACGTCTTTGGGCTGTGGGAGGAAACCGGAGCACCCGGAGGAAATCCACGCACACACAGGGAGAACATGCAGACTCCGCACAGACAGTGGCCCAAGCCGGGAATCGAACCTGGGACCCTGGCGCTGTGAAGCCACAGTGCTAGCCACTTGTGCTACTGTGATGAGGAATAGTGTCCCTCAGAACTTTTTCTGACAATTTTCACACCACCAAGGTTTGGCTGACTGGCATCCCGCAGGCTATTGCTTTCTCCCTTTTTAAACAATGGAACACGATTATCTGTCCTCCAGCACCATGTCTGTAGTCTGGCAGGATCAGGAAATGGTGATTAGAGCCCCTGCCATTCCTTCCCTTGTTACTTCTAACAGCCTGAGGTACATGACATCCAGGCCTGGTGATCCACTTTCTAAGGTGCTAAACCTCTCACCTCCTCCTTAACTACAATATCTGCATTGACCCTTCTTTGTTAACACAGATGCAAAATATTCAATAAGAACCATGCCACACCTCCCACCTCCACACACAGACTATCCTTTTTAGGTTTCGGATAGGCCCGACTCCTACTTTTGTGATCCCTTTGCTCTCGATGCATTTATAAAACTTTGGGTTTGTCTTCATTTCACTTGACAATATTTTTTTGTACCCTCTCTTTACTTTTGCGATTTTCTTTTTTCTTTTCACCTTCGCACTTTCTCAACTCCTCGTGTCTTTCCGGAGCATCGATCTCTCGGGATCTGACACTAGCTTCCCTTTCCTGTCTTCTTCCACCCTGGATACTCTTAATAGACAAGGGGCTCTGGATCTGAGGGGCCCACTCACTTTCTTTTCAGGAATATATTTGCTCGGAATCCTCACTATCTCTTCCTTGAATGCCTCCCACTGTTCCGTCATTGATTAACCTTCAAGTAACAATGAAATTGAATGCAAATTGAATGCAAAGTTGTGAAGGGATATATTTGGCTCGAAAGAACAAGGAGACACAACGTAAAATAAAGGCTATAATTCAAAGGGGGTAATGGAACAAAGAGATTCGGATTATATGTGCAGGGCAGGTCGAGAAAATGGTTAAAAACATACAGGACTCTGAGCTACATAAAAACAGAGACAGAGAGTGGGATTCTCCAGCCTCCCAGCCATGTGTTCCTCGACAGCGGGAGGAGTTCGTGGTGGGATTCTCTGCTCCCGCAGCTGTCGATGGGGATTCCCATTGAAGCCACCCAACACCACCGGGAAACCTGCCAGCGGGACCTGAGAACCCCGCTGCCAACAAACGGATGGAGAGTCCTGACCAGAGAGTACAGAAGCAAAGGAAGCTATGATGAACCTTCATTAAACACTAGCCCAGCCTCAACTGGAGTATTGTGTCCAGTTCTGGGTAGCGCAATTTAGGGAGGATATGAAGGCTTTAGAGAGAGTGCAGAAAATATTTAGAAAAATGGCACAAGGGATGAGGGCTTTCAGTGATATGGATATATTGTGGGCGGCACTGTGGCTCAGTGGTTAGCACTTTTGCTTCACAGCACCAGGGTCCCAGGTTCGATTCCCGGCTTGGGTCACTGTCTGTGTGGAGTCTGCACGTTCTCCCCACATCTGCGTGGGTTTTCTCCGGGTGCACCGGTTTCCTCCCACGTATCCCGAAAGACGTGCTGTTAGGTAATTTGGACATTCTGAATTCTCCCTCCGTGTACCCGACCAGGCGCCGGAATGTGGTTACTAGGGGCTTTTCACAGTAACTTCATTGCAGTGTTAATGTAAGCCTACTTGTGACAATAAAGATTATTATTATATTGGAGAAGCTCGGACTATTCCCTTTAGAGAAAAGAACGTGGAGAGGAACATACAAATTAGGAGCATGAGGGTGCCACTCGGCCCCTCGAGCCTGCTCCGTCATTCAATAAGATGATGGCTGATTGGATTGTAACCTCAATCCCACATTCCTGCCGCTCCCGATGACCTTTCACCCCGATAACCTTTCACCCCCTTGTTAATCAAGAATCTATCTCGCTCTGCCTTAAAAATATTCAAAGATTCTGCTTCCACTGCCTTTTGACACACAGGCTCACGACACACAGGGAAAATATTTCTCCTCATCTCGGTCTTAAATAAGCAATCCCTTAACTATAAACAGGTTCTAAATTCTCCGACAAGAGGAAACATCCACTCCGTCACTACCCCTCAGGATCTTAAAAGGTTTCAATCAGGTCACTTCTTACTCTTCTAAACTCCAGCGGATGCAAGCCTAACCCTTTCCACCCTTTCCTCATAAGACAAGCCGCCAATTGCTTGTTTAGTAAACATTCTCTGAACTGCTTCTAATACATTTACATCTTTCCTTAAATAAGGAGACCCATACTGTACACAATCGTCCAGGTGTGGGGCTGGATTCTCCGCACCCCGTCGCCGAAATCGCATCCGGAGCCGGGGCGGAGAATCCATTTCCGCACACGGAATCGGGACTGGCACCAGTTCCCCGATTCTCCGGGCCCCGAAAAGCGGCATTCCCGGGAGGTATGCCGCTTATCGCCTACCTGCAGCCATTGCTGGAGGCCCGCCCCGCCATTCTCCGCCCCCCCACCGGCTGAAGTCCCAATGGCGTGGATCTAACATGGTCCCAGTCATTCGGGATACTCGCGTGGCAGCTGCGGACTCAGTCCGCGGCCGCCATGGGCGGGGGCGGGCCGATCGGAGGGCAGGGGGACCCTCATATGTGGGCCCTCGTATTCTTGAGCAGGTGGTCCGGGATGGGCGTGCGGCCGTTTGGGGGCACTATTTGGGAGGTCCAGCTCCGCGGTCTGAGTTTGCCACGGAGCGGCCTCCGCCGTGCACATGCATGGCCTCTGACCCGGAAGTGTGGGGGCCCGTATCTGCAGCTAAAGCTGCTAGTTTCACGCCGGGTCCCTGCTAGCCCTCTGCAGGGCTATGAAAATGCGGCCTTTTCACACCAGTTTTTCTGGCATGAAAAGTCAGTTTTTACGACGGCGTGGGATATAGTCCCAAAAACAGAGAATCCAGCCCGTGGTTTCACCAATACCCAGTACAACTGAACTTTGACATAGATGTTCAAAAATCATGACAGGTCTAGACAGAATAGATACAGACAAATTGTTCCCATTGATGAAACAGTTGAGAACCAACTGGCACAGATTGAAAGTGATTGATAAAAGAACTAAAAGCGACATGAGGAAAAGCTTTTCTACGCAGTTTTGGTTTGGAATGAATTGCCTGAGAGTGTAGAGAAGGCAGATATAATCGAGGCTTTCTAAAGGGAATTGGATGAAGCACCTGAAAGGTCTTGCATAGAAATTGGAAAAAGATGGGCGGGGGCGAGTGGAGGTGCTGTGGTGCGTTAAATTACTCACTAATCAAAATGACAAGCTGCTGTGTTCACCTCCCATTGAGTTTGTGGAAAGCAAATTTTGGCCCTGAGATTGAAGAAGCGATGGAATGGTTATCATTCCTGCTTTGAAGCGTGAGAAACATCGGCAATGTGACCAAAAGAAGATTTTGCCCATTTGTAACTCAACCTACATGCTGGTGTCTGTCCTCGTCCCTGAGCTTAACCACCAATCATAATATTCAAACTAAGTCAAACAAACTTACAGCTGACAAGTGTGTCACCCCTAATATGAAGCGAGTGATACATATGGGGGATAAAGTTATAGGTGTCGCTACTCATGTACTATACTTAATATTGGCTTGTTGGATGTCTCAGAGCGTTTTACAACCAATGAAATTGAAATGTGCTCATTGTTCTAGTGCAGGGAACCCAACGTCCAATTTATGCACAACAAGCTACAACAAACAGCAATGTGATCATATGTTTTGTGTAATGTTGATTGAGATATAAATATTGGCCAGGAGACTGGATAGAACTACCCAGCTCTTCTTCAAAATAGCACCCTTGGAAGCTTTTAATATCCTCCCGAGAGGGCAGACAGGGCCTTGGCTTAATGTTCAATCCAAATGCCAGTACCCCCAACAGTGCAGCACTCCCTCAATATCACACCAGGGTATCAGCCTGAATATCTGTGCTCAAACCCTTGTAGTGGGATTTGAACCCAGGACCTAATGCCTCAGAGGTGAATGTGCTACCAACTGAATCACAGGGATGTATCAACCCTTTGTTTAGATTGCTTAGGCTTGTGGGTAGTGCATTCAAGTTTCACTTCAGGCTTGAGCACATAATCTAGGGTAGCATTCCCAGTGCATTCCTGAAGGAGTACTGCACTGTTGGAGGTACCGTTTTCTGGTGGAGATGTTAAACTGAGGTCCCATCTGCACTTTTGGGTGGATGTGGAAGATTTGATGAAAAAGAGGATATATGGCTAATCCCTCAAAGAACACCTGAAGCGGGGTAATTGCTGTTTGTAGAGTCATCCATCGTGTAAGTGTCCTGAGGATGTGAAAGGCGCTATATAAATGCAATATGTTTCTATCTCAAACAAGCCATTTACACCCAAGCATCATTCAGCTATACATGTGGAAGATTACTACCTCTCCTCGGGTACAAGGAAGCGGATTCGAATATCTGGAAGTACAAATCGCCCCGACCCCATTCTGATCATCTGGGAGTCCAAAGGTGTCATTACAGTTCATGGCAAAGTACTTGTAAGGTTTCCAAGTGGAACCAAAATCTTGGGAACGTTCCAGAACCATGGCAGCAGGCCTAGGAGATTTAAAGATCATGATCAGGTGGGTGAAGTAAAAGTAAGTCTCCAGATCCAGCTGGATGGTTTCTTTATAGCTCCCTGGAGCTGACTGCCACCAGGTGTGTGGGAATCGGAATGAGGAATCAGTCATCGCAGTGGCCGGGTGGCCATGGGTCGCACTACACTTCGCACAGCTCGGTGGATCCTCACAGCCCCTCCCTGAGTATGAACAGAAGAGCTCGGTGGAGTTAATGCCACAGGTGGTGCTGGCTCGTAGCTCTCTGGCTGCTGCCAGGTTCCCCAGCCGAGGGTTACAGGCTCCAGACTCACAGTGTCGCCTCACCCCAGGCACACCTATGGATCCTGAAAGGGAGACAAACAGGTATCCAAATTACAACCCATTCCTCGTACATCAATCCCACACACGGCACACGTCACCAACGTGTAGCCCCAAAATAGCTCTCAAAAGTTTGACTCCAAAGTTCAATCCACTTTCACCCTGATCTGACAGAACGAGAGAGATTATTATTTTTTTAAAGTTAGCTATATATATATATTCCTCTCATAAATACCATTCAGACGCAAGTTTACTTTTCATCTAATTTCAAATTGGGTCATCTTGAGGCATGGATTTGGTGCAGTGAAGTGAGGGACATCAGTACAAACTATGGTCACTCCTCAACCTGAAATTATTCCAAATCTAATCGCTCCCTCTTTTAGTCCTGCTGGTCATTGGTCATTTTGACCACAGTCCAGTTAATGCCTCCCCTGAGATTGGTCAGTTTGTCCCCCAGTCCAGTTACTGCCTCCCCTGTGATTGGTCAGTTTGTCCCCCAGTCCAGTTACTGCCTCCCCTATGATTGGTCAGTTTGTCCCCCAGTCCAGTTACTGCCACCCCTGTGATTATGTGGAGATGCCGGCGTTGGACTGGGGTGGTATATAGACAAAATCACAGCCCCTGTGATTGGTCAGTTTGACCCCAGTCCAGGGATTGGTCTTGCAGATCGTCTTGCATTTTTGACGCTGTCTATATATATATATGTTTCTGGAACCTACCTCTTCATTCACCTGAGGAAGGAGCAGTGCTCCGAAAGCTAGTAATTCGAAACACAGGTTGGACTTTAACCTGGTGTTGTAAGACTTCTAACTGTCCCCTGTGATTGGTCAGTTTGATGCCCTGGTCCAGTTGCTTTCTCCTCTGATTGGTCAGTCTGCCCTGCGATTGATTGGTTTGTTGCTATGGTGCCTCCAGTCTCTCTCCCTAGGATTGGTCAGTTTGTAGCCAATGTCCAGTTGTTCTCCCCCCATGATTGGTCAGTTCCGGGTCTCCACAGAGTAGTCAGGGCAGTGATGTTGGTCTCTGTCGTTTACCTCTTGGAGTTAACCTGGGAAATAATTCTCAGAGGCAAGAGCTAGAATCCAGTGGGGTTAATGTTCTCGGTTTGTGGACAGACATCAAAAGGTCACAAACTGTTCACAACTTGGGGGGGGGGGGAATTCTACAAAGAAGCACACGAGAGGGAGTGAGGGAAGAGGTGAGGGAAGTGACGAAATGAGAGCGAGTGAAAGAGGGGGAACGAGGGCAGAGGGGGAACGAAGGAGGGAGGGCAGAGGGGGAACGAGGGAGGGAGGGCAGAGGGGGAACGAGGGAGGGAGGGCAGGGGGGGAACGAGGGAGGGAGGGCGGGGGGGAACGAGGGAGGGAGGGCAGGGGGGAACGAGGGAGGGAGGGCAGGGGGGGAACGAGGGAGGGAGGGCAGGGGGGGAACGAGGGAGGGAGGGCAGAGGGGGAACGAGGGAGGGAGGGCAGAGGGGGAATGAGGGAGGGAGGGCAGAGGGGGAACGAGAGAGGGAGGGCAGAGGGGGAACGAGGGAGGGAGGGCAGAGGGGAAATGAAGGAGGGCAGAAGGTGAACAAGGGAGGGAGGGTAGACGGGGAATGAGGGAGGGAGGGAATGAGGGAGGGAGGTAATGAGGGAGGAAGGGAATGAGGGACGGCAGAGGGAGGGAGGGCAAAGGGAAGGAGGGTAGAGGGAAGGAGGGCAGAGGGAGGGCGGAGGGGGAATGAGGGAAGGAGGGAGGGCAGAGGGAGGGAAGGAGGACAGAGGGGGAATGAGGGAGGAAGGGAGGGCAGAGGGGGAATGAGGGAGGGAGGGAGGGCAGAGGGGGAATGAAGGAAGGATGGAGGGCAGAGGGGGAATGAGGAGGGACGGAGTGCAGTGGGGGAAGGAGGGAGGGCAGAGAGGGATTGAGGACAGATGGAGGGAATGCAGAGGGGAAATGAGGAGGGAGGGAATGCAGAGGAGGAATGAGGAGGGAGGGAGGGAGGGCAGAGGGAGGGAAGGAGGGCAGAGGGGGAATGAGGGAGGGAGGGAGGGAGGGCAGAGGGTGAATGAGGGAGGAAGGGCAGAGGGAGGGAGGGCAGACGGGGAAAGAGGGAGGGAGGGAGGGAGGGCAGAGGGTAAATGGGAAGGGAGGGCAGAGGGAGGAAGGGAGGTCAGAGGGTGAGTGAACAAGGGGACGAAGGCAGAGTGTGAGGGAGTGAGGGCAGAGGGGAAGGAGTGAGGGCAGCGTGGAAGGAGTGAGGGCAGAGGGGAAGGAGTGAGGGCAGAGGGGAAGGAGGGCAGAGGGGAAGGGAAGGGAGTGAGGGAGGAAGAGTAGAGGGTGAGGGAAATGAAGGAGGGGGTGAGGGCAGAAGGAGGGGGTGTGGGCAAAGGGGAGGGAGGGGTGAGGGCAGAGGGGAGGGAGGGGTGAGGGCAGAGGGGAGGGAGGCGTGAGGGCAGAGGTGAGGGAGGGAGGAGTGTGGGCGGAGGGGTGAGGGCAGAGGGGAGGGTTGGGTGAGGGCAGAGGGGAGGGTTGGGTGAGGGCAGAGGGGAGGGAGGGGTGAGGGCAGAGGGGAGGGAGGGGTGAGGGCAGAGGGGAGGGAGGGGTGAGGGCAGAGGGGAGGGGGGGGTGAGGGCAGAGGGGAGGGGGGGAGTGAGGGCAGAGGGGAGGGGGGGAGTGAGGGCAGAGGGGAGGGGGGGAGTGAGGGCAGAGGGGAGGGGGGGAGTGAGGGCAGAGGGGAGGGAGGGGTGAGGGCAGAGGGGAGGGAGGGGTGAGGGCAGAGGGGAGGGAGGGGTGAGGGCAGAGGGGAGGGAGGGGTGAGGGCAGAGGGGAGGGAGGGGTGAGGGCAGAGGGGAGGGAGGGGTGAGGGCAGAGGGGAGGGAGGGGTGAGGGCAGAGGGGAGGGAGGGGTGAGGGCAGAGGGGAGGGAGGGGTGAGGGCAGAGGGGAGGGGGGGAGTGAGGGCAGAGGGGAGGGAGGGGTGAGGGCAGAGGGGAGGGAGGGGTGAGGGCAGAGAGGAGGGAGGGGTGAGGGCAGAGGGGAGGGAGGGGTGAGGGCAGAGGGGAGGGAGGGGTGAGGGCAGAGGGGAGGGAGGGGTGAGGGCAGAGGGGAGGGAGGGGTGAGGGCAGAGGGGAGGGAGGGGTGAGGGCAGAGGGGAGGGAGGGGTGAGGGCAGAGGGGAGGGAGGGGTGAGGGCAGAGGGGAGGGAGGGGTGAGGGCAGAGGGGAGGGAGGGGTGAGGGCAGAGGGGAGGGAGGGGTGAGGGCAGAGGGGAGGGAGGGGTGAGGGCAGAGGGGAGGGAGGGGTGAGGGCAGAGGGGAGGGAGGGGTGAGGGCAGAGGGGAGGGGGGAGTGAGGGCAGAGGGGAGGGAGGGGTGAGGGCAGAGGGAGGGAGGGGTGAGGGCAGAGGGGAGGGAGGGGTGAGGGCAGAGGGAGGGAGGGGTGAGGGCAGAGGGGAGGGAGGGGTGAGGGCAGAGGGGAGGGGGGAGTGAGGGCAGAGGGGAGGGAGGGGTGAGGGCAGAGGGAGGGAGGGGTGAGGGCAGAGGGGAGGGAGGGGTGAGGGCAGAGGGGAGGGAGGGGTCTCGCTACCTACCGGCTGAGCGGGGCCGGCCGCCCAGGGACAGCAGGACACAGGCGGCCATCCACAAGCGGCTCATCTCCGCTGCCCTGAGTCTGAATGGAGGCTTCAGGCTGTCTGGAACCCGGGGTCAGGCTGCTCCTTCCCGGGACCTCCTGACCATCCGCATCCCTCCTGCTCGCTGCTACTCCGCATGGAAAGTGGCGACTCCGGGAGACTGTGCCTCTCTCTCTCTCTCTGTCTGCTGCTGCCTCTCCTCCCAGACCCGCTCTCTCTCTCTGTATATATACAGTTCCCCTCCCTCTCTCTGGTTGCACTCCCTCTAATTGTGGGTTTCATATCTCTCCTCTCAGCCTTCACTCCCTCTCCCAATTGTCCTTCCTCCACACATTCTCCTGTCTTTCTCTATTCCTGTCTTTATCTTCTGGTTTTGTGTCTCATTCTCTTTCCTTCTCCCTATATCTTCTTCCCTCTGTCTCCGTTTATTTTCCTCTCTCCCTCCCTCATTCCGTTTATTTTCCTCTTTATCTCTCTCTCTCTGTAATAACTTTCTCTTTAACTCTCTGGCTATCTGTTTTCGACCCCTCTCTTTTCCCTCCCACTCTGGATCTCCTTTCTGTCGCTCTCTATCAAATCTGCCTTTTTTCTATCCCTGTTTGTATCTCTGTACTCCTTAGTGTCCCTCTCTATATTTGTTTATCTTCATCTGCCTGTCTCTCTCTTTGTATCATTCTGCCCCCCCCCCCCCCTCGCCCTGTCCCCTCTCTTTTCTCTCTCTATTTTTCTGTCACACTATTTTGCTTTATCTCTCTTTCTGGACCTCTCTATTTCTCTCTCTAATTTCTCTGTCTCACTCCCTCTATTTCTCTGTCTCACTATTTTGCTGGATCTCTCTGGATCTCTCTCTATTTCTCTCTCTAATTTCTCTGTCTCACTCCCTCTATTTCTCTGTCTCACTATTTTGCTGTATCTCTCTGGATCTCTCTCTGTATTTCTCTCTTAATTTCTCTGTCTCACTCCCTCTATTTCTCTGTCTCACTATTTTGCTGTATCTCTCTGGATCTCTCTCTATTTCTCTCTCTCTCTCTCACACACACTATTTCTTTGCCTCTCTCGCTCTCCCAATCTCTCAATTCCTGCCTCTATTTCTCTCTCTCTCTGCACTCTGTGTTAGCCCCGGACCCTATGGCGGTTTCATTCCAGTGATTCTGTTCTGTGGGAATTTGGCTTCCTCTCTCCGGTTGGACTCTGGATATTCTGGGAAGAAGCTGAAGCTATTTAAGCGACACAGGAATAACTCTGGGGCCCCATCCCCATTCAACCAGGGCACTCAGTTTGCTCACGTCCAGATTTTTTAACCCATGTCGACCAGTGTGACGGGAGGTGGGCAACTCTGCAATCTGCATGTAGTGGGGGGGGAGGTAGGGGGGGAGGGAGGTGCCTGCTGTATGGGTGACCGGTCCAGGGATTGGACACCAATCTCCAGCAACACTGCCCTGTGCGGCCCTGGAGAAAAATCATTTATGTTAAAAAGATAGTTTAAAAAAATTCTTTCAACATTTCAACCAGATATAAAGATATTGATAATGTGGAGGAAAGGCTGATTGGCTGACAGTCCAGCATCACACCTGCTTTCTGTCTTTCTCCTTTCTTGAACAAAGGTGCAGTTTTTCAACCCACTTTCCAGAATCTAGGGACTTTTGGAAAACGAGAAACAAATGCATCCATTATCTCCTGCCAGTGAAAAAGACTACTCAAGAGTAGCAGTGTTAAACAGCTTGCTTAACCTGGCATTCACATTGTTGAGACACTTTGCCTTTTGCAGGGAAGCCATGATGTGGAGATGCCGGCGTTGGACTGGGGTGAGCACAGTAAGAAGTTTTACAACACCAGGTTAAAGTCCAACAGGTTTGTTTCGAATCACTAGCGTTCATAGCACTGCTTCCTCAGGTGAATGAAGAGGTAGGTTCCAGAAACATATATAGAGAGTCAAAGATGCAAGACTATACTTTGAATGTGAGCATTTGCAGGTAATTAAGTCTTTACAAATCTGTCTTGCATCTTTGACTTTATATATATGTTTCTGGAACCTACCTCTTCACTTGAGGAAGGAGCAGTGCCCCGAAAGCTAGTGATTTGAAACAAGCCAGTTAGACTTTGACCTGGTGTTGTAAGACTTCTTATTTTGCAGGGTAATTCGAGGTACACCGGGTACTTTTCAGGATGGAAAATGGCCAGTTTGTGAGTTTGTGTGATACACTGAACAATGGTCTGATCAGAATAGCCGCTGTCCCACAGGATAGCTTTGATGCGCTCCATTTCTGCTTCCAGCTTGCAAGGTGAGCAATTGGCTGGTGCCCTATTTACAAGATGATGAGCTAGCACACATGCAGCAAAACGTGTTTATTGACCGGTGAAGGTGGACAGCAGTGGAGAATCCATTCGGGGATTTCTCAACATGGAAAGGGAGTGAATCAAACAACAGCAGTACATTTGAGTGCAGGATGAGCGAATTATGGTGTGCAAGAAAATCCTTACACGCAGCTGCAGATTCAAATATTGCAAGCATATCATCCAAGATCAGAAATGTGCGCGAGGTAGGAGGTTGAGGCTCATTTTATTATTTCTTATGGAATACGAGAAGTGTCAGTGACGCTGGAGCCGGAGGGGATTCCATTGCTCCCCCATCTACTTCAGCGGTGTTACTAAAACCGAACTGGACTGCACGAGTATTTAAGGTCATGGGCGGAATTCTCCGTTTTCTGACGGCGAACTCGCGAAATGCGATGGGGTAGAGAATAGATTCCAGCGCTAAAATCGCGGCGGTCGCCAATTTGACACCAAATTGCAATTCTCCGTCACCTCGACAGCGGCGTCAATGCGTTCCGGAATGCACATACAGTAAACTTTGTTTGCATGTCATTAGCGGGCCCCATCCGGTATTCTCCGGGGCCTCTGCAATGCTCCGCCTCCAATGGGACGAGTTCCCAACAGCGCAGTTCAATTGTCCTTTTAAAAATCGTGAAACCGGCGTCGTGGTTGCTGAGGGAGAGAGAGAGGGTACGGAAAGTGTCCAACATCACCATAGTTTGCTGACCGAGGGGCTTCTGCCAGGGCTGGGTGAGTAGAGGGGGGTGGCCAGGAGGTGGGCTGTGGGGTCGGGGTGGATCGGCACGGAATACCATTGTCGCAGCCGGCAAGGCAGTCATGCAGCTGCACACGCCGCTAACAGCCCACTGTGAAATTTGGGCCAAGGGTCGTAAAGGTGTTCCCCCAGGCCACTCCCCCGGGTGCCCTCTGGCCCCAGCTGACCCAACAGGTGGATGGGCATGCCCCAGCTCAACCAGTGCCACCTTGTTGACTGGGATGAGTGTGTGTGGGGATTGTAATGTGTTTGCGGCTGCAGCTTGTCAATCTCCCGAGTGGCAATCATGGACCCAGCAAATCCAGCACCGTTTTTTATTGGAATCGATTGTGTTCCACATGGCACCAGTGCTAACTCCTCCACAGTTGCAGAATCGATCCAGGTTTGGCACCAGTTTTGCTGTTGGAAATTCCATGAATCCTGCGTCGGTGTCAACACTTAGTCTCAGAAATGGAGAATCCCACCCCATAAGTCCAATGAATAGAGATTCAGGGCGCGATCTAATGGAAAAGTGTAATTCATGGTGGGTTTTGCTAGGAGTTTCCCGCCGGCTCTGTTGGTGAGGTCCCCACCACTATCTTATCACACATCATCACTTGTTTGGGCCCTGGGGAGTTTCTCACCGGTTTGGCCCACATTTAGAGGGCACACTTTAATGACCGCCTCGCACTTGAGTGGGACACAGCCGTTAGATCATGGGAGAGACCAGAATTGGGAATCGCGCTGGGCGCCGATCGGTTTGCAATCTAACCGGCTCGTCCCTGTTTGGTGAGAACCGGATCCTGCCTAGACGTGGCGAGAAACCAATAATCTCCAATTAAAGCCAATCTCCATACCATTAACAGGAACAGCCTCCTATCTAACGGCCTCCCGTGATCTAACCATCTTCCCAACAAGCGGTCACACGGGCGTCGATTAGTCACCTTTCTAAAAATATGAAGCTGTCGGAATGGCTGATGTGGGGAGCCGAGGAGGTGAGTAGACATCTTTACTCCCGGGCAGTGAGCCCGGGGATACTCGAGTTGCTGCCCCAGTGCTTGTGGGGGGGGGGGGGGGGGTTAGACCCCAGGGGGGACAATGCCCTCGGTCTGGGGGGGGCATCATCGATGGGGGGTGTCCCTGGGCTGGGGAGGGAGGTGAGTGTCTTGCCACCCGTGGGTCCGCCATGCCACCCCCGGATCGTGTGTACCCATAATGCGGGCAACTCCAGCTCCCGCCTATCTGTTTCGCCAAATACCCACAACTCCCACTGACTGCAGCGGCCTCTGGCCACGCGGCTAAAGGCTAATAGGGAATTGGCAATTGTAGTAAAGTCTGCACTTCACAGCTCCTAAGTGGGTTCCTGTGGGCCATGTCTCAAGTGAGAGTTATTGCCAGCATCCCAATCAGATGTCTGGACACTCTGCCTGAACAGTGGAGGACTCAACACTACAGATATATACATTCAAACATCCAGAGGCTGGACCTCAGCATTCGGGACAATCCCGGGACCAGAGGGTAGGTGTGTGCACCAATGAGGAAACCAGTGCTCAGTCCAGGTAAAGTTACAGCAGGTGTCCGGTGTCCAGGGGCACCCGCTGCAGCCGGGGGTACGTGGACAGGGCAGGTTGGATGGCATCCTGAGGGATGGCAAAGGATGTGAAGGTGGATGGGGAAGGGGAGCCATTGGGGACTGGAGGGTACCGGGTTAGAAGCCCTCATGTTTGTCAGTCCCTCACCCTCGCCAATTCTTTCCAGGTATTACACGAGATGGATGATATCTTGGACCCCGCAGATGCTACGCTCGGGGTGCTGGTGGCCGGCCAGGAGGCAAGAGAAGGTAGTGACAGCAGCGTCAGCAGAGGCTTGAGGTGGTAGCCCATGTACAGGTCCCCGCCCCACACTCCGAGGACCCGGCCATCCATCAGGCCAGGGAGAGATCCAGAAGGGGAGGCTGGCCACGGCCCAAGGTGTACAAGTGTCGCTGGTCTTTCAAACAGATGACGGACAGTGTGTGCCGCAGGAGGCTCCACCTCAACAAGAGGAGAGTGCGGCACCTGTGTCATGTCCTTATGGACTTGGTACCACATGGAGGAGGAGGATACTCATGTGGATGAGGTCCTCATCTTCACCCGCTTCTCATAGGATGTGGCTTCGTCCGTCATCTTAGAACATAGAACATAGAACAATACAGCGCAGTACAGGCCCTTCGGCCCACGATGTTGCACCAAAACAAAAGCCATCTAACCTACACTATGCCATTATCATCCATATGTTTATCCAATAAACTTTTAAATGCCCTCAATGTTGGCGAGTTCACTACTGTAGCAGGTAGGGCATTCCACGGCCTCACTACTCTTTGCGTAAAGAAAAGTGTCCTCCCCACTCCCCTCCACCCACACCCACACCACATGTCCCACCACACCACCACACCCATTTCCCCAACCCTGACCCGGCCAATATCACTCCCACCTCACCCATTCCACACCCCCCACCCAATCCCCCCCTCCCAACACCCTGTTCTACCCTCCCAGGGTCTGTGTCATATCACTCCAGGGTAATGGGCCAGTGCCGGCACTGACAGCTACTCACTGTCGAAGGCAGAGTCGTGATGATAACCCGCTTTGAACTGAGCACTGCTGTTCCTCAATCTATGATGTTGGCGTTGGACTGGGGTGAGCACAGTAAGAAGTCTTACAACACCAGGTTAAAGTCCAACAGGTTTGTTTCGATGTCACTGCTCCTTCCTCAGGTGAATGAAGAGGTGTGCTCCAGAATGCTCCTCAATCTATGCCATGGTGTGACACCTGCCTGTCTGCTGAGTGCATGCTTATACCCATCTCCTGCACATGGTACGCCTTGCGGGGGTCAAATCCAGGACCACCTTGCCCCGAGAGGGCTGGGGCAGGAGATTGGAGGTCGGCCCGCATTGGGAATAATGTGCGAGTCCCACCACACCACCACACCGGTTTCCCCATCCCTGACCCGGCCTATATCACTCCCACCTCACATGTCATAACGTCTTTTAATCTTGTACATTTATGACCCCAACTGCCCCTATCCCCCGATGGTGCTGTCCCCCTTCCTCCCCTCCACCGTCCCAACCCTTACCCTCCCGCCCACCTCCCCTTCGTCCCCAGTGCCCTCTCAGTGATCGTCAACCTGCTTAGCCTTCCATACTCTGCCATTGCGTCATGGTGTGTCTCCAGGATTCACATCAGAGTTGGAGGCAGCCTGCTGCTTTCCGTATCGCGTGGCCTTTGGTGCCTCTGGCGGGCATCCCCTGGGAGCCCTGGGGCTGGAGAGCCCCGGCTCACTTGCTGGTGGTGCATGCGGGCCATGCCACCCTGTCTCGGAGGCTGACTCCGAGACACCCTGTTGCCAGGGGGCAGGGGGGGGAAGACACTTGGGGGAGCTGGTGGCCACCATCGCCACCCCATAGGGAGGCTCCGTGTTGACACCCAGTGCCCCCTCCTCCCGACCGGGGCCCGTAGGCCCTGGGGGTCACCTCGGGACTGATGGGCAAGTGTATTGAGCTCTGGATACCCCTGCATCATCTGGCTCTGCCAGCCCTGGTGGCTTCCCAATGTCTGTACCATGGTGCCAGTGACTGGAACATGCTCTGGAGTGCCTCAACAATGCCCAATTGAGACTGGGACATGCTCCGCTGTGCCTCGGAAAGAACATAAGAACATAAGAACTAGGAGCAGGAGTGGGCCATCTGGCCCTTCGAGCCTGCTCCGCCATTCAATGAGATCATGGCTAATCTTTTGTGGACACAGCTCCACTTTCCATCCCGAACACCATAAACCTTTATTCCTTTATTCTTCAAAAAACTATCTATCTTTACCTTGACAAAATTCCATTTGACTTCTTAATCACCTGTTGCACCTGTAAACCAATTTTTTGCGACTCATGCACTAGCACACCCAAGTCTCTGCACAGCAGCATGTTTTAATATTTTATCATTTAAATAATAATCCCTTTTGCTGTTATTCCTACCAAACTTGATAACCTCACATTTGTCAACATTGTATTCCATCTGGCAGACCCTAGCCCATTCACTTAAACTATCCAAATCCCTCTGCAGACTTCCAGTATCCTCTGCACTTTTTGCTTTACCACTCATCTTAGTGTCGTCTGCAAACATGGACACATTGCACTTGGTCCCCAACTCCAAATCATCTATGTAAATTGTGAACAATTGTGGGCCCAACACTCTCTGGGGAGGCTGGTAGATACCGAGATGCCGGTGGATACCGGCCTTAGTAGGTTTAAGGCCTACTTAAGCGAGCATGGCTTGGTCATGCCCATTGGGGCTGGATCCTGATCTCAGCGCCTTGTGAGATCTGGGTAGATCTCGTGAGGGGTACTGACTGCCAGGAGGCCTGCGGGAAGCTTCTCCCGGCATCTGCCGGCCGTTCGAGCGTGACACAGCCAGTAGAGCTCACCCTCAGAAAATGGCAGTGCATATAGGTTGCTGTTAGATTGCGACACTGTGCAAATGTCAATGTCTTCCTTTAGTGGTACATTTGTTAATAGGCTTGCAATGTCGAATGAGCACATAGCAAAGGTGTTGCTATTATTATATAGGCTCTCCTGTTTGTTCACTGTGTATCGCACAAACTAGGCACATAAATAGGCCAAAGGCCTTTGGACCTGGAAACTGCCCGGCCTCCCTCAAATTACATGGGCAGCACGGTAGCATAAGTGATAGCACTGTGGCTTCACAGAGCCAGGGTGCCAGGTTCGATTCCCTGCTGCGTCACTGTCTGTGCGGAGTCTGCACGGTTTCCTCCGGGTGCTCTGGTTTTCTCCCACAATCCAAAGACATGCAAGTTAGGTGGATTGGCCATGATAAATTGCCCTTAGTTACCAAAAAAGATTAGGAGGGGTTATTGGGTTATGGGGATAGGGTGGAAGTGAGGGCTTAAATGGGTCGGTGCAGACTTGATGGGCCGAATGGCCTCCTTCTGCACTGTATGTTTTATGCTCTATGCTCTACCCTGGAAAGACAAAGTACCTCAAAAATTTAAACAAGAGGTTAAGCAAGCTGTTTCACACTGTTACTGTGCAGTGGTTCCGTGAACAGTATTTTCCACTAACAGGATGCTGCCATAAGGCAAAATGATGTCTGTCTACCACAAATTCAGCAACACCGTGTATTAGTTTCAATGCCAGTGTGATGCCAGGCAAATAGGCCGTACATCCCAGTGATTGGCTGATAAAATCAAACAACATGTTCCTTCAGCTATAGGCAGAGTACAGACTGTACTCAACTTACAAAACCCAAAACAATGCATTTACTATCAGATTACATGATTGGGCAGCACTTGCTGACCAAACTTGAATGTGCTAATAGCTACACTAACAACCAGTTTAAGATAACCAGCCAGGTTCGTAACTTGGCTCATTTATAGTTGATAGAAGTTACATACATTCACACACAAGAACACATTCTCTGCAAACAAAATGAATATCTTGTAGCCTTGCACCTTTTTTGAACTACCCGGAAACTTGGGGAGCCGAATGTTCCCCATTGCTTTCTCCATGGCAACGCCCCAGCCAATCAGAATCAGCTTGCATGGTAGCATTGTGGATAGCACAATTGCCTCACAGCTCCAGGGTCCCAGGTTCGATTCCAGCTTGGGTCACTGTCTGTGCGGAGTCTGCATATCCTCCCCGTGTGTGCGTGGGTTTCCTCCGGGTGCTCCGGTTTCCTCCCACAGTCCAAATATGTGCAGGTTAGGCGGATTGACCATGATAAATTGCCCTTAGTGTCCAAAATTGCCCTTAGTGTTGGGTGGGGTTGCTGGGTTGTGGGGATAGGGTGGAGGTGTTGACCTTGGGTAGAGTGCTCTTTCCAAGAGATGGTGCAGACTCGATGGGCCAAATGGCCTCCTTCTGCACTGTAAATTCTATGATTCTATGAACCTATCTTTTCTCCTGTAAAATAAATTGTTCTGATCGTTTGATATTTGAAAAAGATAATAGGAAGGAGAGAGATTAAAGGTGGAGATATAAAAAATTATGGAACAGATGGAAAAGAAAATGGGATGTTCTATGTTTAGAGTACAGCATCAGAAAATTTAGAGTGTGGCGTAGCCACTTGGGACTCATATACTGCTAAAAACATACCCTCCTTGAGATGGTTCAACACTGGGCAGCTGGTTTAGTTACACAGAATTACTCACGAGATTCCAGAGTCTCCCAGTTGGCCACAACACTAGACTTACACAGTCTACAGAACCAATGAAAAGCCTCCAGGTTGGCATGCTTTATAAAATTTAGAATTTTGACCAATTAAACATTTCTAAGCAGCATATTGAGCCTGAAAATGACCAAACTTGAAGAGTACAGCTCCAACTGTATACACCCCAACGTGCTTCCTTTGCTAACTCCTTTCCCCTCCAGAACAATTAAGGACCGGAACAACCTTCAGTAAACCTTAATCTCCATACCTTCTAATGATTCATTTAAGGAAAATTTAGTGAATTTTTAAAATTAATGTGACCATTGACTGAATTCTTTGTGCACCTCCTGTAAACATTCCCTGGTGGAAGGCTAAGGAGGGAAACTTTGGGCTGGATTATCCGGTCCCCCAGCCACATATTTCTCGGAGGCGCTCCATTCGTTGGCGGCCGGATTCTATCTTCCTATCGCGTGTCAATGAGATTTCCCATTGAAACCACCCCACGTCGCTGGGAAACCCACTGGAGGGGGTGTGCTGCTGGCGGGAAAAGGGAATGTCAACAGTCGGAGAATTCCGGCCCTTATCCAGAACAACTTAATTCGGAGGTCAAGAATGAGGAAAAGACGTGTGATAGTTAATGGAGACACAAGCAGGTTCAGAGTGAAAGGCAGAGGTGTTAGAGGAAGCACTGCTTTAGAGCTGAGAATTCACATTTGCACCGAGGTTGTGTTGTGCAATGAGCCTGCGATAAATGATGGGCTTGTGGAGCAGAAGTTCCTAATGCAGCCAGCCCTTTAGCTTGTTGTACATTAAACCAAATGGAGTTCCTCTTCTACAATGTCTGATCCCTCCTGGCATATGTGTTAACCCACTAGCCCGATGCTCCCTATAACAATTGTGCCTGGAGAAAGTCTGCACACCCTGCCCTGGAGAACAGGCCTGCGCAATATTCAAATAGACTTACGATCTCTCAGGGGGTTTCAGAACAACTTCCTTACTGTGTTTAACACAGTCGTCAGAGCTTTCACATTTTCTCTGTCAAAATAAACATCATGACCGATTATGAAGAGGTTTCTGAGCCTGCGGATTGCAGAAGTCTAGTTCTATTTTAGTTATCATTGTTCACATTATGATATTATTGCTCTCACAAAGATATGGTTGCAGAAGGGGCAGGGCTGGCAGCTCAATATTCCAGGGTATAGAATCTTTGGGGGTGGGGGCATGTGTAAAAGAGGAGGTGGTATTGCAATATTGATCAAGGAGTCATTTACTGCAATGAGGAGGGATGATATCTCAGCAGGCTCCTTAACTGAGGCCATATATAGTCGGAACTTAAAAACAAAAAATGGGTAATCACGTTGCTATTATAAACCCCAGAACAGTCAGGGAGAGATAGAAGAGCAGATATGTAGGCAAATTTCAGAGAAGTGTAAAAATAATAGGGTGATAATTGTAGGGGATTTCAACTTTCCCCAATATTAATTGGGATAGTCATAGTGTGAAAGGCTTCCAGGGGCGAAATTCTTAAAGTGCATCCAAGAGAGCTTTTATGAGCCTGTACATAGGAGCCAATGCAAGATAGGGGGCAATAAAGCAAAGAACAAAGAAAAGTACAGCACAGGAAGAGACCCTTCAGTCCCCCACAAACCTGCGCCAACCATGCTGCCCGTCTAACCTAAAACCTTCTACACTTCCGGGGTCCGTATCCCTCTATTCCTATCCTATTCATGTATTTGTCAAGGCGCCACTTAAAGGTCACTATCTTACGTGCTTCCACCACCACCTCTGGCAACAATTTCCTGGCACCCACTACTCTCTGTGTAAAAACTTCCCTCGCACATCTCCTCTAAAATTTGCCTCTCGCACCTTAAACCTATGTCCCCTAGTAATTGACTCTTCCACCCAGGGAAAAAGCTTCTGACTATCCATTCTGTCCATGCCGCTCATAATTTTGTAGGCTTCTATCAGGTCATTCCCCCCAACCTCCGCCATTTAAGTGAGAACAATCTGAGTGTGGTAGTCACCACTAGTGGTATATTATATGTATTACGGCACTGCCCCTATATATGAGGTACAACGGTAAATCCCTGCCTCCTGGCTCCGCCCAGCAGGCGACGTATAAAAGTGTGTGCTCTCCTGCGCTGCAGCCATTCTGGTTCCAGCTACAGGAGGCACAACATCTTGCTCAATAAAGCCTCGATTGTTCCACCATTCTCGTCTTGTGGTAATTGATGGTGCATCAATTTATTGAACAAGATTTTTTAAACGATGGATTTCCGCATCAAGTCTGATTGCCTGCAGCTGAGCCCTCAAGCAGCCAATGCCACGTCCACCTTCGACCACTGGCTAGCCTGCTTCAAAGGCTACCTCAGAGCAGCCGCTGAAGAACCCTTGGACGTGCAGAAGCTCCAAGTCCTCTATTCACAGGTGAACCCTGACATTTTTCCCCTCATCCCCACCTACTCCGAAGCGATGGAACTCCTGAAGGGACATTACGTTCGACCGGTGAACCAAGTGTACGCCAGGCACCTCCTGGCCACGAGACAGCAACTCCCCGGGGAGACTCTGGACGATTTCTTGCGTGCCCTGCAGATCCTAGGTAGGAACTGTGACTGCCAGGCAGTTTCGGCAGTCCAGCACACCAAACTGTTAATTAGAGACGCTTACGACACAGGCATGAAGTCTGCGTCCGTCCGTCAGCGGCTACTGGAAGGGGGTACGCTCGATCTTGCGGGAACTAGGCAGCTCGCTAATTCATTAGAAGTGGCCTTCCGTAATGTTCAGTCCTACGCCCCTGACCGCGCGGCACCCTCGTGGGCATCGTCGGCCCCACCAGCTGCTGACTCCAGCTCACCGCAAGCCTGCGCCACGCGGCAGCCAGCCAACTCTGGGGGGCCCAAGTGTTATTTCTGCGGACAAAACAAACACCCCAGGCAGCGCTGCCCGGCGTGGAGCGCGACCTGCAATGGGTGTGGGAAGAAAGGAGACTTTGTTTCTGTTTGCCAGGCCCGGTCGGTTGCCGCTGTTTCCAGGCCCGGCGTTCCTACACCCCCCACGTGCGACCCAGGGGCGCCCACATTGCCCCCTCCGCAAGCCACGTGCGGCCCATGGGCGCCGCCATCTTCCTCACCGCAAGCCACATGCAGCCCGTGGGTGCCGCCACCTTTGATGCCGCCAGCCATGTGCGCCCTGTGGGCGCCGCCATCTTCGGCGCCATTTTGGACTGCGCCTCAGGACCTCTGCTCCTCTGACCGTTCGTCGCCTACCGCTACCTCCACCACCACTGACCAGCCCGGGACCTCCCAACATCTTCCGTAGCTCGCCTCTATCACCCTGAATCAGTCCCGGCCCCACAACCTCGCGACTGCGATGACGACAGTGAAGATTGATGGGCATGAGACGACCTGCCTCTTTGACTCCGGGAGCACAGAGAGCTTCATCCACCCCACTATGGTAAGGCGCTGCTCCCTCCCGGTAAACCCCGTCACCCAGAAAATCTCCCTGGCCTCCGGATCCCATTCCGCTGAAATCCAGGGGTACTGTATCGCGACCCTCACCGTCCAAGGGGTAGAGTTCAGCAACTTCTGGCTCTACGTCCTCCCCCAGCTCCGCGCTGCCCTGTTACTCGGCCTGGATTTTCAATGCCATCTCCAAAGCCTGACTTTAAAATTCGGCGGACCCATACCCCCCCCTCACCGTCTGCGGCCTCACCCACCTTGTTTGCGAACCTCACCCCGGACTGCAAACGCGTCGCCACTAGGAGCAGACGGTACAGTGCCCAGGACAGGACCTTCTTCAGGTCGGAGGTCCAACGGCTTCTGCGGGAGGGGGTCATTGAGGCCAGCAACAACCCCTGGAGAGCTCAAGTGGTGATAGTGAAGACTGGGGAGAAACACAGGATGGTCATTGACTACAGTCAGACCATCAGTCAGTACATGCAGCTCAATGCGTACCCCCTCCCACGCATATCTGACATGGTCAATCAGATTGCGCAGTGTACTTGAAGTCTGCCTACCACCAGCTCCCCATCCTCCCGGAGGACAGCCAATACACTGCGTTCAAAGCAGATGGCCGCCTCTATCACTTCCTTAGGGTTCCTTTCGGCGTCTCTAATGGGGTCTCGGTCTTCCAGCGAGAGATGGACCGAATGGTTGACCGGTACGGACTGCGGGCCACCTTCCCGTGCCTAGATAACATCACCATCTGCGGCCACGATCAGCAGGATCACAACGCAAACCTCCAAAATTTCCTCCAGACCGCCAAACTCCTTAATCTCACATACAATAAGGAGAAATACGTGTTCCGCACCAACCGCTTTGCCATCCTTGGCTATGTAGTGGAAAATGGAGTCTTAGGGCCTGACCCCGACCACATGCGCCCCCTCCTGGAACTCCCTCTCCCCCTCTGCCCCAAGGCCCTGAAACGATGCCTGTTTTTCTTTTCCTATTACGCCCAGTGGGTCCCTAATTATGCGGACAGCCTCCCGTACCAGCCTCCCCGAACAGGCGCCGGAATGTGGCGACTAGGGGCTTTTCACCGCATCAAGGCAGACATCGCCAAGGTCACGATGCACGCGGTCGACAAATCCCTCCCCGTTCAGGTGGAGAGCGATTCATCGGACGTGGCTCTGGCCGCCACCTTCAACCAGGCGGGCAGACCCGTGGCCTTCTTTTCCCGCACCCTCCATGCCTCTGAAATTCGGCACTCCTCTGTCGAAAAGGAGGCCCAGGCTATCGTTGGGTCTGTGCGACATTGGAGGCATTACCTGGCCGGCAGGAGATTTACTCTCCTCACGGACCAACAGTCGGTTGCCTTTTTGTTTAATAATACACAGCGGGGCAAGATCCAAAATGACAAGATCTTGAGGTGGAGGATTGAGCTCTCCACCTAAAATTATGAGATCTTGTATCGACCGGGGAAGCTGAACAAGCCCCCTGATGCCCTATCCCACGGTACATGTGCCAGCGCACAAGTGGACCAATTCCGGGCTCTCCACTATGACTTCTGCCACCCGGAGGTCACCCGGTTCTTCCATTTTATCAAGGCCCGCAACCTGCCCTACTCCATTGAGGAGGTCAGGACCTTCACCAGAGACTGCCAGGTCTGCGCAGAGTGCAAGCCGCACTTCTACTGGCCAGACTTGCGTGGATTTCAAAGGGCCCCTCCCCTCCACCGACCGCAACACATATTTCCTGAATGTGATTGATGAGTACTCCCGGTTCCCCTTCGCCATCCCATGCCCCGATATGACTTCTGCCACAGTAATCAAAGCCCTGCACAGCATCTTCACTCTGTTCGGTTTCCCCACCTATATCCACAGTGATCGGGGATCCTCTTTCATGAGTGATGAGCTGCGTCAGTTCCTGCTCACCAAGGGCATCGCCTCGAGCAGGACGACCAGCTACAACCCCCGGGGAAACAGGCAGGTGGAGAGGGAGAACAGAACGGACTGGAAGGCCCTGCGGTCTAAAAATTTCCGTCTTCTGCTGGCAGGAGGTCCTCCCCGACGCGCTCCACTCCATCCGTTCGCTCCTCTGCACCGCGACTAATGAGACCCCTCACAAACATGTCTTTGCCTTCCCCAGGAAGTCCACCTCCGGGGTCTCGCTCCCAACATGGCTGACAGTTCCTGGACCCGTCCTCCTCCGGAAGCATGTGCGGACCCATATGTCGGACCCCTTGGTCGAAAAAGTCCACCTCTTACATGCAAACCTGCAGTGCGCCTACGTGGCACACCCTGACGGGTGCCAAGACACAATCTCCCTCCGGGACCTGGCACCTGCTGGATCCCCACCCATGACCCCCGACTTGACACCAACCACCCCCCCCTCCCGGTTGTCTCATTCACCCCTGCGCCACTCACCCTCCCTCCAGCGAACCTCACCGCAGGCCCCACCCCAGCAGGATCCGTCCTCCCTCTGGTTCCACTCAGGGGTGACGAAGACGAGGACAACACGCTCCCGGAGTCGCAGGTGACCAAGTCGGCGCCCACATCACCACCAGGACTGAGGCGATCGCAGAGGAGGGTCAAGGCCCCCGACAGACTTAACTTGTAATGTTTCCACCACCCTCGCCGGACTCTTTTGTTTTAACAGGGAGTGCATGTGGTAGTCACCACTAGTGGTATATTATATGTATTACGGCACTGCCAGTATATTAGAGGTACAATGGTAAATCCCCGCCTGCTGGCTCCACCCCAGCAGGCGGCGTATAAAAGTGTCTGCTCTCCTGCGCTGCAGCCATTCTGGTTCCAGCTGCAGGACGCACAACATCTTGCTCAATAAAGCCTCAATTGTTCCACCATTCTCGTCTTGTGGGAATTGACGGTGCATCACTGAGTTTATCCAACCTGTCCTCATAGCTAATGCCTTCCATACCAGGCAACATCCTGGTAAACCTCTCCTGTACCATCGCTAAAGCCTCCATATCTTTCTGGTAGTGTGGAGACCAGAATTGAACACTATATTCCAAGTGTGACCTAACTAAGGTTCTATATAGCTGCAACATGACTTGCCAATTTTTAAACTCAATGCCCCAGCTGATGAAGGCAAGCATGCCGTATGCTTTCTTGACTACCTGCTCCATCTGCGTTGCCACTTTCAGTGACCTGTGCCTATCAATACACTTAAGGGTTCTGCCATTTACTGTATATTCCCTACCTCTATTAGATGTTCCAAAATGCATGACCTTACATCTGTCCGGATTAAACGCCGGGCAGGATTCTCTGTTTCCGAAAGTGTTGAGGCCAACGGAGAATCTATGGACTTCCACGACAGAAAAATCAGCGCGGCACCTGCACCGATTCCGCTACTATTAAGGGGCTAGCATCGGGCCGTGGAGCACAATTGGATCTAATGAAAAACAGTGCGGGATTCGCGGATCCGTGATTGACATTCAGGAGGCTGACAAGCTGCAGCGGCATATAAACAATTCTCCCCTCCCCACACACATCATCCCAGTTAACAAAATGGCTCTAAGGAGAGTGGCACCAACGTTCGTGGACGCAGAACTCGAGACCTTCTTGGACGCCATGGAGGAGCGGTGGTTGACCCTGTATCCCAGCCCGGGAAGGAGGCTGCCAGCCGCCGGCATTCGTTGTGCCTGGGCACAGGTGGCAGAGGTGGCCAGCGCTGTGGGCAAAGTCGCCCGGACCGGCCAGCAGTGCCTGAAAAAACTCCACAACCTCCTCAGGGCTGCCAGGGTGAGTAGGTAGCACTGTGCTCCTGGCACTAACCTCCCCGCCCCCTTGGTGGAGGGCCGAACCCCACCCTGCCCCACATGTCAGAACCCATACCAGCTGACATGTCCGGGTGCCCTGACCACTGAGACCACCAGCTATCCACCCCCTGGGCTGCATTCATTGGATTGGATCAGTAAGTTTGCAGACATCACAGAAACTGGTGCTGTGGCAAATAGTGAAGAGGAAGGCCTTAGATTACAGAATGATATAGATGGGCTGGTCAGATGGGACAAAGCCTTCAGGCCAATCTACTCCAGCTGGCTGCACACCGAGTACCTAATTGGGTGAGCAATGATCAATTGAAGGCTTGGGTAAAAACTGCCCACCAAGCTCCTGAACACCTGAGGGAGTTGACATTGGCCAGTCGCGTTCCCTTTGCCAATGATAACCACACCCTCCTAGTGAGAATGATGTTGCATATTCCCAGGGCAGGGGAGAACAGTACTCATGAACTTCTTCAGGTGAACAGCTTGGGACACTATGGGAATGGTGTGTTAGTTAAACTGAAGGATGCCCCTGAACATGCAATCCAAAGGGCAGATAGGATATACTCTATCAACCTCCAGGTATGCAAAGGGGGTGGGGGAAATAACTGGTTGTGCCCAGAGAAAGCCATTAGTACGGAAGATTACTGCAGGTATGCTACATATGAGAACTGCACGTTAGCGGTCGAAGTAAACAATCAGACTGTGTTTAATAGTGCTCAATACTTGGACAATTACTACATTGTGACATCATACAGCAACTATACCAAGCGTGGCATTGTGTGTGAATTGCCTGGGCATAATGTTGTTCTAACCAATTTATCTGAGTCTATTACCATTGGCCATCATGAACTGACTCCATACAGGGATGTGTCCATCGTGGAAGCAGATGACCTCGAGCTAACTGACGATGACCAACGGATTCACCGATATGTCCAGAAGGGACTTCCATGCATCCCGCACTTGCGGGCCGACTGGGAAGGACTTAAGAAGGACGCGACGCAAATTGACCACCTCTGGAACAAGGAGCGGGAGCTCATCCAGACTCACGCCGAGAAGGCGGCAGAATTGTTTCAGTCACAGAACTTTTTCTCTAAAATATGGAATTGGGGATTGAATACCAATATCCATCCATGGATACGTATTATATTGCACGTTGTTGTAATTTTGCAGCTGTTTATACTGCTTGTCTTTTTAATCACGCTCTGTTGCCTCAGACGCCGCATTACGGAATGGCAGACAGACTGTTATGGCTCTTGCCTGTTGTCCATTCCACACCTAGGCCAGACTCCAACAAATTCTGTATGTCTCTTTAATGGCCTATTCTTGGGCTAGCCAAGGGCCAAAAGGGGGGATTGAAGGGGGGGTTCAGCGATGATACCTCTTATAATTGAATAGTTAACATGGCACTAGAGTAGTTTTACATAAGTTACTTTATTAAGGATTGAGATGAATTATAGAAAGAGTATTGAGTAATCATTATACATGTATTTTTAGGACATTGCAGTAATAAGTAATCAAATGGAATTTAGGATAGCTAACTTGACTAAAAGGACATTACTTCTGACATCCTGGACGGGATTCTCCGACCCCCCCAAAAATCCCGTTGACGTGAATCGCACCGCACGCCTCGGAGAATGTTGAGGACCGGTGCGACGCAATGGGCCCCGGGGCCGCCCCAATTCTCCGGGCCAGATGGGCCGAAGTCCCGCCGGCGTGATCACGGGTCACGCTGGCGTAAATCAAACCACCTATTTAACGGCGCCAACCAGTCGTGCTGGTTGACACCGGCCAGCGCGGAGATAGGGGTCGGCGTGGGGCGGCCGCTGGAGAAGTGACGGCACGGCCGCAGGTGCTGGTAGGGGTCGCAGGAGCCGTTTGAATGTGCGTGCTGGGAGGGGGAGGGGTGGGAAAGGAGCTGGGGGGGAGGAGCTGGGGGGGAGGAGCTTGGGGGAGGAGCATGGGGAGGAATTGGGGGAGAGGAGGGGGAGGAGCGGGGGGGGGGAGGAGCTGGGGGGGAGGAGCTGGGGGGAGGAGCAGGGGGTAGCATGTGTGGGGGGAGGAGCTTGGGGCAGAGGAGCCTGGGGGAGGAGCTGGGGGGGAGGAGCGGGGAGGAGCTGGGGGGGGAGGAGGAGGACCGGGGGGTGTGCAGCGGGGGGAGGAGTGGGGGGGAGTAGCGGGGAGGAGTGGGAGGAGGTGTGGGGGGGAGGAGGTGTGGGGGGGAGGAAGTGTGGGGGGGAGGAGCTTGGGGAGGAGGAGCTGGGGGGGAGGAGCGGGGGGGTGGAGTGGGGGGGACGATGAGTGGGGGAGGAGGAGCGGGGAGGAGCTGGGGAGGGAGGAGCTGGGGGGGAGAAACGGGGGAGGAGCAGGGGAGGAGGTGTGGGGGGAGGAGCTTGGGGAGGAGTAGGGGGGAGGGGAATGAGCAGGGGAGGAGCTGTGGAGGGAGGAGCTGGGAGGGGAGGAGCAGGGGAGGAGCAGGGGGGGAGGAGGTGAGAGGGGAGGAGCTTGGGGGGGAGGAGCTGGGAGAGAGAATCTGGAGGGAGGAGCTGGGGGAGGGGAGTGGGGGGTGGAGCGGGGGGATGAGGAGGAGGGGATGAGGAGGAGCGGGGGGAGGAGTGGGGGGAGGCGTGGGTGGAGGGGGAGGAGCGGGGTGGTGGAGCGGGGGGAGGAGAGGGGGGCAACGAGAGTTGAAAGGGAAGAGAGAGGGGGGGCAGGGGTGAGCGGGGGAGGCAGTGGGGGGGGGGGAGGAGCGGGGGGTGGGCCGGGGAGGGTGTGTGATGGAGAGGGTGGGGCCGGGGAGGCTGCATGCTTGGGGGGGGGGGGCGGGGGGGGGGGTCCGCCTTGCCATGTGCCAGCTGACAACAGTCGCGGCCATGCAGCCCATGGCACCTGGCTGCAGGGGGGGGTGGTGGTATGGGCAGTGTTGACATGTTGACGCCCTGTATGCCATTGCAGACCTCTTCATCCAGTTCCCTGTGCACCGGGCCAGCCAGGGTGCCCGGGCAGCGGGCTTAGCTGCCGTGGCCAGGATGCCTATGGTCCAGGGGGCGATCGATGGGATGCACGTCGCCGTGCGGCCACCTGCGGATAACAGGGCCATGTTGACGAATAGGAACATTCCATGAACATTCAGGTGGTCTGTGACCACCGCATGATGATCCTGCACGTCTGCGCCCGGTACCCGGGCAGTGTACATGACTCATCCGTATTGGCGCAATCTTTCATCCCCACCATGTTCGAGGGACGCCCCTCGCCCCCGCCCCCCCAGCTGAGGGGCTGGTTGCTGGGCGAAGGGTTACCCGTTGCGGTCGTGGCTGAAGACGCCTATACGGAGGCCAAAGACTGACATGGAGAACCGCTACAAGGATGCCCATGCAGCAACCAGGGGTGTGATAGAGAGGTGCTTTGGGCTGCTGAAGATGCGCTTCATGTGCCTGGACCGCTCTGGAGGGGCCCTACAGTAACCATCAGATAGGGTCAGCCGCATCGTTGTGGTCTGCTGCGTCCTGCACAACATAGCCCAGCAGAGGGGCGATGTGCTGCAGGCAGAGGAGGGGGAAGGGGAGGAGCAGCCAGATGAGGCACAGACCTCCCCAGATGAGGAGGATGGGGGCAATGGGCAGGACAGACGGCTGGACATGGACGGGAGGCTGCCCACGGTTACCGGCTGGGCCAGCGGGCATGGGACAGGCTGATAACCGCCTGGTTCACTGACTAGGGGGGCGTGGGAATCGCCGAGTATGGACACAGACTGCACACTATGGCACCAGCCTACCACCCTCACCCAACCCACCCAACACCAACCACCCTCACCCCACCCACCTAACACCAACCACCCTCACCCCACCCACCCAACACCAACCAACCATCCACACCCCATCCGCATGCACACCATCCCTCCATTGCAGATCCACCTGCGGTACAACGGGCCGGGCTCACACAGTCACCGGTGGAAGCGTGTCTATTGGAGGCCATGGAGGATGATGATAACCCGCCCTGCGATGACCTCCGGGCTCTACATCGTTGGACAATGTCTGACCCATGGCCACAGTACCACCCTCCACCTGGACTGTTCCTGCATGCGGCTGTGACACTGCCGCGCACGGTCCCGTCGTCTGCCCGGGGGGATGGCGAGGGTGACCTGGGGGGAGGGGGGGCACACTCACCTGAGGCCGACGTTCTATCACCCCTCACACACACACTGGTGCTCACCTCACACCACACCCCCGCACGCATCGGACAGAGCACAAAGGCAGCTTTTGTAGGCGTGAAAGTGATTTTAATAACAAAGAGTTCATACACGTGCCCTAGCCCCAGAACTAATCTGTGCCCTGCACCGTGCCAACTTACTCAGTGTCTAATTTTTTGGCCTTATGAGCCTATGGCTCTAGGTGGTTCCCCAGACGGTGCAGCAGGTGGACTCCTGTGATTCCTGCTCTGTGACTAGGGACCCCTTTGGCGGCCGTTTCCTGGGGCGGCCCGGCCTAGATGGGCCAGGCTGCGGCTCGGGCGACTGGGATGGTGAGCTGCCAGCCTGTCCTGCCCGTTGCCCACCCGATGCACCTGGGACGGAAGGGAGGGAGTCCGAGGTGTTGCGGTGTTCTGGGACCTCCCCTACAGGGGGACCCGGAACGGGCCACAGCACCTCCTCCTCCCTCGTGGTGCCCGATGGCCCCCGGCCTCTACATGGGTCGGGATGCGAACGGACCGAGCACCTGATGCCTTCCAGACACCTGGCGCTGCCAGTCCTGGGGGCCCGCCTTGGTATCAACAAGGGTCTTCAAGTTTGCAGCCATGGAGCTCAGGGAGTTGGCCACCCCTGTCTGTGACTGGACGACGCCGGCCAGTACCTGGGCAATGGCGCTGATGCCCTCAGCGATGGCCTGCAGAGACGGGGCCATTGCCTGCTGAGACTGGGCCACGGCGTTGAGCACCTGTGCGATCTCCTGCTGGCTCTGGCTCATGGCTGCCTGTGAGAGGGCAGCCATGTCCTGGGCCATGGATGGCGCCTGCATGGAAAGCCCCACACCTTGCATACTGCGACTCATGTCTGACACCGTCGCACCCATTGCCTCCACCACGGACGCCACCCGTGCGGTGTCAGTCTGGGTGGCACGCATGATCGGCACCACTACCTGCTCCTGCACGCGGGTGGACTCCTCCACCTTTGTCTGCAGCTGCCGCAAGCCGCCGCCACCCCCTTCGGTCGTCCCTTGGTCCATGACTGCATCGGGTCTATGGGTGGGTGGTAACTCCAGGGACCCATCTGGGCGGCAGATGGTTGCCTGCGCCGGGCTGCCCTCCGACTGCCCGGCCCCCTGGCTGCTCCTACCTCCACCTGCTGTACCGGGACGGCTGTGTTGTGCGCACTAGTTAGTGTTCCAGATGCCTCATCGCTAAAGTGCCCAACCGAGGTGAGTGTCTCTGCGATGGCGGAGGGTGTAGGAGATAGCAAAGGCGTAATGGCGTGCTCCTCATCCGACCCGAAGTCCAGGGTCCCCTGGAGTGGTGATTCCTGTCCATCCGCCCCCTGTATGTGGGTGTCGTGTGCGTCAGTGTCCTGTGTGTCGGTGTCCTGTGTGTCAGTGTCCTGTGTGTCGGTGTCCTGTGTGTCAGTGTCCTGTGTGTCGGTGTCCTGTGTGTCGGTGTCCTGTGTGTCAGTGTCCTGTGTGTCGGTGTCCTGTGTGTCGGTGTCCTGTGTGTCAGTGTCCTGTGTGTCAGTGTCCTGTGTGTCAGTGTCCTGTGTGTCGGTGTCCTGTGTGTCAGTGTCCTCGGTGTCCTGTGTGTCAGTGTCCTGTGTGTCGGTGTCCTGTGTGTCAGTGTCCTGTGTGTCAGTGTCCTGTGTGTCGGTGTCCTGTGTGTCAGTGTCCTGTGTGTCAGTGTCCTGTGTGTCAGTGTCCTGTGTGTCGGTGTCCTGTGTGTCGGTGTCCTGTGTGTCAGTGTCCTGTGTGTCGGTGTCCTGTGCGTCAGTGTCCTGTGTGTCGGTGTCCTGTGCGTCAGTGTCCTGTGTGTCGGTGTCCTGTGTGTCAGTGTCCTGTGTCTCGGTGTCCTGTGTGTCAGTGTCCTGTGTGTCGGCGTCCTGTGTGTCAGTGTCCTGTGTGTCGGTGTCCTGTGCGTCAGTGTCCTGTGTGTCAGTGTCCTGTGTGTCGGTGTCCTGTGCGTCAGTGTCCTGTGTGTCAGTGTCCTGTGTGTCGGTGTCCTGTGCGTCAGTGTCCTGTGTCAGCTGCGATGGGGGCCCGTTGCTGTGACTGCCCTCCTCGTCACTGGGTGTGGCCCGCCGGCGTTGCCGCACATGCACTAGATGGGGCGGCGTTTGCCTGGTGCTCCGGGTCTGTTCCTGGCTCGTGGCCGCCCTGGAACGTCCTGGGGCGTCGTATGCCTGATAGGCCGGGTCTGTCCCCCCTTCCCCCATAACCCCCTCCCCCCATATCCCCCCTTCCCCCATATCCCCTTCCCCCATATCCCTCCTTCCCACATATCCCCACCCCCCATATCCCCCTTCCCCCATAGCCCCCTTCCCCCATATCCCCTTCCCCCATATCCTCCCTCCCCATATCCCCCTTCCCCATATCCCCCCTTCCCCCATTCCCACATATCCCCCTTCCCCCATTCCCACATATCCCCCTTCCCCCATATCCCTTCCCCATTAAGGGTGTTTATGCCTTGTAGCTGCTTGTTGGGTTAATTTTTCCTGTAAGCTTATTGAACTGACAAGACAAGAAATTTTAATTGATTGTGGGAAGCAAACACATTACGCTGGATTTTATCAGGCAGCTGGAGATGGGCTGGGAGGCAAGGTGGCCCATAGAGTGATATAGGGAGGCGGGAAGGATGCACATTTTCCCACCACCAAGCTACCTTGCAAGAGCCTCTATTGAGCTGCTTGAGCGGCAAATGAAGGGTCTCTTCCTGCCTCTGTCGTTGATGAGGTGCAGCACCGGCTCCCGCTGACCGCAAATTGGGGTCACGCCAACTCATTCAGCAGCTTTCTCACTGACTTAAAGCTGCTGGCCCAATCCTGTAATTATGAGACCCTCCGTGACTCCCTCATCAGAGACCAGATTGTCAGTGGCATTTCTGATGAGAGACTCAGAAAATCTCTCCTTAAGCACAAAAATCTTGATCTTGAAATGGCTACACAACTATGTTCTGCTCATGAAATCACCGAAGCACAATATCAACAGTTTATTTACCGGGACCAAGGCCTCCACCACTAGGTTGGAGCAGTCAAAATGGTGGCCCAGGCTTCTCGAAGGCCCTCCTCCACCGGCAATCCCGCGCGCGCGAATCTGCAAGTGGCCCACACACATGTGCAGTTCGCACGGAGGCTGGAACCGGCTGAGAACGCTACTGCACATGCGTGAACGTGCCAGGACAGCGTCATGATGTGTCATAACTGCGGACACACCCACTTAAAAGGGCAATGTCCAGCTTATGGCAAACTGTGCCTGAGGTGTGGAAAGTACAACCAGTATGCCTTCAAATGTCGAGCTGTGCTACAGATGACTTCCACGGGACAACAACTAAGACCCTGTGACATTCAGAATGTGGCATCTATGGACCGCCAACCAATATTCAGTGATTACCTGTCCAAAAACAATGACCTTGCCTAAGATGACTCCTACCGTGTGGCCATGGTCACAGTCGCGGAGGAACCTTACATCACCACGCCTCATCCAAAATGCCCGGAAGTGAACAAAAAGGGGTTTAAAGTCTCAAAACAAAAAATGATTTTCCCCAGCGACATAATGAAGCTCGAGCCTCCACTTACAGTTAAAGATCACTGCCGCAGCACCCTGAAACGCAATCACCCAACCCAGCTTGCAAAAAAGTTGACATACGGGGTCAACACTGCAAGCACAAAAGAAAATCCACTACTGACGTCAACTTACTTCGACCATTCTGATGTCTCATGATGTCCTCACGGACACACAAACACTGACGGTCACAATGACATGGCGACATCAACGCTGCCACCTCAACGACCGGCGAAAGGATTAACCCACCTGATCAAACACATACAGCCTGGACTCACAAAGTTTTTCGTTAGAATTGGCTTTTTAAACGTTGATTGACTTTGTACAGTCATTCATACCATCCCATTCGGTACACAGCGTTACTTGTTTTATCTGTTCCCAGTTGACTTAATTCATTATGTCTGTTTAGTTTTCGTTACACCACACAGAAAACCTGTAGCACATTAAAACGGGGGCGATGTGGTGATCTCTGTAGGTGCATGCACACAAGGGGTTAATGGGTAAATAGCAGCACCACATGATCACCAAAGGGCTGGACCAACAGGGGTATAAAAAGCAGCCACGCGGGGTCTCTCTCTCTCTCTCTCGGGTGTGCTGTGAACAGGAAAACATCAGAATCACATAGATAGTTAGTGGAGCTACATTTAGTTACAATTGTTAAATCTTGTTATCCAATTCCTAGTTCCCATGTTAAGGTAAAGAACTCACGCATTACTAGTTATAATTACTCAATAAACCTTTGTTGTTACTGGACGAGTTCGAGTCTTCTTCAACAAGATTCAGAGGATCTCACCATCAGCCAAGGATTGAGTAACACGTGTTATCGACCACGCAGGTAACACTACAATCACTGCTGTTACGTAGGGAATGCAGCAGTCAGTATGTGCACATCGGCTCCCACAAACAATGACCAAATCATCTTTTTCAGCCATGTTGTTTGGGGATTAATGTTGGTTCGCAAATGTCGGCCCGCGTGAGTCGCGAATGTCGGCCGGTGTGGGTCGCGAAGGTCAGCTGGCATCAGCTGTGAAGTTCAGCCGGCATGGGTCCGAAGGTTGGCAGGTTGGTAAAAATGGGTCTCAGGAAAAAAGTTTGAAAAACACTGCCCTATCCACTACTATACTGTACGTGGAGAGCTCAAACTGTCCACTACTGTACTGTACATAGAGAACGCATTCTATCCACTACTATACTGTACATAGAGAGGTCACCCTATCCATTACTATACTGTACATAGAGAGCTCACATTATCCACTACTATACTGTATATAGAGAGCTCACCTTATCCAAAACTATACTGTACATAGGGAGCTCACCCTATCCACTACACTGTACATGGAGAGCTCATCCTATCCATTACTATACTGTACATTGAGAGCTCATCCTATCTACTACTATACAGTACATAGAGAGCTCACCTTATCCAAAACTGTACTGTACATAGGGAGCTCACCCTATCCATTGCTGCAGTGATGTCAGTGTGTGGGTGGAGCTGGGCTGTCTGTCTTTCACTTTCGTTTTTGAGCAGGCAGCTACAGTGTGTTTAGTTTCGTTTTCAGAGGAGGATAGCTGCATTCAAAGCAAGCAGGTGTATAATGATCTCTCTCTCTACAAGCTAAAGAATGTCTCCAGATCATTGATGATTTCAAAGTAATACCTGTTTCTGTAGAGCATTTAAACCTGCTGTCTTTATTTTAAAAAGGATTTAACTTACGGATGATGTTTGGGAAGTTATTAAGGGTTACCTATAGAATATTGTTATTGGGAAAGTATCAGTGTTTGTAGTTGATAAGATGTTTACTGTGTGTTCATAAAATGTTAACTGGATTCATAGAATAAACATTGTCTTGTTTTAAACATACTTTAGCTCTCTGTTGCATCACACCTGTAAAGTGGGCCCTTGTGCTCCCCATAACCAAAATCTGTTTAAAGTTGTGGGGCAGGTGAACTCTATGATTTACTTTGGGGCTCTCTGAACCCTGGTCCATAATACTATTCACTACTATACTGCACACAGAGAGCTCACTCGAATCACCACTGTACTGTACATAGCGAGCTCAATCTTTCCACTACTATACTGAACATAGAGAGCTCCCTCTATCCACTACACACCGTATATAGAGAGCTCACCCTATTGACTGCTATACTGTACATAGAGAGCTCACCCTATCCACTAATATACTGTACATAGAATACTTACCCTATCCACTACACACTGTACATAGAGAGCTCACCCTATCCACTACTCTACTGAACATGGAGAGCTCATGAAACATACCTCTTCATTCACCTGAGGAAGGAACAATGCTCCGAAAGCTAGTGATTTGAAACAAATCTGTTGGACTTTAACCTGGTATTGTAAGACTTCTTACTGTACTGTACACAGGGAGTAGGTTATTCTCTAAGTCTGAATAAAGATTGTAGACTTCCAGTTAACACAAATACTTTATTCAGTAGGTTCATTCCGTTTCCAGAGCTTAACTAGATATAATACAGTCAAGAGGCATGACCAGTGAAGCTAAGGTAAGCTGCCTATGCTGAGCTGTCTCTGTCTGCTGCTGCTCACTAGCCCTGTGCTTCTGAAAGAGGCAGATCCTACCTTGGGCTGGATCCTTTATACCCATCTCTGATGCCCTCTAGTGATGCTGTGGCTGTTACATCTGTCTGTAGTCCCTGGTGTATGTGCAGATGTATGTACAGATGTACAGATCATTACATCCCCCCCCCCCTTTTATTGGACATGTTTTCTAGACTGGCCTCAAGAAAACTGTACATAACAAGTGGTGGGAATATGCAAATCTGCACACTGTGAAAATGATGAAGTAATACAGAAACAATTAACTGTGTTCTGAGTCCATCATGAGAAATGTCCATATTCGTCTTGTGCGTGTGTTGAAGTGTCGTCACAAATCTAGCCGGTTGGGTGCCTTACGACTTCTGTTGGAGCGTCTTAACGGTGGTAGTAGGGATGATAGTTTGATGTCATCAAGAGTACTGTCTGGCGTTGTGTGGTGAGGAACATCCTGTGGACAAATGGACACGGTCAAGTCCAGTGTGGGAAATACTGGCATTGTAGGTCGAATCTCTAATAGATCCCGGCGGTTATGGCGAAAAAGTACTCCCGCAGACGATTTGACAATGTAGGACCGCGGTGCCTCCTGCCTGATCACCGTGGCTGACTCAGACCATCTGCCTTCTGGGTCCCTGATTCTGATGGTGTCACCTATTGTCAGTGGCTTGAGTGGGATTGCATGTTGATCGTAGTACAGTTTTTGTTTGGAGCATAGTGGCCACATGTCGCCGAGAACCGGTGCGTTGCCGGGGTCTCGGAATTGCTTTGCCGGTAGGGTTGTCCGGATGTCTCTGCCGAAGAGCATTTGCGCTGACAACAGTCCTAAACTCAATGGGGCTGCTCGGTATGATAACAGAGATAGGTTGATGTCGGAACGTCATCAAGATGCCTTGTTGATGAGTCGTTTAATGCTGTGGACACCTTTTTCCCCTGTTCCATTTGATTGTGAGTAGCGATTCTGTGTCACACCGTTGTCTGACCTCAACTTTTTCCTGTGTTTGTGGTATTGATTCTGTATGTCATCGTTCGTGAAAGCTGTTTTGCTTTTTGTTCTGGAACAGATGTGAATTTGTGAGATTTTTTATCATGCCATGGCATGTTTGTAATCTTGTCATTGTTTCGCAGTGTGCTGTGGCATTGTCCTTCATGTGCAGAGTTGTACCATGTTGTACAGGTCGTTGTTTCATTGTTGTTGTTTCTGTCGTTTCTGTCTTGGTTATTTTTGTTGGCGTTCTTGTTGTTGTCATTCTTGTTGTTCTTTTTGTCGCGCTTGTTTTCGCTTTTATTCTTGTTCTTTTTCTTGTCGTACTTGTTGTTTCTGGGATGCTTCTTGTTGCTTTTGTCATTCTTGTTGCGCTGCATGAGACAAGATTGATTCAGGATCTCATAGATGGGATCCTCTCGGAAGGAGCAATCAGAATATGGTGGGATTTAAAATACAGATGGAGGGTGAGAAGGTAAAATCAAACACTAGCGTTTTGTGCTTAAACAAAGGAGATTACAATGAGATGAGAGAAGAACTAGCTAAGGTAGACTGGGAGCAAAGACTTTATGGTGAAACAGTTGAGGAACAGTGGAGAACCTTCTAAGCGATTTTTCACAGTGCTCAGCAAAGGTTTATACCAACAAAAGGAAGGACGGTAGAAAGAGGGAAAATCGACCGTGGATATCAAAGGAAATAAAGGAGAGTATCAAATTGAAGGAAAAAGCGTACAAAGTAGCAAAGATTAGTGGGAGACTAGAGGACTGGGAAATCTTTAGGGGGCAGCAAGAAAGCTACTAAAAAAGCTATAAAGAAGAATAAGATAGATTATGAGAATAAACTTGCTCAGAATATAAAAACAGACAGTAAAAGTTTCTACAAATATATAAAACAAAAAAGAGTGGCTAAGGTAAATATTGGTCCTTCAGAGGATGAGAAGGGAGATTAAATAATGGGAGATGAGGAAATGGCTGAGGAACTGAACAGGTTTTTTGGGTCGGTCTTCACAATGGAAGACACAAATAACATGCCAGTGACTGATGGAAATGAGGCTATGACAGATGAGAACCTTGAGAGGATTGTTATCACTAAGGAGGTAGTGATGGGCAAGCTAATGGGGCTAAAGGTAGACAAGTCTCCTGGCCCTGATGGAATGCATCCCAGAGTGCTAAAAGAGATGGCTAGGGAAATTGCAAATGCACTAGTGATAATTTACCAAAATTCACTAGACTCTGGGGTGGTCCCAGCGGATTGGAAATTAGCAAACGTGACAGCACTATTTAAAAAAGGAGGTAGGCAGAAAGCGGGTAATTATAGGCCAGTGAGCTTAACTTCGGTAGTAGGGAAGATGCTGGAATCTATCATGAAGGAAGAAATAGCGAGGCATCTGGATGGAAATTGTCCCATTGGGCAGACGCAGCATGGGTTCATTGTAAAAAATTTTTTATTATAATATTTTTATTAAGGTTTTTTAACAACACAATTTTTCCCCTTACAAACAATAACCCATCCCCCGCCGTAACAAAATAACGCAAATTGTCCCTGAGCAAGATATATGGTATATTTACATAGCTTTATACACTGGCTCGCGCCCATTCGTGCCAGTTTCCCCCACCCTCCATGTTATCCCCCGCTCATCCGTCCCCTCAGGGAATCTCTTGTTCCCCCCCCCCCCCACCCCCCCCCCACCCCCCCACCCCCAGGGTTGCTGCTGCTGCTGACCGACCTTCCTCTAACGCTCTGCGAGGTATTCTAGGAAGGGTTGCCACCGCCTGTAGAACCCTTGTGCAGACCCTCTCAAAGTGAACTTAATTCTCTCCAATTTTATGAAACCCGCCATGTCGTTTATCCAGGCATCCAGGCTAGGGGGCTTCGCCTCCTTCCACAATAGCAAGACCCTTCGCCGGGCTACTAGGGACGCAAAGGCCAGAATTCCGGCCTCTTTCGCCTCCTGTACTCCCGGCTCATCCACTACTCCAAATATTGCTAGCCCCCAGCTTGGCTTGACCCGGACTTTCACCACCTGAGATATTACTCCCGCCACTCCTCTCCAGAACCCCTCCAGTGCCGGGTATGACCAAAACATATGGACATGGTTTGCCGGGCTCCCTGAACATCTTTCACATCTATCCTCTACTCCAAAGAACCTACTCAGCCTCGCCCTCGTCAAATGCGCTCTGTGAAACACCTTAAATTGTATCAGACTGAGCCTGGCACACGAGGAGGAGGTATTAACCCTGCCCAGGGCATCAGCCCACAGCCCTTCCTCAATCTCCTCCCCCAGCTCCTCCTCCCATTTACCTTTCAATTCTTCTACTAGCGCTTCCCCCTCTTCTTTCATCTCTTGGTATATTTCCGACACCTTGCCCTCCCCGACCCATACCCCCGAGATCACCCTATCTTGAACTTCTTGTGCCGGGAGCAATGGAAATTCCCTCACCTGTTGCCTCACAAAAGCCCTCACCTGCATATATCTAAATGCATTTCCCGGGGATAACTCAAATTTCTCCTCCAGTGCCCCTAGGCTCGCAAATGTCCCGTCAATGAACAGGTCCCCCATTCTTCTAATCCCCGCCTGATGCCAGCCTTGGAACCCCCATCCATCTTCCCCGGGACAAACCGGTGGTTACCCCTGATCGGGGACCACACCGATGCTCCCATTGCACCCCTGTGCCTTCTCCACTGGCTCCAGATCCTTAGCGTTGCCACCACAACCGGGCTTGTGGTGTGTTTTGTCGGCGAGAGCGGCAGCGGTGCCGTTACCAACGCCCCCAGGCTCGTTCCTTTACAGGACGCCATCTCCATCCTCTTCCATGCCGCCCCCTCTCCCTCCATGACCCACTTGCGGATCATCACCACGTTTGCTGCCCAGTAGTAACTCTCTAGGTTTGGCAAAGCCAACCCTCCTCGGTCCCTGTTGCGTTCCAAGAACCCTCTTCTAACCCTCGGGGTCTTATTTGCCCACACATACCCCATAATACTCCTACCTACTTTCTTGAAAAAGCCCTTGGTGATCACGATGGGGAGGCACTGAAACACGAACAGAAACCTCGGATGGACCACCATTTTGACCGACTGCACCCTACCCGCCAGCGAGAGCGGGAGCATGTCCCATCTTTTAAAATCCTCCTCCATTTGCTCCACCAACCTCGTCAAATTCAGTTTATGTAGGGCCCCCCAACCTCTGGCTATCTGGATCCCCAGATACCGAAAACTCCTCTCCGCCCTCCTCAGCGGTAGGTCCCCTATCCCTCTTTCTTGGTCCCCTGCCTGTAATACAAAAAGCTCACTCTTCCCTACATTAAGCTTGTAGCCCGAGAACTCCCCAAACTCCTTCAGAGTCTGCATGACCTCCACCATCTCCTCAAAGCAGCGCTTGATGAACTCCTGCATCTCTTCTTTGTCTGTTGGCGCCGCTATTTTGTTTTTTTCCCCCTTCTTCTCTCGCTGCTCCAGGGCCGCTTTTTTTGCCGTTTCGCTGCGGGTCCGATCCATGCAGGTTTGTCGGGGACCTTTCTCCTTCCTTCCCCACGGGTTGGTTTTCAAAAAAGCGCCGTTGGGGCTCCGTTAGCTGGCCCGAAAGTCCGTTTTCGCGGGAGCTGCCGAATCGCGCGGCTTAGCTCCGCATCGCCGCAACCCGGAAGTGCAGCATGGGTTCATAAAGGGCAGGTCGTGCCTAACTAATTTAGTGGAATTTTTTGAGGACATTACTAGTGCAGTAGATAATGGGGAGCCAATCGATGTGGTATATCTGGATTTCCAGAAAGCCTTTGACAAGGTGCCACGCAAAAGGTTGCTGCATAAGATAAAGATGCATGGCATTAAGGGGAAAGTAGTAGCATGGATAGAGGATTGGTTATGTAGAAAGCAAAGAGTGGGGATTAATGGGTGTTTCTCTGGTTGGCAATCAGTAGCTAGTGGTGTCTCTCAGGGATCAGTGTTGGGCCCACAAATGTTCACAATTTACATAGATGATTTGGAGTTGGGGACCAAGGGCAATGTGTCCAAGTTTGCAGATGACACTAAGATGAGTGGTAAAGCAAAAAGTGCAGAGGATACTGGAAGTCTGCAGAGGGATTTGGATAGGCTAAGTGAATGGGCTAGGGTCTGGCAGATGGAATACAATGTTGACAAATGTGAGGTTATCCATTTTGGTAGGAATAACTGCAAAAGGGATTATTATTTAAATGATAAAATATTAAAACATGCTGCTGTGCAGAGACCTGGGTGTGCTAGTGCATGAGTCGCAGAAAGTTGGTTTACAGGTGCAACAGGTGATTAAGAAGGCAAATGGAATTTTGTCCTTCATTGCTAGAGGGATGGAGTTTAAGACTAGGGAGGTTATGCTGCAATTGTATAAGGTGTTAGTGAGGCCACACCTGGAGTATTGTGTTCAGTTTTGCTCTCCTTACTTGAGAAAGGACATACTGGCAATGGAGGGTGTGCAGAGGAGATTCACTAGATTAATCCCAGAGCTGAAGGGGTTGGATTACGAGGAGAGGTTGAGAAGACTGGGACTGTACTCGTTGGAATTTAGAAGGATGAGGGGGGATCTTACAGAAACATATAAAATTATGAAGGGAATAGATAGGATAGATGCGGGCAGGTTGTTTCCACTGGCGGGTGAAAGCAGAAGTAGGGGGCATAGCCTCAAAATAAGGGGAAGTAGATTTAGGACTGAGTTTAGGAGGAACTTCTTCACCCAAAGGGTTGTGAATCTATGGAATTCCTTGCCCAGTGTAGCAGTAGAGGCTCCTTCATTAAATGTTTTTAAGATAAAGATAGATAGTTTTTTGAAGAATAAAGGGATTAAGGGTTATGGTGTTCGGGCCGGAAAGTGGAGCTGAGTCCACAAAAGATCAGCCATGATCTCATTGAATGGTGGAGCAGGCTCGAGGGGCCAGATGGCCTACTCCTGCTCCTAGTTCTTATGTTCTTATGTTCTAACCAGCCTCTCTTCACAGCTGAAATTCGCCAGCCCAGGCAATATCCTGCTGAATCACCTCTGCACCCTCTCCAGTGCAATCACATCCAGAACTGCACACAGTACTCCAGCTGTGGCCTAACAAGCGTTTTATACAGCTCCCTCACTGCTCTTAGTGAATCCATAGAATCCCAACAATGCGGAAGGAGACCATTTCATCGATCGAGTCTCCACCGACCCTCTGAAAGGTCTCTGCCTAGGCCCACTCCCTCGACCTATCCCCTTAACCCCACATAACCTGCAAATCTTTGGACACTAAGGGTCAACTTTAGCATGGACAATCCACCTAACCAGCACATCTTTGAACTGTGGGACGAAACCAGAGCACCCAGAGGAAACCCACACAGACACAGGGTGTTGTACCTTTAAAAGCTCTGATACGTTCAACCAGTTTACTTACTCAAACGTTTTACCCAGATGCCCTTATTTGTGAGATGAACAAAGGACAAAACAGGTTCACAGTTTAACGCAATTTAATTCACAATTCTATTACTCAAGAAAATATGATTCAGACTCCCAGCTAAGCTTTGGGTTTTACCCACACTTTAGTAAAGGAACAAAGAACAAAGAAAAGTACAGCACAGGAACAGGCCCTTCGGCCCTCCAAGCCTGCGTCGACCATGCTGCCCGTCTAAACTAAACTCTTCTAAACTTCCGGGGTCCATACCCCTCTATTCCCATCCTATTCATGTATTTGTCAAGATGCCCCTGAAATGTCACTATCGTCCCTGCTTCCACCACCTCCTCCAGAAGCGAGTTCCAGGCATCCACTACCCTCTGTGTAAAAAACTTGCCTCGTACACCTCCTCTAAACCTTAAACCTATGCCCCCTAGTAATTGGCACCTCCATCCTGGGAAAAAGTCTCTGACCATCCACTCTGTCTATGCCCCTCATAATTTTGTCGACCTCTATCAGGTCGCCCCTCAACCTCCGTCGTTCCAGTGAGAACAAACCTAGTTTATTCAACCTCTCCTCATAGCTTATGCGCTCCAAACCAGGCAAATTCCTGGCAAATCTCTTCTGCACTCTCTCTAAAGCCTCCACATCCTTCTGGTAGTGTGGCGACCAGAATTGAACACTATACTCCAAGTGTGGCCTAACTAAGGTTCTATACAGCTGCAACTTGACTTGCCAATTTTTATAGTCAATGTCCCGGCCAATGAAGGCAAGCATGCCATATGCCTTCTTGACTACCTTCTCCACCTGTGTTGCCCCTTTTAGTGACCTGTGGACATGTACACCTAGATCTCTCTGACTGTCAATACTCTTGATGATTCTACCATTCACTGTATATTCCCTACCTGTATTAGACCTTCCAAAATGCATTACCTCACATTTGTCCGGATTAAACTCCATCTGCCATCTCTCCGCCCAAGTCTCCAACGATCTAAATCCTGTTGTATCCTGTGACAATCCTCATCGCTATCCGCAATTCCACCAACCTTTATGTCGTCCGCAAACTTACTAATCAGACCAATTACATTTTCCTCCAAATCATTTATATATACTACGAACAGCAAAGGTCCAGGCACTGATCCCTGCAGAACACCACTAGTCACAGCCCTCCAATCAGAAAAGCACCCTTCCATTGCTACTCTCTGCCTTCTATGACCTAGCCAGTTCTGAATCCAGCTTGCCAGCTCATCTCTGATCCCGTGTGACTTCATGTTTTGTATCAGTCTGCCATGAGGGACCTTGTCAAAGGCCTTACTGAAGTCCATATAGACAGCATCCACTGCCCTACCTGCATCAACCATCTTTGTGACTTCCTCGAAAAACTCTATCACAGCCTCCCCTTCACAAAACCGTGCTGCCTCTCGCTATTGCTAGCTAAACAGGATGCTGGCAGTCTTCGATCACTCAATGTTGATGTCTTCTCTGGGTTCGAAACCCAGGGTCCTTTCTTCTTGCGATAGTTGTGCCTGGAGAACTCTCAGGTTATCGCTCAAATCAAAGTCCATTTGGCAACAATAGGTTTATGCCTTGATGTGGGTGCTTTTGCAGATGGCCGATATCGATTCCAGCCTGAGTCTCATGAGACAGTTTCTGGCCTATAGATACATAGATACATAGAAGATAGGAGCAGGAGGAGGCCTTTTGGCCCTTCGAGCCTGCTCCGCCATTCATCACGATCATGGCTGATCATCCAACTCAATAACCTAATTCTGCTTTCTCCCCATAGCCTTTGATCCCATTCTCCCCAAGTGCTATATCTGGCCGCCTCTTGAATATATTCAAAGTTTAACATCAATCAATTCCTGTGGTAATGAATTCCACAGGCTCACCACTCTTTGTGTGAAGAAATGTCTCCTTATCTCTGTCCGAAATGGTTTAACCTGAATCCTCAGGCTGTAATCCCTGGTTCTGGCCACACCCATCATTGGTAACATCTTCTCTGCATCTACCCTGTCAAGTCCTGTTAGAATTTTCTAAGTCTCTATGAGATCCCCTCTCATTCTTCTGAACTCCAGCGAGAACAATCCCAACCTGGTCAATCTTTCCTCAGATGACAGTCCCGCCATCCCTGGAATCAGTCTGGCAACCTTCGCTGCGCTCCCTCGAGAGCAAGAACATCCTTCCTCAGAGAAGGAGACCAAACCTGCACACAATACTCCAAGTGTGGCCTCACCAAGGCCCTGTACAATTGCAGCAACACATCCCTGCTTCTATACTCGAAACCTCTTGCAATGAAGGCCAACATACCATTAGCCTTCTTTATCGTCTGCTGCACCTGCATGCTTACCTTCAGCGAATGGTGCACAAGGACACCCAGGTCCCGCTGCACACTCCCCTCTCCCAATTTACAACCATTCAGGTAGTAATCTGCCTTCCTGTTTTTGCTTCCAAAATGAATAACCTCACACTAATCCAAATTATACTGCATCTGCCATTGGTTTGCCCACTCGCCCAACCTGTCCAGATTTTGCTGTAGGATCTCTGCAGCCTCGTCACAATTCACCCTCCCACCTAATTTTGTATCATCTGCAAACTTTGAGTTGGTACATTTTGTTCCCTCATCCAAATCATTAATATATATTGTGAATAGCTGGGGTCCCAGCACCGATCCCTGTGGTATCCTACTGGTTACTGCCTGCCAATTTGAAAAGGACCCATTAATCCCTACCCTTTGTTTCCTCTCTGCCAACCAGTTTTCTATCCACCTCAATACATTTCCCCCAATCCCATGCGCTTTAATTTTCCACAATAATCTTTTATGCAAGACTGTCAAATGACTTCTGAAAGTCCAAATACACCACATCGACTGGCTCCCCCTTGTTGACTGTACTGGTTACCTCTTCAAAGAATTCGAACAGATTTGTCAAGCATGATTTTCCCTTCATAAATCCATGCTGACTCTGACTGATCCTGCCACTGCTTTCTAAATGTTCCGCTATAAAGGCCTTGATAATGGATTCAAGCATTTTCCCCACTACCGATGTTAGGCTTACTGGTCTATAATTCCCTGCTTTCTCTCTACCTCCCTTTTTGAATATCGGAGTGATGTGAGCTACCCTCCAATCTGCAGAGATGGTTCCAGAGTCTATAGAATTCTGGAAGGTGACCACTGTAGCCACCTGGGTTGGCCACTTCCCGACTTAAAATGGACGTCCGCAAAGACTACAGGGAAATTCAGCCAACACAGGCAAAAACTAGCAAGTGCAGAAATCCTGTGTATTAGAACTTGCAAAAACCCAGACAGCACTGAAACTCACAGCCATCTGCATACTAATGAGCGATCCCCGGGTACAATTGAAACATGTAAGTTGAATAAGGCCAAGCCAGACTCCTCGGCGCCAGCAGGAGCCAAGACAAAGGAAGGCCAACGGACACTAAGGGACCGCCCAGCGATCAGGGAACAACTCCAGTATTGGAGAAATCGATCCAAGTGATCGGAACATAGTCCAATCACTTGGAACCAGATACGGGGTCTGATAGGCTACGAGATAGGCGCTCCTAGCTACTAGTCCATACCAGCTTTGAAGCCTGCAGTTTCAGAACCCGAACGAAAGGCCATTTGTTCCCCTGACCTGGTGGGCCAGTCCAAAGGTAAGTATAGGCCTGTTAATTGCAGAGATAGTTTAATAAGTAGAATTTATGCATGAGAATCGATTGACTGTGTATAATAAATGTGTTTTGATTTGAATCTTACTAATCGGTGTGTTGAGTTATTGATCAGTACTTGAACTTGAACCTCGTGGCGGTATCATAAAGATACCTGGCGACTCTAGAGCAAAGGTTATAAAACAGAGCAAATTGCACCAACCAAAAGTTAGCAACAACACCAATGCATCCACTATTTCCAGAGTCACCTCCTTAAGCACTCTGGGATGCAGATTCTCAGGCCCTGGGGATTTATCCGCCTTCAATCCCATCACTTTTCCCAGCACCATTTTTCTACTAATGTTGATCTCCCTCAGTTTTTCCCTCTCACTAAACCTTTCATTGTCCAACATTTCTGGGATCTGATTTGTGTCCTCATTTGTGAAGACAGAACCAAAGTATGTATTCAATGTGGATCTTCTCAGCCTGTTTTCAGTACCATGCAAACTCCACAGAGACAGTCACCCAAGGCCAGAATCGAACCCCAGTACCTGGTGCTGTGAGGCAGCACTGTGCCATTGTGCCGCCCTATATATTCTATGCTTTGGCTAATAAAGGCAAGTATCACATATGCCTTCTTACCACCTTATTTACCAATCCTGCTGCCTTCAGGGATCTTGGACACGCACCCCAAAATCCCTCTGGTCCTCTGTATTTCCTAGCGTACTACCATTCATTTTGCATTCCTTTGCCTTGTTAGTCCTCCCAAAATGTAGTGCCTCGCACTTTTCAGGGTTAAATTGCATTTGCCATTGTTCTGCCTGTAGGAGCGGTTTCAATGCCTGTGTATTGAGTCGGCTTCCACATGGGCTTTTCTCCTGTGGCTCAACTCAGTACAAAGATCAGCAGACACATCAACAATCTGAAGATGGTTTTATTTTCTACAAGCTTGCATTCATGCACATGAGAGAAAAGACCTGGAAAGCTGCCAAGCTCCTTCTAACAGAACAAAGACACAAACTCAGCACATATACAACTTTGAAAAATCAATAGCCCTCCCCAGTTGGACACGATCCAATCCTGAAACTGCTATGTTTAAACTTATCCAATAGAATCGCAAGCAATGTTTAAACTTCACCCAAATATAATCGCAAACAACCCATGATTAATCCTCATCCTGACAGCTGTGTATAATCTCAGCAACCTGTGCTGATTGTTTGTGAGAAACAGAACAACAGAACCAGCACCCTGGATTGTTTCACAAAGACAAAGGGCGGGATTCTCCGTGAATCGGCGCGATGGCTGAACCCGGCGCCAAAAACGCTGCGAATCACTCCGGCGTCGGGCCCCCCAAAATGTCGCAAATTCTCCGGCTGGGAATGGGCCAGTAGCGGCGTGACGCCATTCACGACGGCGTCACCCGTTACGGACGCCACGTGGCGTCACTGCACAAAAGAGAGGGGGCAATTAGAGATCTGGCCAAATGGCCGCCCGCCACGCAGCGCCAAGTGAGACCGCCCCACTATCTGCCCCCTTTCCCCCTTCCCCATCCCCACTTCCCCATATCCCCCCTTATCCCATATCCCCCTTCCCCCATATCCCCCTTCCCCCATATCCCCTCCCCCATATCCACCCTTCCCCATATCCCCCCTTCCCCCATATCCCCCCTTCTCCCATATCCCCCCTTTCCCCATATCCCTCCTTCCCCATAGCCTCTCCCCATATCCCCCCTTCCCCCATATCCCCCCATCCCCCATATCCCCATTCCCCCAAATCCCCCCTTCCCCATATCCCCCTTCCCCCATATCCCCCTTCCCCATATCCCCCTTCCCCCATATCCCCCTTCCCCAATATCCCCCAAATTCCTCCTTCCCCATATCCCCTTTCCCCATATCCCCTTCCCCCATATCCCCCTTCCCACATATCCCCTTCCCGCATATCCCCCTTCCCTATATCCCCTTTCCCCCTCCCCATCCCCCCTTCCCCATAGCCCCCTATCCCCCATAGCCCCCTCCCCCATCCCCCCTTCCCCATATATCCCCTTCCCCCATATACCCACATCCCCCATATCCCCCTTCCCCCATATCCCCTTCCCCATATCCCCCTTCCCCCATATCCCCCCTTCCCCATAACCCCCCTTCCCCATATCCCCTCTTCCCCCATATACCCCCTTCCCCCATATCCCCATATCCCCCCTTCTCCCATATCCCCCTTCCCCCATATCCCCTATATTCCCTTCCCCCATATCCCTCCTTGCCCCATACCCCCATATCCCCAAAGTATTGGTTATTAGAATGCATGTTAGGAACGTGGGGTGGGATTCTCCGACCCTGCGCCGGGTCGGAGAATCGCCGGGGGGGGGGGGGGGGGCGCGAATCCCGCAACGCTGCTCCAACGCCGGTCCACCGATTCTCCGGTCGCCGGAGAATTGGCACCAATGGCACTGGCGCAGTCGCTCAACTCGGCCTCCCCCGGCGATTCTCCGCACTCGATGGGCCGAATGCCCACCGAATTATGCCAAATACCGCTGGCGTCATTGACGTGTGGTCCTACCCGGCATGACTGTAGCGTTCTGGCTGCGGGGGCCGTCCTGGTGTGGGTGGGGGGGGGTCCGACTCCGGGGGAGGCAGCAACGGTGGCCAAGCCCGTGACCGGGCCTTACCCATCAGCGGGCGGGCTAATCCCAGGGGTGGACCCTATGTTCCTCCGCGCTGGGCCCCTGTAGGGCTCCGCCATGTTGCCTGGGGGCCGGCGTGGACAAGGCAAACCACACGCATGCGCGGACCCACACCGGCCGTGGCGCGCATGCGAGGACCCGCGGTGGCTGTGGTGCGCGTGCGCGGACCTGTGCCGGCAGTGCTGGCGCCCGTATCGGCAGCTGGAGCTGCGTAAAGCGCTCCAGTGCCGTGCTTGCCCCCTGTGCGGCGCAGGATCACTGCTCCTAGGGGCCAGATGACGCCTTCGTAAAACGCTCCGGCGTTTACGACGGCATCAACACTTGCCCCATTACCGGAGAATCCCGTCCGTGGTTCTGCGCATGCGCACCGATCAGCGGGCATGCATGCGCAGTGCGCCCACATTTTTTTATGGTCGCGGCCATCATTTTGAAGGCTGCTCGCAGCCGGCATTGTTAAAAACCGGCTGCTGCGGCTGTTGCGCACAAAATTTGCGCAATAGGGAGTGTTGCGATGGATGGCTCCGCGACCGTCCCGACACCCGCTCGCGACCCACCCGACTTTGAAAATGCCTGGGACAGTGTGAGCTCTCTATGTACAGTATACTAGTGGATAGTGTGAGCTCCCTATGTACAGTATACTAGTGGATAGGGTACACTCTCTATGTACAGTATACTAGTGGATAGTGTGAGCTCCCTATGTACAGTATACTAGTGGATAGGGTACACTCTCTATGTACAGTATACTAGTGGATAGGGTGCACTCTCTATGTACTGTATCGTAGTGGATAGGGTGAGCTCCCTATGTACAGTATCGTAGTGGATAGGGGGAGCTCCCTATGTACAGTATCGTAGTGGATAGGGTGAGCTCTCTATGTACAGTATCGTACTGGATAGGGTGAGCTCCCTATGTACTGTGTAGTACTGGATAGAGTGCACTCTATGTACAGTATCGTAGTGGATAGGGTGAGCTCTCTATGCACAGTATAGTAGCGGATAATGTGAGCTCCCTATGTACAGTGTAGTAGTGTTTAGGGTGATCTCTCTATGTACAGTATAGTAGTGTATAGGGTGCGCTCTCTATGTACAGTATAGTAATGGATAGGGTGAGCTCTCTATGTACAGTATAGCAGTGGATAGGGTGAGCTCCCTCTGTACAGTATAGTAATGGATAGGGTGAGCTCTCTATGTATTGTATAGTAGTGGATAGGGTGAGTTCCCTATATACCGTATAGTAGTGGAGATGGTGAACTCTCTATGTACAGTATAGTAGTGGATAGAGTGAGCTCCCTATGTGCAGTATAGTAGTGGATAGTGTAAGATCTCTATGTACAGTATAGTAATGGATAGGGTGAGCTCCCTATGTCCAATGTAGTAGTGGATAGGGTGAGCTCTCTGTACAGTATAGGAGTGGATAATGTGAGCTCTCTATGTATAGTGTAGTAGTGGATAATATGAGCTCTTTATATACGGTGTGCAGTGGATAATGTTTGCTCTCTATGTTCGGTATAGTAGTAGATAGAGTGAACTCTCTATGTATAGTATAGTAGTGGAGAATGTGAGCTCTCTATGTTCACTCTAATAGTGGATAGAGTGAGTTCTCTATGTACAGTGTGTAGTGGATAGAGTGAGCTCTCTATGTTCAGTATAGTATTGGATAGGGTGACCTCTCTATGTACAATATAGTAGTGGATTATTGGGCGGCATGGTAACACAGTGGTTAGCACTGTTACTTTGCAGCGCCGGTTTTCTATGTACAGTATAGTTCGGGGTGGTTATGGAAGAATGTCTGTGGTGTGAGGTCATAGAGTCATAGATGTTTACAGCATGGAAACAGGCCCTTCGGCCCAGGTTGTCCATGCCGCCCAGTTTTTATCACTAAGCTAGTCCCACTAGCGCGCATTTGGTCCATATCCCTCTATACCCACCCTGCCCATGTAACTGTCTAATTGCTTTTTAAAGGACAAAATTGAACCTGCCTCTCCCACGGCCTCTGATGCTCAGATGCTCACCACCCTCTGTGTGAAGAAATGTCCCCTCTGGTCTCTTTTGTATCTCTCCCCTCTCACCTTAAACCTATGCCCTCTAGTTCTAGACTCCTCTACATTTGGGAAAAGATGTCGACTATCTACCTTATCTATGCTCCTCATTATTTTGTAGACCTTTATAAGATCACCCCTAAGCTTCCTACGCTCCAGGGAAAAAAGTCCCAGCCTTTCTTTAGAACTCAGACCATCAAGTCCTGGTAGCATCCTCTTCTGCACTCTTTCTAGTTTAACAATATCCTTCATATAATCGGGTGACCAGAACTGAACACACTATTCCATGTGCGGTCTTACCAATGTCTTGTACAACTTCAACAAGATAACTCAACTCCTGTATTCAATAATCTGACCAATAAAACTTAGCATGATGAATGCCTTCTTCACCACCCTGTCCACCTGCGACTCCACCTTCAAGGAGCTATGAACCTGTACTCCTAGATCTCCTTGTTCTCTTATTCTCTCCAAACTCCCTACTATTAACTGAGTTGGTCCTGCTCTGATTTGATCTACCAAAATGCATCTCCTCACATTTATCCAAATTAAACTCCATCTGCCATTCATCGGCCCACTGGCCCAATTGGTGAAGATCCTGTTGCAATTTTATGTAACCTTCTTCACTATCCACCATGCCACCAACCTTGGTGTCATCTGCAAATTTACTAACCATGCCTCCGACATTCTCATCCAAATCATTTAGATATGTAACAAATAACAGTGGACCCAGCACCGATCCCTGAGGCACACCGCTGGTCACTGGCCTCCAGTTTGAAAAACAACCCTGCACAACCACCCTTTTGCTTCGGTCGACAAGCCAATTTTGTATCCAATTGGGTACCTCACTTTGGATTCCGAGAGATTTAACCTTTTGCAACAACCTACCATGCAGCACCTTGCCAAAGGCCTTGCTAAGGTCCATGTAGTCAACGTGGACTGCACTGCCCTCATCTACCTTCTTGGTTACCCCTTCAAAAAACTCAATCAAATTCGTGAGACATGACTTTCCCCTTACAAAGCCATGCTGACTTTCCCTTACCTGTCTAAATGCCTGTAGATCCTGTCCCTCAGAATACCTTCTGACAACTTACCCACTACACCGGTCTGTAGTTCTCTAACATTCGTGCCTTTCTCAACAGTAAATACTGATGAGAAATATTCATTAAGGACCTCTCCCAAGCCTTGTGGATCTGCACATAGATGACCTTGTTTACCCTTAAGAGGCCCTACCCTCTCCCTAGTCACTTTTGCCCTTTATGTATCTGTAAAATGTCTTTGGATTTTCCTTTGCCTTATCTGCCGCAACAATCTCATGTCCTCTTTTTGCCCTCCTGATTTCTCTCTTAACTCCACTCCGATAAGCCCTAAACTCTTCAAGGATCCACTTGATCCCAGCTGCCTATGCATGTTATATACCTCCTTCTTCCTTTTGACCTCAATATCCCAAGTCACCCAGGGTTCCCTACTTCTACCAGCCTTACCCTTCACTCTAAGAGGAATGTGCTCACCCTGAACCGTAGTTGAACACACTTTTGAAAGACTCCCAATTACCAGCTATCCCCTTGCCTGTAAGCATGCTCATCCAATCAACTTTTGAAAGGTGCTCCGAAGGGTGAATGCCTCAACCTCATGCGCGAGTTTGGGGTTGACGCAGCTGAAGGTTGTGTATAGGGTGCACCTCATGCGGGCGAGGATGAGCCGGTGCTTTGAGGGAGTGGAGGACGTATGTGAGCGTTGTGGGAGGGTGCCCCGCAAACCATATACATATGTTTTGGTCCTGTCTGAAGCTGGAGAGGTATTGGAGGAAGGTTTTCAGTATCATCTCAGGGGTACTACCTGTGAACTTGGTACCAGGGCCCCTAGAAGCCATTTTCAGGGTGTCGGACTGAGCTGCAGGTGAGTGCCGGCGCAGATGTTTTATCCTTCGTCTCGCTGATTGCCTGGAGGTGGGTCCTGTTGGGGTGGAGGTCAGCTTCTCCACCTGTGCCTCGGCTTGCCGGGGGGACCAACTTGAATTTCTGACTCTTGAGAAGGTGAAGTTTTAGCTGAGTGGCATGAAGGAGGGATTCTACGATTCATAGGGACTGTTTATCATGCATTTCTGAGAACTGGTTGCCATTGAACATTAGGGAGCGGGGGGGGGGGGGGCGGGGGGGTGGTTATTGCTGTGGGTCTGGAGTCACATGTAGGCCAGACCAGGTAGGGATGGCAGATTTCCTTCCCTGAAGGACATTAGAGAACCAGATGAGTTTTTACGACAATCAACAATGGTTTCATGGTCATCATTAGACTTTTAATTCCAGATTTTTATTGAATTCAAATTTCACCACCTGCAATGGTAGGATTCCAACCCGGGTCCCCAGAGCATTACCTTGGATTTCTGGTTTTATTAGTCCAGTGACAATACCACTATGCCACCGCCTCCCCTGACTGTTAATTTTTTACCTGGAACGCACAAGCAGATGTTTTGATCTGCACATTGAGGGGTGTACTATTTTTGTTTGGGGTATTGTTATTGTATTTGTTTTCTGTTTGTTTTTCCTTTTATTGTTTATTTGATGAAAACGTTGAAAATTAGGAGAATAAAAAGATTTTAAAATAATAATAAAAGGATAATAATACAGTGCTGGGTAGAGAGAATGTCCCCCAGAGCGGTCAAAAACATACGGCGGGATTCTCCGCCAGCTGGATTCTCTGTTGCACCAACAGTGCACCCACACCCTTTCCCAGGGGTGGCGAGTGGCCACAATGAGAAATCCCATTGGCAGGTAGTGGGAACGGAGAATCCCGCAGCTGGCGAAGGCACGCTGCCCTGGAAAACACCGCTGGCGGACCGGAGAATCCCACTCATAATGTATTTGGTTCGAGTTAAGGAAGAATAGCGCTTCCACTAGACTACTGGGCATATTCCATAGATACAAACTCGTGGAAAGGACACAGGCAGACATTTGGAACAAAATTACTGAGAAGGGGTAAAATTATAGCACAGTGATAATGTGGGGACTTTATTTATCCTAATATAGATTGGGATAGTCATGGTGTAAAGAGCAGAGAGTGGGCAAGAGTTTCTCAAGTATGTTCAGGAGAATTTTCTACATCAGTATGTTCCCAAACTCATAAAGAAGGAGGCTTTGTTGGATCTGATTCTGGAGAATGAAGTAGCTCATGTGAATCAAGTGTCAATAGTGGAATATTTAGAGAACAGTGATCATAACATCATAAGGTTTAGGTGAGCTATGCAAAAGGACCAAAAGCAATCCAGAATAAAAATAATGAATTGAGGGACGGCCAATTTCAATCTGCGCCCAGCAATTGGAACCAAAGATTGGCAGGTGAAATTGCAATGGAACAGATGGTATGGTGGCACAGTGGATAGCTCTGCTGCCTCACGGCGCTGAGGACCCGGGTTCGATCGTGGCCCTGGATGACTGTCTGCGTGGAGTTTGCACATTCTCCCTGTGTCTGTCTGGGTCTCACCCCCACAGCCCATAGATGTGTAGACTAGGTGGATTGGCCATGCTAAATTGCCCTTTAATTGGGAAAAAAAGAATTGGGTACTCTAAATTTAAAAAAAAGAATTTGCAATGGACCAATGGGCTGCCTTCAAAGAGGAAATAGTTTGGATACAGTCGAGATAAATTTCCATGAGGGGAAAGTGGGACAAACATCGCTATCAGGATGCCAAAAGAGATAGAGAATAAGATGAATCAGAAAAAGAGTGTGTATGATGGACGTCAGGTTGATTAATGCAAGTGAGAACCAGGCTGGAATATAGAAAGTTCAGAGAGGAAGCTGATAAAGAAGAGAAGCAAAGCCAGAGTATGAGAGGAGACCGGCAGCCAACATAAAATGGAATCCAAAAGTCTTCTATCAGCATATAAATCGTAAACGTTCCGGGATGTGTGAATGGCAAAGTGGGGAAGGGTGGGGCAGTGGTGTTGGGTGTGATAGCTACTTGCGCAAAAGTGGCAAATAGCCTATTAGGCCAATTAAGGGGCCTATTAAGGCCACTCAGTAATGCCTGTCTGTTATTTTGCAGTCAGTTTGTGAGCACTCCCACTAGGCAACAAGCACAATCATGGAGTGGAAATAGCCTCCCGGCCACAAACGTGGACCTGATGTTGGGGTCCCAACCTCAAAATAAAATTCCAGTTCAGCATGTGAGTGATTTGAGACATGGCTTTTGATAAAGTGTAGCAAACATAAGAACATAAGAACTAGGAGCAGGAGTAGGCCATCTGGCCCCTCGAGCCTGCTCCCCCATTCAATGAGATCATGGATGATCTTTTGTGGACTCAGCTCCACTTTCCGGCCCGAACACCACAACCCTTAATCTCTTTATTCTTCAAAAAACTATCTATCTTTAACTTAAAAACATTTAATGAAGGAGCCTCAACTGCTTCACTGGGCAAGGAATTCCATAGATTCACAACCCTTTGGGTGAAGAAGGTCCTTCTAAGCTCAGTCCTAAATCTATTTCCCCTTATTTTGAGGCTATGACCCCTAGTTCTGCTTTCACCTGCCCGTGGAAACAACCTGCCCGCATCTATCCTATCTATTCCCTTCATAATTTTATATGTTTCTATAAGATCCCCCCCGCATCCTTCTAAATTCCAATGAGTACTGTCCCAGTCTACTCAACCTCTCCTCATAATCCAACCCCTTCAACTCTGGGATTAACCTAGTGAATCTCCTCTGCACACACTCCAACACCAGTACGTCCTTTCTCAGGTAAGGAGACAAAAACTGAACACAATACTCCAGGTGTGGCCTCACTAACATTTTATACAATTGCAGCATAACCTTCCTAGTCTTAAACTCCATCCCTCTAGCAATGAAGGACAAGACTCCATTTGCCTTCTTAATCATCTTTTGCACCTGAAAACCAACTTTTTGTGACTCATGCACTAGCACACCCAGGTCTCTCTGCAGAGCAGCATGTTTTCATATTTTATCATTTAAATAATAATCCCCTTTGCTGTTATTCCTACCAAAATGGATAACCTCACATTTGTCAACATTGTATTCTATCTGCCAGACTCTAGCCCATTCACTTAACCTATCCAAATCCCTCTGCATTCCTCGGAGGAACTGGTGTCTTTGGACTTATGGTACCCAAAGCCCTCCACCACTGGGAACTTCCTCACCTCCTATGTATTTGAATTTAAATTCAATTAATAAATCTGGAATATAAAAGCTAATCTTAGTAATGGTGACCATGACAACTATCATTGATTGTGGTAAAACTTATCTGTCCTTTAGGGAAGGAAATCTGCTGTCCTTACCTGGTCTGGCCTACATGTGACTCCAGACCCACAACAAAGTGGCTGACTATTGACTGCTCTTCTGGAATGGCTCAGTTAGCCATTCAGTTAAAGGGCAATTAGGAATGGGCAACAAATGCTGGCTTTGCCAGTGACACCCACATCTCACAAAAAAATAAAGAAAAAAGGTCAGGGTTTGTTGTAGATTAATTGATAAAGGTCGATCGCTATGATTAGTCAATGACTCCTTTAATATTGTATCATGCAATTACCAGGATTAAAAAGGTGAAATAGCTGGACCTTGGTCTTTTTGGAACTGAAGATTCCTGTTAAAAGTTCTTTTTAGGAGTCAAAAATAATCTGGGCCTTTGTTGCTCCAAGGATTCCACTCCACCCTGCACCCCCTGCATGATCCTGTACCCTCTCTTGCTCCTACATCTCACCTTGTGACGGCTGTCCCTACCCAACCCCCAAGGCTTCAATCGGTGAGCCATACTGAGATAGACATTTGGCACCCCTTGGCTCAACTGATGGAAATGGCACGGTAGCACAGTGGTTAGCACTGTTGCTTCACAGCGCAAGGGTCCCAGGTTCGATTCCTGGCTTGGGTCACTATCTGTGGAGAGTCTGCATGTTCTCCTTGTGTCTACGTGAGTTTCCTGTGGGTGCTCCGGTTTCCTCCCACAAGTCCCGAAAGACATGCTGTTCGGTGAATTGGACATTCTGAATTCTCTCTCTGTGTACCCGAACAGGCGCCGGAATGTGGCCACTAGGGGGTTTTCACAGGAGCTTCGTTGCAGTGTTAATGGAAGCCTACTTGTGACAATAATAAAGATTATTATTATTATTATTATTATTAAAGCGAACTAACAAACCAACATTTCAAAATACTAATCTCAAAACACCATTTTATAAATTCTAGCCAGACCTATGTTTGCTCTGTGTAGGACTAAACTTTTTTTATTTTTTTATTTTTTTATTTCTTTATTCTCCTCCTTTTTCGCATTTTGTCCCAATTTTACACCCACCAACAATAAACAATAATCAGTAACAAATATGTCAATCCCCATATCAATAACAATGATCCCATCCTCCCACCAAACCCCAAACGTTAGCCCGCATGTTCACACAAACTGACAAAAAGGAATCAGGAATCACCCATCGCCCCCATTAACACCCATCGCCCTCCCCCCATTCTGACCCACTGGGAATCAACCCCTCTTACCCAGCTCCGCACCTTCTTCACATTCGCTGCCAAGTAGTAATACATCAGGTTTGGAAGTCCCAAACCCCCTGCCTGCCTTCCCCTCTGTAGTAGCACCTTTCTAACTCTGGCCCTGGCCAACGGCTCAATCGCGAGTGCAAACAGCAGGGGGGACATAGGACATCCCTGCCTCGTCCCATGGTGGAGAGAAAAGTATCTCGAGCTGATGTTGTTTGTGCGGACACTCGCCCTCGGCTCCTTATATAGCAGCTTTACCCAATTCACAAATCTTGGTCCAATCCCAAACCGCTCCAGAACTGCCATCAAGTACCCCAATTCTACCCGGCCGAACGCCTTCTCAGCGTCCAATGCCACAACCACCTCTGTTTCCTTCCCCTCTGCCGGTGCCATAACGAAGTTCAATACCCTTCTAATGTTTGAAAAGAGCTGCGTCCCTTTCACGAACCCCGTCTGATCTTCACCTATCACCTTCAGGAGGCACTCCTCCAGCCTACCCGCCAGTACCTTCGCAATATTTTTGCGTCCACATTCAGAAGTGATATGGGCCTATACGACCCACACTCGGATCCTTATCTGTTTTTAGCAACAGGGAGATCGAAGCCTGCCCCAAGGTCTGTGGCAATATCCCCTTCCCTATCGCCTCTTCAAACATCCCCACCATCAGGGGTGCCAACCTATCCTTAATTTTTTATAATATTCCACCGGAAACCCATCCGGCCCTGCCACCTTCCCCGACTGCATCCTCCCAATCGCATCCTTTATCTCCTGATCCACTATCGCTCCTTCTAATGTAGCCCTGTCCCCCTCCCCTAACCTCGGGTACTCCAGCCCATCTAGAAATTCCTGCATCTCACGATCCACCCCGGGTGGCTCTGACCTGTACAGCCTCTCATAAAATTCCTCAAAAACCTTGTTAATCAGATCCGGAGCCACCACCAACTTTCCTGCCCCATCCCTCACCTGCACAATTTCCCTTGCCACTGCTTCCCTCCGGAGCTGACCTGCTGACCCCACCTTATCGCCATGTTCGTAAACTGCACCCCTTGCTCGCCTCAGTTGGCGCACCGTCTTCCTGGTAGATAGTCGGTCAAAGCTCACCTGTAGTGTCATGATATTCAGGTAAACATCATAGCACTTACATACGGATGGACAGATCAACGGACTAATCAACTCACACACAACACCACAGCCAATCACAGGCAAGAGCATACACAGTACAAAACAGGAAACACAACACTTCCTGAGCATTCCAGCAGGAGACAGCTCAGGGCACAGAGCTCATAGCAAGTCACTCAGACATCCACCATGTGCTGAGTGCCACTACAAAATAGTATTAGGACTAGGTCCACAGATTCTAGGGTTATGATCGAACCTCAGTAACCAGTTTACAACTGTAAATAAATGATAGCAATAAAACTAAGTTGTACCATTCGCAACCGTGTTGGTTCGTCTGTGTAGCAGAGTACCCAACACATCATAGTACCAGGAGTAACTGTGGGACCTACCTACGAATCCTCCGGAATCTGCCATCCTGCGCCATGGACACCATCAGCACACCGCAGCCGCTACAAGTCGCTGGAAACCTCGGCGTTAATTGGAAGCTGTTCAAACAGCGCTTCCAGCTCTTCCTGGAAGCCAATGAAAAGGAGAGCGCTTCGGACACCAGAAATATTGCCATTCTCCTCTCCACGGCAGGTCAACACGCAATCCATGTCTACAACTCCCTGGTGTTCGCGGAAGGTGAGGACAAGACCAAGTACAAGACGGTCCTTCTCAAACTCGACCAACACTTCAACGTCGAGCTCAACGAGAGTTTTGAGAGGTATTTCTTCCAGCAGCGCCTGCAGGGTAAGGATGAGCCCTTTCAATCCTTCCTTACGCATCTCCGTATCCTCGCGCAGTCCTGCGGTTACGACACCACCTCCGATTCCATGATTCGGGACCAGATCGTTTTTGGGGTCACCTCGGGCACTCTACAGCAGCAGTTCTTAAAAAATTAAAGGCCTCACCCTAGCCTCCACAATTGAAGCCTGTGTTCTGCATGAAAATGCGACTAGCCGCTACTCCCAATTTCAGGCGGCCGAATCGGCGCGGCAGGGGTCCTACGCGGCTGGATCGGCGAGGCAGGACTCCTATGAGGCTGAACGAGTCCAGGCGATCAAATTCCTCCCGGCCCGCGGCCCGGACGAGGGCGGCCATTTCATGCGCTTTTCGAGGCCTCCCGCGTTTGTGCGCACCAAAAACGACGTCGACACAGAGGGACGTGATGCGCAGGCGCGCTCGACGCAAGACCGAACTGCGCATGCGCGGTGGCGCAACGAACGCCATTACGTCACGACGTGCGGCAACTGCGAAACCGCACATTTAAAGCGGCAATGTCCCGCAAGAAACCGATAATGCCTCCGCTGTGGCAAGATGGGCCACTACGCTGCCTGCTATCGCGCAGCTCAACCTGCCAATGTTCCCGATTTCCGACAACCTCGCAGACGATATCCAGACCAGTGACACAGACGACCCGGACGCCTTCCATGTTGCGGTCATTGATGGGAACCGGATGTCTCCAGCCAGGATCCACCAGCCGGTGCAAGTGAACACTGTCAATCCGGGTGATGAATGGTGTGCCACCCTAACGGTCAACCGATCACCGATACCAGTCCGTCTGGACACTGGCGCCTCCGCCAACCTCATAGCATGGTCAGCCTTCTACGCCATGAAGGTCAGACCACCAATTCGGCCATCCCGGTGCAAGATGGTCGACTACAACGGGAAAGTTATCCCGGCTATGGGATCCTGCCAGCTCCAGGTGACACACAACACACACACGGCCACACTCTCATTCGAGATAGTCGGGTCATCAAAGGACTCCCTGCTAGGCGCACAGGCATGCAAGGTTCTCCACCTCGTGCAACGAGACAACGCTCTGTCTCCAGAAGGCACATCTGACTTCCCGGATGCAGAATTCAGGGCACAGCTCCAATCGCTCCTCGCCCACAACCAGGAGGCATTCAAGGGCATGGGAACACTTCCCTGCACCTACAGAATTCGGCTCAAACCAGACGCCACCCTGGTCATTCACGCACCTCGCAGGATCCCAGCGCCACTCAAAGACCACCTCAAGCAGCAGCTGCAGGATCTCCAGGACCAAGGGGTGCTATCCCGGATCACGGAGCCCACGCCATGGGTCAGCTCCATGGTGTGTGTTAAGAAGCCCTCCGGCGAGCTCCGGATCTGCATTGATCCAAAAGACCTCAACAACAACATAATGAGGAGACACTACCCCATGCCCAAACGGGAAGAGATCACGAGCGAAAAGGCCCGGGCTAAAGTCTTCACAAAACTGGATGCCTCGAAGGGTTTTTGGAAGATCTTCAACACCTTCAACACCCCTTTCAGCAGGTTCTGCAAAAACAGAATGCCATTTGACATCATCTCGGCACCCGAGGTCTTTCACAGGATCATGGAGCAGATGATGGAGGGCATCGAAGGGGTGCGCGTCTACGTGGACGACGTCATCATCTGGTCCACCACACCACAGGAGCACATCAATCGTCTCCAGCGGGTCTTTGCGCGCATACGGGAAAACGGCCTGCGCCTCAACCGAGCCAAGTGTTCTTTCGGCCAAACCGAGCTGAAATTCCTGGGGGACCACATTTCCCGGTCAGGGGTCCGTCCGGATGCAGACAAGGTCAGCGTCATTACAGCCATGCCGCAGCTGGCAGGCAAGAAAGCAGTGCTATGCTTCCTAGGCATGGTCAACTTCCTGGGGAAGTTCATTCCCAACCTTGCCTCCCACACGACGGCTCTGCGCCACCTCGTCAAGAAGTCCACGGAGTTCCAGTGGCTGCCCACACACCAGAAGGAATGGGAGGAGCTCAAAATTAAGCTCACCACAGCCCCGGTATTGGTGTTTTTCGACACATCTCGTGACACTAAAATTTCGACTGATGCCAGCCAGTCCGGCATTGGGGCGGTACTCCTGCAACGGGATGACACTGCGTCATGGGCCCCGGTCGCCTATGCCTCGCGGGCCATGACCCCCACAGAACAGCGCTACGCGCAGATCGAAAAGGAGTGCCTGGGTTTGCTGACCGGAATAGACAAGTTCCATGACTACGTGTATGGTCTCCCCCAGTTTACTGTTGAGACTGACCATTGCCCCCTGGTCAGCATCATAAATAAAGACCTGAAAGAGATGACCCCTCACCTCCAGCGCATCCTACTTAAACTCAGGAGGTATGACTTCCAACTGGTCTACACCCCGGGAAAGGACCTTATCATTGTGGATGCCCTATCCAGAGCTGTGAGCACACCGCCCGATTCGGAGGGGTTCGTCTGTCAGGTTGAGGCGCAGGTGGCTTTCACATCGGCAAATCTGCCAGCTGACGACTCCAGTCTGGCCCGTATTCGCCGGGAAACTGCGGCTGACCCCCTTCTACAACGGGTGATGAGGCACATGACGGGTGGGTGGCTCAAAGGACAGTGCCCACAATTCTACAATGTCCGAGACGACTTGGCCGTCATTGATAGTGCCCTTCTAAAGCTGGACCGGATTGTGATTCCGCACGGCATGCACAAGCTGGTCCTCGACCAACTACACGAAGGCCATCGGGGGGTTGAGAAGTGCAGACGGAGGGCCCGAGAGGCGGTATACTGGCCGGGCATCAGTGATGACATTGCCAATATGGTGCTCAACTGCCCCACCTGCCAAAGGTTTCAACCGGCGCAGCCTCCTGAGACGCTTCGGCCCCATGAGCTGGTGACGTCCCCCTGGGCGAAGGTGGGTGTGGACCTTTTTCACGCTCTTGGCAGGGACTATGTAATCGTCATTGATTACTTTTCCAACTATCCAGAGGTCATACGCCTGCACGATCTAACATCGTCCGCTGTCATAAGGGCCTGCAAAGACACCTTCGCTCGCCATGGCATTCCGATTACTGTCATGTCGGACAATGGGCCCTGTTTTGCCAGCCAGGAATGGTCGTCCTTTACTGCTTCGTATGGCTTCACACACATGACGTCCAGCCCTCTGCATCCCCAGTCCAATGGAAAGGCGGAGAAGGGCGTTCACATCGTCAAGCGGCTCCTCTGCAAGGCTGCTGCTGCCGGATTGGATTTCTGCCTAGCCCTGCTGGCCTATTGCTCGGCCCGTCTAGCCACTGGCCTCTCACCAGCCCAGCTGTTGATGGGTCGTGCCCTCAGGACCACTGTGCCATCCACTCTGGTACCCACAACCAACCATGCTCTGGTACTACACAGAATGCAACAGCAGCGTGTTCGCCAGAAGATGGCATATGACACACGGGCAACTGATCTTCCCGCCCTGGCGCCTGGAGACAACGTCCGCATCCACCTAGCAGAAGGTGGCTGGTCAGCACCTGCCGAAGCTCTCCAACGTGTGGCTCCCCGCTCGTTCCTGGTTCGCATGCCTGATGGCTCCATTAGTAGGCGCAATCGCCGGGCTCTTCGCCTACTTCCACGCTCGCTACGGGAACTTACACCGACACCGCGCCCTCCTGTTGTTCCTGATATCGACTTCGTGGAGCTTCCTGCCACCATGCCTCTTCCGTCGTCGCCCGTGGCCAGGCCCATTCCTCAGCCGGTGGATCCAGACCCACCCTTGAGGAGGTCAACCCGAATTCGTCGCCCACCTACTAGACTGGACTTATGCGCCTGTTTGTACATTGAACTCATAATACCACTGTGTTAATATGTTTCTGTTCTTCCTTGTCGTTACAGGAGTTTGTTTTTGTCGTTCAACATTTCCCCGGTCTTTGTTTATGGTACAACCTCGTTGTTATGTCGCACCCGACATCGCCCCTTGTATATAGTTTAGCCCCATGTACATGCTGTAGATATTGCATACACACACATTCAGCTGCACTCAGTACACATCTCTATTTATAACCACATAGGCACATGTTCTTGTACAAAAGGGGGGATGTCATGATATTCAGGTAAACATCATAGCACATACATACTGATGGACAGATCAACGGACCAATCAACACACACACAACACCACAGCTAATCACAGGCAAGAGCATACACAGTACAAAACAGGGAACACGACACTTCCTGAGCATTCCAGCAGGAGACAGCTCAGGGCACAGAGCTCATAGCAAGCCACTCAGACATCCACCATGTGCTGAGTGCCACTACAAGATAGTAATAGGAATAGGTCCACAGATTCTAGGGTTATGATCGAACCTCAGTAACCAGTTTACCATTGTAAATAAATGATAGCAATAAAACTGAGTTGTACCATTCGCAACCGTGTTGGTTTGTCTGTGTAGCAGAGTGCCCAATACATCATGTAGTTCCTTCCTCTTTTCCAGCTTTGCTGGGTCCCCATCCTCTGCATAACACTATCTACCTCCAACATCTCATCTATTACCGTCTGACGCTCCAACCTCTCCTCCTTGTCCACCCTGGCCTTAAACAAGATCACCTCCCCTCTCACCACCACCTTTAGAGCCTCCCAGCCGACCACCTTCGACAACTCACCTGTACAGTTGAAACCTACATATTCCGTGTAGGACTAAATTTAAAAGGTAAGAAATATTTTGAAAGGGGGAACAAACTGGATGATTCAAAACACCAATCGAACCATAGAAAAGATATTGCACAGAAGGGGGCCATTTGGCCCATCTTGTCCATGCCATCCCAATGCACCAGGTACCCTTTTCTAATCCCATTTTCCTGCACACGGCCCATAGTCCTGCAGTTTACGGCACTTTGATGCAACCATCAATTCACACGAGACAATTAGTAGAAGTGAACAGTGGTTTTAATAAGCTAGGTCTGTGCCTGCCTGCGACTGCTCTGTACTGAGTACCCCCTACAGGCTGCAGGTTTATATACCACCCCGAAGGGGCAGAGCAACAAGCAGAGCCCACAGGGGCATCAACATAGTATAGTACAGTACAATACAGTGGTGAATTGCAGTAGCAATACGTTCACCACACACTTAAAGTGTAAACCCAGGTACTTCAGAGTCTCTACCTCCACCATTAACTCAGGCAGCAAATTCCAGACACCTACTACCCTCTGCGTAAAAAGGGGCAACATTTGATAAGCTGCAAACGTCCTCCCCAGAGGACCTAAATTGAACATTTCCACCTGCCAAGCAGCATCTCTGACTGAAGCATTCCCTCAATACTGCAACAGAATGTCAGCTTGGATGATATATTCAATCTTGTGGAGTGGGACTTGAACGTACCATGCTCTGCCTTCGAAGTGCAAGAGTTCCAACAACTGAACCATAATCCATTCTGTTAGCTTCACCTGACAGGCTGTATATAACAGACAGTTAACTTCCTATCTAAAGTTAAAACGACTGCCTATCAGTCAAGGCAGCTCCTCTCAGAAGCACACAAGCTGCCCATTCATAACCAGTCTCAGTGGAATCATCCACAAGACGTCACATTTCAATTCACTCCCAAATGTTTGCAGTTCAAAGTTTTTGAATCACACAGCAATTTTCTGCTGTTAATTGTTCTTGACTTTAATCCAGGAAGTTTTGTGCCTTATATTGTACTGACTGTATTGACATAAGTGCATGGAGCAATTTTAATGCAAACATCACAAGGCGAGCAAACATATCTGATTCCTAAAAACAGACTTAATGAAGTGAGGTAGTTAACTACACAGAGCCATGTGACTAACGCTCCCACAGTGAATTCCCCCCTCAAGTATGCGGCTTGAATTAATACAGTTGTCGTTTTGTTTCTAAACAATACACCACAATCTGCCTTGGTTACTAATGATGATATTCCATTGTTCCCTTTCTGATTCAGCAATAACAAAGACTCCTATCAGCTTTCAAGTGGTAAGTGAAGTCACCAAGCAAACCTAGTGAGGAGGTTTCAGGATGAATGTCATGGAGCACTGTTTTCAAATTTTTCTGTGCTCATTAATCAGCAGTGTTTGTTCACTGACTCATTTCCAATGACATTTTTCTTTATCAATTAAATTGTTTGGCGATCTTTACACCAGTTCCATCAGCAGTTTGTATTTATAGAATGGCCTTTAATGCAGCAAGCATTTCAAAGAGCTTCGGAAAGACACAAACAGAATGATAGGCAGCAGTGAGGAGTGGGTGAAGGAAATGGCTGAAGACAAGGATAAAGAGATAGGCTTTGAGGCATGTGGGGAGAGAGATAGGCACGAAGGTTTAGGGAATGAGTTAAAATGACCATGGTGCATCATGGGTTTGAGCCGGGGGGGATGGGTAGTGTATACAGGAGGCGGAGGGAAGTGGGGCTGGTCAAGGTGAGGGATCTGTATTTGGAGGAAGGGTTCGCCAGTCTGGAGGAGCTAAGGGAGAGGGTAGAGCTGCTGAGGGGAAGTGAGTTCAGGTATCTGCAGATTAGGGACTTTGCGCAAAAGGTCTGGAGGGGGTTGCCGGGATACACCCTGCTGGAACGACTGCTGGATGTGGAAGGGGTGGAAGAATTGGGGCTATATACAAGTGGCTGGGGGAGCAGGGAGCGCGTGGTGAAGATAAGGAGAAATGGGAAGCGGAGTTGATAGGGGAGATCAATTGGGGAGTATAGAGTGAGGCACTGCGTAAGGTAAACAAGACCTCCTCTTGTACAAAGATGAGCCTGATACAGTTCAAGGTGGTGCACAGGGTGCATATGACTCGGGCGAGAATGAGTGAGTTCTTTCAAGGGGTAGCAGATGAGTGTGAGAGGTGTGGGCGGTGGCCAGCGAATCATGCGCCCATGTTTTGGGGTTGTGAAAAATTGAGAAGATTCTGGGCTGCCGGAGCTCATGGAGAGGAGGAAGGCCGATGTTGTGGCCTTCACCTCTTTGATTGCATGGTGGCAGATTTTACTGGAGTGGCGGTCAGCTCCGCCACCGGGGTGGCGGGGGGGGGGGGGGGGGGTTTAGCAGCTTGGTTGGGTGACCTGTATGACTTCCTGTGATTAGAAAAGATAAAGAATGAGTTAAGGGGCTCAGCAGCTGGGTTTGAGAAAAGGTGGGAGATGTTTGTGACCGTGTTTAAGGTGCTGTTCATCGCAGGGGGGCGGGGGGGGGGGGGGGGGGGGGGGAGGGTGAAAAAGGGAACAAAATTCTACAGACTGTATAGTTGATTGCTGTGAAGTATGTTTCTCGGGGTGTTTATTTGCTGTGGCCTGTCTTGATACATGTTTGTGTTTTATTACCTGTCTGGTAGGTAACATGTGCTACTCAATCCTTGGTTAGTGATGAGGTATTCCGAATCCCGATGAAGAAGATTCGAACTCTTCCAGTAGTAACAAAAGATTTATTAAGTAACTACAACAATATTTACATGAGTTCTTTACTTTAACTTTGATACTAATGATAAGGTTAACAAGATCTAACTATGGTAACTACACGTAACTCCACTGCCCATCTAAACTAGTCTGCTCTTGCTGTGATCACAGTGCACCCAAAAGAGAGCAGAGCCCCAATGTGGCTGCCTTTTATACCCCTGTTGGTCCGGCCCTCTAGTGATCATGTGGTGCTACTGATGACACATTAACCCCTTGTGTACATGCACACATAGAGATCACCACATCCCCCTTTTTTTCGTGTTACATATTTTCTGTATGTTGTAAAGAAAATTGAACAAAACATAATGGATGCAGCTTGCAAATGCATTACAGAAAATCAATGAGTTAGTTCGTCAAATGTTAATACATTTAGTTTAAGTTTTTGTTTTTTGCTTGCATAAAATAGGTAGACAAATGACGTTATGTACAAGTTGTGATGATCTTGACGATTATACAAAGCCAATTAATATTTGAGTCCAGTCTTAAATTTAAAAATATTTTGTAAGTCCATACTTTATGAGTTTGTTTGGTCGAGTTGCTTTTGTCTTCTGTTGTTGAAGTGGTGATGTTGATGCTGTTATTTCTTTGTGAACATCATCAGTGTTCCTGTGTTTAAGTAACTAAGAAGTCATCAATGAGGTATTTGAATGGTCGAATCACTTTGTTGTCTGATTTATGCTTTTTTTTCTATGCTTGTGGTAGCGATTCTGTGTTACATCTTTGTTGTCTGACCTGGACTTTTTCTTATGTTTGTGGTATTGATTCTGCATGTCACTTTCTTGTGGAGCAAATGTGAATTTGTGAGATTTGTTGCCATGCCATGGCATGTTTGTGCTCTTGCCATTGATTTGCAGTGAGCTGTGGCATTTCCCTTCATGTGCAGAGTTGTACCATGTTGTACAGGTTGTTGGTTCATTGTTGTCGTTTCTGTCTTGGTCGTTTTCGTTGTCGTTTTTCTTGTTGTCGTTCTTGTTGTTTCTGTTCTTGTTGTTTTCGCTGTTTGTTCTGCTTCTTGTAGTTTTTGTTGTTGTTGTCGTTGTTCTTGTTTCTGCAGCGCTTCTTCTTGTTGCTCTTGTTGCGCTGCATGTTGTTTTCGTTGTTGCTGCTGTTGTTCTTGTTTCTGCTGTGCTTCTTGCGGTTTTTGTTGTTCCTGTTGCGCTCAATGAGTGTTCCGTGTGGATGATGTGAGTCATTGTCACAGTTATTGGTGTCAGTGTCCTCTGTGGTATCTGTTACATTGAGCGTATCTTCTTGAGAATTGTGAGAATGATCTGATGTTGCATTGATGTTGGTGACATCAGTCATTTGTGGTGGATTCGATTCCTCTTCTTTGCTTCCTTGGTACTCCTCTTCTAGAGTCATTTCTGGTTCGCTTGAATCATCTGTGATCTCTTTGTGCTCCTCTTCTGGAGTCATTTCTGGTTCATTTGAATCACCTTTGGTTTCTTGGTGCTCCTCTTCTGGAGACAAAATCTTCACAATTTAATTTGACGTGGTCTCTCTGGACTCATGAGTAGCCCTCCTCTGATAGTTGAGTGCTTCTGTGCAGATGAGCTGAGATCTGTCAGTCTCGCTGTGATCCTGCACATCCTGTATGGGAATTGTGATTTCTTCGTCACTTGTCTCACATACAGTGGGTTGACATGATGTGGAGATGCCGGCGTTGGACTGGGGTGAGCACAGTACGAAGTCTTACAACACCAGGTTAAAGTCCAACAGGTTTGTTTTGATGTCACTAGCTTTCGGAGCGCTGCTCCTTCCTCAGGTGAATGAAGAGGTCTGTTCCAGAAACACATATATAGACAAATTCAAAGATGCCAAACAATGCTAGGAATGCGAGCATTAGCAGGTGATTAAATCTTTACAGATCCAGAGATGGGGTAACCCCAGGTTAAAGAGGTGTGAATTGTATCAAGCTTGATTCACACACACAGTCACCCAAGACTGGAATCGAACTCGGGACCCCGGTGCTATGAGACAGCAGTGCAAGCCACTGTGCCACCTCAGGGTCCGTGCGGCCGGCGTCTTGTTGCATGGGCGCCATGTTGGCCATGCGCATGCACGGCCATGGACCCGGCAATTTCCCAGTCGTATTCGCAGGTAAAGCCGGGGGCTTTATGCTGCGCGGCTGCTAGCCCCCCACCAGCTGGAGGATCAGTGCAGCTCTTGCGCCGTTTTTTCTGGCGTAAATGCCACTGTTCCCACACCGGAGTCAGCACTTAGTCTGCAAATCGGAGAATCCAGCCCCCGCTGTTCGGTGAATTGGACATTCTGAATTCTCCCTCTGTGTACCCGAACAGGAGCCGGAATGTGGCTTCATTGTTAATGTAAGCCGACCTGTGACACTATTAAAGATTATTATTATTATTATAGCGCATGACTCCCATCCAAACCCAATAGGGGTGACATGCAGGTTAGTGAGTGGTGTGGAGTCCCAGTGTAATGTTACATGCAAAGGGACAGCCCCTCCAAACAGTGCAGCACTCTCTCAGCCCTGCTTTAGGTTGACAGCCCTGAGGCTATGGACTCAATTTCTAGAATGGGTCTTGGAGCAATGACCTCCTGAATCAGAGCTGGGGCTGCTCCCCACTGAGCCGGGCCTGACATTTCAGCAATGTGGTGAGATCCATTCATAAAAGAAACATTTTCCATTCGCAACTCTGAACACACCCATTTAATAATCACCACCATTTAATAATTGAAGCCAACTGAAGCTCAATGAAGCTGCAGACACCCATGAACTCAAGAACATACAACATAATCCCAGAGAGGGATCTTGTTGCAATGGGTATGAAAATTAATTACAAAGCTAATCCATAAATATCTGCAAGAGAGGTGTTTAGATAGTTCAAAGAATTTGGTTTAAAATTACACATTTTAGATTTCAGTGAATTTTTGTGATGTGGGGTGTAATTTGCTGTGGAATGAAATATATTTCTAGTGGTGTGAGCATCAAACTCTCTTGAATTCCAGTGAGTACAGCCAGACTCAGCGGGAAGGTCCTTTTACAGTGATCCACACACTATATAAAACCAAGAGTTTTAAGTGTATAACATCATGAGAGGGTGTCAGGGCCAGTGTCCAAATCAGATTCCAGCAGGAGATGTGAGATGCAGATCCAGCACGATGTAATCTCACATGTTCACTTCTCCAGCAGCTGCAATGCATCTGTACCATTGTCTTTTTAAATATATTTTATTCAAGACATTTTCATACAAACAAAAGCAGAAGGATAGCCAAACAACATTATAAAAACCCGCACCCACTCCCCCCTGCTCCCTAATACCACCCTCCCTCATCATATCCCGCCTTCCCATTGTAACCTCTTTAACAGGCCCCCACGCCCCGCTGACCTCTCAAACGTCCTTCCACCTCCGGTGAACCCATCCACCGATCCCCTCAAGATGAACCTGACCTTCTCCAGCCTCAGGAATTCCTCCAGATCACTCACCCACCTCTTTTGGCGGCTCCGAGTCCCGCCACCTGAGCAAAATCCATCTCTGGGCTATTAGGGAGGCAAAGGCCATTACGCCGGCCTCTCACACCCCCTGGCCTCTGGGTTTTCCGACACCCTGAATATTGCCATCTCTGCACTCGGGACCATCTCCACCCCCAGCACCTCGGACGTTATGTCCGCGAACCTCTGAGAGAATCCCTTCGGCCTTGGACATGTCCAGAACATGTGGACGTGATTCACGGGCCTCCCTGCACACCGCCCACACCTATCCTCTACCCCCTCAAAGAACCTAGTCATCCTTGCTACCGTCATATGCACCCTGTGTATCACTTTAAGCTGGATGAGACTTAACCTCACACAGAAGAGGACGCATTCACCCTCCGCAAGGCCACTGCCCACGTCTCGGCCCCACCTCTCCCCAGCTCCTCTTCCCACTTGCGCTTTATGTCCCCCACCAAGGCCCCCACCCAATTCATCAACTCCTTATGGGAACTACAGGCCGGTGAGCCTTACGTCAGTGGTAGGGAAATTACTGGAGAGAATTCTTCGAGCCAGGATCTACTCCCATTTGGAAGCAAATGGACGTATTAGTGAGAGGCAGCATGGTTTTGTGAAGGGGAGGTCGTGTCTCACTAACTTGATAGAGTTTTTCGAAGAGGTCATAAAGATGATTGATGCAGGTAGGGCAGTGGATGTTGTCCATATGGACTTCAGTAAGGCCTTTGACAAGGTCCCTCATGGTAGACTGGTACAAAAGGTGAAGTCACACGGGATCAGGGGTGAGCTGGCAAGGTGGATACAGAACTGGCTAGGTCATAGAAGGCAGAGAGTAGTAATGGAAGGGTGCTTTTCTAATTGGAGGGCTGTGACTAGTGGTGTTCCACAGGGATCAGTGCTGGGACCTTTGCTGTTTGTAGTATAGATAAATGATTTGGAGGAAAATGTAACTGGTCTGATTAGTAAGTTTACAGATGACACAAAGGTTGGTGGAATTGCAGATAGCGATAAGGACTGTCAGAGGATACAGCAGAATTTAGATTGTTTGGAGACTTGGGCGGAGAGATGGCAGATGGAGTTTAATCCGGACAAATGTGAGGTAATGCATTTTGGAAGGTCTAATGCAGGTAGGGAATATACAGTGAATGGTAGGCCCCTCAAGAGTATTGAAAGTCAGAGAGATCTAGATGTACAGGTCCACAGGTCACTGAAAGGGGCAACACAGGTGGAGAAGGTAGTCAAGAAGGCATATGGCATGCTTGCCTTCATTGGCCGGGGCATTGAGTATAAGAATTGGCAAGTCATGTTGCAGCTGGATAGAACCTTAGTTAGGCCACACATGGAGTATAGTGTTCAATTCTGGTCGCCACACTACCAGAAGGATGTGGAGGCTTTAGAGAGGGTGCAGGAGAGATTTACCAGGATGTGCCTGGTATGGAGGGAATTAGCTATGAAGAGCGGTTGAATAAATTTGGTTTGTTCTCACTGGAACGATGGGGGTTGAAGGGCGACCTGATAGAGATCTACAAAATTATGAGGGGCATAGACAGAGTGGATAGTCAGAGGCTTTTCCCCAGGGTAGAGGGGTCAATTACTAGGGGGCATAGGTTTAAGGTGCGAGGGACAAGGTTTAGAGGAGATGTACGAGGCAAGTTTTTTACACAGAGGGTAGTGGGTGCCTGGAACTCGTTGCCGGAGGAGGTGGTGGAAGCAGGGACAATAGTGACATTTAAGGAGCATCTTGACAAATAGATGAATAGGATGGGAATAGAGGGATCCTGACCCAGGAAGTGTAGAAGATTTTAGTTTAGACGGGCAGCATGGTCGGCACGGGCTTGGAGGGCCGAAGGGCCTGTTCCTGTGCTGTACTCTTCTTTGTTCTTTGTTCTTGATATCGGACACCTTCCCCTACCCTATCTCGTCCCCTGACAGCACCTTGTCTTGCCATCCCAGGGGCGGCAGCCCAGGAAAGGGCGGTACCGCTCTCCTTACGAACCCCTGGACCTGCAGGTAGCTAAAACCGTTCTCCTTTGCCAACTCGTACTCTTCCTCCTGGTCCTCCACTTCGCAAATTTGCCCCCTATGAACATCGGCAAACCGCTCAATCCCTGTCTGCCACGGCAACCACTCCCCCACAACCCATTTCCTAATGATAGCTGTTGTGTTATGCTGCTTTGGATAACATAGGCTGCTACTTGATGCAGTCTTAACTAAAGGATGCTCCACACTCTGAAATGAGTTCAGCGTGTTTATTGAACTATTAACACAGTTCTCAAATGAGTTCTCTGCTAATCTAACTGTAGTAACTCAGTCTAACTGTACCAGCTTGCTCTAAGCCACGTGCTGGGGTGTGATGCTGCTGATCAACCCTGTCTAACTCTCTAGATGTCTGTCTGTGGAAAGAGGCAGGGTGTGAGTGCCTTATCCCTTTTCTAGTGTTTATGTCATGCCCCCTTGTGGTGATGCCACCTCTGAGTGTCCTGACTGCCCATTGGTTGTGTCCTATTCTGAGTATTCATTGGTTGCATGTTTGCATATCATGACAATAGCAATATATGCCGCCCAGTAGTAATGCATAATGTTCGGCAGTGGCAGTCTCCCCCCCTCGCACCTGCTCCAGGAAAACCCTCCTAACCCGCGGGGTCTTCCCTGCCGACACAAACCCAGAGATCAGCGCATGGACCTTCTTAAAAAAACGACTTGGATGGACGAAGATTGTGAGGTCCTGTAACACAAACAGAAACCTTGGCAGCGCCGTCGTTTTTACTGTCTGCACCCACCCCGCCAGTGACAGCGGCAGCACATCCCACCTCTTGATATCCACTTTCATCTGCTCCACCAGCTGAGCCAGGTTCAACTTGTGCAGCTGCGCCCGACCCCGTGTCACCTGGATACCCAAATATCTAAAGCTTGCCCCGACCACCCTAAACGTCAATTCCCCTCCTGCCCTCTAGTCTCAAACGGGAACACCTCGCTCTTCCTCATATTCAACTTGCCAAGGCAAAGAGCAACATGGCGAGGGGGGCACCCTTGCCTCATCCCCGATACAGCCCAAAATACCCCAAACTCACTCAGTTCATCAACATACTCGCGACTGGCGCCTTATACAGCAGCCAGACCCAATCTACAAACCCCTGACCGATACTCGACAAAATGTGGGTACTACGGTCCAAACAAAAACAATACTACGATCAACATGTGATCCCACTCAAGCCACTGAACATGGGCGACATCGTCAGGATCAGGGACCCAGATGGTCTGAGCCAGCCACGGTGATCAGGCAGGAGGCACCGCAGTCCTACATTGTCAAGTCGTCGGTAGGAGTGCTATTTCGCCGCAACCGCCGGGATCTGTTAATGCTTCGGCCTACGACGTCGGTGTTTCCCACACTGGACTTGACCAAGTCCATTAGTCCACAGGACGTTCCTAGCCAGACAACACCAGACAGTACTCTTGATGACATCAAACCGTCATCCCCACCTCCACCATTACGACGTTCCAGCAAAAGACGTAAGGCACCCGACCGGCTGGATTTGTAGCAACACTTCAACACACCCACAAGACAAATATGAACATTTCTAATGATGGACTCATAATACTGTTAATTGTTTCTGTATTACTTCATCATTTTCACAGTGTGCAGATTTGCTTATTCTCACCACTTGTTATGTACAGTTTTCTTGCGGCCAGTTTAGGAAACATATCAACTCAAAAGGGGGGGATGTAGTGATCTGTACATCTGTACATACATCTGCACATACACCAGGGACTGCAGCACAGATGTAACAGTCACAGCACCACTAGAGGGCAGCATGAGAGACGGGTATAAAGGGTTGAGCCCAAGGTAGGATCCGCCTCTTTGAGAAGCACAGAGCTAGGGAGCAGCAGCAGACAGAGACAGCTCAGCATAGGCAGCTTACCTTAGTTTCACTGGTGATACCTCTTGACTGTTTTACATCTAGTTGAGCTCTGGAAGCAGAACAAACCCTTTGAATAAAGAGCTTGTGTTAACTGTAAGTCTTCAGTCTTCATTCAGACTTAGAGAATAACATAGTGCTCTTAGACAATGTGGTGCATGACAAGGAGTCGTGTGTTTAATGTTCAGTGCCAATTTGCAGCGGGGCATGAAGAGGGTGGGTGTAAAACATCCCCTCGTCCATATTTCAAGGAAGAATCATAGAATCCCTACAGTGCAAAATGAGGCCATTCGGCCCATCGAGTCTGCATTGACCCTCTGAAAGAGCACCCCACCCAGGCCCACTCCCCGCCCCATCCCCATAACCCCACCTAACCTTTGGACACGGGCAATTTATCATGGCCAATCCACCTAACCTGCACATCTTTGGACTGTGGGAGGAAACTGGAGCACCCGGAGGAAACCCAGGGAGATGTACAAACACAACACAGACTGTCACCCAAGGTACCTAGCGCTGTGAGCAGCAGTGCTAACCACTGTGCCACCGTGCTGCCCCAAAACCTCTGGCAATGGCAATACTTAACTTTCCACACCCCCTTGATTTTTAAGTTCTCATCCTTGTTATCAAATCCCTCCCTTGCCTCAGCCACCCTACCCCCTGTGAGATTCTTGTGTTTCCCTATTTCTGGCCTCTTGCACAGCCCTGAATTTATTCACTTGACTGGCGATAGTCACGCTTTTAGCTGTATGAGCCCTAGAGTTGCCTCTCTTTACTCTTTTTTTAGAAAAGGCTATTTAAAAACTTCTTCTTTGATTGAGCCTGTGGGACTTGGGAGATCGGGCTGCTTGTAGCACCATCGATCACACACGAGGCGAGACGTAGAGAACTTCAATCGAGGCTTTATTGAGCAGACTTGTTCAGACTCGTTCCCCAGCAGCTCAGTCACAGAATGCAGCTGCGGGGAGTAAACCGGGTTCTTATACCCCGCCTATCTGGGTGGAGCCCAGTAGGCGGCAGATCCAATCGGGACCCAGCATGTGTCCTCCAAAAGCTCCTCGGCATTCATGGTGTACCGTATTACCCCTAATACATACCACCACATTCTCCCCTTGTTAAAAAAGAGCCCGGCGGGGTGGTGGATGGTATGGTGGTAGGGGTTTACAGGGTCGGTGCCTTAACCATTGAACTGTATACAACCATGCCGCTTTTACTGGGCCACTGAATTATTCACATTTTACCCGATTAGCAGCGTTAACTATTTACAACAATGCCGCTTTACTGGGCCACTGAATTATATACATGTTAAGTCGACTCGATGAGTCGAGATGGTGCTCTGGTCGCCCTCTCCGATCGTCTCAGCCCGGGTGGTGGTGGTGGTGGTGCTGGCTCGGGTCCGGTCGACTCTTGGAGCATCGCGCTGTCCCTCTCTGTTTCCTTACTCCTGGGTGGGCCTGGGAGGAGAACCGATCCCCCCGGGAAAGGGGTGGCTGTGGGGTGCACCGGCGGGAGTGAGGGGGTGCTGATTGGTGTTGGGGGGGTGTGGGGAGCTCCGGCGGGCGCCAGGTCCCGCAGAGATACCGTGTCCTGTCGGCCATCTGGGAACGCCACGTAGGCGTACTGCGGGTTGGTGTGGAGTAGATGTACCTTTTCCACCAGTGGGTCTGATTTGTGCGCCCGCACATGTTTCCGGAGCAGGATGGCTCCCGGGGCTGCCAGCCAGGTCGGAAGTGACGTTCCAGAAGCGGACTTCCTAGGGAAGACAAGGAGGCGCTCGTGAGGCGTTTGGTTCGTGGTGGTGCACAGCAGGGACCGGAGAGAATGAAGGGCATCCAGGAGGACTTCCTGCCAGCGGGAAGTTGGGAGACTCCTAGACTGTTGGGCCAGTAGGACGGTCTTCCAGACCGTTCCATTCTCTCTCTCTACCTGCCCGTTCCCCCGGGGGTTGTAGCTGGTCGTCCTGCTCGAGGCTATGCCCTTGCTGAGCAGGAATTGACGCAGCTCGTCACTCATGAAGGAGGACCCCCTATCGCTATGGATGTATGCGGGGAAACCGAACAGGGTAAAGATGGTGCAGACGGCTTTAATGACCGTGGCCGCGGTCATGTCGGGCAGGGGATGGCGAAGGGGAAACGGGAGTATTCGTCAACGACGTTAAGAAAGTACGTGTTGCGATCGGTGGAGGGGAGGGGGCCTTTGAAATCCAGACTGAGGCGTTCAAAGGGATGGGAAGCCTTTATCAGGTGCGCTCTATCTGGCCTGAAAAAATGCGGTTTGCATTCTGCGCAGATTTGGCAGTTCCTGGTGACTGTTCGGACCTCCTCGACGGAGTACGGGAGGTTGCGGGACTTTATAAAGTGGTAGAAGCAAGTGACCCCCGGGTGGCAGAGGTCCTCGTGGAGGGCTTGGAGGCGGTCCACTTGTGCGTTGGCACATGTGCCGCGAGATCGGGCATCGGACGGCTCGTTCAGCTTTCCGGGACGGTACAAGATCTCATAGTTGTAGGTGGAGAGTTCGATCCTCCACCGCAGGATCTTGTCGTTCTTTATCTTGCCCCGCTGTGCATTATCGAACATGAAGGCTACCGACCGTTGGTCAGTGAGGAGAGTGAATCTCCTACCAGCCAGGTAATGCCTCCAATGTCGCACAGCTTCCACTATGGCTTGGGCCTCCTTTTCTACTGAGGAATGGCGAGTTTCTGAAGCGTGGCGGGTCCGGGAGAAAAAGGCCACGGGTCTGCCCGCTTGGTTGAGAGTGGCCGCCAGAGCTACGTCGGATGCGTCGCTCTCGACTTGGAAGGGGAGGGACTCGGCGATGGCGCGCATCGTGGCCTTTGCGATATCCGCTTTGATGCGGCTGAAGGCTTGGCGGGCCTCTGTCGACAGGGGAAAAGTAGTGGACTGGATTAGTGGGCGGGCCTTGTCTGCGTACTGGGGGACCCACTGGGTGTAATAAGAAAAGAAGCCCAGGCAGCGTTTCAGGGCTTTGGCACAGTGGGGAAGAGGGAACTCCATGAGGGGGTGCATGCGTTCAGGGTCGGGGCCTATCACTCCATTACGCACTACGTAGCCCAAGATGGCTAGACGGTCGGTGCTAAACACGCATTTTTCCTTGTTGTAGGTGAGGTTGAGGGCGTTAGCGGTCTGGAGGAATTTGTGGAGGTTGGCGTCGTGGTCCTGCTGGTCGTGGCCGCAGATGGTGACGTTGTCGAGGTACGGGAACGTGGCCCGTAAACTGTGCTGGTCAACCATTCGGTCCATCTCCCGTTGGAAGACCGAGACTCCGTTCGTGACGCCGAATGGAACCCTTAAGAAATGCTGTAGCCGCCCGTCTGCTTCGAAGGCAGTGTACTTGCGGTCACCGGGCGAATGGGGAGCTGGTGGTAGGCGGACTTAAGGTCCACGGTGGAGAAGACCTTGTACTGTGCAATCCGATTGACCATGTCGGATATGCGGGGAAGAGGGTACGCATCTAGCTGTGTGTACCTGTTGATGGTCTGACTGTAGTCTACGACCATCCTCTGCTTCTCCCCTGTCTTCACTACTACCACCTGAGCTCTCCAGGGACTATTGCTGGCCTGGATTATGCCTTCCTTCAGCAGCCGCTGGACTTCGGACCTGATAAACGTCCGGTCCTGGGTGCTGTACCGTCTGCTCCTAGTGGCGACGGGTTTGCAATCCGGGGTGAGGTTCGCAAACACGGAGGGCGGTTCGACCTTGAGTGTCGCGAGGCCGCAGATAGTCAGTGGGGGTATAGGGCCGCCAAATTTAAATGTTAAGCTCTGGAGGTTGGAAGTCCAACCCCAGGAGAGTGGGAGCGCAGAGATGGGGGAGGACATACAGCCGGTAATTTTTGAACTCTCTCCCCTGCACCGTTAGGTTTGCGATGCAGAACCCTTTGATTGCAACGGAGTGGGACCCGCCGCCAGGAAATTTTTTTGGGTGCTTGGTCAAATTACAAGGGAACAGCGTCTTACCGTGTCCGGATGAATAAAACTCTCCGTGCTCCCCGAGTCGATCAAACACGGCATCTCGTGCCCGTTCACCAGCACCTTTGTCGTTATCGTCTGGAGCGTCCGGGGCCGCGACTGGTCGAGGGTCACCCATGCCAAACGTGGTTGGTGCATCAGATCATTGTCTTCAGGCAGTGTGGAGCCGTCCACGCTGGGGTCCTTGCCTGTCAGCCAAGATGGCAGCGTCCATGGATCGCACGCTGCCGGGGGTGGACACAATGGCCGCTCCCATGGGTCGCACGTGGCCGGGGGTGGACAAAATGGCCACTCCAATGGATCGCATGCGGCCCGTGTGTAGGAAGATGGCGGTGCCCGTCACCCCTCGTGGTGTCCGGGGTCCAAAATGGCGGTGCCCGTTGTCCGCCCGTGGGTCGCTGGGGGGTTTAAGCCCGTGGTCCCATTTGTTCCCCGGAGATAGCGGCGACCCCACGGGACTGACAAACCGCTGCGTAGTGCCCCTTTTTGCCGCAGCTTTTACAGGTTTCGGCTGCCCGCAAAAGTAGCAGCGGGGCCCCCCCGGGTGGTCTGGGATTCTGGCCGCGCACGCTTGCGGAGGGGTGGGGGGTGCCGGGGGGGGGTCGGTTGCGGCGGGGGTCCACGGAGCCCAAGGGGCTGTAGCGCGGTCGGGGGCAGAGGCGCGGGCGTTTTGGGAGGCCACGTCGAGGGAGGCTGCAAGGGCCCGTGCCTCTGTGAGTCCGAGAGAGTCTTTCTCTAAAAGTCTCTGGCGAATTTGCGACGATGCCAAACCTGCCACGTAAGCGTCTCTGATCAGGAGGTCCGTATGTTCATTCGCTGTTACCGCTGGGCAGTCGCAGTTTTTTCCCAGGATCGTCAGCGCATTGAAGAATTCGTCCAGCGATTCCCCGGCGATTTGTCGTCTCGTCGCGAGCTGGTACCGTGCGTAGACCTGGTTGACGGGCCTAATATAGGTCTGTTTCAGCAAGTTGATTGCCGCTGGGAATTCTTCCACGTCCCCGATGAGTGTGTAGATTTCGGGACTCACTCTGGAATGCAGGACCTGCATCTTCTGGTCTTCCGTTGGTCTGCCGGGGGCCGTTCGGAGGTATCCCTCAAAGCATGCCAGCCAGTGTTTAAACGCCGATGTTGCGTTAGCTGCTTGGGGGCCGATTCGCAGGCACTCCGGGGCGATCCGGAGCTCCATATTCCTTTTTAAGTCTGCTCAATAAATTGTAGCACCATCGATCACACACGAGGCGAGACGTAGAGAACTTAAATCGAGGCTTTATTGAGCAGACTTGTTCAGACTTGTTCCCCAGCAGCTCACTCACAGAATGCAGCTGCGGGGAGTAAACCGGGTTCTTATACCCCGCCTATCTGGGTGGAGCCCAGTAGGCGGCAGATCCAATCGGGACCCAGCATCTGTCCTCCAATGGCTCCTCGGCATTCATGGTGTACCGTATTACCCCTAATACATACCACCACACTGCTATTCACCCCCATCTAAAATTATTAAAACAGATTATCTGGGTATTGTCTTACTGCCGCCTGTTTGACTTGCTGTGCACAAGCTTGTTTTAAATTTTTTTTTTAAAATTCCAATTAAGGGAAAATTTAGTGTGGCCAATCCACTTATCCTGCACATCTTTGGGTTGTGGGGTGAGACCCTTGCAAACACGGGGAGAATGTGCAAACTCCACACGGACAGTGACCCAGAGCCGGGATCAAACCCGGGCCTTGGCGCTGTGAGGCTGCAGTGCTAACCATTGCACCACCGTGCTGCCCCTGCTGTGCATAAACTTGTTGCCATGGTTTTCTGCATTACAGTTGAGAAGTCCTGAAGTTGTGAAATGCAAATATTTCATATAAAACAAGAGAGCCCATTAGACAACTGGCAAACCGTATCAATAATGCCTTGTATTCACTCTTAAAAGAATTTTCTGATAGAGTTGACATGCCTCCTTACTTTTTGTAAAACATGGAAAAGGAAGAAAGACTTGCATTCATATAGCACCTTCCACATCCCCAGGATGTCCCAAAGTGCTCTCCAGCTGATGAAGTACTTTTGTAGTGTTGTGACCATTATCATTTAAGCAATGTAACAATCAATTAACGCAAAGCAAGTTCCCACCATAACACTGTGATCAACACTCGAGTTGGAATTCTCCTGTCATTGTGATTCACTTTTCCTCCTGGTAACGCATCCCCGCCAACAGGTTTCCCGGAGGTGTCGGGTGGTTACAATGGGAAATACCATTGGCAAGCGAAGGGAGTGTAGGATCTCGTCGCCAGCGAACGGCACGCTACCGAGAAACACGTAGCTGGGGGACCGGAGAATCTCGTCTGGGACCATCTGTCTATCGCCCAAAATGTTGGGTCAGTTTTAAACGTTACAACTGAGATTGATAATTTATTGACAGGTTAGGATAAGGTGGGTAACGAGAGTTAAGGTGCAGATCAGTCATGATGTTCTTTTTCTCATGCAGTCCCTCAGGATCGAGTGTGACTGGTCCACTCCAATGCGATGGGTTTTGAGATGACTGACAAGTCCAATGTGCGACCTGCAGACACTCACAGGCCGGGCAGGTGGCAGTGGAAGGGTCAGGAGAATGAAGGGCGGGATTCTCGGAGCCCCCGCCCGGTCGGAGAATCGCCGGGGGTCGGCGTGAATCCCGCCCCCGCCGGCCTCCGAATTCTCCCACCCCCCCAAAAACCGGCGTGGCGTGAGTCGCGCCGCCCGCCTTGGAGAATGGCAGGGTCCAACGCGACACAATGGGCCCCGGGGCCGCCCGAATTCTCCGGCCCACGATGGGTGGCGTGGGCGGCCTCCGGTGTTATTGGGTGTCGCGGGGGGATCTGGCCCCGGGATGTGCCCCCACAGTGGCCTGGCCCGCGGTTGAGGCCCACCGATCCGCAGGCGGGCCTGTGCCACGGGGGCACTCTATTCCTTCCGCACCGGAGGCCGTGGTCATCCGCCATTCCCGGTGCGGAAGTGACTCCTTGTGCGCATGCGTGGGGATGATGTCAGCAGACGCTGACGCTCCCGCGCCGGCCGGCGGAGTCCCATCGGCCCCGGCTAGCGCGCCGCCAAAGGCCTTCCACGCCGGCCGGCGGGGCGCACACCGCTCCAGCGCCGGCCTAGCCCCTGAAGGTGCAGAGGATTCCGCACCTTTGGGGCGGCCCGACGCCGGAGTGGTTCCCGTCACTCCACTGCGCCGTTTCTGCCCCCCCCGCGATTCCCGGAGAATCCCGCCCGAGGTGTTTGGAGGTTTGTGTGCTCACACCGATGCCTCAACTTCACCTCTGTATATTCCCGATGGAATCTCTCGATGTGTTCCGCACATTGTCGAATGAACTTTCTCCATTTCGGTCAGTCAAAGCTAGGGACTTCCATGAGTCAATGTGGATGTTTGATCTCTTTGGCGATGTTTGAAGAATATTGCTGAACTGTTTGTGCGGTGCTCCTGGGAATCTCCCGCTATGATGGAATTACTTCAGGAATCTGGTGCAAGTATATGAACAACATTATCTAAATGAATAATAAAAATAAACAATCTTTATTGTCACAAGTAGGCTTATATTAACACTGCAATGAAGGTAATGTGAAAAGCCCCTAGTCGCCACACTCCAGCGCCTGTTCGGGTACACAGAGGAAGAATTCAGAATGTCCAATTCACCTAACAGCATGTCTTTTGGGACTTGTGGGAGGAAACCGGAGCACCCGGAAGAAACCCACACAGACACATGGAGAACGTGCAGACTCCGCACAGACAGTGACCCAAACTGGGAATCGAACCTGGGACCCTGGCGTTGTGAAGCAACAGTGCTAACCACTGTGCTACTGTGCTGCCCAAAAGTAGCTTCAAGGGTAGAATGAACCCTTTCTGTCTTAATAATATAAGTCTTTAGGACCAATTTATTTGAATTTGAATGTACAAAAGCCAAGTTGAAATCTCAATTTGATTCAGTTTCTCTGGATGATACATTTTCATAGTCATGTCAGGAAAGGGACAACTCTTGACTGATTTGATGGTTTACCCACGTCACTCATTTTGATGTTATCAACATGAATAGTTTGCCTCTCAGCTTGAACTTTAGTCTAGGCCAGTGCCAGGTTCAGCCCCCTTTCTGCTCAGTCAGCCACATAGAATCATAGAATAGAATCATCACAGTGCAGAAGGAGGTCATTCGGCCCATTGAGTCTTCACCAACCCTCTGAAGGAGCACCATACCTAGGCCCAAGCCTCACCCCATCTCCGTAACCCCACCTAACCTTTTGGGCACTAAGGGCCAATTTAATATGGCCAAGCAACCTAACCTGCACATCTTTGGACTGAGGAAGGAAACCTGGAACACCCAGTGGAAGCCCACGCAGACACGGGGAGCATGTACAAACCCCAAGGCTGAAATTGAACCCAGGTCCCTGGCGTTGTGAGACAGCAGTGCTGAACACTGTGCCACAGCGCTGCCCTTGGATGCAACTCCCTCCCCTACCTCCACTTGACTAGACACTCTGACACTGGTCAAGAAAATTAACTGTCAATTCATTACAGTTTTGGTGTTGTTGGAGATGTCTGCTGACTGAAAATATCAGAATGGCTCTCTGAGAGACTCATTCAAATGGTCAGGGGGAGGAAAATAACATGGAAAGTGGGACGTACTTAATGGAACTGAAAATATTATTTTGAACAATAGCACCTTTCTTGATTCCAAAAATAAAAGGAAAACTAACCCTACTATTTCACACACAACATCCCGCTAATCCAAACCAACTTGGATCAATGGAGTCTGTAGTTCAATACTTTCATAAACAGTTAAAGAACATAATAATAGATTGCCTGGAGCCATGTCAATCCATAATTAACCCTCTTATCATGAAACATCTTATTAAAGGACTCTTCTGATTCACAAAGGCATCCTCATGCATATTTCTCAGGTGTTACCCTGTACATTTAAAGGATGTAATCGGAGAGTTTAATATGGCTTTTCTTTTTAATCAGACTCAACTTTTTAAGAGCCACTGACATGCTTTCGAAATTCTAATTCCATTTTTTTCCAGCTCTGCTCCTTGTGTGAATTCATTTTTGACACTAAAATAACAGAATAACTCAAAAATGAATAATCATATCCATTTGTGCATCTCTGCTTTTGAGTACAGTGTAATGAGGGCCCCTAGAATCACATGGCACAGAAGCAGGCCATTCTACCCATCTAGCCTATGCTTTGAAAGAACTATCCAGTTAATCTCACTCTCCTGCTCCCAAGGCCTTGCAAATGTTTCCTTTCCAAATAGGAATCTTTAGTAACTTGAGGAAGCCAGTGGTAGTGGAACAAGGATATATTTTGAACTATGTACAATACCCTGCCCACGGCAGTAACTTCTCCCAATCCAATCCTTTACCAACAACTCCGGGCCCTGTTTGAGCCAACTTTTATGTGCAGTCTTTAACGAGCTCCAGCTGGGTGGCCTTCGACCCCTACCTGAGAAGCTCGCACTCTACGAGTCCCATGGGGAGATCGACAATGGTTTCCCCGTGGTCCTCATGAGGGTTATGGCAGTACCCAATTTTCTTTTTTGATCTATAACTGCGTGAAGAGTTATGGGGTGGTGGTTTGGCGGGGTGGTGGGGTGGGGTGGGGGGGGGGGGGGGGCGGGGGAGAGTGCTGGGGATGAAGACAGGAAAGTGCAGTTGAGTCCAGGATCAGATCAGCCATGATTTTATTGAATGGCGGGGCAGGCTCGAGGGGGCAAATAGTCTATGACTGCCCCTACTTCTTAAGAGTTACTGTTGAATCTGCTTCCAACACCTTTGAAACCATGCATTCTGGAACATAACAACTTGCAATAAAGCTAATTCTCCTCAGCTCCCCACTGGGTCTTTTACCAGTTATCTTAAATCTGTGTCCTCTGATCACTGATCCTTCTGCCAGTGAAAACAGTTTCTCCTCATTTACCCCGTCAAAACCCTTCATAATTTTTAATCTCTCTATTCAGTATCTCATTAACCTCGCTGATTGAAGGAGAACAGATGCTGTTTACCGGGCCTCTTCACATAACTGAAGTCCCTCATCCCTTGTTTAAACATAATCAGAAAAGACCAGCTTCATCATGACTAGACACTCCTTCCATTCCCCAGTGCTTTCCAAGATCGCAAGGTTAAACATAAGGGGCTGGATTCTCCGCAGCCCCGTGCCAAAATCGCGGTCGGCACGGGGTGGAAAATCCACTTTTACGCTGTAGTCGAACCCAGCGGCGGCCCGGCGATTCTCCGGGGCCCGAAAATCGGCGTGACCGCGGAGTACGCCGCGCTGGGGGCCCATTGCCAGAGGCCCGCCCAGCAAACCTCCGCTCCCGACCTGCCGAGTTCCCGACGGTGTGGAACTAACCACCCATTGCCTGTCGGGATGCTGGCGTGGCGGCTCTGAACTCTGTCCGCGGCCGCCCTGGTTGGGGGCGGGGGGGATCAGAGGCCGGGGGAGCCTTATAGGCGGCCAGGGATTAGATCCGCGCGGTTTGATCCTCGGGGGGGGGGGGTGTCTCCTTTCTCGGTCTGGCTCCGAGTCCCCCATGGTGCTCGGCACAGTCATTGGAGGCCGCCGCTGTGCACATGCACGGACTCAGAACCGGAGGTGCAGGGGCCTGTACCCTCAGCTAAAGTTGCGAGATTTACTCTGGGTCCCTGCTAGCCCCCTGCAGGGTTTAAGCTGGAATTAGGTCAACTTTTTTCTAGGAATTATGGGAGTAATTATACACCGGCAAAGGGACATAGTCTCATATTGGAAGAATCCAGCCCAAGGTTTACGACAGAAGGCAGGGAGAGAGTTGGGGGCTGTGGAATTCACTTCTCGGGTTAGTTGTGATGCAATATTGCCAACATTGAAGACTAGATTGGATAGGTGCTTGAATGAAATGGGAATGAAGGGGTGTGGTGACAGGGGGTGTCAATGTGATTGAAATATTTACTAATGTGGAGGGTAATTGTTGACTCAGACTAGTTGGGGACAATGACCTGTGTTGTAATCTGCATGTATTTCCCAAAGTAATATACTGTTACAGTGTGCCTGAGCTGTAATCATAAGACTGATTCCTTTACTGCTCCTGCACACTTGTCGTTGCATTCTGTTATTTTTAAGATGTGCCTCTTGTGTGTTTTATTGACAAGTCCTAGGGTCATTATGTTCTGACCCTTTCTTAATCAGTTACTTTAGTTACACTTGTACTTTCTGTCTCGCAAACAATACATTAGGAACAAGTCCTCACCCCTTAACAGAAACCTACTGCCTGAATTTGTACAGTTCTGTACAAGAACCAACATTTAGATAAAGTCTTTCACCTCCCAAGGAAAATTCCTGATGTACTTTTGAAGTGTGTCATGTTTTGTAGGAAAATTCATCCTTGCTGACTGGTTGGCACAGGGTTCGTAAGTTTGGTGTTAGTTGTGCCTCAATGGTACTTGTAACCCATTTATTTTTAAGGCAATGTTTAGTTTTTGATGATAAATACAATTTTTAAAAATACAACAGCAGCATATATGTACATTCCTGATAAAGCCTTACTTTAATTGGTCAGGTTTAAGGTGGAATTTATTTGCCTCTGTACTGTCACGACCCCCTGGGCTAGTGCACAGTCAATTTCAGCCACAATTGACTCAAGGTCACAACACAGGTGAAATTAAAGTTACTTCGATATCCAATGTCTTTAGTTTGTTCCTGATTAAGTACAGCCACCAGGTTTGTAAATTTTAACATAAATAACCGTTTATTAATTAATTGTAATTAGTATTAAATAGGCGACAATGCAACTGGTTAACTACTATCTAATTTCCCCTCTCTCTAACTCGTCCCACTCTACACACTCACACACACATACACACACACACATGGACCTCTGATGTACTAGGATGACTTCCGGTTAATGTCTTTCTGGAGTTTAAGCTTTCATTTTGGTACTTCTTTCTTCTAGGCTTGAGATAGTTTTCTCAAGCAAGGTTGTCCACTTTCTCTATGGATTCAAGATCATCTGAAGTTTACAGTAAAGATGTGCCAGGCACTCACTGATTTTAGAACAATAAAGTAGTTCTTTACTTCAACAGCGAGACAGAGAGACTGCCCCTTTCACTTTCAAACACTTCTGTCAAGTTCTCTCAAAAAGCATCATGCTGGAACCAATCACTGATTGTTGTCAGGCAGAACACTACCCCTGGCCAACCCACAGGCTGCCAGCCAGCCAATCAAACCGACTTCCTCCACAACCAGTTCCCAAGATTCACGCGGCGCCAATGAATCTCTTTTCCTCTCCAAAATATAAAACCTGGAACACACTGTCCTGACTAGCAGGCTGCCTCAGCTCGAGTCCTCTGCTTAAAGGCACATTGTCATTATGGGTCCATGGATCAGAAATAATAAAGATAAAATAAAAAAATTGGGAACATAGGAAATAAAAAGGAAGGCCTCTTACAGTACCATTTATTGCAGAGTTTGATTTCCAAATTGAGATGTGGAGACCCAGTAAACATCTCCTCAAAGCTCCAGAGTCATGAGCATCAAATATGCTTGCAATGGATAGAGCTAAGCAGTGGTGGAATGAAAGGTGGAGAGGTAAATGGGGGTCTGTACGGGGGGGGGGGGGGGCAGAGTGAGAGGTAGCAAGAAGCTAAACTTGGCAAAATGTTTGGTGGATTCTCCATGGTAGAGTGAGATCATCGACTCTCACACTACTTGGTTGTTCTTCCTCTTCTGTTCTGCCAACTGCCCATCGTGACTGATGGAAGTGTGGTAGAATGATGTGAAGAAAGGCTAGGCAAGTAGGGATCTTAACCTTAGTTTTGAAATCCAAGTTGACCTTGGGATTAATCTTGTAGAGTGAGCCATGTTGGAGGGGCAGAACTGGGATTCCCTACATTGGGACTTCTTGCTTCCATGGCCCTTTTAAAAGGTGATATAAGACTGAAGGCTGATACATCAAGGGTAATGAAGTGTATCAATTCCAGGAAGGTGGACTCAGACCCCACTGAGGAGAGGCTTGGACTGGATCCCTGAAGACGGGTAATGGACTGTGATTTGCCACATATTGTTTCACTTACACATTTAATTGGGAATAAAAATAGAATCCTTGGTGTGGGGGAAGGTACCTGGACAACCCCACCCCAATACCGGTATGCATGGGGCAGGTGGACACTTCAGCTGCCATGCTTATGTTGCCCACCTACACAATTGAGGTGCCCTCCCATTAATTCCACAAGCTCCCAGAACTCGGAGTGATGAGAGGGTTTAACAGGGTCAGATGTGGTTCCACTGTAAGTGCAGTGGTCGTGTCCTGGAAATTTCTGACTCCATGGGTGCGATCTAATGGCTCCACTGCACCTGAACAGCACAGAGTGCCACCTCGCCTCCACTCCATGAAAAACCTCCTAACCCGCAGGGTCTTTCATAGATTATCATAGAATTTACAGTGCAGAAGGAGGCCATTCGGCCCATCGAGTCTGCACCGGCTCTTGGAAAAAGCACCCTACCCAAGGTCAACACCGCCACCCTATCCCCATAACCCAGTAACCCCACCCAACACTAAGGGCAATTTTGGACACTAAGGGCAATTTATCATGGTCAATCAACCTAACCTGCACATCTTTGGACTGTGGGAAGAAACCGGAGCACCCGGAGTAAACCCACGCACACACAGGGAAGATGTGCAGACTCCGCACAGTCTTCCTGGCCCATATAAACCCTGAGAGTAGCGCAATAACCTTCTCAAAAAACAACTTGGGGACAAAGATAGGGAAGTTCTGAAACACAAACAGAAACCTTGGCAGTGCCGTAATTTTTACTGTCTGCACCCACCCTGCCAGCGACAGCGGCAGCACATGCCACCTCTTGAAGGTACACGGGTTCTATGCAGCTGTAGAGCGGATAAATGGGCATAGAAGTGCCATAGCCTGCATGGTTGGTGTGAGGAGCAAAGGGAAGGGGCATAGGGTGTGGGTGGAGAGGCAGGGCTTAGAATGGGGGAGGCAGTGGCGTATGGGCTTGTTGCTTGACTAATAATCCAGAGACCTAGACTCTGGGGACCTGAGTTCAAATCCCAATGTGTAGCATGTGGAATTTAAAACTCAATAAACATCTGGAATTAAAAGTCTAATGATGACCATGAATCAATTGTTGTAAAAACCCATCTGTTCACTAATGTCCTTTAGGGAAGGAAATCTGCCGCCTTACCTGGTCTGGTCTACATGTGACTCCAGGCGCACAGCAATTTTTAAAAAACTCATTCACGGGATGTAGACATTGCTGGTTAGGCCAGCAATTACTGCTCATTCCTAATTGCCCTTGGTGGTGAGTTGCCTTCTTGAACCGCTGCAGTCCATGCAGTGTAGGTACACCCTCAGTGCTGTTAGAGAGGGAGTTCCAGGATTTTGACCCAGTGACAGTGAAGGAACGGCGATATATTTCCATAAGACCATAAGACATAGGAGCGGAAGTAAGGCCATTCGGCCCATCGAGTCCACTCCGCCATTCAATCATGGCTAATTTCAACTCCATTTACCCGCTCTCTCTCCATAGCCCTTAATTCCTCGAGAAATCAAGAATTTATCAACTTCTGTCTTAAAGACACTCAACGTCCCGGCCTCCACCGCCCTCTGTGGTAATGAATTCCACAGACCCCCCACTCTCTGGCTGAAGAAATTTCTCCTCATCTCTGTTCTAAAGTGACTCCCTTTTATTCTAAGGCTGTGCCCCCGGGTCCTAGTCTCCCCTGCTAATGGAAACAACTTCCCTACATCCACCCTATCTAAGCCATTCATTATCTTGTAAGTTTCTATTAGATCTCCCCTCAACCTCCTAAACTCCAATGAATGTAATCCCAGGATCCTCAGACGTTCATCGTATGTTAGGCCTACCATTCCTGGGATCATCCGTGTGAATCTCCGCTGGACCCGCTCCAGTGCCAGTATGTTCTTCCTGAGGTGTGGGGCCCAAAATTGCTCACAGTATTCTAAATGGGGCCTAACTAATGCTTTACAAAGCTTCAGAAGTACATTCCTGCTTTTATATTCCAAGCCTCTTGAGATGAATGACAACATTGCATTTGCTTTCTTAATTACGGACGCAACCTGCAAGTTTACCTTTAGAGAATCCTGGACTAGGACTCCCAAGTCCTTTGCACTTCAGCATTATGAATTTTGTCACCGTTTAGAAAATAGTCCATGCCTCTATTCTTTTTTCCAAAGTGCAAGACCTCGCACTTGCCCACGTTGAATTTCATCAGCCATTTCTTGGACCACTCTCCTAAACTGTCTAAATCTTTCTGCAGCCTCCCCACCTCCTCCTTACTACCTGCCCCTCCACCTATCTTTGTATCATCGGCAAACTTAGCCAGAATGCCCCCAGTCCCGTCATCTAGATCGTTAATATATAAAGAGAACAGCTGTGGCCCCAACACTGAACCCTGCGGGACCCATCCAAGTCAGGATGGTGAGTGACTTGGAGGGGAAGCTCCAGGTGGTGCTGTTCCCATGTGACTGCTGCTCTTGTCCTTCTAGATGGTAGTGGTCATGAGTTTGGAAGGTGCTACCTAAGAAGCCTTGGTGAGTTATTGCAGTGCATCTTGTAGATGGTACACACGGTTGCCCACTGTTCATTGCTGGTAGAGGGTCTGAATGTTTGTGGAAGAAGTAGCAATCAAGCAGGGTGCTTTGTCCTGGATAGTGTCGAGCTTCTTGAGTATTGTTGGAGGAGCACTCATTCAGGCAAGTGGAGAGTATTCCTGACTTGCGCCTTGTATGTGGTGGACAGGCTTTGGGGAGTCATGAGGCTCGGGCCGGGGGTGGTCAGGTCGGGCCAGGGGTTGGTGGTTGGGATCGGGAGGGTTGAGGGGTTATGGATGAGGTTATGAGGGGAGGATTGGAGGAGGGGAAGGCTGGGTGAGGGCTTCAGGTAAGGGCGGGGGGTGGGGGTGGGGGGTCAGGTGTGGGGGTGCTGTGGTGGGCCCCCTGGGAGTTTGTGCGTGTGTATGGGGGGGGAGTCCCGTGTGAGGCTGAGTCTGGGTTTTTTAAATAGTTACTCTGGAATTAGAAATGATTTTTTTTCCCCCTCCATCTCTTCCAGAGTAACTATCAGGGTAAAACTGGTAAAACCATCCAAAGTCAGGAATTTAAATCGCTTCTGATGGATGGTTCCCAGCCCAGAGCAATTGTCCAGAGGAAGTTAGCTCTTCAGGGCAATTGCTGGGTAAAGCCTTAAGTGGGAACTTCTTCGAGGGATTCCCCAGCACATCATTGGGGTACCCCGTAAATGTGACACTGGGGAACCCGGAAGTTATGGGCCAATGTGAGGAAAGGCATTTTTATGCATGGAGCGATTCGGACTGGAAAGCATTGTTTTTTTTAAAATATAAATTTAGTGTACCCAATTTGTTTTCCAAGTAAGGGGCAATTTAGAGTGGCCAATCCACCTACCCTGCACATCTTTGGGTTGTGGGGGTGAGACCCATGCAAACACTGGGAGAATGTGCAAACTCCACATGGTGGAATGCATTGGCTGATAGGTTGATGGGCGCAGATTCAATAGTAGGTATTACTTGGATATGGGAAAATAGCCAGCAGATGAGACAACAACAATTTGCGTTTCTATGTCACCTTTTAAGTTACAAAACACAATGGCACTACATTTCTATCCAGTTCAGGTGAAAGGTCACGAACCTGAAACAATTAATTTTGCTTCGCGAGGTGTTGCCTGAGCTGCTGTGTATACTTTCTGTTTATTACCCATTACTGTGAATAACATAAAGTGGGGACCCCATTGCTGCAAACTTTTGTGAAATGATTTCAATGCCATTTCCTCACAACAAAGTCTGCAGCATAATGATGTGGATTGACAATGGTTTGCTTCTTTCAGATATTCCCATCTGTTGTTTTTTGTATTTATGTGAATTTCATCATCATAAATGGGCATGAGAAACAGACAAAGAATCCCAGTGGTAATAAAATAGCATTTCTATCTTTCTCGAGCCGAGGTCATTGTCATGGCTGTCAGTGAGGGTGGAGACGTGAGAAAGCAGCACATTCCACAGTCAGTGGGGAGCTGGGAATTGGCTCAGGAAGTTGTGGGAACATGGCTGATAGGACAGCGGGTGTCAGACTGAAAATTTACAGCCCTCTGAGGTTGCACCAAAGGTTGGCCTTGTAAGCCCCTGTCAGCTTTCAGCAGCCATTTTAGTTGTGTGTCAGCGTGAGCACATTTGCAAGCATGGGCTGTTTTTGTGGGTATGGGTGCTCAGGTGCAGGGTGTGTGCATATGGGTGTGTGTTTGTGGGTGTGTGCATGCATGTGTGTCTGGATGTGTGCGTCTGGTGCGTGGGTGCATGCGTGTGGAGGATGTGTGTCTGTTCATACGAGTGATGCTGTGTTATCTTAGGTTGTGTTGTTGATTTGTATTATGCACTGTAGCATTGTATTATGTTGTATTGTGTTATAAGACATCTAAACACAATGGGCGTGATCTAACGGAAAAGTTTCTAAGTGTGGGAACGAGTGAGAATTCCCGGCGTTTCCCGATGGCCGACCCGGCGAGACCGCCACTGGTATCTGATGCCAATTAGGGCCGGTAATTAAGCTCCATGGGCTTCACGTCGGAAATGACTGTCCCGCCGGCTGATTCGCCTGGACCGTGACCGGTATTTCCCCACTAACAAGGAGGACCAGCTCTTAAACTGATCCCGCAGAACAAACCCCAGACAGCACGCAGCCAAGCCACCGCACAGACCAGCTCCACGATTCGGAGGTGCCTACCTGACCAGACTGTTGGGCTGGTTTAGCACACTGGGCTAAATCGCTGGCTTTGAAAGCAGACCAAGGCAGGCCAGCAGGATGGTTCAATTCCCGTACCAGCCTCCCCGAACAGGTGCCGGAATGTGGAGACTAGGGGCTTTTCACAGTAACTTCATTGAAGCCTACTTGTGACAATAAGCGATTTTCATTCAGATGCGATACCCTGTTTCCCAAGGGGGCTGGAGGGTCAGCCTTAGGGCAGCCAGTGCCGCCTGGGAGGCAGTGGCATTGGCCATCAGCGCGGGGGGTGTTACGAGGAAGACCACCACACAGTGTCGCAAGAAGCTCAACAACCTCCAACGGGTCGCATGGGCGAGTTGGCATTGGCCCCCTGGCACCGATCCCGCCTGCCATCCCTGGCCAACCCCCCCCCTGCCAATGACCCTACGGTTGGCACTGCACTACCACCTCCTCCATCACAATACCGTGCCTGTGCTCCAGCATACCCTGGCACCCACCAGCATGTTCCACCCATTCCCAACAGCGGTGCCCATGCCTATCCCCCACCATGCCCCCACTCCTCACCCAGGTCCCTTGTGATGCCTGGAGCATGCGGCTCACAATGCCCGCTCTCTGTCCCCGCAGGAGAAGACGGGAAAGGGTCCCGAAGGGAAAGGGCCCAGATGGGTGGCATTCAGAGTCCTCGCCCCCTATGAGGAACGGGTCCTGATTTTTGCGGGGGTGGCAGGGGACAGAACGGTTACTGACATCGAGCTTGGCCTGCATTGCAAAGGTGAAGATCCACCGGCCCCCACCCAGATGACCTGTCATACCTGTGTTGTTCATGCCAGACATAATGACCATCCCACTGACCGCGTGTCCATTCTCTCGCAGGATCTCCATGCGATGGTGCCGGCCCATCAGGGTTTCCCCCCCCCCCCCCCCCCCAGAGAATACCTTGGAGGAGAGCTCCGAGGATGCCACTATTGAGACGTCATCCCCGCTTTCCACCAGCACAGAGACACACACCTCGGTGGGCGGAAGTAGTGGACATGCTTTTGGGGCACAATCTGGTGAATATCACACAATTGCTGATGCACATCAGGTGGAGGCAGGAATGTCCAGGTGAGACAGCATTTGGAGGTTTGCTGGTTTCCTGAACCCAGCTTGGTCCCAGTCAGATGCTGAGCCTCTAAACAGATTATCCTGGAGCTGGTGCAGATACTAGGGGGCGGCCGTGAGATTCAGAGGGGGATGTCAGCAACACTCCAGCGGGTCCATAGCCAATTGGAGGAGTGTCAAAGACTGAAGGTGCAGGAGATGGCGTCGGCAATGCATGGCACTAAGGCCAATACTGCTGGGGTGGCGACCACAGAAGAAAGCCTGGAGCACAACATCAGCAGCATGGGTGGTGGTGTCTAAGACGTTGCTCAGTTAATGATGGCCATGACTGAAGGCCTCGACAGCATGCCCCGGTCACTGAGGTCTGTGTTCCAGACACAGGTGGACCTTGCTGAGGCACTGCGGAGCATGTCTTAGTCTCAGGTGGGCGTTGCCAAGGCGTTCCAGTGCATGTCTCAGTCGCTGAGGCCCATGTCCCAGTCTCAAGTGGATCTTGCTGAGGTGTTCCAGAGCATGACTCAGTCGCTGAGGAACATGTCCCAGATGTAGGTGGGCATTGATGAGGCACTGCAAAGTGTGGCCCACGTCACAGAGGGGCACTGCTGAGGGTGTCGACACCATGATGCAATGGGGAACCACCATGGCTGACAGAGTCTGATGACACAGGGGCCACTGGAGTTCATTCCAGCTGCCCCGCCATCCCAAGGTGACCCCTAGGGTCCTAGGCCCACCAAGCGGGAAAAGGGAGTGCTGGAGGCCACATGGAGACGATGGCGGTCAGCAACATTCTCGAATCCCCCCCTCCTGACAATGGCGCATCTCGGGGAGTCAGTGGGTGGAACAGGGTGACATGATGAGGTATGTGCCACCGGCAAGTCGGCTGGGGCCCTACGGCCCCAGGTCCTCCAGAGGATGCCTGCCAGGGGCATCAAAGACCTCAGACGCGATAAACAGCAAGCTGCCCCACCTCTGATGTATCCTGGGGGCACATCTAGATGTAGTAGCAAAGCATGGAGGGTTAAGCAGACAGAGGATCACTGAGAGGGCACTGGGGAGGGAGGGGGGCACAATAGGTAGCTCGGGATAGTTAGAGTCACTGTTGTACACCATTAAGACATGTTACACCCGAGGCACGTTATTTCGCACTACGGGCTGCCCTGCACCCCCATCCTTCAGTTGCCCTCCCCTGGCCCCAGCCCCCTGGGCACAGTTGTCCAAGATCTGGGCCTCCACCCTAAGGCATACCACATGCAGATTGAGCAGCACCATGGCTCATCTCACAGCGAGTTATCATCACCCTCCTGCCAAAGAATTTTTAAAAAATATATATTTTATTGAAATTTTTTTCCCAAACAACAATTTTTCCCCCTTACAAAGCAAACGTAACAAAAGCAATACAGAAATTTTTAACAATACAAAAGTAACAAAACCCCATTATCTTTTGACCTAAACTAAACTAAACCCCCCCCCCCCCCCCCACTCCCCCCCCCTTCTCCCTGGGTTGCTGCTGCTGGTCATCCGTCTTCCCTCTAACGTTCCCCTAGGTAGTCGAGAAATGGCTGCCACCGCCTGGTGAACCCTTGAGCCGATCCTCTCAGGGCAAACTTTATCTGCTCCAGTTTAATAAACCCCGCCATATCGTTTATCCAGGTCTCCAGTCCGGGGGGTTTCGCCTCCTTCCACATGAGTAGGATCCTGCGCCGGGCTCCTAGGGACGCAAAGGCCACAACGTCGGCCTCTTTTGCCTCCTGCACTCCCGGCTCTTCCGCAACTCTAAATAGAGCTAACCCCCAGCCTGGTTTGACCCGGGCCTTCACCACCTTCGAAATCACTCCCGTCACTCCCTTCCAATACCCTTCCAGTGCCGGGCATGCCCAAAACATATGTGCGTGGTTTGCCAGGCTCCCGCCACACCTCCCACATTTGTCCTCCACTCCAAAGAACCTGCTCAATCTTGCTCCCGTTATGTGTGCTCTATGTAGCACCTTAAATTGAATCAGGCTAAGCCTGGCGCATGAGGAAGAGGAATTTACCCTGCTTAGGGCATCAGCCCACATACCCTCCTCTATCTCCTCCCCTAGTTCTTCTTCCCACTTTCCTTTTAGTTCGCCCACCGACTCCGACTCCTCCCCCTCTTCCCTCATCTCTCGGTAAATCTCTGACACCTTGCCCTCTCCGACCCACACCCCTGAAAGCACCCTGTCCTGTATCCCCTGTGTCGGGAGGAACGGAAATTCCCTCACCTGTTGTCTAGTAAACGCCCTCACCTGCATATATCTCAAGAAAGTTCCCCGGGGCAACTTATACTTTTCCTCCAATGCTCCCAAGCTCGCAAAAGTCCCATCTATAAATAAATCTCCCACCCTCCTAATTCCAAACTGGTACCAGCTCTGAAATCCTCCATCCATTCTTCCTGGGGCGAACCTATGGTTGTTCCTGATTGGGGACCCCACCAGGGCTCCCCGCACCCCTCTCTGTCGCCTCCACTGTCCCCAGATATTCAATGTTGCCGCCACCACCGGGTTCGTGGTAAACTTTTTAGGTGAGATCGGTAGCGGCGCCGTCACCAGTGGCTCTAAACTCGTCCCTTCACAGGACTTTCTCTCCAGTCTTTTCCACGCCGCTCCCTCACCCTCCATCATCCATTTACGTATCATTGCCACATTGGCGGCCCAATAGTAATCGCCCAAGTTCGGTAGTGCCAATCCTCCTCTGTCCCTACTACGTTGAAGGAACCCCCTCCTTATTCTCGGAACTTTCCCTGCCCACACGAAGCTCGTGATGCTCCTGTCTATTTTATTAAAAAAGGTCTTGGTGATTAGTATAGGGAGACATTGAAATACAAATAAGAACCTCGGGAGGACCATCATCTTAATTGCTTGCACCTTGCCCGCCAGCGATAGAGGCTGCATGTCCCACCTCTTGAAGTCCTCCTCCATTTGTTCTACCAGCCGTGTCAGATTAAGTCTGTGCAAGGTTCCCCAGCTCCTAGCGATCTGAATCCCCAGGTATCGGAAGTTTCTTTCCACTTTCCTTAGAGGCAAGCCTTCTATCTCTCTACTCTGGTCCCCTGGATGTATCACAAATAATTCACTCTTCCCCATGTTTAGCCTATACCCCGAGAAATCCCCGAACCCCCTCAAGATTCGCAGAACCTCTATCATCCCCCCCGCTGGGTCCGACACGTATAACAATAGGTCATCTGCGTATAACGAGACTCGGTGTTCTTCTCCCCCTCTAATCACCCCTCTCCATTTCCTGGAGTCTCTCAACGCCATGGCCAGAGGTTCAATTGGCCTCCAAATAGTTCTAGGGATGTAGAGGAAAGGATGGCGAAGATGATCCTGGATATGAGCGAAAGTAACAGGGTAGTTATTATGGGAGACTTTAACTTTCCAAATATTGACTGGAAAAGATATAGTTCGAGTACATTAGATGGGTCGTTTTTTGTTCAGTGTGTGCAGGAGGGTTTCCTGACACAGTTTGTTGACAGGCCAACAAGAGGTGAGGCCACATTGGATTTGGTTTTGGGTAATGAACCAGGCCAGGTGTTGGATTTGGAGGTAGGTGAGCACTTTGGGGACAGTGACCACAATTCGGTGACGTTTACGTTAAGGATGGAAAGGGATAAGTATACACCGCAGGGCAAGAGTTATAGCTGGGGGAAGGGAAATTATGATGCCATTAGACGTGACTTGGGGGGGATAAGGTGGAGAAGTAGGCTGCAAGTTTTGGACACACTGGATAAGTGGAGCTTGTTCAAGGATCAGCTATTGCGTGTTCTTGATAAGTATGTACCGGTCAGGCAGGGAGGAAGATGCCGAGCGAGGGAACCGTGGTTTACCAAAGAAGTGGAATCTCTTGTTAAGAGGAAGAAGGAGGCCTATGTGAAGATGAGGTGTGAAGTTTCAGTTGGGGCGATGGATAGTTACAAGGTAGCGAGGAAGGATCTAAAGAGAGAGCTAAGACGAGCAAGGAGGGGACATGAGAAGTATTTGGCAGGAAGGATCAAGGAAAACCCAAAAGCTTTCTATAGGTATGTCAGGAATAAGCGAATGACTAGGGACAGAGTAGGACCAGTCAAGGACAGGGATGGGAAGTTGTGTGTAGAGTCTGAAGAGATAGGCGAGATACTAAATGAATATTTTTCGTCAGTATTCACTCAGGAAAAAGATAATGTTGTGGAGGAGAATGCTGAGCTCCAGGTAAATAGATTAGATGGCATTGAGGTAAGTAGGGAAGAGGTGTTGGCAATTCTGGACAGGCTGAAAATAGATAAGTCCCCGGGGCCTGATGGGATTTATCCTAGGATTCTCTGGGAGGCCAGGGAAGAGATTGCTGGACCATTGGCTTTGATTTTTATGTCATCATTGGATACAGGAATAGTGCCAGAGGACTGGAGGATAGCAAATGTGGTCCCTTTGTTCAAAAAGGGCAGCAGAGACAACCCCGGCAACTATAGACCGGTGAGCCTCACGTCTGTAGTGGGTAAAGTCTTGGAGGGCATTATAAGAGACAAGATTTATAATCATCTAGATAGGAATAATATGATCAGGGATAGTCAGCATGGCTTTGTGAAGGGTAGGTCATGCCTCACAAACCTTATCGAGTTCTTTGAGAAGGTGACTGAACAGGTAGACGAGGGTAGAGCAGTTGATGTGGTGTATATGGATTTCAGCAAAGCGTTTGATAAGGTTCCCCACGGTAGGCTATTGCAGAAAATACGGAGGCTGGGGATTGAGGGTGATTTAGAGATGTGGATCAGAAATTGGCTAGCTGAAAGAAGACAGAGGGTGGTGGTTGATGGGAAATGTTCAGAATGGAGTTCTGTCACAAGTGGAGTACCACAAGGATCTGTTCTGGGGCCGTTGCTGTTTGTCATTTTTATCAATGACCTAGAGGAAGGCGCAGAAGGGTGGGTGAGTAAATTTGCAGACGATACTAAAGTCGGTGGTGTTGTCGATAGTGAGGAAGGAAGTAGCAGGTTACAGAGGGATATAGATAAGCTGCAGTGCTGGGCTGAGAGGTGGCAAATGGAGTTTAATGTAGAGAAGTGTGAGGTGATTCACTTTGGAAGGAAAAACAGGAATGTGGAATATGTGGCTAATGGAAAAGTTCTTGAAAGTGTGGATGAGCAGAGGGATCTAGGTGTCCATGTACATAGATCCCTGAAAGTTGCCACCCAGGTTGATAGGGTGGTGAAGAAGGCCTATGGAGTGTTGGCCTTTATTGGTAGAGGGATTGAGTTCCGGAGTCAGGAGGTCATGTTGCAGCTGTACAGAACTCTGGTACGGCCGCATTTGGAGTATTGCGTACAGTTCTGGTCACCGCATTATAGGAAGGACGTGGAGGCTTTGGAGCGGGTGCAGAGGAGATTTATCAGGATGTTGCCTGGTATGGAGGGAAAATCTTATGAGGAAAGGCTGATGGACTTGAGGTTGTTTTCGTTAGAGAGAAGAAGGTTAAGAGGAGACTTAATAGAGGCATACAAAATGATCAGAGGGTTAGATAGGGTGGACAGTGAGAGCCTTCTCCCGCGGATGGAAATGGCTAGCACGAGGGGACATAGCCTTAAACTGAGGGGTAATAGATATAGGACAGAGGTCAGGGGTAGGTTCTTTACGCAAAGAGTAGTGAGGCCGTGGAATGCCCTACCTGCTACAGTAGTGAACTCGCCAACATTAAGGGCATTTAAAAGTTTATTGGATAAACATATGGATGATAATGGTATAGTGTAGGTTAGATGGCTTTTGTTTCGGTGCAACATCGTGGGCCGAAGGGCCTGTACTGCGCTGTATTGTTCTATGTTCTATGTTCTATGTTCTAATTGCCAACGCGAACAACACTGGAGACAGCGGGCATCCCTGTCTTGTTCCCCTATATAGTCGGAAATACTCCGATCTATGTCGACCTGTAACTACGCTTGCCGTTGGAGCCCCATAAAGAAGTCTAACCCAGCTAATAAACCCGTTCCCGAACCCAAACCGCCTTAACACTTCCCATAAATACTCCCACTCCACCCTATCAAATGCCTTCTCTGCGTCCATTGCCGCCACTATCTCTGCCTCCCCCTCCACTGGGGGCATCATTATCACCCCTAATAGTCGTCGCACGTTAACATTCAGTTGTCTCCCTTTTACGAACCCTGTCTGGTCTTCGTGCACCACCCCCGGGACACAGTCCTCTATCCTCGATGCCAGTACCTTTGCAAACAATTTGGCGTCCACGTTCAATAATGAAATGGGTCTATAGGACCCGCACTGCAACGGATCTTTATCCCTCTTCAAAATTAACGATATCGTCGCCTCCGACATCGTCGGGGGTAGAGTCCCCCCTTCCCTGGCCTCATTGAATGTCCTCACCATCAACGGGGCCATCAAGTCCACATATTTTCTGTAATATTCCACCGGAAACCCATCTGGTCCCGGGGCCTTCCCTGCTTGCATGCTTCCCAGTCCCTTAATAACCTCGTCCACCCCAATCGGTGCCCTCAGGCCTACCACCTCCTGCTCCTCCACTTTTGGGAACCTCAATTGGTCCAGGAACTGCCGCATCCCCTCTTCTCCCTCTGGGGGTTGAGACCTATACAGTTCCTCATAGAAGGTCTTGAACACCTCATTTATCTTTCCTGCCCTTCGTACCGTGTCTCCTCTTTCGTCTCTAATTCCTCCTATCTCCCTCGCTGCTGCCCTCTTTCGCAATTGATGAGCCAACAGGCGACTAGCCTATTCCCCATATTCATATCTCCTCCCCTGTGCCTTCCTCCACAGTACCTCCGCCTTTCTGGTGGTCAGAAGGTCAAACTCCGTCTGGAGTCGTCTCCTCTCCCTGTACAATTCCTCCTCCGGGGTCTCTGCAAATTCCCTATCCACCCTTAAAATCTCCCCCAGTAATCTTTCCCTCTCCTTGGCCTCTGTTTTCCTTTTGTGGGCCCCAATGGAGATCAGCTCTCCTCTGACCACCGCTTTTAGTGCTTCCCATACCACTCCCACAGGGACCTCGCCGTCGTCATTGACCTCCAGGTATCTCTCAATACACCCCCGCACTCTTGCACACACTCCCTCATCTGCCATCAGTCCCACATCTAATCGCCAGAGTGTTCTCTGCTCCCTTTCCTCTCCTAATTCCAGGTCCACCCAATGTGGGGCATGATCCGAAACCGCTATGGCTGAGTACTCAGCTTCTTCCACCCTAGAGATCAACGACCTTCCCAAAACAAAAAAATCTATCCGGGAGTACACTTTATGGACATGGGAGAAGAAGGAAAACTCCCTAGCCCTAGGTCTAAGAAATCGCCATGGATCCACTCCCCCATTTGGTCGATAAACCCCTTAAGTACCTTGGCCGCTGCCGGCCTTCTTCCGGTCCTTGAGCTGGATCTATCTAGCCCCGGGTCCAGCACCGTATTAAAGTCCCCTCCTAAAATCAAGTTTCCTACCTCCAGGTCCGGTATACGCCCCAGCATCCGTCTCATAAATCCCGCATCGTCCCAGTTTGGGGCATACACATTAACCAACACGACCTCCATTCCCTCCAGCCTGCCACTCACCATTACATATTGTGATGAACGGTTACTGCCTTATCATCATGTAAGGTGATGTCCCCTTTAAGACCAGGCTTGGAACCCTGGGGACCCCGCCTCTGGCTCCGCCCATCTGGGAGCCATACATAAAGGCCTGCCTCATGGTCTGTATAGCAGTCAGCTCTCGTCCATATCTATAGCACAGTTATTAGCCTAATAAAGCCTTCTTTACTGTTTAATCTCTGAGCATCATTATTGAGGGTACCTCAATTTATTAGGCTAAACTAGATTCAGGATGGACGCAGGCCTAAAACCAGAGAAGCTCAATCTGGAAGCACGAATGCCGGAGGCAAAGGAAATTTTTAAATACTGGCTGCGGTGCTTCGAGGCCTACCTGGACTCCGCAGAGACTCCCATCCTGGGGCCACGCAAGCTGCGTCTACTCCACGCCCGGGTGAGTCACAGAATCTCCGCCACGCTCGAAAAGGCGACGACGTATGAGGAAGCGATTGAGTTGCTCCGCAAGCGGTTTGTCAAACCCGTCAATGAGGTGCACGCCCGGCATCTGCTCTCGACCTGCCAGCAGCGCTCGGGGGAATCGCTCGACGAGTTTGTTGAGAAACTCACCGCGCTGGCCAGGGACTGTGACCATCAGGATGTGACAGGGGAAGTCCATATGAACCTGCACATCAGAGATTCTTTCGTGTCCGGCATCCGCTCGACCTACATCCGGCAGCGACTGCTCGAAAACGGGGCAAAAGACCTCCAGGAGACGCTAACGCTTGCCTCCTCGCTGGAGGTGGCCCGCGGACTCTGCCAGCCCCCCCCGGACTTCCTCAGACTCGCCCCTATTACAGGCCAGCGCCACGCGGCGACCCGCTCACCATGGGGGCACATCTTGCTACTTCTGCGGGCAGAGCCAGCACCCACGCCCACGCTGCCCAGCCCGCTCTGCGATCTGCAGCGACTGCGGGAAGAAAGGCCACTTTGCGAGGGTCTGCCTGGCCAGACCCAGGGGCCAGGAAAACAAAGAACAGCCGGCCCGAAAATCAGGCTCTCAGGCCCGCAGGCCTCGCAATGCTGCTGCGCACCGACCCGACACGTCCTCTTCTGACGCGTCATCAGCCTCGTGCGAATCATGGGAGCGGCCATCTGGTCGGCGGCCATCTTCTCGACCCGACACGTGCGACCAACGGCAGCGGCCATTTTACTACTCCGACTACCCGCGACTGGGTGCGATCACCCTCGATCAAACTCGGCCAAAACACCTGCAGAACTCTATGATGCAGGTCCAGGTCAACGGGCACGACACTGCATGCCTCTTCGACTCCGGGAGCACGGAGAGCTTTATCCACCCTGAAACGGTAAGGCGCTGCTCCCTACGCACCCATCCCACATCCCAAACCATAGCCCTCGCATCTGGGTCCCACTCGGTACAAATCACGGGGTACTGGGTTGCGGATCTCTCGATCCAGGGTGCCAAATACACCCATTTCAAATTTTATATCCTCCCTCACCTCTGTGCCCCCCTGCTGCTCGGACTGGATTTCCAGTGCAGCCACCGAAGCCTGACACTGAAGTTCGGCGGACCCTTGCCCCCCCTCACGGTGTGATGCCTTGCGACACTGAAAGTCGCACCCCGCTCGCTATTCGCTAACCTCACTCCCGACTGTAAGCCCGTCGCCACCAGGAGCCGGCGCTACAGTGCCCAAGATATGGCTTTTATCAAGTCAGAGGTCCAGCGTTTACTGGGAGAGGGGGTCATCGAGGCTAGCAACAGCCCTTGGAGAGTGCAAGTGGTGGTAGTCCGGTCCGGGGAGAAGAAACGGATGGTCGTGGATTATAGCCAGACCATAAACCGATTCACGCAGCTTGATGCGTACCCCCTTCCTCGCATCGCGGAAATGGTAAATCGGATCGCCCAATACCGAGTCTTTTCCACGGTCGACCTCAAATCTGCCTACCACCAGCTCCCCATCCGACCAAAAGACCGCCCCTATACTGCCTTCGAAGCAGCCGGCCGGCTCTTCCACTTCCTCAGGGCCCCCTTTGGTGTCACAAATGTCTTTCAAAGGGCGATGGACCAAATGGTGGACCAGTACGGTTTGCGGGCTACATACCCGTACTTGGACAATGTCACCATCTGCGGCCATGATCAGCAGGACCATGATGCTAACCTCAAAAAGTTCCTCCAGACCGCCCGAGCCCTTAACCTGACCTATAACGAGGGCAAATGCGTTTTCCACACCACCCGGCTGGCCATCCTCGGCTATGTCGTGGAAGACGGGGTCTTAGGTCCTGACCCTGACCGCATGCGCCCCCTTAAGGAACTCTCTCTCCCCCGCAGCCTCAAGGCCCTCAAACGGTGCTTGGGGCTTTTCTCCTATTACGCCCAGTGGGTCCCCAAGTATGCGGACAAAGCCCGCACACTCCTACAGACCACCACTTTTCCCCTCTCAGCTGAGGCTCAATTGGCCTTGAACCGCATCAAGGCCGACATCATCAAGGCCGCCATGCACGCGGTGGACGAAACCATCCCTTTCCAGGTAGAGAGCGATGCATCAGACATCGCCCTGGCTGCTACCCTCAATCAAGGAGGCAGACCAGTAGCGTTCTTCTCCCGAACCCTCACCGCCTCCGAGATTCGACACTCTGCAGTCGAAAAGGAGGCACAAGCCATTGTGGAGGCTGTGCGGCGCTGGAGACACTACCTCGCCGGTAGGAGGTTTACCCTCGTCACCGACCAACGGTCGGTCGCCTATATGTTCGATAACATGCAACGGGGCAAAATAAAAAACGATAAAATTTTGAGGTGGAGGATCGAACTCTCAACCTACTCGTACGATATCAAGTATCGTCCAGGGGAGCTCAACGAGCCCCCAGATGCCCTGTCCCGCGGCACATGCGCCAACGCGCAGGAGGACCGCCTGCAAGCCATCCACAATGACCTCTGCCACCCGGGGGTTACCCGGCTCGTCCATTTCATCAAGTCCCGCAACCTACCTTACTCAACCAAGGAGGTCAAGGCCATGGTCAGGGCCTGCCAGGTCTGTGCGGAGTGCAAACCGCACTTCTATCGGCCAGACAAGGTTCGGCTCGTGAAGGCCTCGGGCCCCTTTGAGCGACTGAGCGTGGACTTCAAGGGGCCCCTCCCGTCCACCAACCGTTATGCCTATTTCCTCACCGTGATCGATGAGTTCTCCCGTTTCCCATTCGCCATTCCCTGCACCGACATGACCTCAGCCACGGTGATTAAGGCACTGAACAGCATCTTCACCCTGTTCGGTTTCCCTGCTTATATCCACAGCGACCGGGGTACATCGTTCATGAGCGATGAACTGCGTCAGTATCTGCTCAGCAAAGGCATCGCCTCGAGCAGAACGACCAGCTATAACCCACGGGGAAACGGGCAGGTGGAGAGGGAGAACGCGACCGTGTGGAAGGCTGTCCTTCCGGCCCTGCGGTCGAGAAATCTCCCAACCACCCGCTGGCAGGAGGTCCTACCCGATGCCCTACACTCCATTAGGTCACTCCTCTGCACGGCCACGAATGAGACCCCTCACGACCGATTGTTTCTCTTCCCCAGGAAGTCTACCTCCGGGGTCTTGCTTCCACCTTGGCTGACGGCTCCGGGACCTGTTCTTCTCCGGAGGCACGCGAGGAGCCATAAAACGGACCCCCTAGTTGAAAAGGTCCGACTGCTCCACGCCAACCCCAGTTACGCCTACGTGGAGTACTCCGACGGCAGGCAAGATACGGTTTCCCTCCGGGATCTGCCGCCAGCTGGATCCTCCACCACAGACGCCCCTTCCCGCGCCGCTCCCCTGCAGGACCCGTCGCCCCCACAACACACCCCCTTCCAGCCCTACCACCCGTTGGTGAGCTCCTACCGTGCGCCCCTCCTTGCGCCCCCCCCTTGCCCTTTACACACCCCGCCGGCGCCGGCTCCGCTACCCCCGGCCCTGCCTAGTTCCTCTGCCCCGACCCGGACTGAAGCTCCGACCGCTGTACTCCCGGATGTGCCCTCAACCGGGACGTCCGTGCCCGCCGCACCACTGCCCGAATTGAGGAGATCGAGGAGGACGGTCCAGCCGCCAAGACGGATGGACCTATGATGGCACTTCACACCCGCCGGACTCCTTTTTAAACAGGGGGTGAATGTGATGAACGGTTACTACCTTATCATCATGTAAGGTGATGTCCCCTTTAAGACCAGGCTTGGAACCCTGGGGACCCCGCCTCTGGCTCCGCCCATCTGGGAGCCATACATAAAGGCCTGCCTCATGGTCTGTATAGCAGTCAGCTCTCGTCCATATCTGTAGCACAGTTATTAGCCTAATAAAGCCTTCTTTACTGTTTAATCTCTAAGCATCATTATTGAGGGTACCTCACATATCTACCTCCGCTATCTGCTACGATGTTCTTTGCTTCAAATGCTACCTGTTTCCCCACCAAAATGGCCCCCCTCTATTCTTTGCGTCCAGTCCTGAGTGGAACACCTGTCCCACCCATCCTTTCCTTAACCTAACTTGGTCCGCCACCTTTAGGTGCGTCTCTTGGAGCATAACCACGTCTGCCATTAGTCCTTTCAAATGCGCGAGCACTCGGGCCCTTTTTATCGGTCCGTTCAGGCCTCTCACGTTCCACGTGATCAGCCTCACTAGGGGGCTACCTGCCCCCCTCCCGTGTCGACTAGCCATTACCTTCTCTAGGCCAGTCCCATATCCCGCCTCCGCGCTCCCGCTCGCTCCCCCAGCGTCGCATACCATCCCCGCCCACCCACTCTTTAGCCATTTCCTTTTGGATTTCCGCAGCAGCAACCCAGTTGTCTCCCCCCCCCCCCTCCCCCCCCGGAGATCTCTTTCTAGCATGATTGCTCCCCCCATATTACTTCCGTAAGTCAGCTGACTTCAACTGACCCCGGCTACTCCTGCTCACTCCTCGACCCCCCCGTGTGGGGAACTCCCATCCGCCTTGCACCTGTCTTCCCGCCTTATTCTTTCTGGCGCGGGAACATCCCTTTACCTGACCCGCCTCTTATGGCGCAGCTCCCTTTCCCCTCCCCCTCCCCTTCCCCATTCTCCAACTATGTCCCGTCTTTCCCCCCTCACCGGCGCCCACATTTCCCCAATGTCTCCCCCCTTCCCAATTTATTTCTCAATTAACTTCAACCATAACATTAACAATAACATTTCCTGCAGCATCAGTCCCTCAGTTCCGATCCAATTTCTCTTCTTTGATGAAGGTCCATGCTTCCTCCGCTGTCTCAAAATAATGGTGTCTCTCCTGATACGTGACCCATAGTCTTGCCGGCTGCAGCATCCCGAACTTCACCTTCCTTTTATGCAACACCTCTTTGGCTCGGTTAAAGCTCGCCCTCCTTCTCGCCACCTCCGCACTCCAATCCTGGTACACCCGTACCACTGCATTCTCCCATCTGCTACTCCGCACCTTTTTAGCCCATCTCAGGAATTCTTCTCTATCCTTAAGGCGGTAAAATCGCATGATTATCGCCCTGGATGGTTCTCCCGCTTTTGGTCTTCTCGCCGGAATCCGATTTGCCCACTCCCACCTCCAAGGGGCCCGTAGGGGCTTCAGCACCCATCAGTGAGCTCAGCATCGTACTTGCGTACGCTCCACAGTCCACTCCTTCCACACCCTCAGGGAGACCCAGTATCCGAAGGTTCTTCCTTCGCGCTCCGTTTTCTAGGGCCTCGATCCTTTCAGTACACTTTTTATGAAGTGCCTCGTGCGTCTGTGTCTTAACCGCCAGACCCAGGATCTCGTCCTCAATATCTGTCACCTTCTGCTCCACCACGCGGAGCTCTGTCTCCTGGGTCTTTAGTGTCTCCTTGAGCCCCTCAATTGCCTGTAGCATCGGGGTCAGCACCTCCCTCTTCAGCAGCTCCACGCACCGTCTCACAATTTCATCCTGGTCAGGCCCCCATGTCGCCTGCGCTTTCTCCGCCACCATCTTGTACTTCTCTCTTTCTGACCCTTTGGTCGACGATTCCTCGCGCTGCAGCTGCCGCCGCCATTTTTTTCCTCCTTCGTTTGGGGGGGACTCCCTTCTCACACATCCCACACCGGATTGCGTCGTCAAAAAATTCCCCGTTGGGGCTCTTAAAAGAGCCCGAAGGTCCGTCGGAGCTGGAGCCGCCGAAACGTGCGGCTAGCTAGGCATCACCGCAACCGGAAGTCACTGCCAAAGAATGTTGACCCGCTGACAGTGCCAACACAGGCCCATCACCCTGGAGTGATGTTACACAGACCCCGGGGAAGGTGAAACTGGGTGATTGAGGAGGTGGGGGGGGGGGGGGGGCAGAGAATGGGTGGGTGAGGAATGGTTGGCTGGGAAGGGGGAGAGGGAGAGCCAGACCAGGTGGGGGGAGGGATAGGGACTTGTGGGTGCAAGGGGGATGGTAGGTGGAAAGGCAGGAGGGGGTGAGGTGACAAACAAAGCCACGTCCTATGAGAAGCGGGCGAGGTTGAGGGCCTCCCTGATCCTCCAGGCTTGCCGGACCCTTGCTGCTTGTCCTCCATCCTCCGGCTGCTCCCACAGGTCCTCTCCGGGCTTGTCCGCCAGCCCCTCCTGGTCTGGCTCCTCCTCGTCCTCCTCCTCAGATGAGGCCTCATGTTCCTCCTCCTCCACTTCCAGCACATCGGTCCACTGCTGTGCCAGGTTGTGGAAGGCACAGCAGACCACCACAGACCCTGTGGGGGTGTACTGGCGTGCACCACCAAATCAGTTGAGGCATCAGAACCACATGTAAAGCAGTCCGATACACTGCTCAATGACAGCCCGGTGGCCACATGGGCCTCGTAATATCAGGTCTCCGCATCGGTCTCCAGCCACTGGATTGGTGTCGTTAGGTAGAATCTGACCCTTACCCCTTATCTCTTATCCCTTATGAGCCAACCGGCCACCCTGGGGTGTCCCTCGAAGGCGCGGTGGATCTCCGACTGCCCCAGGATGCAGCTGTCGTGCACATGTGCACACGTGCGTGACCTTGAAGTGGTGATCGCACACAAGTTAAACGTTCAGGAAGTGGAACCACTTCCTGTTGATGAAGGGCACTCCTGGACTGCCGAGTGTACGTAAGGTGCCATCTATTACCCTCTGGACCTGGGGCATTCCGGCAATGGTGGAGAATCCTGATACCCAGGCATCTTGATGGGCCTGGTTCAGGTCGAAGTTTATATAGTCAGTGCCCGGGCAAAAGGGCATCTGTAACTTCAAAGATGCACTTGTGTGCTGTTGGATGTGAAATGCCACACACGTCCCCGCTCGAGCCCTGGAATAAATTCGAGGTGTAAAGGTTCAGGGCAGCAGTGAGCTTGACGGACAGGTAGCAGTTGAAGATGCCCCTATTATGGGTATACACAATCTGGGGGGTGTCCTGTTGGATCCACGGGCGCTGAACCCTTCATCGCCCCCAGCCCAAGGGCTGCCACCCACTGATGACAGCCAAGCCCGTCAACCAAGCCTCTCCCGTCACCACCCCCACGGGGCTCCTCCACCTGTCCCAATGCCCCCGGGCTAATTGCCCGATTTTGAAGATAGCTAGTCACCTCCTCTGATCCCCACAGCAGTCATTGCGCTAACTTCCCGTTTGTGAATAGGAGTGCTGAAGGTCGCCCGTGTGACCGCTTGCTGAGGAGCCGGTTAGATCACAGGAGGCCGTTCGATAGGGGGTCCGACCCGTTAACGGTATGAAGATTGGCCTCAATTGGTGATCATTTGTTTCTCGCCACGTCTAGGCAGGATCCGGATTTCGCCAACGAGAGTGGCCGGTTGGATTGGAAACTGATCGGTGCCCGGCACATTTCTCGATTACGGCCTCTCCCATGATCTAACCAGCTCGCACAGATTCATGCCCGGCGTGATGCGGCCGTTAGATTGCGCCCAATAAAATACAACAAAATGCAATGCAACACAATATAACAGAGGTAGGGGTTCCATGATTCTGTTCTATGATTCTAGAGGTCACAAATTATCCACCGCAATGGCCTGGACTTTGCAGCGCTCGGGTGTCTTAATGGCGAACTGTCAGTGTTCACCAGCATTATTCTTCTGAAACTGGCAACAAGTTCAAGGCATGGCACAAGTGCTGGAATGCTGAAGTTGTATCTGTTACTCAGTGCTGTGTGACAGACTGCACCATGGTCCCCTCCAACTCTCAGTCATTGAAATCAATTTTCCCACTCCCACATCCCCATTAGAAATCCCATAAAAAGGTTCTCATTGTTCCGGCAGGCGTAGCCTGCAAAACGGGAATGTGATTAATGAAACTTGATGTGTACCAGGAATGTCCATGAAAATTTTTTTTGTTTATTTGTGGAGTGCTGTTAAAATTAGTAGATTTGTTTTTCTAAACTTTCAGAATGTTTTATCTTCTACCTTCACCCCATGTGCATGCCACGATCTTCAACTTGCTACATGCAAAATAAAAAAATATTTGACTGCATTTTGTTTTCTGGTTCAGTGTTTGCTGCCGGGAAACAGGCGGCTGTGAGGCTTTCTTTGACAACTAGTTTATTTTTCTCACTGATACTCAAGTTCTGGGATATCAAATGACTAGATATAGTTAGGTTAAATGAGTGGATAAAAAATTGACAGACGCAGTGTTATGTGAGGCCACGTGAGGACCACTTGTTCAACCTGACAGGAAGAACAGAGAAGCAGTATATTACCTGCATGGAGAGAGATTACAGAGTTCTGAGCTACAGGGGGATCTGGGTGTCCTGGTACACAAATCACAAAAGGTTAGTCTGCAGGTACAACAAGTGGTTAAGAAGACAAATGGAATGTTGTTATTTATTGCAAGAGCGATGGAATTCAAAGTAGGGAAGCTTCATTGCAGTTGTACGGGGTGCTGGTATCTGGTGTATTATGTACAGTTTTGGTCTCAAACTTAAGAAAGGATATAACTGCTTTAGAAGCAGGTCAGAGAAGCAGGGATAGGGAGTTATCTTATGAGGAAAGGTTGGACAGGCTGCTTCTGTATTCATTGGAGTTTAGAAGATAGAGAGACGATCTTATTGAAGAGGGGACTTGACAGAGTGGATGCTGAAAGAATGTTTCCCCTCATAGGAGAGAGCAGAACTCGGGGACACTGTTTAAAAACAGGGGGTTTCCCATTTCAGATGACGATGAGGAGAACATTTCTCTCAGAGAGTTGATAGCCTTTGGAGCTCTCTTCTCCAATGGTGGACACAGGGTCATTGAGTATTTTTAAAGCTGAGTTAGATTGTTCCTTGATTGACAAGCAAGTCAAAGGCTATGGAAGGGGAAGGAAAGTGGGGTTGAGGCTACACACAGATCAGCCATGATCTTATTGAATGGTGGAGCAATCTTGAGGCGCTGATAGCCTGCTGCTCATAATTCGAATGTTCATAAAAACAGTACAGCAAAGCACAGCAGAACGTTAAACAACACAATATTGTGTTATATAGGGTATTTGGGTTGTGTTATTTTGTGTGGTGTTACACTATTTTGTGTCATGTATTGCTTTGTTGAGTGTTGTTGTGTTTGATGTGTTGTGGTATTGTGTTACTTTCTGTTGTCCATTTTGGATGCAAGCCACACCCGGCATTCCTTAAATCTGAGTGGCAGTGAGATGAGGCGCATAATTGGACAGAACTGACTTATGGGCCTTCATTCTCTAAGTCTGAATAAAGATTGTAGACTTCCAGTTAACACAAATACTTTATTCAGTAGGTTCATTCAGTTTCCAGATCTTAACTAGATATAATACAGTCAAGGGGTATGACCAGCGAAGCTAAGGTAAGCTGCTTATGCTGAGCTGTCTCTGTCTGCTGCTGCTGCTCACTAGCCCTGTGCTTCTGAAAGAGGCGGGTCCTACCTTGAGCTGGATCCTTTGCACCCATCTCTGATGCCCTCTAGTGATGCTGTGGCTGTTACATCTGTCTGCAGTCCCTGGTGTATGTGCAGATGTATGTACAGATGTACAGATCACTACATTCCCCCCCTTTTGTTGGCCATGTTTTGTAGACTGGCCTCAAGAAAACTGTACATAACAAGTGGTGAGAATAAGCAAATCTGCACACTGTGAAAATGATAAAAGTAATACAGAAACAATTGACTGTGTTCTGAGTTCTCCATCGTGAGAAATGTCCATGTTCGTCTTGTGCGTATGTTGAAGTGTCGTTACAAATCTAGCGGTCGGGTGCCTTACAGCTTCTGTTGGAGCGTCTTAACGGTGGTAGTAGGGATGATGGTTTGATGTCATCAAGAGTACTGTCTGGCATTGTGTGGCGAGGAACGTCGTGTGGACAAATGGACACGGTCAAGTCCAGTGTGGGAAATACTGGCGTTGAAGGTCGAATCTCTAATATATCCCGGCGGTTACGGCAAAAAAGTACTCCCGCAGACGATTTGACAATGTAGGACCACGGTGCCTCCTGCCTGATCACCGTGGCTGACTCAGACTATCCGCCTTCTGGGTCCCTGATTCTGATGGTGTCACTTATTGTCAGTGGCTTGAGTGGGATCGCATGTTGATCGTAGTACAGTTTTTTTTTGGAGCATAGTGCCCGCATGTCGTTGAGAACCGGTGCGTTGTCGGGGTCTTGGAATTGCTTTGCCGATAGGGTTGTCCGGATGTCTCTGCTGAAGAGCATTTGCGCTGGCGACAGTCCTGAGCTGAATGGGGTTGCTCGGTACGATAACAGAGCTAGGTTGATGTTGGAAAGTGACCCGGCTACCTTGCTGATGAGTCGTTTAATGATTACATAGAACATACAGTGCAGAAGGAGGCCATTCGGCCCATCGAGTCTGCACCGACCCACATTAATCCCTCACTTCCACCTTATCCCCGCAACCCAATAACCCCTCCCAACCCTTATGGACACTACGGGTAATTTATCATGGCCAATCCACCTAACCTGCACGTCTTTGGACTGTGGGAGGAAACCGGAGCACCCGGAGGAAACCCACGCGGACACGGGGAGAACGTGCAAACTCCGCACAGACAGTGACCCAGCGGGGAATCGAACCTGGGACCCTGGCGCTGTGAAGCCACAGTGCTAATCACTTGTGCTACCGTGCTGCCCATGTGGACACCTTTTCCCCCTGTTCCATTTGATTGCGGGTAGCGATTCCGTTGTCTGACCTCGACTTTTTCCTGTGTTTGTGGTATTGATTCTGTATGTCATCGTTCATGAAAGCTGTTTTGCTTGTGTGTTCTGGAGCAGATGTAAATTTGTGAGATTCTTTATCATGCCATGGCATGTTTGTAGTCTTGTCATTGTTTTTCAGTGTGCTGTGGCATTGTCCTTCATGTGCAGAGTTGTACCAGGTTGTACAGGTCATTGTTTCATTGTTGTTGTTTCTGTCTTTGTTGTTTTCGTTGTCGTTCTTGTTGTTGTCATTCTTGTTGATTCTGTTTTCATTGTTTTCGCTTTTATTCTTGTTCTTTTTCTTGTCGTGCTTGTTGTTTCTGGGATGCTTCTTGTTGCTTTTGTCGTTCTTGTTGCGCTGCATGTTGTTTTTGTTGTTCTTGGTTCTGCTGTGCTTCTTGTGGTTTTTGTTGTTCTTGTTGCGCTTAATGAGTGTGCCATGTGGATGATTTGAGTCATTCTCACAGTTATTGGTGTCAGTGTCCTTTGTGGTCTCTGCTACATTGAGCGTTTCTTCTTGAGAATTGTGAGAATGATCTGATGTTGCATTATGTTGGTGACATCAGTCATTTGTGGTAAATTTGATTCCTCGTCTTTGCTTTCTTGGTACTCCTCTTCTAGAGTCAATTCTGGTTCACTTGAATCATCATTGAGTTCTTCGTGCTCCTCTTTTGGAGTCATTTCAGGTTAATTTGAATCATCTGTGATCTCTTTGTGCTCCTTTTCTGGAGTCAAAATCTTCAGGATTTCTATTGATGTGGTTTCTCTGGACTCTTGGTGCTCCTCTTCTGGAGTCAAAATCTTCAGGATTTCTATTGACGTGGTCTCTCTGGACTCATGGGTGTCGTCCTCTGATTATTGAGTGCTTCTGTGCAGACGAGCTGAGATACATCAGTCTCACTGTGATCCTGCACATCCTGCATGGGAATTGTGAATTCTTCGTCACTTGTCTCACATGCAGTGGGTAGACATTCAGTGTCTTCTTCTGGTGGCTCAAATAAGCTTGATAGATCTTCATGGTCTTGTACATTCATGGCGTTCACTATGGAGTGTTTGCTTGCTTCCATTTATGAGTCTGTCACCGAGCTGTCTGCGGAGGCTTGCATCACTCTCTTTGTGTAGGCTTGTGTCGCTCTCTTTGTGGAGTCCTTCATCGCTCTCTCTGTGGAGTCTGTCATCGTTCTCTTTTAAATTTCTTTTTGTTCATTTTCGGGCATTTCCCTTTTAAGTGGGCGTGGTCCTGGTCCTCTGACATCATGACGCTCGTGGCATCATGCGTGGGACTCGATTGCCCATGCGCACTCCGAGTTTCCTGTACTGTGCGCTCTATTCGCAACTGCGCATGTGCGGCTCCCTTCTGAAGATGGCCGCTGCTCAGAACCTCCGTCTTCCTCCGATTCAACCCTGCCTCCGCATCGTGGTGAGTGTTCACGCCATTTTTACCGATTTTGTTTTCTAACTGATGATTCTGTGTTTGGAGAGACTCAAAGTATTGATTTTGTTTTTGTTCATAAACAAGGCATTTTTGTATAGCGATTTCTAGAGTTAGATACTTATTTTGTGAAAGTTCTTCCCTCAAATTTTTATCAGCTAGTCCAGAAATTAATTAATGCACTATCACATTGTCTCTGAAATCAGCATAATCACAGCCTTGTGGTATTAACTTGAGATTTGTAATAAAATCAGAGATGGGCCCTCCGTTTCTCTGACAAGAGTTAAATCTTTCCAGCATCTCACCAGATGGACTGTTACAGCGTTCATCACATTTTTTGAGTATAACTTCTAATTTGGCGTTGTCCTCCCCTTCTAAGTAATTAAAGCAATTATAGATTTCTCTAGCTTCATGCCCTCGTATTGAGAGTAGTAGGGCTATTTTCGTTGCGTCAGAGGCAGTGCTTAAATCATTTGCTGTAATAAATATTTGGAACAGCTGTTCAAACATTTTCCAGTTATAACTTAAATTACCGGTTGTTTCCAGCTGCCATGGAATTCCAACAAGTTCCATCGAATCAGTTAGTCGTCGAGGATCCATTTGCTGCGAAGTCTTCTACAGTCGAATATCCGGTTTAAGTTTTTCTTCTCTTGCTGGTGTCTAGCTAGCTTTCTGAAATCACTCCTGGTATCATATGTTATTCTCTAAGTCTGAATAAAGATTGTAGACTTCCAGTTAACACAAATACTTTATTTAGTAGGTTTGTTCTGTTTCCAGAGCTTAACTAGATATAATACAGTCAAGAGGTATGACCAGTGAAACTAAGGTAAGCTGCTTATGCTGAGCTGTCTCTGTGTACTGCTGCTCACTAGCCCTGTGCTTCTGAAAGAGGCGGATCCTACCTTGGGCTGGACCCTTTATACCCGTCTCTGATGCTACCCTCTAGTGATGCTGTGGCTGTTACATCTGTCTGTAGTCCCTGGTGTATGTGCAGATGTATGTACAGATGTACAGATCACTACAGGGCTGGCTACCCAATCGATGCCTACCCTGCCACTTGTACAATCGCAGTGGGTATAGGGCTATGAGAGCACGTAGTGTGCATGCTGACAACGGCGCTGTATTTTACCACTCACCTGTTCTCCCGGCTGAAGATGCTTGTAAAATACAGCCCGTAGAGTAATAGAATGATTATAGTATGGAAGAAGGCCATTCGTCTTGTCCTGTCCATGTCATTCTCTACAAGAACCATTCAGTCCTTTCATCGGAGCCCTACTAATTTTCCCTCTTCAGCCGCTTAACCAATTCCTTTTGAAAACCACGATTGAATCTACTTTCACCTCATTCCCATGCTCTGCATTTCAGATCCTAACCTCTCATCTAAATATACAAATTAGGAGCCCTCTCCCAATCTCTCTGGCCGCCTCCCTCCTGCGCAGCTGGTGCGCCAGCATCCTACTCGCCTTCTCCCCATACTCATAAACTTCCCCCTTCGCTTTCCTCAGCTGCGCCTCCACCTTCCCCATGGACAGCAGGTCAAACTCCGCCTGTAATTTCCGGCGCTCGTTCAACAGCCCCCCCTCTGGGCCCTCCGCATACCTCCTATCTACCCTGAGTATCTCTCCCACCAGTCTCGCCCTCTCCACCCTCTCCTTCTCTCTATGGGACCAAATGGAGATTAACTCTCCCCTAATGACCGCCTTCAGAGCCTCCCAAACCACTGCCACCGTCACCTCTCCTGTGTCGTTCGTTCCCACATATTTCTCAATACTCCTCCTTATCCGCCCGCACACCTCTTCGTCCGCCAGCAGCCCCACATCCAGTTGCCAGAGACGGTGCTGACCCCGTTCCGCCCCCAGTCGCAGGTCCACCCAGTGCGGGGCATGGTCCGAGACCGCAATGGCTGATTCTACCCCCTTCACCCTTGGCATTAACGCCCTACTCAACACAAAGAAGTCTATTCGTGAATAGACTTTATGGACATGGAAGAAAAAGGAAAACTCCTTCGTCCTTGGCCGCGTAAACCGCCAGGGGTCCACTCCCCCCATCTGGCCCATGAACTCCCACAAGGCCCTGGCCGCCGCCGGCCTCTTTCCCGTTCTGGACTTGGAACGATCCAAGCTCGGATCCAAGACCGTATTAAAGTCCCCTCCCATAATCAGGTGACTTATCCCCAAGTCCGGGATCCTACCCAACACGCGCCTCACAAAGTCCGCATCGTCCCAGTTCGGGGCATATACATTCACGAACACCACCCGGGCCCCCTGCAGCTTGCCACTCACCATTATATACCTGCCCCCCCTTATCCGCCACGATGCTCCCCGCCTCAAATGCCACTCGTTTACTGACCAAGATAGCCACCCCTCTGGTCTTTGAGTCTAACCCCGGGTGAAACACCTGTCCCACCCATCCTTTCCTCAGCCTCGTCTGGTCCGCGAGTTTTAAGTGCGTCTCTTGCAACATGGCCACGTCCGCCTTCAACCCCTTTCAATGCGAGAACACGCGGGACCGCTTGACCGGCCCATTCAGGCCCCTCACGTTCCACGTGATCAGCCTGGTCGGGGGGGTAACCACCCCCCCCCCCCAATCCCGCCGACTAGCCATCTCCCTTTTTCGGCCAACCGCGTGCCCCCGCCTGCCTCCTCCAGCTCTCCCCCCGGCGGCCCCCTCGCCCGACTCTCCATCCATACCCTTCACCTGGCTCCCCTTCAGTCAGCAAAGCAGCACCCCTCCCCCGTACCCCCCCCCCCACCCCCCCTGCCAAGCATCCGCTTAGCTCTGGTTTCCCCCCCATTGTGTTTCCGTGAGTCAGCTCACCCATGCTGACCCTGGCCGCTCCCGCCTCTATATACCAACCCTTAACTTGTTGCCTCCTTCGGGCCGCCCTCCCCCACAGGGTAGAGGGACAAGCGCCATCTGGGACCTCCCCGCGCGCCGGACAGCCCGTCCTGGGCGTTTCCCACCCCCTAGCACCGCACACCTGGAAAACAAAACACCTGGAAAACAAGCAAAGCAAACAACAGAACCCCCAACCAAACTAGGGCAGACATGCCCATAAACTTATGCTTTACCCGCCGTCCTCCCCTCGATCCCTCCCCACCCACATATTTCACCCCCATACAGCAGTCCCTTAGTTCAGGTCCAGCTCCTCCTGCCTGATGAACGACCACGCCTTGTCTGGGGTATCAAAATAGTGGTGCCTGTCCTGATACGTTACCCACAGTCTCGCCGGGTGCAGGAGCCCAAACTTCACCCCTTTACCGTGGAGGACCGCCTTCGCCCGGTTAAAACCTGCACGCTTCCTCGCCAGCTCAGCTCCCAGGCCCTGGTAAATTCGGATCTCGCCATTCTCCCACTCACTGCTCTGCTCTTTCTTCGCCCACCGCAGGACTCGCTCCCGGTCTGCTAAGCGCTGAAACCGTATCACCATTGCCGTCGGTGGCTTGTTTATCCTCTGCTTTCTGGCGAGAACCCTGTGCGCCCCATCCAGCTCCAAGGGCCGTGGGAAGGCCCCCGCGCCCATCAACGTCCCCAGCATTGTGGCCATGTACGTGCTCGCGTCCGCCCCCTCCGCTCCTTCGGGAAGGCCCAGAATCCACAGATTATGGCTCCGAGACCTGTACTCAAGGTCATCCAGCCTCTCCTGCCATCTCTTATGGAGCGCCTCGTGCGCCTCCACTTTCACCACCAGGCCCAGGATCTCGTCCTTGTTCTCCGCCACCTTCCTCCTCACCTCCTTGATCTCCTTCTCCTGCGCCTTCTGGGTCACCACAATTCTCTCCAGCCAGCATCTCCGTTTTCAGCTCCATGAAGCAGTTTTTCAGGAGCTGCTGCTGTTCTCTGGCCCATTAGGCCCACACCTCCCTATCCTCTCCGGCCGCCATTTTATCCTCCCGGACCTTCTCGACCTTCTTCCCTGGGTCTGACCGTCTGCCTGCTCTGCTCCTGGTCCTCTCCATGCACCAGCGGGGGGGGGGGGGGTTCGCCCACGTCTGTTCCCACGCCAGTCCCTCCTGTTAACTGCCGCCGCTGCTCCTTTTAGCGGCCCGAAACACCGATCCCGGCCGGCGCTGCCGTTCGCGTGACCTAGCAGGTCATGGCCGCTACCGGAAGTTAAGTTTAAGCTTTTAACATCTATCAAGAAGGCAGTGATCCTTGTACCGACCCTGAGGACCCCCACCTTCCTCTAATCCAAGAAAACAACCACTCACCACTCTCTGTTTCCCGTCACTTGGCCAACTTCATACCAGGCTGCCATTTGATTCCAAGTGCTTCAACTTTTCGTGCAAGTCTATAATGTGGCAATTTATTAAATAATAATAATAATAATACACCCAATACATCATATCAACCTCATTACCCTCATTAAAAAACACAATCAAGTTAGTTTATCGTACTTTGCCTTTAACAAATCCATGCCAGCTTTCCTTAATAAATCCACACTGGTCCAAATGATTGTTAATTATTGTGCCAGATTAATGTTGCTCAATGTTCCCCCACTCCGAGGTTAAACTGACTGGCCTGCAGTTGCTGGTTTTATCCTTACGCCCTCTTTTTCAACAAGGACGTATCATTTACAATTCTCCAGTCCTCTGGCACGACCCCGCAGGAGGATTGAAAGATTAAGATAATTACTTTTCCAATTTGCACCCTTACTTCCCTCAGCATCCAACATGAGATCACAAGGGACAAGAGCAGGAGTAGTCCATTCGATTCTGTTTCCCTTCCGTTAAATCAGCCCATACTCATAGAACTTTAAAGCACAGAAATATGCCCTTCGGCCCATCATGTCTGCACGGCCATCAAGTACCTATCTATTCTAATCCCATGTTCAGCGATTGGTCTGTAGCCTTGTTAGCTATGGCGTTTCAAGTGTGCATGTAAACGCTTCTTATCACCAGCAAACATAGATACACTACTCTATCTCTTCATATAAGTCATTAATGTAGATTGTAAATACTGAGGCCCCAGCATTGATTCCTGCACCAATCCACTAGTCACACCTGCCATCTTGAAAATGCCCAATTTCTGCCTGCTCTTTGCTTCCTGTCCATTAATCTATTGATGTGAATATATTTTCTCCAACTCCATGAATCCTCATCCTGCCTACTAACCTTTTGAATGCCCTTTGGAAATACAGGTAAACTACATCTCCCTTTATCTACCCTATTAACTACATCCTCAAAAATCCAGAAGAGTTTGTCAAACATGATTTCCATTTTGTAAAGCCATGTTGAATTTGTTTGGTCATACTATGATATTAAGACTTCCTTAACAAAAGATTCCAATACTTTCCCAATGACTGACGTCAGGTCAACTGCCCTGTAGTTTCCTGCTTTCTCTCTCCCTCCTTCCTTAAGTAATGATATATTTGCTCATTTCCAATCTGCTTGGACCATTCTAGAATCTGGGGAATTTCAGAACATCATAGCCAGCACATTCACAAACTCTGCAGTTATCTCTTTTCGAACCCTCGATTCCCTGAAGTTTCTCCAGTGCCTTTTCTCTGCTGATATCAATGAGCTTGAATTCCTCACTCTTTTCAGCCCTAGCTTATTCTCTATTTCTGATATGCAACTTGTGTGTACCACTGTGAAGACAGAAAATAACTGCAATGTCTCTGCCATTTCCTCATTCCCCATAATTTATTCTGTCTCGGCTTCTAAGGGATCAACATTTATTTGAGCTTCCTTTTTAAATACTTGTAAAAACTCTTTTTTATCCCTGGTAAGTTTACTCTTTTATTCTATTTTTTCCATTTTTATCAACCTTTTGGTGGTCATCTGCTGCCTTCTAAAACAATTCCAGTCCCGATACTTGCTTTTATTCTTCGGAAAATTATACACTTTTATTTTCTATCTAATACATCCGTAACTTACGGAGTAAGCTATAAAAGGGGCAGCATGGCAGCACAGTGGTTAGCACTATGGCTTCACAGCTCCAGGGTCCGAAATTCAATTCCCGGCTTGGGTCACTGTTTGTGTGGAGTCTGCACGTTCTTCCTGTGTCTGCGTGGGTTTCCTCCGGTTTCCTCCCACAAGTCCTGAAAGACGTGTTTTAGGTCATTTGGACATTTTGAATTCTCCCTCTGTGTGCCCGAACAAGTGCTGGAATGTGGCGACTAGGGGCTTTTCACTTAACTTCATTGCAGTGTTAATGTAAGCCTACTTGTGACAATAAAGATCATTATTAAATGGATCTTTCTTGCAGATTTTCGCTTTTCAATGAAATGTACTTTTGTTGAACATTTTTATTTGTTCCTTTGAATGTTTACCACCATGGGCGGGATTCTCCGTTGGCTGATGCTGGATTCGGAAAATATGATTGGGCGGAGAATCGGTTCTGACACCAAAATCATGGCGGGCGCAGGTCCCATCACCTCCTCCTCACTCGGGAGCCCGATGCCCCGATAGCTACTCCATGGGACGGGGTACGAGTGGAGCTATCCCCTGAGGCCCCCCGCCACCTGGCGCTGCCAGTCCTGGAGAACCGCTCTCGTCTTGGCCAGGGTCTGCATGCTTGTGGCCATGGATCACAGGGAGTGGACTACCTCCGTTTGGGACTGCGCCACATCACACTGTGAGTGTGCCACCACCTTCTGGGTCTGTGCCACATCAGCCATTGACTGCGCCATCTTCCTCTGAGACTGGGTCACCTCCTTCTGTACCTGCGCCATTTTGACCAGTGCCTGCACAATGCCGCCAACACTCTCAGCCATGGCCTGCTATGACTGGGCCAAGCTCAGGAGCATCGCTGCATCACCTCTAGGTTCGCTGGCTCGAGGCACAGACACCACATCCTCCAACCCCCTGCCTGCAACCCCATCCTTGATACATACCTGCCACAATACAGGGTGGGGGCCCTAGGTTAGCAGTAACACCAGGTCTGGTCCGTGGGATGGAGGATGATGACAACCCGCTTTGCGATGAGCTCTGCTGCCCCGCATCATTTGACAATGTCTGAGTCCTGCCCAGGATAGCACTTTCCACCGTCCACCTGGATGTTCCCTGCATGCGAGCTGTCCATTCCATCACATGATTCCATCGAATCCCTGGGGTGGCAGTGGTGGGGACGGTTGGTGGGGATGGGGGGTGGGGGGGGGGGGGGTGGGGAGGGGGATACCTGAGTGCTGAACTCTAGCTAAACTGCTGTTCCTGAGCCATGCCCACCCCCAACGTCTGCCAATTCCCCCCCATCGTGCCCCCCTATGTGGCCGGCCCAGACCAACCCACCTCTCACACCCTTCCTGCAGAGCACCAAGGCAGGTTGTAGCAGTGTGAACAGGTGTTCCATGTGACAACACATATACAGATACATGCCCCAGCCCCTATCACTAAACTGTGTCCTGCACCAGTGCCAACTTAACTGGTGTCTAATTTTCTAGCCTCACAGGCCCTAACGCCACAACTTGATGGATCCTCAGATGGTACAGCAGGAGTGGAGGCAGCCTGCTGTGATTCCTGCCCTGTGACCTGGGTCCCTGTTGGCGGGCATCTTCTGGGCCGTCAGTGTCCCTGCTGATTTCACCTTGGGAAGTGCACCCATCTCCAGCTCCTCAGAAACCGCGTTAGGGAACTGGAGCTGGAGCTGGATGAACTTCGGATCATTCGGGAGGCAAAGGTGGTCATAGATAGTAGCTTCAGGGATGTAGTTACTCCGAAGAATCAAGATAGATGGGTGACAGTGAGAGGGGCTGGGAGGAAGCAGTCAGTACAGGGATCCCCTGTGGTCGTTCCCCTTAGTAACAGGTATACCGCTTTGGATACTGTTGAGGGGGACGACCTACCAGGGGTAAGCCACGGTGAACAGATCTCCAGCACTGAGTCCATCCCTGTGGCTCAGAAGGGAAGGAGGGAGAGCAAGAGAGCAGTAGTTTTTGGGGACTCGATAGTTAGAGGGACAATAAACGGTTCTGTGGCAGCGAAAGAGACTCATGGATGGTATGTTGCCTCCCAGGTGCCAGGGTCCATGACGTCTCGGACCGTGTTTTTAGAATCCTTAAAGGGGAGGGGGAGCAGTCACAAGTCGTGGTACACATCGGTACCAACGACATAGGTAAGAGAAGGGACGGGGATTTAAAACAGGAATTTAGGGAGCTAGGGTGGAAGCTGAGAGCCAGGACAAACCATGTTGTCATCTCTGGTTTGTTGCCGGTGCCACATGCTAGTGAGGTGAGGAACAGGGAGAGAGTGCAGATAAACACGTGGCTGCAGGGATGGTGTAGGAGGGAGGGTTTCAGGTACGTGGATAATTGGAGCACATTCTGGGGAAGGTGGGACCTGTACAGACAGAACGGTTTGCACCTGAACCAGAGGGGCACCAATATCCTGGGAGGGAAATTTGCTACGGCTCTTCGGGGGGGTTTGAACTAATTTGTCAGGGGGCTGGGAAAACGAGCTGTAGTCCAGAAGCCAGTGTTGAGAGTAGTGAGGTACTGAGGAGGGTATCAAGGTCGCAGGAGTATACCAGCAGGCAGGAAGGTGGGTTGAAGTGTGTCTACTTCAATGCAAGGAGCATCCGGAATAAGGTAGGTGAACTTGAAGCGTGGATTGGTACTTGGGGCTACGATGTTGTGGCCATGACGGAGACATGGTTAGAACAGGGACAGGAATGGTTGTTGGAAGTTCCAGGGTATAGATGTTTCAGTAAGAGTAGGGAAAGTGGTAAAAGAGATGGAGGAGTAGCATTGTTAATCAAGGATAGTTTAACGGCTGCAGAAAGGCAGTTTGAAGGGGATCTGCCTCCTGGGGTAATATGGGCCGAAGTTAGAAATAGGAAAGGAGCGGTCACATTGTTAGGAGTTTTCTATAGGCCCCCAAATAGTAATAGAGATGTGGAGGAAGAAATTGCAAAACAGATTATGGATAGGTGTGGAGGTCTCAGGATAGTTGTCATGGGTGACTTTAACTTTCCAAATATTGATTGGAACCTTTATAGGTTGAACAGTTCGAATGGGACAGTTTTTGTACAGTGTGTGCAGGAGGGTTTCTTGACACCAGGGGCGTCATTCTCCGACCCCCCAGCGGGTCGGAGAATGGCCGTTGGCCGCCGTGAATCCCGCCCCCGCCGGTTGCCGAAGTCTCCGAAGGGAGAAAAGTCGGCAGGGCGTTAATGGCGCCGCTGACGTCGGAGAATGGCACGGGTCTGTGCAAGGCAGCTGATTTTCGGCCTGCCGATATTCTCCCTTCCGGATGGGCCAAAGTCCCGTCGACGTGATGACCGTTCACGTCGACGTAAATCAAACCTCCTTTTCATCGGCGTGAACCTGTGCTCCAGGGGGCCTGGGGGGTTGGCCGCTGGGCAGGCGATGGCGTGGCCGCAGTCTGAATGTGTGAGGAGAGGTGTGTCTCGGGTTGTGTGTGTGTGTGTGCGGCGGGGGGGGTGGTTAGAGTGGGCTGGGCTCCGGGGAGTGCCGGGAGGGGAGTCCGTGCCGGGGAGGAGGATGGGGGTCCGTGCCGGGGAGGAGGTTGGGTCCGTGCCGGGGAGGAGGATGGGGGGGTCCGTGCCGGGGAGGGGGATGGGGGGTCCGTGCCGGGGAGGGGGGATGGGGGGGGGGGGCCCGTGCCGGGGCGGGGGATGGGGGGGTCCGTGCCGGGGAGGGGGGATGGGGGGGTCCGTGCCGGGGAGGGGGATGGGGGGTCCGTGCCAGGGAGGAGGTTGGGGTCCGTGCCGGGGAGGAGGTTGGGGTCCGTGCCGGGGAGGGGTATGGGGGGGGGGGGTCCGTGCCGGGGAGGGGGATAGGGGGTCCGTGCCGGGGAGGAGGTTGGGGTCCGTGCCGGGGAGGAGGATGCGGGGGTCCGTGTCGGGGAGGGGGATGGGGGGTACGTGCCGGGGAGGGGGATGGGGGGTCCGTGCCGGGGAGGGGGATGGGGGGGGTCCGTGCTGGGGAGGGGCATGGGGAGTCCGTGCCGGGGAGGAGGTTGGTGTCTGTGCCGGGGAGGGGGATGGGGGGTCAGTGCCGGGGAGGAGGTTGGGGTCCGTGCCGGGGAGGGGGATGGGGGGTCCGTGCCGGGGAGGAGGATGGGGGGGTCCGTGCCGGGGAGGTGGATGGGGGGTCTGTGCCGGGGAGGAGGTTGGGGTCCGTGCCGGGGAGGAGGATGGGGGGGTCCGTGCCGGGGAGAGGGATGGGGGGGTCTGTGCCGGGGAGGAGGATGGGGGGGTCTGTGCCGGGGAGGAGGATGGGGGGGTCCGTGCCGGGGAGGGGGATGGGGGTCTGTGCCGGGGAGGAGGATGGGGGTCCGTGCTGGGGAGGGGGATGGGGGGGCATGTGAGTTGGTCCACCTGGCCAGGTGCCAGCCTCCAACAGTTGGACCCATGCGGTCCATGCCACCTGGCTGGGGGGATGAGGGGATATGGGCAATGATGACATGTCATCGTTCCCACCCCCCCCCCCCCCCCCCCCCCCCACCAGGCCGTCATGTTTTCTGGTCAGCCAGCGATGTTGGCCGGCGTGGCGGCAGCCGCTAATGTCCATGTTGCCCTGGATGAGGAGGAGGAGGAGGAGCGTGCCAGACAGGCGGCAGCCGCCCAGGCTGGAGGGACACCTGACCGACAGGACGAGGAGGGGGAGGAGGACTTCGCGGCCCCACACACCTGTCACCGCGTGGCACTGGCGGGGGACACCCTCTCCCTGTGTCCGTCAAGGTTACGGTTGCGCTGAACTTTTATGCAACGGGGTCATTCCAGGCACCGAGTGGGGACCTGTCCGGCATATCGCAGACATCGGTGTATCCGGGCAGTGACAGATGCCCTTTATGCCATGGCGCACCGCTACATCCACTTCCCTATGGACCGGGCCAGCCAAGATGCCCGGGCCGTGGGCTTCTCTGCCGTGGCCGGGTTCCCCATGGTCCAGGGCGCGATCGATGGGAGGGAGGAGGAGACGCCTCATCACTAAAGTGCCCAACCGAGGTGAGTGTTTCTGCGATGGTGGAGGGTGTTGGTGACAGCAGTGGCGTTGTGTCGTGCTCGTCGTCCCACTCTGAGTCCATGGCACTTTGGGGTGGGGGTTCGTCTCCACCCATCCACTCTGAGTCACTGTCTGAGTATTTCGTCTTCCTGAGTAGTGCTGTCCCGGGTAGGGGTGTCCTGGGCAGTGCTGTCCTGGGCAGTGCTGTCCTGGGCAGTGCTGTCCCGGGTAGTGGTGTCCTGGGTAGTGGTGTCCTGGGTAGTGGTGTCCTGGCTCGGATGTGACGGGGGCCTGTGGCTGCCCCCCTTGTCGCTGGGTGGCACACGCCTGCGTCGTCACTCCCGCACGTGACGGGGGTGTCGTCTCCCTGTTGCTCCAGGTCTCTCCGTCTCCCGTGGTGTGCGAGGGGCATCCTGCGGGCATCGCATGCCGGAGGGTCCGGGTCTCTCCGTCTCCCGTGGCCTCCGAGGGGCATCCTGCGGGCGTCGCATGCCGGAGGGTCCGGGTCTCTCCGTCTCCCGTGGCCTCCGAGGGGCATCCTGCGGGCGGTCTGCATCTGCGGGGATGGGTGCCTCGACGTTTGCTCCTGCGATACACAATGAAGCATGCATGGTTAGACACACAGGCAGTGATCAGGTGATAAGGGGGAGGGGGGGATATGGGGGAGGGGGGATATGGGGACGGGCTGTCGGTGGCTCACTTGCTAGTACGCCCCCGACCTCTGCATCAGCAACCTCCCGGTCGTCAGGTCCGCCAGCCAGTTCCAGGGCCCTTTCCTCGTGTTCGGTCAGTGGCCTCTCATCAGCGGGGCCTCCTCCAGTCCTCACATGCTCCCTATTGTTGTGTGCGCACTTGCTGGGTGGGGGTGGTGGCAGGGGTAAAAGGCAACAGTGTTAGGCAGGTATATGAATGCACGCCATCGGTTGCGCGTGCATTGCAGAGGTTAAGGTTAGGGCTGGATTCACTTGGGGATATGGGGGATATGGGGGATATGGGGGATATGGGGAGGGGGGATATGGGGGAGGGTGGATATGGGGGATATGGGAGGGGGATATGGGGAGGGGGAATATGGGGGAGGGGGGATATGGGGGAGGGGGGATATGGGGGAGGGGGGATATGGGGGAGGGGGGATATGGGGGATATGGGGGAGGGGGGATTTGGGGGAGGAGGGATATGGGGGAGGGGGGTATATGGGGAGGGGGATATGGGGGAGGGGGATATGGGGAGGGGGGATATGGGGAGGGGGGGATATGGGGAGGGGGGATATGGGGGAGGGTGGATATGGGGGAGGGGGTGATATGGGGGAGAGGGGGATATGGGGAGGGGGGATATGGGGAGGGGGGATATGGGGGATATGGGGGAGGGGGGATATGGGGGGGTTATGGGGGATATGGGGGAGGGGGGATATGGGGGAGGGGGGATATGGGGGAGGCTCACCCTGCCTGCTCTGACGAGGTCGTTCACCTTCTTGTGGCACTGGGTGCCTGTCCGTGGTGTCAGGGCCGCAGCGGTGACAACCTCTGCCACCTCCCTCCACAGACGCCGGCTGTGGCGTGAGGCAACTCTGCGGCCGTGCCCGGGATACAGGGCGTCCCTCCTCTGCTCCACTGCGTCCAGGAGCGCCCCCACATCGCGTGACTCGAACCTCGGGGCTGAGCGGCGGCCAGCCATCCAGTCGGGTGTTCCGGTCGGGTGTTCCGGTTGGGTGGGGGGGAGCAGCTCAGCCTTATGAGCCGTCACGCCGTGTGGCGTGTATGCCACTGCACGGCGTGAACCACGTGCGCAAGCGCGGATCCCGTCACGTCGCTGCTAGCCCATTTCGGGCCGGAGACTTTTGACCCATTTTTCCGACGTGACGCAAGTCGGATTTGCGCCGTTTTTTGCGCCGATCGGCGGACTTTGCGCCGATAACGGAGAATTTCGCCCAATCTGTGGACAGGCCGACAAGAGGGGGGGGCCACATTGGATTTGGTACTGGGTAATGAACCGGGCCAAGTGTTAGATTTGTTTGTGGGAGAGCACTTTGGGAGATAGTGACCACAAATCGGTGTCTTTCACTATTGCAATGGAGAGGGATAGGGCCATACGGCAGGGCAAGGTTTATAATTGGGGGAGGGGTAATTATGATGCGATTAGGCAAGAATAAGGGAGCATAAGATGGGAACAGAAACTGTCAAGGAAAGGCACAAATGAAAAGTGGAGCTTGTTCAAGGAACAAATACTGCGTGTCCTTGATAGGCATGTCCCTGTCAGGCAGGGAGGAAATGGCCGTGTGAGGGAACCATGGTTCACAAAAGAGGTTGAATGTCTTGTCAAGAGGAAAAAGGAAGAGTATGTAAGGATGAGAAAACAAGGTTCAGTAAGGTCATTTGAAGGTTACAAGGTAGCAAGGAATGAGCTGAAAAAAGGGCTTAGGAGAGCTAGGAGGGCGCATGAGAAGTCCTTTGCGGATCGGATCAAGGAAAACCCCAAGCCTTTTTACTCTTATGTGAGAAATAAAAGAATGACCAGGGTGAGGGTAGGGCCGGTCAAGGACAGTAGTGGGAACCTGTGCATGGAGTCAGAAGAAATAGGAGAGGTGTTGAATGAATACTTTTCTTCAGAGTTCACAAAGGAGAGGGGCCATGTTTTTGAGGATGAGAGTGTGATTCAGGCAGGTAGGCTGGAGGAAGTAGATGTTCTGAGGAAGGATGTATTAAAAATTTTGAAAAATCTGAGGGTCGACAAGTCCCCTGGGCCAGAGGGGATATACCCAAGGATTCGTTGGGGGGCGAGGGATGAGATTGCAGAGCCTTTGGCTTTGATCTTTGGGTCCTCACTGTCCATGGGGATAGTGTCAGAGGACTGGAGAGTGGCGAATGTTGTTCCTCTGTTCAAGAAAGGGAAAAGGAATGACCCTAGTAATTATAGGCCAGTTAGTCTTACTTCGGTGGTCGGTAAGATAATGGAAAAGGTCCTGAAGGATAGGATTTATGACCATTTGGAAAGTTGCAGCTTAATCCGGGATAGTCAACACGGATTCGTGAAGGGTAGGTCTTGCCTCACAAATTTGATTAATTCTTTGAGGAGGTAACTAAGTATGTAGATGAAGGTAGAGCAGTTGATGTCGTATACATGGATTTTAGTAAGGCGTTTGATAAGGTTCCCCAGAGAAGGAGTAGCCAAACCCAACAGGGAAATAAGAGGAGTAGCAGAGAATGAGGGGCTAAGGGGATGGAAAAGGGGGATAGGGAAGGGGAGGAGGGTCTTGGGGGGGGGGGGGGGGGGGGGGGGAGAACGAGATAAGGAGAACAACAGAGGGAGCCAGAGAGAGGAAAGAGGAGCAAACACAAACTGGGGGGCGAGCGCAGAAAACGACAACGACCACAACAAGCACAGCAAGGGGAAAGGAAAAAAAAGAACAGGAAGAAGAAACGACAGATGGCCGGAGCTGAGGCAAATGGACAAAAACAAAAACGACCAAGCGATGCAAGTGACATCAAGGGCAACACCCCGGTGCCCAGTCCGCCCGGTTTTGTTTTGCTTGTTTTGGATTAAGAAAAAGAGAAGAAGTGGGGGAGAAAGACCCCTCTTCTGCTATGTGTTCTGATTTTTTTTTGACTGTGTGCACATTTGTAGTATATCATGTACAAAACCCAATAAAAACATTTTAAAAATAAATACATAATTATGGCTTTGACTGAATTACAGGATCTTTACAGGGCCGAAGGAGGCCATTCGGCCAATCGGGTTTGCACTGGCTCTCTGAAAGAACATTCTACCGAGCCCCACTCGCCTGCCTTATCCTGTAACCATGCACATGTTTTCTTTTCAAATAGCACTCCTAATCTATTTTGAATACCTCGATCCAACCTACTTTCACCACCCTCTCGTTCCAGACTCCAATTACACTCTGGGTGAAAATATTTTTTCTCACATCACTTTTATTCCTTTCTTTTTTGATAAACAGTTTTATTGAGGCATTTTGGCATAGCAAACAACAACAATACAAAACAGTGTGCAAAGAACAATCAACACAGTGTAAAATCCAGCTGCCCTCCTCCAAGGACCCGCCTAACTACCCCCCTAATCTACGTTGCCCTAACCCCTCCTCCCGCCCCCCTGCTGACGATTAATTTTCCGCGAAGAAGTCGATAAATGATTACCACCTCTGGGCGAACCCTGACAGTGACCCTCTCAGAGCGAACTTAATTTTCTCCAGACCGAGAAAGCCTGCCATATCCGATATGCAGGCCTCCGACTTCGGAGGCTTTGAGTCCCTCCATGCCAGCAGAATTCGTCGCCGGGCCACCAGGGAAGCAAAGGCCAAAACGTCAGCCTCTCTCTCCTCCTGGAGTCCCGGGTCCTCCGAAACCCCCAAAATAGCCACCTCTGGACTCATCACCACCCCTGTTTTCAGTACCCGGGACATAACGTCCATGAATCCCTGCAAGTATCCCCTGAGTTTTGGATATGCCCAAAACATGTGGACATGGTTCGTTGGTCCTCCCGAACATCTGGCGCACCTGTCCTCTGATCCAAAGGATTTGCTCATCCGGGCCACTGTCATGTGGGCCCGGTGGACGATCTTAAATTGAATCAGGCTGAGCCTAGCGCAAATTGCGGTCGTGTTTACCCTGCTCAACGCCTCCGCCCATAAGCCCTCTTCTATCTCACCTCCGCGCTCCTCTTCCCACTTACGCTTCAGCTCCTCGGTCTGCGACTCCTCTGCCCCCATAAGTTCTTTGTATATATCTGAGACCCTCCCCTCCCCCACCCATCCACTGAACTACCCTGTCCTGGATCCCCCTAAGTGGCAGGCGTGGGAAGGATGGAATCTGCGTAGAAAGTCCCGCACCTGCAAGTACCTGAAATCATTCCCTCTCACCAGCCCAAATTTCTCTTCTAACACCCTTATGCCCGGGAAGCACCCTTCCAAGAACAGATCCGCCATCCTCTCAATCCCAGCCCTCCGCCATGCTTGGAACCCACCGTCCATATTCCCTGGGGCAAACCGGTGATTGTCACAAATTGGGGACCAAACTGATGCTGTCACTTCCCCCACATGCCTTCTCCATTGGCCCCAGATCCACAAAGTCGCCACCACTATAGGGCTGGTGGAGTACAGTGCCGGCAGGAGCGGCAGCGGCGTCGTAACCAGGACTGCCAAACTGCCCCTGCACGAAGCGGCCTCCATCTGCCCCCAAACCGACCCCCACCCACCATCCACTTCCTTATCATAGCTATGTTGGTCGCCCAGTAGTAATTACTAAAGTTTGGCAGCGCCAGTCTCCCTTCCCTCGGTTCCTCTCGAGCATCAATCCCCTCACCCGCGGGGACTTTCCCGCCCACACAAATCCCATAATCATTTTATTAACCTTCTTGAAAAAAGACCGCGGAATGAAAATGGGGAGACACTGGAATATGAACAGGAATCTCGGGAGGATCGTCATTTTAACCGTCTGCACTCTCCCCGCTAGTGTCAGTGGGAGCGCATCCCACCTCCGGAACTTGACCCTCATTTGCTCCACCAACCGAGATAAATTCAACTTTTGCAACCTGCCCCAGTCCCCGCCACCTGTATCCCTAAGTATCTAAAACTGTCCCCTACTAACCTAAACGGCAGCCCCCTCAGCCGTTCCTCCTGGCCCCTCGCCTGGACTGCAAACAATTCACTTTTTGCTATGTTCAGCTTATACCCCGAGAACCGGCCGAATTCCCTCAGGATTCCCATGATTTCATCCATCCCAGCCACTGGATCCGTGATGTGTAAGAGCAGGTCGTCGACGTACAACGAAACTCTGTGTTCCACCCCGTCCATCCGTACCAGCCCCTTCCAACCCCGAGAAGCTCTCAGGGCAATTGCCAGCGGTTCTATAGCTAACACAAACAGCAGTGGGGCGAGTGTGTACCCCTGCCTTGTCCCTCGGTACAGTCTAAAATAGTCAGACGTCGTTCTATTCATCCTAACACTAGCGTCCGGAGCCTGGTACAGCAGTTGATAAAGCCCTGCCCGAACCCAAATCGTCCCAGCACCTCCCATAAATAGTCCCACTCAATCCGGTCGAAAGCCTTCTCGGCATCCATTGCCACAACTACCTCTGCCTCCCTATCTCCGGGGGGGCATCATGATCACATTCAGCAGCCTTCTTAGGTTGGCTACCAACTCCCTGCCCTTGACGAACCCGGTTTGATCTTCCATAAGAACGTCCGGCACACAGTCCTCAATCCTAGAGGCCAAAAGCTTGGCCAGTAAGTTTGCATCTACATTGAGCAGAGAGATCGGCCGATAGGACCCACATGCCTCCGGGTCTTTGTCCCGTTTCAGTATCAGGGAGATGGTGGCCTGTGACATCGTCGGGGGTAAGACCCCTCTGTCTCTTGCCTCATTAAAAACCCTAACCAGCACCGGCCCCACTATCTCAGAGAACTTTTAAAACTCCACCGGATACCCATCCGGCCCCAGGGCTTTACCCGATTGCATGGCCCTCAAGCCCCCCAATATTTCGTCGGTCCTAATTGGGGCCCCCAGCCCGTCCACCAACCCCCTACCCACTTTTGGGAAGGTCAGTCCATCCAGAAAGCGCCTCATCCCCTCCGGCCCCACAGGGGGTTCCAAGGTGCACTTTTATTCTTTTTACCGATTATTGTGAATCTGTGCCCTCTAGATCTTGATGCTTTCTGGAGTGAGAACAGTTTCCCACTATTTACCCGGCCCATATACCTCAGGATCTTGAATACCTTTATCAAGACTCCTCTCAGCCTTCTTTACTCTGAGGAATACAGTCTGAACTTCTCCAATCTATCCTCATAGATGCAGTTCTTCATCCCTGGAAGCATCTTCCTCTTTGGTAAAGCTGAGAATGTGATTTTCCCATGTTCTGAGCTGATATGTTCCATTTTCCACCAGCCACCCTTAAACCTTAATTAACAAGTCAGATCTAACAGGAAACACTCAAAATCCTTGGCAGAATTAACCCATGTTAGTCAATGGTCACCACAGGAGATCTTGTGGCACAGTGATAGTGCCCCTACCTCTGGGGTGAGATTCTCCGACCCCCCGCCGGGATGGAGAATCGCCGGGGACTGGCGTGAATCCCGCCCCCGCCGGTTGCCGAATTCTCCGGCACCGGATATTCGGCGGGGGCGGGAATCGCGCCGCACCGGTTGGCGGGCCCCCCCCCGCCCCCCGCGATTCTCCAGCCCAGATGGGCCGAAGTCCCGCCGCTAAAATGCCTGTCCCGCCGGCGTAGATTAAACCACCTACCTTACCGGCGGGACAAGGCGGCGCGGGCGGGCTCCGGGGTCCTGGGGGGGGCGCGGGGCGATCTGGCCCCGGGGGGTGCCCCCACTGTGGCCTGGCCCGCGATCGGGGCCCACCGATCCGCGGGCGGGCTTGTGCCGTGGGGGCACTCTTTCCCCTTCGCCACGGTCTCCACCATGGTGGAGGAGGAAGAGACTCCCTCCACTGCGCATGCGCGGGAATGCCGTCAGCGGCCGCTAACGCTCCTGCGTATGCGCCGCCCGGAGATGTCATTTCCGCACCAGCTGGCGGGGCACCAAAGGCCTTTTCCGCCAGCTGGTGGGGCGGAAATTCGTCCGGCGCGGGCCTAGCTCCTTAAGGTTGGGGCTTGGCCCCACAAGATGCGGAGCATTCCGCACCTTTGCGGCGGCGCGATGCCTGACTGATTTGCGCCGTTTTGGGCGCCAGTCGGCGGACATCGCACCGATAACGGAGAATTTCACCCCTGGTCCAGAAACTGTTAGTTCAAGTTCAACACCAGGACTGTTGCTCAAGGAGGAACTTTCATAACGCGGTTCAATGGACTGATAATAATAATCGCTTATTGTCACAAGTAGGCTTCAATGAAGTTACTGTGAAAAGCCCCTAATCGCCACATTCCAGCGCCTGTTCGGGAGGCCGGTGTGGGAATTGAACCGTGCTGCTGCCTTGTTCTGCTCAACCAGCCCCTAACAATCAACTTGGGTAATCCTTCCACTATTCCCCAAAGGGAAAACCTGGGCATGTGTGAAGTTACGCTAAAAAGAGGGATCGTCATAGTGATGAGCAGAATCAAATATCCAGGTCTTTGGGACATGCTCATACTGAGGCTAAATGGGACTCCTATCTTTTATTAATGTGACTAACTTTTCACATATATTTTGTTGACATTTGCCTCCATAATATATGAATTGTTTGCAACCCGTTGTGAATCTATCTTTACTCAGCACAGTGATAGAATTACTCATGTTGTGTATGTAAGCTATTAACAGATGAAAAATGTAAAAATGATCTCATTACTATTCACTTACACTACCAGTCCTCATTTTTTACCTCCTTTTTGATGCCTTTGATCTTTTGTGTACTGTCTGTGTATAGAAATTAATGATTGAAAGGAAAAGATGTTTCGCTGATGTAGATGTATATTTGAGTGTGAATTATATTTTATTTTAGATTCTAATACGATGTATGAATGGGGCTGTTGTTACTGATACTGAGAACATCGGCAGTCTGCTTTGAATTAGGTTCTTTGGGGATAACAAAAGGCCCTTGCACACATCGCTGTAGGTCATCTAATGTCATCCCAACTACCCAAAGGCCATTGAATCAAGTGGCTTTCATCAAAGTTGATCTCGACTAGAAAGCGTCCTTTGATGGAATTAACACTTCAGAGCTCCTCATTAATACCACATACCCTCCCCTCATCCGTTCAATTTGTCCCATTCTGACTTCCCGTCCATCACTGGCCCAGTGGGACTCAACACTTCTCCAAATGGAGGGTAAAGTTATTATTTTTCTATTTTTTCACGTGGGTGTCGCTGGCTGGGTCAGCGTTTATTGTCCATTCCTAATTGCCCTTGAACTGAGTGGCTTATTCAGCCATTGCAGTGGACAGTTAAGAGTCAACCACATTGCTGTGGATCTGGAGCCACATGTAGGCCTGACCGGGTAAGGATGGCAGATTTCCTTCCCTAAAATGTATTATTGAATCAGATGGGTTTTTAATCTAATTTTTTCTATTGGCATTTTCCAGTTTTTACAGAATAACAACGAAACATATAGTGCACCTGATATTTACATGTTGTGACTTTTCTTATTTACAAATTTTTACATACATTCTCCGACTGCCCCCCTGCTCCCCACTGGTAGTCTGATTCTTCCCTGGCACCAACTTTTGCCCTGGGTGTCATTCTACTGAGCTCCGCTCCTCCCTTCTGCGTTTTTCTTTGTTGTCCTTGTGGGTTTGGGGGAGGGGGCTCCCTTCCCCTCCCCTCCTCCCTTTTTTCCCCCATGTTTCTCTCTGCGACTCTCTTGGATTCCCTCCTAACCAGCTCTCCCCTACCCCCTCTACTCCTCTCCATTGTGTGTGTTCTTCTCTGCTCTCCTCCGTTCCCCCTTCTGCCCATCTTTTCCTAGTCACTGTTGGCTTCAAACAGGTCTTGGAACAGGCTGATGAATAGCCCCCGCACTTTGTGGAAGTCCTCGTCCAACCTTCGGATGGTGTACTTGATCTTCTCCAGATGGAGAAATTCTAACAGGTCTGCCAGCCAGTCTGCAGCTCTGAGTCGTGCTGCTGATCGGCAGCCGAACAGGATTCTCCAACGTGTGATTAAGGAGGCAAAAGCCATATGAGTTCTGGCTGGTCCGATACCCCAAAGACTGCCACTCTCGGAAAAGGCTCCACCCTCCCCCCCACAACCTTGGACTTTGCCTCGAAGAAGGCTGTCTAGAATCTGTATGATCTGCATTCTGTCGGATCTTTGTCTTTTTTGGATCTCAACGATATGGAGGTCTGGGTTAACATTGGAGTCAGGGTACTCCTCGCTAGCGAATCTGCGAACATGTCCCGTATGTGTGGGGCCAGGACTGGTGCGTATTTTTTATAGACGTCTGCTGGGAACCTATCGGGTTTCGGTGCCTTCGACGCCTGCATGGAGGTGATGCTCTCCATGATCTCTCCCAGTCCTATTGGTGCTTCCAGTTCCACCTGTCTGCCCTCCCCACAACTGGCATGTCCAGTCCATCAAAGAACTGTTTCATCCCCGTGTCCTCGTCGGGGGGCTCGGAGGTGTACAGTCCTTGGTAGAAGGTCTTGGTTGACCTTTTTTGGTTCTGCCTCTGCCGTCCTTCACCTGTGCTATGTCCCTCGTGGCTGCCTGCTTTAGCAGCTGGTGAGCCAGTAGTTGGCCGCTCTTTTCTCTGTGCTCGTAAAAGGTCCTCTGTGCCTGGCAGATTTGGTGCACTGCCTTCCTGGTGGATAGCAAGTTAAAGTCCATTTGTAGCTTTTTCCTCGCCACCAGAAGCTCTACGGTCGGGGCCTCGGAGTACTTTCTGTCCACCTTCAGGATGGAGTTGATCAGTTGTTGTCTGGCCTCCCTCTCTTCGTTGTCTCTACGAGCCTTGTAGGGTATAATCTCTCCCCTAATCACCGCCTTCAGTGCCTCCCAGAGTGTGGAAGGTGAGACTTCCCTGTTCTGGTGGTTAGTGATGTACTCGCCTATGCCCTGTGATGTTTTCTGGCAGAAGGCCTTGTCAGCCAAGAGGTCCGTGTCCACATGGGGCGTTGGGCACGGCCAGTCTCCAGGCTCGCATCCATGTAATGTGGAGCGTGGTCGGAGATGACTATCGTGGAGTGTTCCACCCTTACTATTTCTGGAAACACCGATTTCCCCACTGCAAAGAAGTCAATCCGTGTGTGCACTTTCTGCACCGGCGAAAAGAATGGGAATTCCTTCCCACCAGAGTCTAAGAACTGCCATGTGTCCACCGCCTCCATCTGCTCCATGAGTGTTCACTGTTCCCTAGCCATGCCTGTCTTTTTCTTCCTTCTGGGGCTCGATCAGTCCGTCAATGTATCCTGTACACAGTTGGAGTCGCCCCCTTGATCAGTTAGTGTATTTCAATGGAGGGAATTTCTGCCATGGTCATTTTTATGAAAGCTGTGTCGTCCCAGTTGGGCGGGTACACTTTTACCAGAAGTACTGGTGCCCCATCCAGGACACCATTGACCATGACGTACCGTCCTCCTGGGTCCGTAACCGTCCTTGTCTCCGTGAACTTCGACCTTTTGCTAATCAATATGGCTACTCCCCTAGACCCTCGTCCCATAACACGAGTGATACATCTGTCCCACCCAGCACTTTCTTACCCACAGTCGCAACTTCTCCCTCAGGTATGTCTCTTGCAGGAAGACTATGTTGGCTTTCAATTTTCTCAAATGGGCGAAGACTCTGGATCTTTTCACTGGGCCATTGAGTTCCCTGACATTCTAGGTCATAATCCTGGTGGGGGGTTTCGTCCTCCCCTTCCTGTGGGATCAACCATACTTACCTGGTGGATGCAGCCCTGCACTCTGGGGCTTCCTTTTGTTAGATGGCCGTCCAAAATGGCCGCGGTCGCCATTCTCACCATGAGGCTGGGGGCCTGCGTTCGGGGTTTCCCTTTGTCCAGGGGCACCCAACATGGCCGCTAACTGTGTGTACGCCACATGGGTGCGCCCCTGCACTCCGGGGCCTCCCTTTGTTTAGGGACCCCCAAAGTGAAAAGTATTTCAGCATCTCATTTGTCAGTGGCTTTCAAAGCCAGTCACTGCATTTGGATCTGACTTTTAGGGGTCCCTGGCTAATTGGCCTAAGCAGGCCGACATCGACAAGCTCTAGTCAATTTCAACTGAAATCATTCTAGAGACTCGCTCGGGTGACAGTTAAGGAATATCTAACATTTGAACAGAACAAGAGGGTGTGACGAGAGACTCACAATGTTGTGTCACTGTTTCTTCCCAGGGGTATAGGAGGCCAGGAGGGTAATTCTGTTCCTTGCTACAGGAAGAAGTAGCCTGTCACGCAGCTGAAGGAGGCGAGCTTGGAAACCATGCTTTTGGACATGTCATGATATGCAGGCACACACACACACACATAATGATATACAGACAAGCAGCTAATGGACACAGAGAACAGGACTTGACCAATTAGCAGGCAGGACACTCAGGGGTGGGATCTGACTATAAAAGACACGAGGCACTCACACTCCGCCTCTTTCCACTGATGAACATCTAGAGAGTCAGTCAAGGGTGTTGTTACAATCTCACACCTCCACCACATGGCTAAGAGATAGTCTGGTTCAGTCAGACAGAGTAACCACATTTAAGCTAGCAGAGAGTCGAACTCACAGAGAACTGTGCTAACTGTGCTATTTGTTCAATAAACCTGACTGAACTAACTTCAAGGTCTGGAGTACCTTTCTGATCTAAGCTGCATCCAGTTGCAGCCAGTGTTAGACAAGTGCACCTAACACAACATGATGCCAGGAGACTACTAATTTAAGGTGGCTTACCTCAGTCCGTTCCGTGACGGCCAGCAAATTTATCCCGGCACCATGGTGAAGATTCAGGCTCCTCACCAGCTCAGGACCTCCGGCAATCCCAGTGCCAACTGGCGGACATTCAAGCAAAAGTTTCTGCTGTACATCGAAGCCTCAGCCCTCGAGGGTGCGTCTGATGCAAGAAAGATCGCGCTTCTCCTCTCAATAGCGGGAGATCAAGCCATCAAACTCTTCAACTCGTTTAACTTCACCGAACGCCAGGACAAGACAAGGTTTCACACCATCCTGGACAAATTCGATAGTCACTGTGAAGTGGACACCAATGAAATTTTCGAGCGCTACATATTCAAACAGCGTCTCCAAGGTAAAGATGAATCTTTCAATGCCTTCTTAACTAGCCTCCGCCTGTTAGCGCTGACCTGCAACTTTGGTGATATTGCTGACTCCATGATCAGAGACCAAATCGTGTTTGGAGTTCACTGTGATCCTCTGAGAGAGCAGCTCTTAACAATCAAGCATATGACCCTGCCAGTCGCAATTGAAACATGTACAGTGCATGAGCACGCAAAAAATCGGGATTCCCAATACAAATCGGCTGAAAATGAGAAACTTGCCTCCCACGAGGCAGTGAGTGTGCAGGCCATCCCCCGGATGCAGCGCCTCAGCATTGAAGACAGCGACCATCTCGCGCGCTTTTCCTGGAGCCCCACGCATGCGCAATGCAAACGGGATAACAAAGCGGCCGATACCCACACTGCGCAGGTGCAGACGTCTGCCGACCGCACTGTGCATGTGCAACAACGTACATCGCATCACGATACCGACGTCATAGACATAGACATAGAACATACAGTGCAGAAGGAGGCCATTCGGCCCATCGAGTCTGCACCGACCCACATTAATCCCTCACTTCCACCCTATCCCCGCAACCCAATAACCCCTCCCAACCCTTATGGACACTACGGGCAATTTAGCATGGCCAATCCACCTAACCTGCACGTCTTTGGACTGTGGGAGGAAACCGGAGCACCCGGAGGAAACCCACGCAGACACGGGGAGAACGTGCAGACTCCGCACAGACAGTGACCCAGCGGGGAATCGAACCTGGGACCCTGGCGCTGTGAAGCCACAGTGCTATCCACTTGTGCTACCGTGCTGCCCGAACTGTGGCAACGCCCACTTAAAGGGACACTGCCCTGCAGAGGCAGGCGATGTTTAAACTGCAGGAAGCCTGGACACTATGCAGCCTTGTGCAGGTCTGCACCACCAGTCAGAGGCCAGCGCTCCCAATTCCGACGACGCGCGTTCAGAATGTGCAACGACAATTACAGGATTCTGATCCTGGGAGTACAACGGATCCAGAGGACGAGTGCCTGGTGTCCTCCTACCGAGTGGGTATCATTACCACTCGTGAACATGCCACACCTAACTCATCTCGCATTCAGTCCATCCTCGCTGTGGATTCGGAGGACGAATGGCGTGTGCGGTGATGCAGGTCAACCGCTGCTCCATCCAGTTCAAGCTGGACACATGTGCTTCTGCCAACCTCCTCTCACAGGCAGACTTCAAACGCATCAAGAAGCCCCCCAAGGTCCTTCCAGCAGCCTGCCAGCTCCTGGACTATAACGGTAATGCCATCACGGCACTGGGGTCCTGCCATCTACTCATCTCCAACCGGAGTACCCATGCACGGCTAAGGTTTGAATTTGTCAAGCCGGACAGGGCATCCCTCCTGCAAAAAGCTAAACATGGTGCAACGGGTTTATTCAACGACATACTCCAACGTGGACCTTCAAGCTGGCATTGACGACATCCTCGCTCAGTATCCAGATGTGTTTGACGGGATGGGCACTTTGCCATTTCGGTACAAGATCCTACTGCGACTTGATGCCAAGCCAGTGATCCATGCACCACGCCAGGTCCCGGCTCCATAAGACCATAAGACACAGGAGCGGAAGTAAGGCCATTCGGCCCATCGAGTCCACTCCACCATTCAATCATGGCTGATTTCAACTCCATTTACCCGCTCTCTCTCCATAGCCCTTAATTCCTCGAGAAATCAAGAATTTATCAACTTCTGTCTTAAAGACACTCAACGTCCCCCCCTCTGTGGCAATGAATTCCACAGACCCACCGCTCTCTGGCTGAAGAAATTTCTCCTCATCTCTGTTCTAAAGTGACTCCCTTTTATTCTAAGACTGTGCCCACTGGTCCTAGTCTCCCCTGCTAATGGAAACAACCTCCCTACGTCCACCCTATCTAAGCCATTCATTATCTTGTAAGTTTCTATTAGATCTCCCCTCAACCTCCCAAAACTCCAATGAATATAATCCCAGGATCCTCAGACGTTCATCGTATGTTAGGCCTACCATTCCTGGGATAATCCGTGTGAATCTCCGCTGGATCCGCTCCAGTGCCAGTATGTCCTTCCTGAGGTGTGGGGCCCAAAATTGCTCACAGTATTCTAAATGGGGCCTAACTGAAGCTTTATAAAGCTTCAGAAGTACATCCCTGCTTTTATATTCCAAGCCTCTTGAGATAAATGACAACATTGCATTTGCTTTCTTAATTACGGACTCAACCTGCAAGTTTACCTTTAGAGAATCCTGGACTAGGACTCCCAAGTCCCTTTGCACTTCAGCATTATGTATTTTGTCACCGTTTGGAAAATAGTCCATGCCTCTATTCTTTTTTCCAAAGTGCAAGACCTCGCACTTGCCCACGTTGAATTTCATCAGCCATTTCTTGGACCACTCTCCTAAACTGTCTAAATCTTTCTGCAGCCTCCCCACCTCCTCCATACTATCTGCCCCATCACCTATCTTTGTATCATCGGCAAACTTAGCCAGAATGCCCCCAGTCCCGTCATCTAGATCGTTAATATATAAAGAGAACAGCTGTGGCCCCAACACTGAACCCTGCGGGACACCACTCGTCACCGGTTGCCATTCCGAAAAAGAACCTTTTATCCCAACTCTCTGCCTTCTGCCTGACAGCCAATCGTCAATCCATGTTAGTACCTTGCCTCGAATACCATGGGCCCTTATTTTACTCAGCAGTCTCCCGTGAGGCACCTTATCAAAGGCCTTTTGGAAGTCAAGATAGATAACATCCATTGGCTCTCCTTGGTCTAACCTATTTGTTATCTCTTCAAAGAACTCTTAACAGGTTTGTCCAGAATGGCCTGTCCCCTCGTGGGCTCCATCACAAGCTGTTCCAAAAAGCCCTCCTGTAAACATTCAATGAATTCCCTTTCCTTGGGTCCACTGGCAGCATTATTTACCCAGTCCACCTGCATATTGAAGTCCCCCATGATCACTGTGACCTTGCCTTTCTGACATGCACTTTCTATTTTGTGGTGCATTTTGTGCCCCTGGTCCTGACCACTGTTAGGAGGCCTGTACATAACTCCCATTATGATTTTTTTGCCTTTGTGGTTCCTCAACTCTACCCACACAGACTCCACATCATCTGACCCTATGTCGTTTAGTGCTATTGATTTAATTTCATTCCTAATTAACAAGGCAACCCCGCCCCCTCTGCCCACCTCTCTGTCTTTTCGATAGGTTGTGAATCCCTGGATGTTTAAATGCCAGTCCTGAACCCCCTGCAACCACGTCTCTGTGATGCCTACCACATCATACCTGCCAGTCACAATCTGGGCCACAAGCTCACCTACCTTGTTCCGTACACTGCGCGCATTTAAATATAGCACCTTTAATTCTCTATTGACCGTCCCTTTTTGTTTTCTTAGTGTGGTGGACCTTGGTTTACTGAGCCTTTCCATACACTGTGTCATATTTTGTGGGATGGGGACTATCGTAACCTCTCCTGAGTTCTGTCTTTTCGTGCTTTTTTTTATTCCTAAGCAGCTACACTTCCCACTGATTACTTCACCTCTTGGTTCCCTGACTTTTCCTTCCCCCTCAATCTCTAGTTTAAAGCCCGATTGACCATCCTATTTACTCTTTTCGCCAGAACACTGGTCCCAGCTCGGTTCAGGTGGAGACCATCCCAACGGTATAGATCCCCCCTGTCCCAAAACTGATGCCAGTGTCCCATGAAAAGGAACCCCTCTTTCCCACACCACTCTTTCAGCCACATGTTAACTTCCCTTATTCTTGCCTCCCTATGCCAATTTGCACGTGGCTCGGGCAGTAATCCGGAGATTATGACCCTTGAGGACCTGTTTTTTAATTTGAATCCTAGCTCTTTATAATCTCTAAACAGGTCCTCTTTTCTAGACTTGCCTATGTTGTTGGTACCGACATGGACCACAACAACTGGATCCTCCCCCTCCTTCTCCAGTATCCTTTCAAGCTGGTCAGAGATGTCCCGCACCCTAGCACCGGGCAGGCAACATACCATGCGGGACTCTTTATCCTGCTCACAAAGGATACTATCTATCCCCCTGATAATCGAATCCCCTACAACTACAACTTGCCTATTTACTTCCTCCCCTTGAATGGCCTGCTGAACCATGGTGCCTTGGTCAGCTGACTCATCCTTCCTGCAGCCCTGTTCGCCATCCACACAGGGAGCAAGTGCCTCATACCTGTTGGACAGGGTCAAGGGCTGAGGCTCCTGAGTTCCTGACTGCTGGTTCCCTTTACCTGCCTGACTTGCAGTCACACCCTGCTGTCCCTGGCCACTGGCAGGATTTAAACTACTTACTCTGACAGGTGTGACTGCCTCCTGAAACACAGTGTCCAGGTAAGTCTCCCCCTCCCTGATGTGCCTCAGTGTTTGAAGCTCAGACTCCAGCTCATCAACTCTGAGACTCCTCCGCTGAAGGAACGCCTGAAGGAACAGCTCAAGGAGCTGCAGCAGCAGTGGATCATTGCCAGGGTAACCGAACCGACTGACTGGGTCAGCTCGATGGTGGTGGTCAGAAAATCCTCTGGAGGGGATTTCCGGTAACGGCCATGTCCGAATAGGTCGCGCACATGGCAGTTCCTGACGAGATCGGACATTTGGGCCCTTTAACGGAGCTGTAGTGGCACTTCGGTGGTTATTCCCGGCGTGGCAAGAGACGCTGGAGAGGTTCCCCTCACTGTTGCATGGAGGGGACCAGGAGTGGGGCCGTCAAGAGAGCGATTGCGGGGAAGCGAGCGGAACGGGTCCGAGAAGACAAAATGGCAGCCGGCGCGGACCAAGCAGCGTGGGCCGAGTGGTCAAGAGAGCAGCAAGAGTTCCTAAGAAGCTGCTTCGCAGAGCTGAAGACGGAGATGCTGGCCCTATGAAGGCCTCTATGGAAAGGATGGTGTAGACTCAGAAGGTGCAGGAGAAGGCGATGAAAGAGGTGGAGAGAAAGGTATCTGAGAATGAGGACGAGATCCTGGGCCTGGCGGTCAGGGTGGAGGCGCACGAGGCCCTACACAAGAGATGGCAGGAGAGACTGGATGACCTCAAATATAAGTCTAGGAGTCATAACCTGTGAATTCTGGGCCTCCCAGAAGGTGCGGAGGGGGCGGACGCAAGCGCATATGTGACTACAGTGCTGGTGACGCTGATGGGCGCGGGGGCCTTCCCGCGGCTCTTGGAACTGGCCGGGGCGCACAGAGTCCTCGCAAGGAAGCCTAGGGCGAACGAACCACCGAGGGCGATGGTGGTAAGGTTCCACCGCTTCACAGACAGGGAGCATGTCCTGCGTTGGGCAAAGAAGGAGCGGAGCAGTAAGTGGGAGAACTGCGAGATTCGTATATACCAGGACCAGGGAGCTGAATTGGCGAGGAGGTGTGCGGGATTCAACCAGGCTAAGGCGGTCCTCCACAACAAAGGGGTGAAGTTCGGGCTGCTGCATCTGGCGAGGCTTTGGGTAACATACCAGGTCAGGCACCACTACTTCGATAAGCCGGACGAGGCGTGGACATTTATTAAGCATGAAAAGCTGGACCCGAGCTAAAGGACAGCTGCCGTGGGTGAAACGCCCTGGTGGGGATGTGTAACCGGGTGTTGGCCTAATGTAAGAATGGTAGTAGAATTTAGGTTGTTCGCTTTTCTTTTTTGTTTTTTTCAAGGGTTGTGTTTCTTGTTTCACGGGAAGAATTTGGATGGCTCTCGCTCTCTTACCCTGTGGGGGAGGGGAGGTTGGGAGCCCGAAGGAGGAGCCAACAGTAAGATTGGGGATAGAGGCGGGAACGGCCAGGTTCAGCATGGGTCAGCTGACTTATGGAAGTGCAATGGGGGGGAAATCAGTGCTAAGCGGGTGCTTGGCATGGGATTTTGGGATTGGGGGGGTTGGGGGGGGGGGATGGGGCGCTGCTTTGCTGACTGAAGGGGACCCAACTTTTGGGTACTGATGGAGAGTCGGGGTGGGCGGCCTCCGGCGGGAGGGCTGGAGCGAGCGGGGGACGCGGGCACGTGGCTGACCGGAAAAGGGAGATGGCTAGTCAGCACGGGGGGGGGGGGGGGTCAACCCCCCATCCAGACTGATCACGTGGAATGTGAGGGGTCTGAATGGGCCGGTCAAGAGGGTCCACGTGTTCTCCCACTTAAAGGGATTAGAGGCGGACGTGGCCATGCTACAGGAGACGCACTTAAAACTCGCTGACCAAACGAGGTTAAGGAGGGATGGGTGGGCCAGGTGTTCCACTCGGGGCTAGACTCGAAGACCAGAGGGGTGACAATTCTGGTTAGTAAATGGGTGGCACTCGAGGCAGGGAGTATTGTGGCGGACAAGGGGGGCAGGTACATTATGGTGAGTGGCAAGCTACAGGGGGCCCGGGTGGTATTAGTGAATGTGCCCTGAACTGGGACGACGTAGAATTCATGAGGCGCATGCTGGGTAAAATCCCGGACTTGGAGTCAAGTAATTTGATCATGGGGGCGGGGGACTTCAACACAGTCCTGGATCCGGCATTGGACCGGTCTAAGTCCAGGTCGGGAAAGAGACCGGCGGCGGCCAGGGCCCTGAGGGAGTTCATGGATCAGATGGGGGGCGTGGAACCGTGGAGATTCGCACGTCCAAGGGCGAAGCAGTTCTCTTTTTTCTCCCACGTTCACAAAGTGTACTCTCGGATTGACTTTTTTGTGTTGAGCAGGGCGTTAATCCTGAGGGTGGAGGGGGGTCGAGTATTCGGCCATTGCGGTCTCAGACCATGCCCCGCACTGGGTGGACTTGCAATTAGGGGCGGAGGGAGGGCAGCGCCCTCTCTGGAGACTGGATGTGGGGCTGCTGGCGGATGAAGAGGTGTGTGGGCAGATAAGGAGGAGCATCCAAAACTATGTGACAACAAATGACACAGGGGAGGTAACAGCAACAACGGTCTGGGAGGCTATGAAGGCAGTTATCAGAGCGGAGTTAATTTCTCATAGGGGAATATTTCTCGTGGGGTCCCATAGAGAGAAGAGAGAGATGGCGGAGAGGGAGAGGCTGGTGGGAGAGTTACTCAGAGTAGACAGGAAGTATGCGGAGACCCCCGAGGAGGGGCTGCTAAAGGAGCGCCCAAGACTGCAGGCGGAGCTTGATCTGCTGACCACTGGGAAGGCGGAGGCACAGCTGAGGAAGGTGAAAGGGGCAGTCTACGAGTATGGGGAGAAGGCGAGTAGGATGCTGGCACACCACCTTTGCAGGAGAGAGGCAGCCAGGGAGATTGGGGGAGTTAGGGATAAGGCAGGTAACATGATCTTGGGCCCAGAGAAGATCAACAAAGTCTTCAACGAGTTTTATTGTAAACTGTGTGAGTCAGAGCCCCTGGTGGGAGGGGAAGGGATGAAGCAATTTATGGACCAATTGAGGTTCCCAAGGGTGGACGAAGAGCTGGTGGAGGGACTGGGGGCCCCGATTGAGTTGGAGGAGATAGTTAAGGGCATAGAAAGTATGCAGTCGGGCAAGGCCCCGGGTCCGAATGGCTTCCCTGTAGAATTCTACAAGAAATTCTCGGAGCTGCTGAGCCCACTCCTGCTAAGAGCCTTTTTACGAGGCAAAGGAGAGAGGAACCCACCCCCCAACAATGTCGCAGGCTTCGATCTCGTTCATCCTGAAGAGGGAGAAGGATCCGCTTCAATGTGGGTCCTACAGGCCAATATCGCTCTGTCGTGTTGGGTGTTCTGATGCACAAATGATCCAACACGGCTGTAGATGGTACAACTCTCTTTTATTGTCTAAACAATGGTAACAACTAACTGCTTGCTTGGGTACGTGCTTCACCAGCTAACCTGTGGACCCAGCCCTATCACTATCTTAGTGAGGCACTCAGCACATGGTGTATGTCTGAGTGGCACGCTGTGAGCTCTGTGCTCTGAGCTATCTCCTGGTAGAATGAGCGGGAACTGTGGTGTTCCCTGTTTTATAGTGCGTGTGCTCTCACTGGTGATTGGCTGCGATGTTATGTGTGTGCTGGTTGGTCCAACTGCCTGTCCATCAGTGTGTGTGTGATTGCACCATGATATGCTGATGTGGATATCATGACATCCCCCCCTTTCACAAAGGATATGTGCCTATATGCTAATAAATAGAAATGTGTACTGAGTGCATCTGAGTATGTGTATGCAATATTTACAACATGTACATGAGGCTAAACTATATACAGAGGAAGGTATCAGGTGCAACAGAACAACGAGGTTGTACCAATAACAGAACAAATGCAATCAGTAAACGACGAGAGAAAACGTCTGGAACAATGAACGACAAGAAAATAAACTTGTAACAGTACTGTAAAACAATTCAGTGAGTCCAATGTGCTAACAGGGTCATAAGTCAAGTCTCTCAGGTGGGCAATGAATTCGGGTTGACCGTTAGGGTGGCACATCACTCATCGCCCGGATCAATGCTGTGCACTGGCAGCGGCTGGTGGTTCCGGCTTGGGGACATCCGGTTCTTATGGATTACCGCAACGCGGAAGGGCTCCCTGTCTTCGGAATCGCTGGTCTGCATACTATCTGGATATGACTCAGTGTAGGGGGGCTGAATCGCCCGCACGTCCCTGCGAGGCTGGCGGAATTGTTGGGAGTTGGCAAGTTGAGCTGCTCGACAGCAGGCAGCATAGTGGCCCATCCTGCCACAGCGGAGGCATTGTCGCGCTTTGGCCGGACATTGCCGCTTTAAGTGGGCGGAGCCACAGTTGCCGCACGTTGTGACATCATGGCGTTCATTGCGTTCGTTGCACCTCCGCACATGCACGGTGCGGTCCTGCGTAGAGTGCGCCTGCGCATCATGTCCCTCTGCGTCAACGTCCCCTCTTTTGGCGCGTACAAGCGCGTAGGCCTCGGAAAGCGCGCGAAATGGCCGCCCTCGTCCGGGCCGCAGCTGGGAGGAACTCGATTGACTGGACCCGCTCCGCCTCGTAGGACCCGTGCCGTGCCGTTTCGGCCACCTAGATTTGGGAGTACCGGCTGGTCGCGTTCTCGTGGAGGACGCAGGTCTCGATGGCAGTCGCTAGGGTGAGGCGCTTTATTTTAAGGAGCTGCAGGCGTAGGGTGTCCGAGATGACCCCAAAAACTATCGGATCCCGTATCATGGAGTCGGAGGTGGCCTCATAGCCGCAGGACTGCGCGAGGATACGGAGGTGTGTCAAGTAAGATTGGAAAGGCTCATCCTTACCCTGCAGGCGCTGCTGGAATAGGTACCTCTCGAAGCTCTCATTGACTTCCATGCTGAAGTGTTCCTCGAACTTCAGAAGCACCGTCTTATATTTTGTTTTGTCCTCGCCTTCCGCGAATGCCAGGGAGTTATAGATGTGGATGGCCTGTTGCCCCGCCGTGGAGAGGAGGAGGGCGATCTTCCTGGTGTCCGATGCATTCTCCCTGTCTGTGGCTTCGAGGAATAGTTGGAAGCGCTGTTTAAACAGCTTCCAGTTTACGCCAAGGTTACCAGCGATTCGGAGCGGCTGCGGCGGGCTGATGTTTTTCATGGAGCAGGATGGTGGATTTCTGAAAGGGTAGATCTCACAGTCGCTGGTTAGCGTCCACTACTGGTATCATGTCGTGTTGGGTGTTCTGATGCACAAATGATCCAACACGGCTGTAGATGGTACAACTCTGTTTTATTGTCTAAACAACGGTAACAACCAACTGCTTGCTTGGGTACGTGCTTCACCAGCTAACCTGTGGACCCAGCCCTATCACTATCTTAGTGAGGCACTCAGCACATGGTCTATGTCTGAGTGGCACGCTGTGAGCTCTGTGCTCTGAGCTGTCTCCTGGTAGAATGAGCGAGAACTTTGGTGTTCCCTGTTTTATAGTGCGTGTGCTCTCACTGGTGATTGGCTGCGATTTTATGTGTGTGTTGGTTGGTCCAACTGCCTGTCCATCAGTGTGTGTGTGATTGCACCATGATATGCTGATATGGATATCATGACACGCTCCTGAACGTGGATGCCAAACTGCTGGCTAAACTTTTGGCTACTAGAATAGAGGTCTGTGTCCCGGGAGTGATTGATGAGGATCAGACGGGTTTCGTCAAGGGCAATTGAACACAAATGTGAGGAGGCTCCTAAACATTATCATGATGCCCTCAGAAGGAGGGAACGCAGAAGTAGTGGCTACAATGGATGCAGAGAATGCCTTTGACCGGGTGGAATGGGAGTACCGGCTGAGGTCAGAGTATTTTAGGCTGCACCGAGGGACGAGGCAGGGGTGCCCCCTGTCCCCGCTACTATTTGCCCCGGCAATTGAGCCGTTGACCGTAGCGCTGAGGACTTCAAGGAACTGGAGGGGGCTGGGCTGGGCTGGGAGGGAGAGGAGCACCGGGTTTCGCTCTACGCAGACAACCTGCCATTGTATATTTCGGACCCGCTAGAGGGGATGGGGGAGGTCTTTCGGATCCTAAGGGACTTTGGGAGCTTCTCGGGGTACAAGTTGAACTTGGGGAAAAGTGAACTAGGGGTCAGGAGGAGAGACTGGGGGAGCTCCCGCTCAAGATAGTGGAGAGGAACTTTCGTTATTTAGGTATACAGGTGGCTAGGAACTGGGATGCCCTACACAGGCTCCATCTATCTCGGCTTGTAGAGCAGATGGAGGGAGACTTTAAAAGGTGGGACATGCTCCCGCTTTCCCTGGCGGGAAGGGTGCAGACCGTGAAAATGACGGTCCTCCCCAGATTCCTGTTCGTTTTCCAGTGCCTTCCCATCTTCTTCCCCAAATCCTTCTTCAAGCAGGTGAACAGGATTATCACGGGAATGACTTCTGGTTGTGGCTATGCAGAGCTAAGTCGCACGTTCGGCAGCTCCCACTTGGAATGGACTTTTGGACTCTTTTCAGGGCCCCCAACAGCATTTTTGCGACATTTCCCGGTGTGGGAAGAAGACTGCAATATTCCCCCGACAGTGTATGGCTTGGACTAGGAGCGGGGCGACTAAAAAAGTGGTGGTGAAGCCAAAGAAAGTGTGAGGGAAGAAGAGCAAGATGGCGGCGGGAGGGGACCAGGCAGCGTGGATGCAGTGGGCGCAGGAGCAGCAGGAGGTTATCCAGCGCTGCTTCAGGGAGCTCAAAGTGGACCTGCTGGAGCCGATGAAGGCTTCTATTGATAAGCTGCTGGAGACTCAGACGGCCCAGGGGTGGCGATCCGCGAGGTCCGACAAAAGATCTCAGATAACGAGGACGAGATCTTGGGCCTAGTGGTAAAGGTCGAGGCGCACGAGGAGCTCCACAGTAAATGGCAGGAACGGTTCGAGGAGATGGAGAATCGGTCGAGGCAGAAGAATCTGCGGATCCTGGGCCTCCCGGAGGGGCTGGAGGAGTCGAACGTGGGGGCCTATGTGGTCACCATGTTAAACTCGCTGATGGGAGCGGGGTCCTTCCAGGGGCCCCTGGAGCTGGAAGGGGCCCATAGAGTGCTGGTGAGGCGGCCCAAGGCTAACGAGCCGCCGCGGGCAGTGCTGGTGTGTTTTCATCGGTTCGCTGATCGGGAGTGCGTACACAGGTGGGCCAAGAAAGAGAGGAGCAGCAGGTGGGAGAACGCAGAGGTTCGAGTATGTCAGGACTGGAGTGTGGAGGTGGCGAAGAAGAGGGCCGGGTACAACCAGGCAAAGGCGCTGCACAGGAAGGGGGTGAGGTTTGGCATGCTGCAGCCGGCGTGTCTGTGGGTCACCTACAAGGACCGGCACCATTATATTGAGTCCCCGGAGGAGGCGTGGGCCTTTGTTCAGGCCGAGAAGCTGGACACAAACTGAGGGTCGGGATGGAGAGTCGGACGTGGGGATGGTCGGGGATTGTTCTTGTTGTGTTACATTTTCAGGGGGGGTTCTTTGTTCTTGTTTAGTTTTGGTTCGGTGTGGGTGGCTAGGGTGGGTTGGGCACTGTTTTGGTTGGGTCTGTCGGGTGGGCTCTTGGAGGGGGGCAAGTAAGCGGAGTAGGGGGTGGATGGCCGGTAGGGGGGATGGGGCCCCGCGGGGGAGGGTGAGGCCCGAGTCGGGGGTGAGGTGACTGGGCCTGTAAAAGGATCTGCGACAGGGGAGGCGGGGCCAGGCAGGTGGAAAGCGCGGGCTTTTTCCCGCGCTGAAGGCTGGAGGGGCGGGGCCGGGGCGGTGAAGAGCGGGTTTTTTCCAGCGCTTGGGATGGAAGGGGGAGGTGAAGAGCCTGCTGGTGGGTAATGGAGGGGAGGGGAAGTCCCACAATGGGAGGAGTCGAAGGAGAGGCGGGAGCTGCCGGGATCAGCAGGAATCAGCTGACTTGCGGGAGTGCAATGGGGGAGCAATGCAGCTAGGAGGGGTCCTAGCTGGGGGGTGGGGGGTGGGGGGGGGGGGTTGGGGGGTGGGGGGGTGGGGGGTGGGGGGGGCCGGGGAACCGGGTTGCTGCTCGTATGGTCAAGGGGGAGCTGGAGCGAGTAGAGGGGGTTGGGATGGGGGTCTGCCGCCATGGGGAACGGGCCGGGCGTGGGGCGCGGGCGCGTGGCTGGCTGAGGAGGGGTTATGGCTAGTCGGCGGGGGAGGGGGGTGGGTAGCCCCCTGATCCGGCTGATAACCTGGAATGTAAGGGGGCTGAACGGGCCGGTTAAGCGGGCCCGGGTGTTCGCACACCTGAAGGGGCTGAAGGCGGATGTGGTCATGCTCCAGGAGACACACCTGAAGGTGGCAGACCAGGTAAGAGTGAGGAAGGGGTGGGTAGGCCAGGTGTTTCATTCGGGGCTGGATGACAAAAATCGGGGGGTGGCGATCTTGGTGGGAAAGAAGGTGTCGTTCGAGGCGTCTAGCATTGTGACAGACAATGGCGACAGGTACGTAATGGTAAGTGGTAAGCTGAAAGGGGAAAGGGTGGTGCTGGTCAACGTGTACCCCCCGAACTTGGACGATGCGGGTTTTATGCGGCGCATGTTGGGTCGGGTCCCGGACTTGGAAGTGGGGGGCCTGGTAATGGGGGGAGACTTTAACACGGTGTTGGACCGGGTACTGGATCGCTCCAGGTCTAGGACGGGTAGGAGGCCGGAAGCGGCTAAAGTGCTGAGGGGGTTTATGGACCAGATGGGAGGGGTGGACCCTTGGAGATTTGCAAGGCCGGGGGCTAAGGAATTTTCATTCTTCTCGCACATTCATAAGGCCTATTCCCGGATCGACTTTTTTGTTATGAGGAGGGCGCTGATTGCGAGAGTAGAGGATACCGAGTACTCGGCGATAGCCATTTCGGATCACGCCCCGCATTGGGTAGACCTAGTGCTGGGGGAGGAGAGGGACCAGCGCCCGTTGTGCCGTTTGGAGGTGGGGCTGTTGGCGGACGAGGAGGTGAGCGAGCGGGTCCGAAGAAGCATAGAGAGATACCTGGAGGCCAACGATAATGGGGAGGTCTGAGTGGGGATGGTATGGGAGGCGCTGAAGGCGGTGGTTAGGGGAGAGCTGATCTCCATTAGGGCCCACAAGGAGAGGAGAGAGCAGAGGGAGAGGGAGAGGCTGGTGGGGGAGATGGTGAGAGTAGACAGGAGGTATGCGGAGGTGCCGGAGGAGGGACTGTTGAGGGAGAGGCGTAGCCTCCAAGCCGAATTCGACCTGTTGACCACCAGGAAGGCGGAGGCGCAGTGGAGGAAGGCCCAGGGGACGATTTATGAATATGGGGAAAAGGCAAGCTGGATGCTGGCGCATCAGCTTCGGAAGCGGGATGCAGCTAGGGAGATCGGGGGAAGTTAAGGATCGGGGGGGGGGAGTGTGGTGCGGAGTGGGGTTGGCATCAATGGGGTCTTCAGGGACTTTTATGAGGAACTGAATCGGTTTGAGCCCCCACTGGAGGAGGGAGGGATGGGCCGCTTTCTGGACCAACTGAAGTTCCCGAAGGTGGAGGAGGGACTGGTGGCGGGATTAGGGGCCCCGATTGGGTTGGAGGAGCTGGCCAAAGGGATAGGGAGCATGCAGGCGGGGAAGGCACCGGGGCCGGACGATTTCCCAGTTGAATTTGACAAAAAATATGTGGACCTGTTGGGCCCGTTGCTGGTTAGGACCTTCAATGAGGCAAGGGAGGGGGGGGGGGGGGGGGGAGGTGCTTTGCCCCCGACGATGTCCCGGGCACTGATCTCCTTGATCCTGAAGCGGAACATTGGTCTCCTGCAGTGTGGGTCTTGCAGGCCGATTTCATTGTTAAATGTAGATGCCAAGTGCTGGCGAAGGTCTTAGCCACGAGGATTGAGGATTGTGTGCCGCAGATCATCCACGAAGACCAGACGGGGTTCGTGAAGGGGAGGCAGTTGAACGCGAATGTGCGGAGGCTCCTGAACGTTATTATGATGCCGGCGAGGGAGGGGGAGGCGGAGATAGTGGCAGCGATGGACGCTGAGAAGGCCTTCGATAGGGTAGCGTGGGGGTAGTTGTGGGAGGTGCTGAAGAGGTTTGGGTTTGGGGAGGGGTTCGTCAGGTGGGTTAGGCTGTTGTACGAGGTCCCAATGGCGAGTGTCGCCACGAACAAGAGGAGGTCTGAGTACTTTTGGTTACATCGAGGGACGAGGCAGGGGTGTCCCTTGTCCCCCTTGCTCTTCGCGCTGGCGTTTGAACCCCTGGCTATGGCACTGAGGGAGTCGAGGAACTGGAGGGGGTTGGTGCGGGATGGGGAGCAGCATAGGGTGTCGCTCTATGCGGACGACTTGCTGCTATATGTGGCGGACCCAGTGGGGGGAATGCCGGAGGTAATGAGGATCCTCAGGGAGTTCGGGGATTTCTCAGGGTACAAGCTCAACATGGGAAAGTGCGAGTTGTTTGTGGTTCACCCAGGGGACCAGGAGAGGGGGATTGGCGAGCTCCCACTAAAAAGGGCGGAGAGGAGCTTCAGGTATTTGGGGGTCCAGGTGGCCAGGAGCTGGGGGGCTCTGCATAGGCTTAATTTCACGAGGCTGGTGGAGCAAATGGAAGAGGTGTTTAAGAAGTGGGACGCGTTGCCGCTGTACCTGGCGGGTAGGTTGCAGTCAGTCAAGATGACGGTGCTCCCAAGGTTTTTGTTCCTGTTCCAGTGCCTCCCCATTCTTATCCAAAAGGCCTTTTTTAGGTGGGTCAACAGGAGCATAATGGGGTTTGTGTGGGCGCGAGGGACTCCGAGGGTGAGAAGGGTGTTTCTGGAGCGAAGTAGGGATGGGGGGTGGTGGCTGGCGCTGCCCAACTTCTGTGGGTACTACTGGGCCGCCAATGAGGCGATGGTGCGCAAGTGGATGATGGATGGGGAGAGGCGGCATGGAAGAGGCTGGAGACGGCGTCTTGTGAGGGTACAAGTCTGGAGGCGCTGGCAACGGCTCCGCTGCCGCTCCCTCCAATGAGGTATACCACGAGCCCGGTGGTGGCGGCTGCCCTCAAAATTTGGGGGCAATGGAGGTGGCACAGGGGGGAAGTGGGGGCTTCGGTGTGGACCCCGATATGGGGGAACACCGGTTTGTCCCAGGGAGAATAGATGAAGGGTTTTCGGTGTGGCACAGGGCAGGGATAAGAAGGTTGGGGAACCTGTTTGTGAATGGGAAGTTCGCGAGCCTGGGTGAGCTGGTGGAGAAATACGGGCTCCCCTCGGGAAACGCCTTTAGGTATAAACAGGTAAGGGCGTTTGTCAGGCGGCAAGTGGTGGAATTCCCGCTGCTGCCGCCACGCACGGTACAGGACAGGGTGCTCTCGGGGGCGTGGGTTGGAGAGGGGAAGATCTCGGCAACTTACCAGGTGATGCAGGAGGAGGAAGAGGCCTCGGTGGAGGTGCTGAAAGGTAAGTGGGAGGAAGAGTTGGGGGAAGAGATCGAGGAGGGGACGTGGGCAGATGCCCTAGGGAGGGTGAACTCTTCCTCTTCGTGCGCGAGGCTCAGCCTCATACAGTTTAAGGTGCTGCACAGGGCACACATGACCGGGACAAGGATGAGACGGTTTTTTGGGGGTGAGGACAGGTGTGTTAGGTGCTCAGGGAGCCCAGCAAACCACATCCATCTGTTCTGGGCATGCCCAGCGCTGGAGGAATTTTGGAAGGGCATAGCGAGGACGGTGTCGGGGGTGGTCGGATCCAGGGTCAAACCGGGCTGGGGGCTCGCAATATTTGGGGTGGCAGAGGAGCTGGGAGTGCAGGATGCGAAAGAGGGCGCTATTCTGGCCTTTGCGTCCCTGGTAGCCTGGCGAAGGATTCTTCTTCAATGGAGGGATGCGAGGCCCCCAAGCGTGGAATCCTGGATCAACGATATGGAAGGGTTTATTAAATTGGAAAGGGTGAAATTTGCTTTAAGGGGATCGGTGCAAGGGTTCTTCAGGCGCTGGCAACCGTTCTTGGACTTCCTGGCAGAACGGTAGACAGTGGTCAGCAGCAGCAACCCGGGGTGGGGGGGGGGGGTTCTATTTTAATTTTGTTTGCCTACACTGGGGGATCTGAGGGGGTGTATATATTTGCTATGTGTTTCGGCTGGTGTTAATATATTTATGATGTGGAGATGCCGGCGTTGGACTGGGGTGAGCACAGTACGAAGTCTTACAACACCAGGTTAAAGTCCAACAGGTTTGTTTCGATGTCACTAGCTTTCGGAGCGCTGCTCCTTCCTCAGGTGAATGAAGAGGTCTGTTCCAGAAACACATATATAGACAAATTCAAAGATGCCAAACAATGCTAGGAATGCGAGCATTAGCAGGTGATTAAATCTTTACAGATCCAGAGATGGGGTAACCCCAGGTTAAAGAGGTGTGAATCAACAATCACCAGGCAGGAATGTTCCCTTCCAGTCGGGGAACACTTCAGCAGTCAAGGGCATTCAGCCTCTGATCTCCGGGTAAGCGTTCTCCAAGGCGGCCTTCAGGACCCGCGACAACGCAGAATCGCCGAGCAGAAACTTATAGCCAGGTTCCGCACACATGAGTGCGGCCTCAACCAGGACCTGGGATTCATGTCGCATTACATTCATCCCCCACCATCTGGCCTGCGAAATCCTACCAACTGTCCTGGCTTGATACAATTCACATCTCTTTATGTATAGGGGGAGGGGGGCACTGGGTTGTTTTGTTTGGTAGTTAATTCTATTGGGTTCCTTTTACAATTTGTTGTTGATATTTTCTGAAAACTTTAATAAAAATTATTTTTCAAAAAAAAGGATGATCACGGGATTTGTGTGGGCAAACAAGACCCCGCGAGTTAAAAGACTGTTTTTGGAGCGCAGTCGGTGGGGGGAGGGTTGGTGTTTCCGAACCTCTGTAGCTACTACTGGGCGGCTAATGTAGCCATGATTAGGAAATGGGTAACCATAGAATTTACAGTGCAGAAGGAGGCCATTCGGCCCATCGAGTCTGCATCGGCTCTTGGAAAGAGCACCCTACCCAAGGTCAACACCTCCACCCTATCCCCATAACCCAGTAACCACACCCAACACTAAGGCAATTTTGGACACGAAGGGCAATTTAGCATGGCCAATCCACCTAACCTGCACATCTTTAGACTGTGGGAGGAAACCAGAGCACCCGGAGGAAACCCACGCACACACGGGGAGAACGTGCAGACTCCGCACAGACAGTGACCCAAGCTGGGAATCGAACCTGGGACCATGGAGCTGTGAAGCAATTGTGCTAACCACAATGCTACCGTGCTGGACGAGGGGTCGGCGTGGGGGCGGCTTGAGGCGACGTCATGCAAAGGCACCTGCCTAGGGGCACTAGTAACGGCACCGCTGCCGTTCGCGCCAGCATGATACACCACAAGCCCGGTGGTGACGGCGGCACTGAGGGTCTGGGGTCAGTGGAGAAGGCACAGGAAGGAGGAGGGGGCTCAGTTTGGACCCCGATACGGAACAATCATAGATTTGTTCCGGGCAAGATAGACGGGGGGGGGGGGGGGGAGGTTTCAAAGCTGGCACAGGGCAGGCATTAAAGGATGGGAGACCTGTTCATAGATGGGACTTTCCCTAGCTTGAAGGCGCTGGAGGAGAAATTCAGCCTGCCCCCTGGAAACACCTTCAGATAACTCCAAGTCCGTGACTTTCTCAAAAAACAGGTAGGGACATTTCCGTTGCTACCGCCTCGTAGGATACAGGACAGGGTGGTGTCTGGCATCTGGGTAGGAGAGGGGATGGTGTTGGACATCTACCAAGAACTGCAGGAGGCAGAGGAAGCCTCAGTGGAGGAACTGAAAGGCAAGTGGGAGGAGGAGTTGGGCGAGGAGCTAGATGAGGGCCTGTGAGCTGATGCCCTAAGCAGGGTAAATTCCTCCTCATCATGTGCCAGGCTCAGTTTAATTCAGTTTAAGGTGGTACACTGGGCACACATGACGACGGCGAGAATGAGCAAGTTCTTTGGGGTGGAGGACAGGTGCGCGAGATGTGCAGGGAGTCCAGCGAACCATGTCCATATGGTCTGGGCATGCCCGGCCCTTAAAGAATTCTGGCAGGGCTTTGCGAGGGCCATGTCCAGGATTTTGGACACGCGGGTGATGCCGAGTCCAGAAATAGCGATATTTGGTGTGTCAGAGGATCCGGGAGTGGAGGAAGCGAAAGAGGCCGAGGTACTGGCCTTTGCCTCCCTGGTAACTCGGAGACGGATCTTGTTAATGTGGAGGGACTTGAAACCCCCGACCGTGGAGACCTGGGTTCGTGATATGGCTGGGTTCCTCAGCCTGGAGCAAATAAGGTTTGCCTTGAGAGGGTCCTTGCTGGGGTTCTCCCGGCGGTGGCAACCTTTCCTTGACTTTCTGGTAGAGCGTTAAAATGTCAGCAGCAGCAGCGGGTGGGGGGGTTCTTAGGTGGGGAACTGTTTAATTAATGTATATTCTCTTTTTGTATGATGATAACAGCCACCTAGTTTTAAAAATATTTTCCTTTTATTTTTCTGTTATTGGTTATGGAAAAATTCTGTTTGAAAAAAGCTTTAATAAAAACAAATTTAAAAAACCCTCTGGAGACCTGTGCATCTGCATTGATCCTAAGGATCTCAACCAGAATATAATGCGTGAACATTACCCCATCCCGAAGCGGGAGGAACTCACCAGTGAGATGGCACATGCACGGTTTTTCACCAAGTTAGACGCGTCACATGGATTCTGGCAAATCCAGATGGATGAGTCCAGCAGAAGACTCTGCACCTTCAACACACTGTTTGGCAGGTACTGCTATAACCATATGCCATTCGGCATTGTCTCGACATCGGAGATATTTCATCGCATCATGGAGCAGATGATGGAGGGCATCGAAGGGGTTCGTGTGTACGTGGTCGTGTGTACGTGGACGACGTCATCATCTGGTCCATGACCCCTGAAGAGCATGTTTCCCATCTCCAGCAGGTATTCCGCCGTGTCCACGCCAATGGCCTGAAGCTGAACAGGGCCAAATGTTGCTTTGGCATGTCAACACTCAAGTTCCTAGGAGACCAGATCTCTCAGCAGGGAGTGTGCCCCGACACCGACAAGGTCAAGGCCATCACAGCCATGAAGGTCCCGGAAGACAAGAAGGCGGTGTTGCGCTTCCTGGGCATGGTCAATTTTCTGGGCAAGTTCATCCCAAACCTGGCCTCACACACCACGGCCCTACGAAACCTAGTGAAGAAGTCCACGGCCTTCGAGTGGAAGGCGGCCCATCAGGCAGAGTGATTGGAGTTGAAAGCCAAGCTCACCACTGCACCCGTATTGGCATTTTCCGATCCAGACAGGGAAACGAAAATCGCGACAGATGCGAGCCAGGATGGCATCGGTGCAGTCCTGATGCAACGCAATGACACTTCATCCTGGCACCGGCTGCCTACGCATCAAGAGCAATGATGCCCACCAAACAAAGGTATGCGCAAATCGAGAAGGAATGCTTGGGCCTTCTCACTGGCATTCTCAAGTTTCACGACTATGTGTATGGCCTGCCGACATTCACAGTCGAGGCGGATCACAGGCCCCTGGTCCACATTATCCACAAGGACCTTAATGTCATGACGCCTCGGTTGCAGCGCATCCTCCTCAAACTCAGAAGGTACGACTTTGACCTGATCTACACGCCTGGCAAGGAGCTCATCATTGCCGATACACTGTCCCGCTCCATCACCGTGCCGAGTGAACCACTGAACTTCATCCGGCAAATTGATCCACAGGTTGAGTCACAGGTGTAGCTGTGTGCTAGCACCCTCCCGGCATCTGATGAGAAGGTGATTCGTATCCGTGAGGAGACAGCCAAGGACCCCCTCTTGCAGCGTGTTATGCAACACCTAGCCAATGGCAGGCAAAAAGGGCAGTGCCCTCAATTTTCAATGTAAAGGACGACCTGACGGTATCCTCCTCAAACTGGACCGGATTGTAATTCCACACAGTCTCCAGAGCTTGGTGCTCCGTCAAATCCATGAAGGCTACCTGGGTGTGGAAAAGTGCAGATGCAAAGCCAGGCAGGCTGTCTACTGGCCCGGGATCAGCCAGGACATCGCGAACATGGTCCTCAACTGTGCGACCTGTCAACGCTTCCAGCCAGCGCAGAGTAAGGAGACACTTCATCAGCATGAAATCGAAACCTCTCCGTGGTCCAAGGTTGGCATCGACCTCTTTCATGCAAATGGTCATGATTACGTGATAATCATTGATTACTTTTCCAATTACCCTGAAGTCGTGAAGCTCTCAGACCTCACATCTCGGACCGTCATCAAGGCCTGTAAGGAGACGTTCTCCAGGCATGGTATCCCACTCACTGTCATGAGGGACAATGGCCCGTGCTTCTGCAGCCATTAATGGTCTCTGTTTGCCCAGTCGTGTCAGTTCAAACACGTCACTTCCAGCCCACACTATCTGCAGTCAAACGAAAAAGTTGAGAAAGGGGTGCACATAGTAAAGCAGCTCATCTGCAAGGCCGCGGATTCAGCGTCTGACATTCACCTTGGGCTGCTTGCGTACAGGGCGACCCCACTGTCCACTGGCATGTCACCGGCTCAACTCCTGATGAACAGAGACCTGCGAACGACACTTCCAGCCATACACTTGCCCAACCTGGATCACCTCCCAGTGCTGCAGAAGGTGCAGCAACTCCGAGACCGGCAAAAACAGGACTATGATGCTCATGCCACCGATTTGCTCGTGTTATCCCCGTCAGACACTGTTCAGGTCAAGATCCCTGATGGTGGCTGGTCAGCTCCAGCTGTCGTTGTTTGACAGGCTGCCCCCCGCTTGTATGTTGTGCGTCTGGCTGATGGTTCTGTTGTGCGACGAAACAGACGGGCACTGTGCAAAGTTGCCTGCCCGCAACCACATTCTTCTCCGTTTCCTTCTGTTGTTTTGCCACCTCCTGATACCTCGACTCACAAGGCCACCAGTCAGGCTTCAATCCCACCCATCAAGGCGCTGTCGTCCCCACCACCACCTCTCCGGCGGTCAACCAGGATCAGACGCAAGCCACAGAGACTGGACTTATGAGCATTTGTTCTGTTTGCTATGTTCTGTGTTCTCGCATTAGACAGCTGTTTTCACATGTACATATGTTCACATCCACTGCATGTATATATGTTAATATTGGCATATTCTTGTAAATACGTTCACATATGTCATCTAAATATTTAAAAAAGGGCAGATGTCATGATATGCAGACACACACATAATGATATACAGACAAGCAGCTAATGGACACAGAGAACAGGACATAACCAATAAGCAGGCAGGACACTCAGGGGTGGGATCTGACTATAAAAGACACGAGGCACTCACACTCTGCCTCTTTCCACTGATGAACATCTAGAGAGTCAGTCAAGGGTGTTGTTACAATCTCACACCTCCACCACGTGGCTAAGAGCTAGTCTGGTTCAGTCAGACAGAGTAACCACACTTAAGTTAGCAGAGTGTCGAACTCACAGAGAACTGTGCTAACTGTGCTATTTGTTCAATAAACCTGATTGAACTAACTTCAAGGTCTGGAATATCTTTCTGATCTAAGCTGCATCCAGTGTTAGACCAGTGTACCTAACACAACAGGACACAGTGCTGGAAGAGATTTAATGACTGCATGACACATTCAGGTATTCACCTGCAATGAATCTAACCTCAACTCTCCCCTTACTGCCTCCTTCTGGACATCATCCCTCCACCCCAACTTTCCCTCACTCTTCTCTTCATGTTCCCATCTGACCATCCACCACCATATTAATGCAATGCCATTCCCCTCCCTCCATAGAATCCCTAAGGTGCAGAAGGAGGCCATTCGGGTCATCGAGTCCCCACTGATCCTCCAAAGAAATGCTCTACATAAGCCTACTCCCCATCCTATCCCTGCAACCCCATGCATTGATCACAGCAAATCCACCTAACCTGCACACCTTTGAACACTAAGGAGCAATTTAGCATGGCCAATCCACCTAACCTGCACATCTCTAGACTGTGGGAGGAAACCAAAGCATCGGAGGAAACCCACACAGACACGGGGAGAATGTACAAAGTCCACACAGACAGTCACCCAAGGCCGGAATCAAGCCTAGGTCCCTGGCGCTGTGCTGACCTCATATCAACCTTCCACAAATGTTGTCCATCCAGCCACTCAACATACTCCATTACTCTCCATCATGGGTCTCTTCTTTCACTCCTTGCGAGAGAAAAGTGAGACAGAATACTAGGGAGAGGAGACATTCTCAGCACGCCTTTGTTTCCAGATCTTCTTACACCAAATTGAAATTCTCAAAGTGCTGGGGTAGAATTTGAATTCACACATTCTGCTTTCCAAACCCAAAATAAAAACCTAACTTTATTTTCCAGTCGCTAACTGGTCTGTTTTATCCTATGCACATTTTCCATTGTTATTTTGAAATTTATATCGACTTACTAATCTGCTAGTTCAGTAAAAATGCACATTATATTTAAGATAGTTGCTCTACTTGGAGTCACAAATAACTTTATGGTCTTTCCAGTCTATCATGGCCATTCCACCACAGGTTTCAGCACATTGACTTCACAAATTACTACATTACTAGCAAGATGGCGCCGGAGCATAGCGACTCTCATCGAGCTCTCCCAGATACTCTTTTTACATCTCTTATAATCGTACTAATCTTTTAAAAGCTAACACGAACATTATCACTAACATTCCTCTTTTATTGCCCTATTATGTACTTTTATTTTATTTTATTTTCATGTACTAAATGATCTGTTTGAGCTGCTCGCAGAAAAATACTTTTCACTGTACCTCGGTACACGTGACAATAAGCAAAGAAATCCAAAACCACTGTCGGATCGAACCCGGATCCTCAGCGCCGTAGGCAGCAGTGCTAACCACTGCACCACCGTGGGTCTCCATAACAGAGTCTGAGTCCTCGACCTCCTGCATCACTGCATCAGGTCCCCCAGGGGGCAATTCCCTTGGATTCAATCGGTGTCGGGCTGTCTAACCTGAAACTGGTACCTCCGGAGGGACTTAGCGTTGAGCCAGTATCCTGACTCTGAGGTTGTCTGCGTGCGTCTTTATCATTCGCCCTGGTATGAAACTGGCCCTGACTGTCGAACTACCGTTCCTAGGACCCACTTGGCACCATACCTGAAGTTTCGAATGTAAACTGCATCACAAGGTCCGAACTGTCTGGTCCGTGTCCGCCTGTCCGGGAAACAGCCCTGCTGCTCCTGACTGCAGCGCACTTTCCCGTCAATATCTGGGACTGTGAAGCTGAGGCGGATCCGGAGTCTTTGGCCCATTCAAAGCTCTGCCAGTCACAGTACGTGGGGTAGGACAGTAACAAAATATAAAGCTGGCCAGTCGTGTGTCGAGAGACCGCGAGGTTTGCTCCTTCAAGCCTCTTTTAAATGTTTGCACTGCCCTTTCAGCCAGCCCATTCGAAGCTCAGTGATACCGGGCCGTGCGGATGTGCCGTTTAACTTCATGAAACACCCAAACTCTTTGCTAGTAAAAGACGCATTGTTCTCAGTGACCAACATCTCTGGGATACCATATGTACTGAACGAGAGTCACAGGTTTTCAATCTGGGGGCAGCACAGTCGCACAAGTGGCTAGCACTGTGGCTTCACAGCGCCAGGGTCCCAGGTTCGATTCCCCGCTGGGTCACTGTCTGTGCGGAGTCTGCACATCCTCCCCATGTGTGCGTGGGTTTCCTCCGGGTGCTCCGGTTTCCTCCCACAGTCCAAAGATGTGCAGGTTAGGTGGATTGGCCATGCTAAATTCCCTTAGTGTCCAAAAAAGATTAGGAGGGGTTATTGGGTTATGGGGATAGGGTGGAAGTGAGGGTTTAAGTGGGTGGGTGCAGACTCGATGGGCCGAATGGCCTCCTTCTGCACTGTATGTTCTATGTTCTAATCGTCACCTTCGAAGTAATGGATGAAATCCTGTGGACGTCCAGCCACTTCGAATGGGCATCCACAACAATAGAAACATGGAGCCCGGGAATAGACCAACAAAGTCAGCAAGAAACTGCACCCAAGGCCGACCTTGCCATTCCCAGGGGTGAAGAGGCGAAGTGGGCAGGAGCTTCTGCTGCTCTTGGCAAACTCTGCCAACTGCTTTATTTCTGTATCCAGGCCTGACAACCAGACCTAACTTTGGCCAAGCATTTTCATTTCTGATAGGCCTGGGTGCCGGTTATGTAGAACATAGAACATAGAACAATACAGCACAGTACAGGCCCTTCGGCCCACGATGTTGCACCGGAACAAAAGCCATCTAACCTACACTATACCATTATCATCCATATGTTTATCCAATAAACTTTTAAATGCCCTCAATGTTGGCGAGTTCACTACTGTAGCAGGTAGGGCATTCCATGGCCTCACTACTCTTTGCGTAAAGAACCTACCTCTGACCTCTGTCCTATATCTATTACCCCTAAGTTTAAAGTTATGTCCCCTCGTGCCAGCCATTTCCATCCGCGGGAGAAGGCTCTCACTGTCCACCCTATCCAACCCCCTAATCATTTTGTATGCCTCTATTAAGTCTCCTCTTAACCTTCTTCTCTCCAACGAAAACAACCTCAAGTCCATCAGCCTTTCCTCATAAGATTTTCCCTCCATATCAGGCAACATCCTGGTAAATCTCCTCTGCACCCGCTCCAAAGCCTCCACGTCCTTCCTATAATGCAGTGACCAGAACTGTACGCAATACTCCAAATGCGGCCGTACCAGAGTTCTGTACAGCTGCAACATGACCTCCTGACTCCGGAACTCAATCCCTCTACCAATAAAGGCCAACACTCCATAGGCCTTCTTCACCACCCTATCAACCTGGGTGGCAACTTTCAGGGATCTATGTACATGGACACCTAGATCCCTCTGCTCATCCACACTTTCAAGAACTTTTCCATTAGCCAAATATTCCACATTCCTGTTATTCCTTCCAAAGTGAATCACCTCACACTTCTCTACATTAAACTCCATTTGCCACCTCTCAGCCCAGCTCTGCAGCTCATCTATATCCCTCTGTAACCTGCTACTTCCTTCCACACTATCGACAACACCACCGACTTTAGTATCGTCTGCAAATTTACTCACCCACCCTTCTGCGCCTTCCTCTAGGTCATTGATAAAAATGACAAACAGCAACGGCCCCAGAACAGATCCTTGTGGTACTCCACTTGTGACTGAACTCTATTCTGAACATTTCCCATCAACCACCACCCTCTGTCTTCTTTCAGCTAGCCAATTTCTGATCCACATCTCTAAATCACCCTCAATCCCCAGCCTCCGTATTTTCTGCAATAGCCTACCGTGGGGAACCTTATCAAACGCTTTGCTGAAATCCATATACACCACATCAACTGCTCTACCCTCGTCTACCTGTTCAGTCACCTTCTCAAAGAACTCGATAAGGTTTGTGAGGCATGACCTACCCTTCACAAAGCCATGCTGACTATCCCTGATCATATTATTCCTATCTAGATGATTATAAATCTTGTCTCTTATAATCCCCTCCAAGACTTTACCCACTACAGACGTGAGGCTCACCGGTCTATAGTTGCCGGGGTTGTCTCTGCTCCCCTTTTTGAACAAAGGGACCACATTTGCTATCCTCCAGTCCTCTGGCACTATTCCTGTAGCCAATGATGACATAAAAATCAAAGCCAATGGTCCAGCAATCTCTTCCCTGGCCTCCCAGAGAATCCTAGGATAAATCCCATCAGGTCCCGGGGACTTATCTATTTTCAGCCTGTCCAGAATTGCCAACACCTCTTCCCTACGTACCTCAATGCCATCTAATCTATTTACCTGGAGCTCAGCATTCTCCTCCACAACATTATCTTTTTCCTGAGTGAATACTGACGAAAAATATTCATTTAGTATCTCGCCTATCTCTTCAGACTCTACACACAACTTCCCATCCCTGTCCTTGACTGGTCCTACTCTTTCCCTAGTCATTCGCTTATTCCTGACATACCTATAGAAAGCTTTTGGGTTTTCCTTGATCCTTCCTGCCAAATACTTCTCATGTCCCCTCCTTGCTCGTCTTAGCTCTCTCTTTAGATCCTTCCTCGCTACCTTGTAACTATCCATCGCCCCAACTGAAACTTCACACCTCATCTTCACATAGGCCTCCTTCTTCCTCTTAACAAGAGATTCCACTTCTTTGGTAAACCACGGTTCCCTCACTCGGCACCTTCCTCCCTGCCTGACCGGTACATACTTATCAAGAACACGCAGTAGCTGATCCTTGCACAAGCTCCACTTATCCAGTGTGTCCAACACTTGCAGCCTACTTCTCCACCTTATCCCCCCCAAGTCACGTCTAATGGCATCATAATTTCCCTTCCCCCAGCTATAACTCTTGCCCTGCGGTGTATACTTATCCCTTTCCATCCTTAACGTAAACGTCACCGAATTGTGGTCACTGTCCCCAAAGTGCTCACCTACCTCCAAATCCGACACCTGGCCTGGTTCATTACCCAAAACCAAATCCAATGTGGCCTCGCCTCTTGTTGGCCTGTCAACAAACTGTGTCAGGAAACCCTCCTGCACACACTGTACAAAAAACGACCCATCTAATGTACTCGAACTATATCTTTTCCAGTCAATATTTGGAAAGTTAAAGTCTCCCATAATAACTACCCTGTTACTTTCGCTCTTATCCAGGATCATCCTCACCATCCTTTCCTCTACATCCCTAGAACTATTTGGAGGCCTATAGAAGACTCCCAACAGTGTGACCTCTCCTTTCATGTTTCTAACCTCAGCCCATACTACCTCGGAAGATGAGTCCCCATCTAGCATCCTCTCCGCCACCGTAATACTGCTCTTGACTAGCAGCGCCACACCTCCCCCTCTTTTGCCTCCTTCTCTGAGCTTACTAAAACACCTAAACCCCGGAACCTGCAACATCCATTCCTGTCCCTGCTCTATCCATGTCTCCGAAATGGCCACAACATCGAAGTCCCAGGTACCAACCCATGCTGCCAGTTCCCCTACCTTATTTCGTATACTCCTGGCATTGAAGTAGACACACTTCAAACCACCTACCTGAACACTGGCCCCCTCCTGCGACGTCAAATCTGAGCTCCTGACCTCTATACTCTCATTCTCCCTTACCCTAAAACTACAATCCAGGTTCCCATGCCCCTGCTGCATTAGTTTAAACCCCCCCAAAGAGCACTAACAATTCTCCCCCCCAGGATATTTGTGCCCCGCAGGTTCAGATGTAGACCATCCTGTCTGTAGAGGTCCCACCTTCCCCAGAAAGAGCCCCAGTTATCCAGAAATCTGAATCCCTCCCGCCTGCACCATCCCTGTAGCCACGTGTTTAATTGCTCTCTCTCCCTATTCCTCATCTCACTATCACGTGGCACGGGCAACAACCCAGAGATAACAACTCTGTTTGTTCTAGTTCTGAGCTTCCATCCTAGCTCCCTGAAAGCCTGCCTGACATCCTTATCCCCTTTCCTACCTATGTCGTTAGTGCCAATGTGGACCACGACTTGGGGCTGCTCCCCCTCCCCCTTAAGGACCCGGAAAACATGATCCGAGACATCACGTACCCTTGCACCTGGGAGGCAACATACCAAACGTGAGTCTTTCACGCTCCCACAAAATCTCCTATCTGTGCCCCTGACTATCGAGTCCCCAATTACTAATGCTCTGCTCCTCTCCCCCCTTCCCTTCTGAGCAACAGGGACAGACTCCGTGCCAGAGGCCCGTACCCCATGGCTTACCCCTGGTAAGTCCCCCCCCACAAGTATCCAAAGCGGTATACTTGTTTCTCAGGGGAACGACCGCAGGGGATCCCTGCACTGACTGCTTTTTCCCAGTCCCTCTTACAGTTACCCATCTATCTCCAATTTTTGGTGGAACTAATTCCCTGAAGCTGCTATCTATGACCCCCTCTGCCTCCCGAATGATCCGAAGTTCTTCCAACTCCAGCTCCAGTTCCCTAACTCGGCCTTGGAGGAGCTGGAGATGGCAGCACTTCCTGCAGGTAAAATCAGCAGGGACACTAACGGCATCCCTCACCTCAAACATCCTGCAGGAGGAACATTGCACTCCCTTCCCTGCCATCCCTCTAACTTTCTACCAAGATCTGGCTAACAACTAAATTAAATTTTTTATATAAAAAAAAATATTAATAACAATAATAAATTGTAGATCTCACAGTATAAAGTCCTGACCCTTGTATGGGGCCACAACACAAGTGCCCCATAAAAGGATGCCACCTTCAATGTTGAACTCTGATATTTTAATTGAGGAAGCCTTTAACTCGTTGGGGCAGTTTCGATGTTGATCAACGTATTTTCACAGTAACTTCATTGCAGTGTTAATGTAAGCCTACTTGTGACACTAATAAAGATTATTGTTAATATAGCACGATATGGCAGACCTTGGACAATAGAGGATCTGTTTGTGTCCACTCACATATTTGGGCTGCCGTGTCTGGCAACGTATCCATGAAGTTCAACGTGGCTACCACTACATTGGCTCTGGGGGGAGTCGGGGTTCTTGTCGGCAGTGGAGGTCTAGTCAGTGCATCTGCATTCGCGATCTGTGTGCCTGATCGATGATTGAACACATATTCATATGCCACCAACAAGAGGGCCCATCTCTGGATATGGGCTGACGTGATGGGTGGGGTAGCCTTATCCTCCTTGAACAAAGAACTAAAACAGTACAGGAACAGGCCCTTTGGTCCTCCAAGCCTATCTAAACGAAAGCACTTCCGTGGTCCGTATCCCTTTATTGCCATCTTATTCATGTGTTCGTCAAGATGCCTCTTAAATGTCGCTATCGCGTTTGCTTCCACCATCTCCCCTGGCAACGCGTTCCAGGCACTCACCATCCTCCGTGTAAAAAACGTGACAACACGGCATCAATGCCGTACGGCGAGGCTTCACACGTGATTACCAGTGGTTTGGTGGGATCGTAGTGTGTCAGCAGGCCGGATGAAGTTAGTTTTGTCTTTATTTGAGTAAACATCTCTTCCTGTGGCTCTCTCCATGCTCATGGCTGGTTATTTTTTAGCAGGACATGTAGGGCGGTGAGCGAGATTGCGAGTCCAGGGATGAATTTTCGGTAATAATTCACAAACCCCAGAAAGGAGCGTGGTTCAGTTGTGTTCTCTGGTGTGGGGGCCTGTTGGATTGCTCGCACCATCTCTTCTGCCAGGTGCAATTCATTCCGGTCTCCGTGGTACCCTAAGTAACTGAACTCCCTGGCGAGGAAAACACACTTCTCTCTTTTTAGATGGACGCCCGACTTTGAAAATTGGCGGAGTGCCTCATCTAAGTTGCTCAAGTGTTCTCGCTCTTTCGTACCCATGACCACTATGTCAACCAAATAAACCCCCCCACATGGCAGGCCCCTCAGGATATTTTCCATGATGCGCTGGAAAATGGTGCAGGCTGACGATACGCTAAAGGGCAATCTAGCAAATTCATAAAGGCCCCTGTGGGCATTTATGGTCACTTTTGTCTGGACTGAGGTTCTAATTCCTGCTGAAGATGGGCATGACTCATGTCAAGCTTTGTAAATGAATGATCACTGGCTAGTTTCCCATACAATTCCTCGATGTGTGGCATCAGATACCTATCCAATCGGGAGGTCCTATTTACTGTCAATTTATAATCAACACAAGGTCAAACATTTTTAACCGGTTTAAGGACAGGGACTACTGGTGCTGCCCAATCGGAAAATTCTTCAGGCCAAACAATCCTGAGGCCCTCTAGTCAGCTGAACACTGCCTCAACCTTCACCAATAGTGCATTGGGGACCGGGCAGGCCCAAAAATATAATAATAATCTTTATTGTCACAAGTAGGCTTACATTAACACTGTAATGAAGTTACTGTGAAAGGCTGTGCTTCAGAGGCGACATTAATTTTTGACATTGTTCCCTTGATTTTCTCCAGCCTGGTTTGGAAAACTTTGGGGTATTTCCCCAACACTTCATAGAGGCCTCCTCCATTACTCATCTGAAAAGTCAATTGCCAATCTAGGCAAAGGCAGTGCAGCCAATCGTGGCCTTGTCAGACTAGGGCCTTGTCTTTTTACCACAATCAATGGCAGTCTTACAGACTGCTGCCAGTAAATCACATTATGGTCCCCGCTATGGCAAGCGGTTCCCCCGTGTAGGTTGTCAATCTTGCCTCCAGTAACATCAACTGTTATACTCCTGACTGAATTTTTTCAAATGTTTACCTATGACCGGGACTTGCTCCTGTGTCCAATTCCATTACGAGAGGGAGATTGTTTACTTGGACAGTGATCCGAATGGGGACAACTTTGCGTACCGCAATACTGTTCAGCTGCATGTGTTCACAATCAGGCTGTTCCAAATGAAAAGTACAGGCTCTGGGTTGACGCCTACCCCCGGGTGGGTTGGTGGGTTTGCTGGCTGCCCCATGGCTTTTACACCCTGCAATTTCTCCGGCCACACACCCCACATCATCTGGGATCTCCCTCTACCGATTTGGGGAACGTATCTGGCCAAGTCAGTGCAGTCCAAATCCACGGCTCTGGCCTCTGCAGTGTTCGTCACAGGGCAGAGATCCAGGGGTTCCTAAACTGGGGGGTGTTGAACGTCGGGAGGGGGGTATGTCCCATATTGTTCACTTCTACCTCTTGGAGTTCCTGCACTCCCTTATCTGCACTTTCTCTTGGGAGTGACATTTCTATGGCCTTTTTAAGGTCTAATAATGGCTCAGCCAGTAACTTACATTGGGTCGCCATATTGTTCACCCCACAAACCAAATGATCCCGCAGCATCTCGGAACGGGAAAGGCCATCATCACAAAACTCAGCTTTTTTCCTCTAACGCGTTAAGAACTCGGTAACAGACTCTCTTGGGGTTCGCTCAGCCATGTTAAACTGGTAACGTTGCACGATGACCGACGGTTTGGGGTCTTAATGCTTCACCACTAGTGCTACCAGCTCTTCAAAGGTCTGGGAGTCCGGGGCTACGGGGTGTGTGAGGCGTTTTATCACTCTGAAGGTGGGGGCTCCACAGGCAGTCAAGAGTATTACTGTCTATTGCATCACCACTTATAGCTTGGCCCTGAAAAAGCCGTTCATATGCTCTGCGTGTTGCATCCAATCCTCCATGCTGGCATCGAATACCTCGAATATAGAGTGGGATTCCCTAAAAATGGGACTATGTCCCCACGCCGGCGTGAAAACCGTCGCCAACGACTCTGGCATCAATGGTTCCCAATAATGAGGAATTCTCACATTTCTAGAGGGCTAGGTTGCCGCCGGAGCTCCAGCCAGCGGGGAACGGCCGGCATATTCCCGCGCATGCGCAGAACGTCATGCGTGATTCCTCGCAAGCGCAGGGGTTCCCTTCTCTGCGCCGGCCCCCGGGCAATATGACGGAGCCCTACAGGGGTCCAGTGCGGAGTAAAGAAGGCCCCCATGGAACCAGTCCGCACGCCAATCGGTAGACCACGATCGCGGGCCAGGCCACCGTGGGGGCTTCCCCCGGGTCAGATCCCCCCGCCTCCCCTCCAGGACGGCCCCCGCACACTCACCTTGCAGGTCCCGCCGTGTGGGAGGTGAGTGATCCATGCCGGCGGGACTGGGCCAAATTCGTCGGCCACTCGGACCATCGGGACCCGGAGGATCGCTGGGGGGGGGGTCGCTGTCAACGCCCCCCGACCGGCGTGGCGGAGATCCTGCCGGCACCTGACAAACTGCGCAGGAGAATGGGGATGCCGGCGTGGGGGCGGTTGGGCGCGATTATTGCGCACCCCCCCCCCCCCCCGGGAGTGGGTCGGAGAATCCCGGCCACAGTCTCTCAAAGAGCACCATTTTGAAATCAGTGTAAACCTTATTCTGATAATGCGAAAGGTCATGACTGTTCTTCCAAAAGTTAAAGCGTTGCATGTAGCTCCACTTTTATCCTCATCGCCAATTTCGTGGCCATAGAGGAGTCCAAACGAGATGCGTAAAGAAAGTTGTTTTTTATAAAGTAAACTATATATAGGGTACACTTAAGCTCCCAGCCGGGACTACACTTGCTCGGCTCTCACCTGGGCCGTTTTTTATGCTAGAGTCCATTTACTCCGCTGATGGGCCCCCACCCCTCAGCGGGGAAGCTCTTATTTACCGAGACCCACAGGGAGGCTCATTGGTCTGTCCCTGTAGGTCCCATTGCGGGTTTTAACAGTTACTCTCCACAGACTTCCCAGCCACTCCCACTCTTGCAGCAACAGTATTTATATGGCTTGTCCAGGTCAGTTTCTGGTCAATGGATGTCGATATTAGGGGATTTAGTGATGGAAATCCATTGAGTGTCAAAGGGAGATATTTGGATTCTCTCTTGTTGGAGATGGTCATTGTCTGCCACTTGTGTGGTTTGAATGTTACTTGGCACTGTCATGGTGATGTCTCTCTGCGCTCCCATAGTAATGTCACTCCACACTGTCATGGGGATGTCTCTCTGCACTCCCACATTAATGTCACTCCACACTGTCATGGTGATGTCTCTCTGCGTTCCCACAGTAATGTCACTCCACACTGTCATGGTGATGTCTCTCTGCGCTCCCACATTGATGTCACTCCACACTGTCATGGTGATGTCTCTCTGCGCTCCCATAGAAATGTCACTCCACACTGTCATGGGGATGTCTCTCTGCGCTCCCACATTAATGTCACTCCACACTGTCATGGTGATGTCTCTCTGCGTTCCCATAGTAATGTCACTCCACACTGTCATGGTGATGTCTCTCTGTGCTCCCACAGCAATGTCACTCCACACTGTCATGGTGATGTCTCTCTGCGCTCCCATAGTAATGACACTCCACACTGTCATGGTGATTTTTCTCAGCGTTCCCACATTAATGTCACTCCACACTGTCATGGTGATGTCTCTCTGCGTTCCCATAGTAATGTCACTCCACACTGTCATGGTGATGTCTCTCTGCGTTCCCATAGTAATGTCACTCCACACTGTCATGGTGATTTCTCTCTGCGTTCCCACATTAATGTCACTCCACACTGTCATGGTGATGTCTCTCTGCGCTCCCATAGTAATGTCACTCCACACTGTCATGGTGATTTCTCTCTGCGTTCCCATATTAATGTCACTCCACACTGTCATGGTGATGTCTCTCTGCGTTCCCACATTACTGTCACTCCACACTGTCATGGTGATGTCTCTCTGCGCTCCCACAGTAATGTCACTCCACACTGTCATGGTGATGTCTCTGCGTTCCCACATTAATGTCACTCCACACTGTCATGGTGATGTCTCTCTGCGCTCCCATAGCAATGTCACTCCACACTGTCATGGTGATGTCTCACTGTGCTCCCACAGCAATGTCACTCCACACTGTCATGGTGATGTCTCTATGCGTTCCCACAGCAATGTCACTCCACACTGTCATGGTGATGTCTCTCTGCGTTCCCAAGGTAATGTCACTGCACACTGTCATGGTGATGTTTCTCTGCGCTCCCATAGAAATGTCACTCCACACTGTCATGGTGATGTCTCTCTGCGTTCCCATAGTGATGTCACTCCACACTGTCATGGTGATGTCGCTCTGCGTTCCCATAGTAATGTCACTCCACACTGTCATGGTGATGTCTCTCTGCGTTTCCATAGTAATGTCACTCCACACTGTCATGGTGACGTCTCTCTGCGCACCTACATTAATGTCACTCCACACTGTCATGGTGATGTCTCTCTGCGTTCCCAAAGTAATGTCACTCCACACTGTCATGGTGATGTCTCTCTGCATTCCCATAGTAATGTCACTCCACACTGTCATGCTGATGTCGCTCTGCGTTCCCATAGTAATGTCACTCCACACTGTCATGGTAACGTCTCTCTGCGCTCCTACATTAATGTCACTCCACACTGTCATGGTGACGTCTCTCTGCGCTCCTACATTAATGTCACTCCACACTGTCATGGTGACGTCTCTCTGCGCTCCCACATTAATGTCACTCCACACTGGCATGGTGATGTCTCTCTGCGTTCCCATAGTAATGTCACTCCACACTGTCATGGTGACGTCTCTCTGCGCTCCTACATTAATGTCACTCCACACTGTCATGGTGACGTCTCTCTGCGTTCCCATAGTAATGTCACTCCACACTGTCATGGTGACGTCTCTCTGCGCTCCCACATTAATGTCACTCCACACTGTCATGGCGATGTCTCTCTCCGATCCCATAGTAATGTCACTCCACACTGTCATGGTGATGTCTCTCTGCGTTCCCATAGTAATGTCACTCCTCACTGTCATGGTGACATCTCTCTGCGTTCCCATAGTAATGTCACTCCACACTGTCATGGTGATGTCTCTCTGCGTTCCCATAGTAATGTCACTCCACACTGTCATGGTGACGTCTCTCTGCGCTCCTACATTAATGTCACTCCACACTGTCATGGTGACGTCTCTCTGCGCTCCCACATTAATGTCACTCCACACTGTCATGGCGATGTCTCTCTGCGCTTCCATAGTAATGTCACTCTACACTGTCATGGTGATGTCTCTCTGCATTCCCATAGTAATGTCACTCCACACTGTCATGGTGATGTCTCTCTGCGCTCCCACATTAATGTCACTCCACACTGTCATGGCGATGTCTCTCTGCGCTTCCATAGTAATGTCACTCTACACTGTCATGGTGATGTCTCTCTGCATTCCCATAGTAATGTCACTCCACACTGTCATGGTGATGTCTCTCTGTCCTCCCACAGCAATGTCACTCCACACAGTCATGGTGATATCTCTCTGCACTCCCACAGCAATGTCACTCCACACTGTCATGGTGATGTCTCTCTGCGACCACATTAATGTCACTCCACACTGTCATGGTGATGTCTCTCTGCGTTCCCATAGTAATGTCACTCCACACAGTCATGGTGATGTCGCTCTGCGTTCCTATAGCAATGTCACTCCACACTGTCATGGTGATGTCGCTCTGCGTTCCCATAGCAATGTCACTCCACACTGTCATGGTGATGTCTATCTGCGTTCCCATAGCAATGTCACTCCACACTGTCATGGTGATGTCTCTCTGTGCTCCCATAGCAATGTCACTCCACACTGTCATGGTGATGTCTGTGCTGCCATAGTAATGTCACTCCACACTGTCGTGGTGATGTCTCTCTGCGCTCCCATAGCAATGTCACTTCACACTGTCATGGTGATGTCTCTCTGCGTTCCCATTGTAATGTCACTCCACACTGTCATGGTGATGTCGCTCTGCGTTCCCATAGTAATGTCACTCCACACTGTCGTGGTGATGTCTCTCTGCGCTCCCATAGCAATGTCACTCCACACTGTCATGGTGATGTCTCTCTGCGTTCCCATAGTAATGTCACTCCACACTGTCATTGAGATGTCTCTCTGTGCTCCCATAGCAATATCTCTCCACACTGTCATGGTGATGTCTCTCTGCGCTCACATTGTAATGTCACTTCACACTGTCATGGTGATGTCTTTCTGCGTTCCCATAGTAATGTCACTCCACACTGTCATGGTGATGTCTCTCTGCGTTCCCATAGCAATGTCACTTCACACTGTCATGGTGATGTCTTTCTGCGTTCCCATAGTAAAGTCATTCCACACTGTCATGGTGATGTCTCTCTGCGTTCCCATAGCAATGTCACTCCACACTGTCATGGTGACGTCTCTCTGCGTTCCCATAGTAATGTCACTCCACACTGTCATGGTGATGTCTCTCTCCGATCCCATAGTAATGTCACTCCACACTGTCATGGTGATGTCTCTCTGCGTTCCCATAGTAATGTCACTCCTCACTGTCATGGTGACATCTCTCTGCGCTCCTACATTAATGTCACTCCACAGTGTCATGGTGACGTCTCTCTGCGCTCCCACATTAATGTCACTCCACACTGTCATGGTGATGTCTCTCTGCGTTCCCATAGTAATGTCACTCCACACTGTCATGGTGATGTCTGTCTGCGTTCCCATAGCAATGTCACTCTACACTGTCATGGTGATGTCTCTCTGCGTTCCCATAGTAATGTCACTCCACACTGTCATGGTGATGTCTGTCTGCGTTCCCATAGCAATGTCACTCCACACTGTCATGGTGATGTCACTCTGCGTTCCCATAGTATAGTCACTCCACACTGTCATGGTGACATCTCTCTGCGCTCCTACATTAATGTCACTCCACAGTGTCATGGTGACGTCTCTCTGCGCTCCCACATTAATGTCACTCCACACTGTCATGGTGATGTCTCTCTGCGTTCCCATAGTAATGTCACTCCACACTGTCATGGTGATGTCTGTCTGCGTTCCCATAGCAATGTCACTCCACACTGTCATGGTGATGTCACTCTGCGTTCCCATAGTATAGTCACTCCACACTGTCATGGTGATGTCTCTCTGTGCTCCCATAGCAATGTCACTTCACACTGTCATGGTGATGTCTGTGCTCCCATAGCAATGTCACTCCACACTGTCATGGTGATGTCTTTCTGCGTTCCCATAGTAATGTCACTCCACACTGTCATGGTGATGTCTTTCTGCGTTCCCATAGTAATGTCACTCCACACTGTCATGGTGATGTCTGTGCTCCCATAGCAATGTCACTCCACACTGTCATGGTGATGTCTGTGCTCCCATAGCAATGTCACTCCACACTGTCATGGTGATGTCTTTCTGCGTTCCCATAGTAATGTCACTTCACACTGTCATGGTGATGTCTGTGCTCCCATAGCAATGTCACTCCACACTGTCATGGTGATTTCTCTCTGCGTTCCCATAGCAATGTCACTCCACACTGTCATGGTGGTGTCTTTCTGCGCTCCCACATTAATATCGCTCCACACTGTCATGGTGATGTCTCTCTGCGTTCCCATAGCAATGTCACTCCACACTGTCATGGTGATATCTCTCTGCGCTCCCATAGTAATGTCACTCCACACTGTCATGGTGATGTCTCTCTGCGCTCCCACATTAATGTCACTCCACACTGTCATGGTGATGTCTCTCTGCGCTCCCATAGCAATGTCACTCCACACTGTCATGGTGATGTCTCTCTGCGTTCCCATAGTAATGTCACTCCACACTGTCATGGTGATGTCTCTCTGCGCTCCCATAGTAATGTCACTCCACACTGTCATGGTGATGTCTCTCTGCGTTCCCATAGTAATGTCACTCCACACTGTCATGGTGATGTCTTTCTGCGCTCCCATAGTCATGTCACTCCACACTGTCATGGTGATGGCTCTCTGCGCTCCCATAGCAATGTCACTCCACACTGTCATGGTGATGTCTCTCTGTGCTCCCATAGTAATGTCACTCCACACTGTCATGGTGATGTCTGTGCTCCCATAGCAATGTCACTCCACACTGTCATGGTGATTTCTCTCTGCGTTCCCATAGCAATGTCACTCCACACTGTCATGGTGGTGTCTTTCTGCGCTCCCACATTAATGTCGCTCCACACTGTCATGGTGATGTCTCTCTGCGCTCCCATAGCAATGTCACTCCACACTGTCATGGTGATATCTCTCTGCGCTCCCATTGTAATGTCACTCCACACTGTCATGGTGATGTCTCTCTGCGCTCCCACATTAATGTCACTCCACACTGTCATGGTGATGTCTCTCTGCGCTCCCATAGCAATGTCACTCCACACTGTCATGGTGATGTCTCTCTGCGTTCCCATAGTAATGTCACTCCACACTGTCATGGTGATGTCTCTCTGCGCTCCCATAGCAATGTCACTCCACACTGTCATGGTGATATCTCTCTGCGCTCCCATCGTAATGTCACTCCACACTGTCATGGTGATGTCTCTCTGCGCTCCCATAGCAATGTCACTCCACACTGTCACGGTGATGGCTCTCTGCGCTCCCATAGCAATGTCACTCCACACTGTCATGGTGATGTCTCTCTGCGCTCCCATAGTAATGTCACTCCACACTGTCATGGTGATGTCTCTCTGCGTTCCCATAGTAATGTCACTCCACACTGTCATGGTGATGTCTTTCTGCGCTCCCATAGTCATGTCACTCCACACTGTCATGGTGATGACTCTCTGCGCTCCCATAGCAATGTCACTCCACACTGTCATGGTGATGTCTCTCTGTGCTCCCACAGCAATGTCACTCCACACTGTCATGGTGATGTCTCTCTGCGCTCCCACAGCAATGTCACTCCACACTATCATGGTGATATCTCTCTGCGCTCCCACAGCAATTTCACTCCACACTGTCATGGTGATGTCTCTCTGCGTTCCCATAGTAATGTCACTCCACACTATCATGGTGATGTCTCTCTGCGCTCCCATAGTAATGTCACTCCACACTGTCATGGTGATGTCTTTCTGCGCTTCCATAGCAATGTCACTTCACACTATCATGGTGATGTCTCTCTGCGTTCCCATAGTAATGTCACTCCACACTGTCATTTTGATGTCTCTCTGCGCTCCCATAGCAATGTCACTCCACACTGTCATGGTGATGTCTTTCTGCGCTTCTATAGTAATGTCACTCCACACTGTCATGGTGATGTCTCTCTGCGTTCCCATAGCAATGTCACTCCACACTGTCATGGTGATGTCTTTCTGCGCTCCCATAGCAATGTCACTCCACACTGTCATGGTGATGTCTCTCTGCGTTCCCATAGCAATGTCACTCCACACTGTCATGGTGATGTCTTTCTGCGCTTCCATAGCAATGTCACTTCACACTATCATGGTGATGTCTCTCTGCGTTCCCATAGTAATGTCACTCCACACTGTCATTTTGATGTCTCTCTGCGTTCCCATAGTAATGTCACTCCACACTGTCATGGTGATGTCTCTCTGCGCTCCCATAGTAATGTCACTCCACACTGTCATGGTGATGTCTCTCTGCGTTCCCATAGCAATGTCACTCCACACTGTCATGGTGATGTCTTTCTGCGCTCCCATAGCAATGTCACTCCACACTGTCATGGTGATGTCTTTCTGCGCTCCCATAGCAATGTCACTCCACACTGTCATGGTGATGTCTCTCTGCGTTCCCATAGCAATGTCACTCCACACTGTCATGGTGATGTCTTTCTGCGCTTCCATAGCAATGTCACTTCACACTATCATGGTGATGTCTCTCTGCGTTCCCATAGTAATGTCACTCCACACTGTCATTTTGATGTCTCTCTGCGTTCCCATAGTAATGTCACTCCACACTGTCATGGTGATGTCTCTCTGCGCTCCCATAGTAATGTCACTCCACACTGTCATGGTGATGTCTCTCTGCGTTCCCATAGCAATGTCACTCCACACTGTCATGGTGATGTCTCTCTGCGCTCCATCCGACAGAAATGACACTCCACACTGTGTTACATGCTCCCTACATTGTTACAATGAAATCTCTCCATATCCTCACAGTGATGGCACTCCACACTCTGATAGTGAAGTTGTCACACTATTTCACCTGACCAGGTCTTCTACACAAGCATAATCCCATATTCCCATTGTTCTTCATCCCTTTTCCTTCAGCTTAATAACTACATATCCTTATCTGGACATAAACTTTGGTTCAGCTACGAATTGCATTCGTGCATTCCATGGCCTCCCGGCCCTTTGATAGCAACATTCTCCTACACTCTGTATATTTAATCTTGTATCCATGTCCTCTCATTCTAGACCCTTTCTGGAGACTTGAGTACAACAATCTGGGCTGACATTCCAATGCAGCCCTGGGAATGCTGCACTGTTAGAGGGCCCTATTTCAGAACAGACTTTAATACCAAGTCCAGTCTGCTCCCAGATTTTGTTCACAGATTTTGTTGCCAGGTTTCCTACATTATCACAATGCCTGTTCTTCAAAAAAGGCTTCATTTTCTGTAAAGTGCTTTGGGACATTAACCAAGATCAGCCACGATCTTAAATTGCGGAACCGGCTCGAGGGGCCAAATGGCCTCCTTCTGCTCCAAATTTGTCTGTTCGTTCCCAAAGGTTGTGAAAGGCACTATATCAATGCAAGCTTCTTTTTTTAGACCCTTTCAATCAATGGAAACACCCTGTTTCTCTCAGCCCTGTCCCATCTCTTTATAATTTTGAACATTCCTATCAAATCAGCCCCTAACCTCTTTGTGTTCTAATGAGGACAGCCCTATTTATCCTGCACAAGGACTGATTAAAACTCTTCTGACATCTCAATGGGTATTCTGCGTAATGAAATAGCTTACGTCTATTTTAGACTGAAAAAACCCAGGGTTGGGTATTTGCCAATTAACATTATTTAACATTATAGTTAGCAGCTCAGAATGGTTTGTAATTAGGTTTAATGGAAAAAGAACCTGACATTATGACTGCAGCTTTGGATCGAAAACCGTGCCAAAGTGAAACAGCTCTTTAAAGCAGTTCCTCCTTGTTTAGCAGGGTCATTAAGAATGATTGATCGTGAGAATATTTCAAGATCAAAATGCCTGCTAGTTTTTCCAATACTCACAACGCCATCTGAAATTACTCAGTCAAAAGGTTTCTAAAGGTCTCACATGACGTTGGCCAATTATGACTGAATGGATTGTTAGTTTTAAACTGATGATTAGATCTAGAAACAAGCTTCTACATGCAGTGAAGTTTCGTTGCTTTAAGAAATTCTTCATGCATGTATTGTCTAGGATTACATGCTGTACCCTCATAAAGCTCTACTGTAATATAGTGCAGCCTGTCAGTGGGGGCAATGGCTCATAAAGCATTCAGAATGATGAAGAGACCTGATTTTAGTGGAACCAGGATACCACAGAGTGGGATAATAATCTCAGCAATGAATTCACTTTGGACCCCGATAGATTCTTCTTTCAAACGTTGGGGGTGAAATGACAGTAATACAAAGCAGGAGATGGTGAATTGTCACCCCATTTTACATCCAGCATGAGTAGGAAATTAAACAGGTGTAAATTAGTTTGCTGAATTGCTATCACCTATGGAACCTTAGGTTTCCTCCAAGCAAAAGGAGGCCATTCAGCCCATCAGGTCTGCACTGACCCTCTGAAAGAGCACCCTACCTGGGCCTACTCCCCCCCACTCTATTCCTGTAATCCCTTAACCCCACCTAACCTGCACATCTTTGGACACTAAAGGGCAATTTAGCTCTCTACCCATGTCCACTCCCCCACCTATCTGCCCTATCCCTGTAACCTAACCTGCACATCGAGAGGCAATTTAGCATGGCCAATCCACCAAACCTGCACATCTTTGGACTGTGGGAGGAAACCAGAGCACCCGGAGGAAACCCATGCAGACACGGGGAAATTCACGCAGACACGGGGAAATTCCACTCAGACAGTCACATAAGGTTGGAATTGAACCTGGGTCCCTGGCACTGTGAGGCAGCAGTGCTAACGCCGCCCGTATTGCATTGTGCTGTCAAAGAGCCACTTCACCACCATTGAAAAGACAAATCCGAACTCACAACCTAGAAGAATAGCAAACTATATTTATGCAGCAGCTTTAATGTATTAATACAGCCCAAGGTACTTCACCGGACCCTTACCAGATAAAATTTGAGTTTGAGTCAAAGTAGGAGACATTATGATAGGTGATCTAAAGGAACTAGGTTTAAGCAGCACCGAAACAGAGGGGGAGCGAGGTGCTGAGGTTCAGAGAGAGAATTCCAGAGATTCTGGTTTTAACGACTATATATCAATTATTAAGACTCATCGCGGGCAACTTTCCCAGGACTGCCACTAAGGTAATCCCTGCTGGATATGTTTTCATGTGGTCCCTGACAATTTGTCTCACCATAGGTTCCTACGTCACATTTGCAAATGGATTTATGAATGCAAACTCTGACTGCCTTCACCCTGTAAGACAATGGTTTAGGCTGTGCAGGTTAACTCTGTGTCTATGCACACTCGTCAAGTTCTAATTACACTTTCTCAGTATTACTATCCCACTCCGCCCAGTGGCCAGGGTTTTCTGGCCCCCCTGCCGCTGCTAAAAGTCTTTTGTTAAACATATTTTTATTACATTTTCAGCATTTTATACATAAACTTAAGGCAAATAAATATAGAAAAATACACAAAAAACAACCCTCTCACCAACCAACACTCATAAACTAGGAACTAAACCCCCCCACCCCCCGCCTATTCTGGCAGCTGATGGAGGCCAGTTCCTTAAAGTGAGAAATAAACAGGCGCATTCCCTCTCAAGGTGAACTTAACTTTCTCCAAACACAGAAACTCCATCAGGTCTCCCAACCACATTGAGGCGCAAGGTAGAGAAGCTGACCTCCACCCCAACAGGGCCTGCCTCCTAGCCACCAGCGAGAAGAAAGCTAAAATACCTGCACCCACCCCGACTGCAGCTCCAGTATGTCCAACATCCCGAATGTGGCCCCTAGGGTACTGGGCTCTAAGTCCATTCGCAAGATCGCCGACATGGTGCTGAAGAAGAAGCCCCAGAACTTTGTCAACGTCAGGCATGACCGAAACATATGTATGTAGTTGCCCCCCCACCACCGCTCGCAAATGTCCTCCACCCCCTCAAACAACTGTCTCATCCTCGACCTCGTCAGGTGTGCTCAGTGCACCACCTTCAAGTATCAGCCCTAGCCTCGCACAAGAGGTTGACGCATTCACCCTCCGCAACACCTCGCACCACAACCCATCCTGCAGCATCCCCCCAATTCCTCCCCCCACTTGGCCTTCACCCCCTCCAAAGACACCTGATCCTCCTCCATAATCCTCCCATAAATGGCCACTGGCTGAGTAACGCTCGTTCCCTTACTTCCCATTATTTTTCGTTCGGATTTCGCCATCCTCTGTTACCCAAAACCTTATTGGGGACAAATTTTCATCTAGGTTCCCTCAAACAATCAGGTGAAAAGGGCTAAAACTGAGGACTCTAGCGGGAGCCCCCAATGTGTGCCTTCCACCTTCGGAAGTCCCCCCCCTCCCGCTGCTGAAAGTCAATGGCCTTTTAGGCGCTCTCCAAACTTTCCGTTCTCGCCCACGGTGGACGGAACTGGAAAATCCCAGCCTGTGTTCCTTCACAATGCTAGTTTTGGGTCTCTTCACCATTTTCAATGTCTTTTGGATGAGTCCCCCTACTGACAGGCAGCACTATCTTACAGTAGAATTTTATGATTGTATGTACAGTATGTAACTCGAGACAATACTTGCCTTAAGAATTTCTTGAAGCAAGAAGTATAAGCCTGTTCTAGTTCTAATCATTGGTTTGAAACTGGCAATTTATTCATTATTTTAATAAAATAAGGGCAGGGTGTATATGGGAACTTGCCTGCATTGTATTCTCATTGTAGTACACTGTTTTAACCTGTACTTTTGTTCAGTAAAGCTTGTTGACTACCAATCAATTAACTAAAGTTTATTAGCAGTCCAAAAGTTTCTTAAAGCAACATTATCAATATGCTTCACTTCTTAGCTTCCAATGCAAATATATCGCTCTTTAAGTAAGGAGACCAAAATTGTACACTGTACTACTAGTGCAGTCTCATCAATGCCCTGCATAGTTGCAGCAATACATCCCCTTTACAATAAAGGTCAACATTCCATTTGCCTTCCAAATTAGTTGCCATACTTGCATGTTAATATTTTGTGATTTGTAGGGCAGCACGGTGGCGCAGTGGTTAGCTCTGCTGCCTAATGGCGCGAGGTCCCAGGTTCGATCCCGGCTCTGGGTCACGTGTGGAGTTTACACATTCTCCCCGTGTTTGCGTGGGTTTCGCCCCCACAACCCAAAGATGTGCAGGGTAGGTGGATTGACCATGCTAAATTGCCCCTTAATTGGAAAAAATGAATTGGGTACTCTAAATTTTTTTAAAAAAATATTTTGTGATTTGCATACAAGGACACCCAGATCCCTCTGCACTGCAGCATTCCGCAGTCTCTCTCCATTTAAATAATATTCTGCTTTTTTATTCGTTCAGAACAACCTCGGGCAGGATCCTCTGCCTCGCCAGCCTCGCCTTCCTGAGCGGCACACTCTCACCGCCAGCAGGATTCTTCATTCCCGCAGCCGGCCAAGGGGTTTCCCATTAACGGCCACCCTGCGCCATCGGGAAATCCACAGGCATGGGTGCGCTTCCCAGCGGGGCGGAGGATTCTGTTGATGGAGAATCCTGCAGCTCATATTTTCCCACATTATACTCCATCTGCCAATTTGTTACCGACTGACTTAACCTATCTATGTCCCTTTGCAGATGCTTTGTCCTTCTCACAACTTGCTTCCCTATCTATCTTCACTTCATCAGCAAATTTAGCTACAACACAGCCGGTCCCTTTGTCCAATGCCTGAAGCGTGACGATAGGTCATTCCAACCTCTCGCTCTCCTCCACTACCCCCACCTTTGTAATTTCTGGCCAAGACAAAGGTGCAGAAAAAAGCCCCAGGTGAACAAAAAGCATTTGGAAAATTCCATCCAATCCCCTGAGCCGATCAAAACCAAACTAGGAGATGAAGGAATGATCCATCTCTGGCCTTGGGGTATTCCCCTGCTGTTGCCAGTTAATGCAGATGTTAGCTGCTTTGTCTCAATCTCGAGAAGAATAAGCAAACCCTTACGTCACCACAATGGAATGGATGAATCTACAACTCTGCTCAGACTGCTTCCCGTTACTTAATGGACATGGCGAGTGATCCATGCATTTATTTGTACCTGTGAGGTATCTTCCAGTTCATAGAAGCAAACTAATGTCTACATCAGGAAACCACTCCTCATCCCAATCATCTATCACGCTGAACTGCCCCCCTCCCCACGCCCCCCCCCCCAATAAATATCTGCCCCTTCCTCAGGGGGATTCGCCCCTCAGCCTTGTGTTCCCACCAAAGGCAACAAGTTTGAGGTTCTGTTCATGGTCCAAACAAATTTGACGGAATTTATCTCTTTCCACAATGTCATGGGGGAGATGCACTTCTTTTAGACTCAGTTCCTGCTTTAAAAATGAAAAGTGCATAGTGTCAACATTTCAGGTAAAGATAAAATCAGCTTGGCAACATGAAAATTACTTTACTTTAATTACATAACTGGCTTGTAAATTAGGAGAAGCAGAAAGAAGCCTAATTTATCCATCATATGCTCCATCCTTTCTGGATGTGTGTAAATCCATGCTGGATGATAGCCCGCTGGCAATTTATCAAAGATACAATCTTTACACTTGAGATTTGATGAAAGCTCTACAACATGAAGAGGATATTATACTCTGGGTGGGTAGAGCGGATTAAGATCATTACTGAGGAAGAAATTGTTCAGAATCAGTTCATATTCGCCACATCATAAAGGAAAGATATGGGGCAGGATTTTCCACCTCAGTACGGCGTGTTTTGCGGCAGTGGAGGCCTCCTGCCTTTGGCTGGCTGCGGGATCTTTGGGTCCTGCCGCTGTCAACGGGCTTTGCGTTGTTCACACCCTTCGTCGCCGGGGAACCAGTGGCGAAGGGGGTTGCCTTTGGCGGACCAAGAGATCCCATTGGCGGGAATGGCTGGAAAATCCCAGCCCTAATATTTATATGCACTTCCACTGCTTCATGATAACCACACAATGGACAGGATTTTGCTCCCCCTCCCCCTATTCGGCAAGGGTGTAAATGGCAATGGAGGCACAAAATATCACAAGAGGCCGAAAAGGCGATTTGCACTGGCGGAATGCCCAGATCGATTGTCTCTGCCCCCTGACAGTGACGTAATGGGGTTCTCATTAAAAACGGGTAACTGGCGAGCTCACTTCCCAAGGGATGTCGGAGGTGAGCGAGTAGTTCACCAGAAGCCACCGCTTCCCCACAGGGCAGAGAGGGCACTTGAAAGGTCGGCAGGAAGCCGGGCTACGGAGCTCGGGGTGGGGTATGGAGGCTGCTGATGGCAAAGGACTCGGGGTGCAGGGGTGGGGTGGGGGGTGAGGACGGTGTTGGAAGGTGCAGCAAGCAAAGGGGTCAGGGTGCTGGGGGAGCGGGGGGGGGGGGGGGGGGGGGCGGGGATTGAAGGCTACAGCAGGTAATGCTGTTCGGGGAAGCGAGGCAAACCAGCTATGCATGTAAGGACTGGAGGAAGAGGGGTTAGTGCATTGGCAGGGGTGGCTACTGACCAAGCATCTCGCGCAGATGGCATTGGGGGTGGTTAGGGTGGTGTGGGGCGGGGGTCGAGATGGCATGATTTTAAATTAGGGAGAGAGCCGGCATTGGGCAGAGGCATGGACAGGGGGCGATTGGGTGGGGGGGAATCCGAGGGAGATAGCCGGCATTGGGCAGAGGCATGGATGGGGGCGATTTGGTGGGGGGGGAATCAGAGGGGGAGAGCCAGCATTGGGCAGTGGCATGGACGGGGGGCGATTGGGGGGGGTGGGTGGAATCAGAGGGGCAATGGCCTATTCGATAGAAGGTGGAATGGTTTGGCGCCTGAAAGGGGGTTGGGTGGGGGAGAAGGACTGATCACCGAGAGGGGAAGGAAGCCACTTTTTAAAGTTGAAATATCCTGAGGCTGAAATTTTCAGCTGCTGGCCCTTTGCCTTCTTGAGACTGACAGTGGGCCAGGAAGCCTGAGCTGGTGGGCTGGGTGGATGTCCAGTGGACGAGTCCTGTGCCTGTGAGTTCATGATTGAGAGCGTTAATTCTAATGGAGAGGCATGACATCAATGAGCATACCTTTGCCAACCAGATGATTTAGCCATGAGTCCTAATAACATTCCTTTACTTTGAGACTTCCGGTTGCGGCTATGCGGAGCTAAGTCGCACATTCGACAGCTCCTGCAAAAAACTGACTTTTGGGCTTTCATAATTTTGTAGACCTCAATCAGGTCCCTCCTCAACCTCCGTCTTTCCAACAAAAACTATCCTAATCTACTCAACCTTTCTTCATAGCTAGCACCCTCCATACCAGGCAACATCCTGGTGGACCTCCTCTGCACCCTCTCTAAAGCATCCACATCCTTCTGGTAATGTGGCGACCAGAACTGCACACAGTATTCCAAATGTGGCCTAACCAAAGTCCTGCACAACTGTAACATGACCTGCCGACACTTGTACTCAATAATAAGTCGGTGGGAGAGACTTCCGGTTGCGGCTATGCGGAGCTAAGTCCGCAAAAAACGGACTTTTGGGCTCTTTTCAGGGCCCCCAACGGAATTTGTTCGACGTTTCCCGCTGTGGAAAGGAGAGTACAATAGCTCCTCATCAGTATATGGCTTTTACCAGGAGCGGGGCGACTACAAGAGTGGTGGTGGACCCGAAGAAGGTGCAAGGGAAGAAGAACAAAATGGCGGCAGGCAGGGACCAGGCAGCGTGGATGCAGTGGGCGCAGGAGCAGCAGGAGGGTATCCAGCGCTGCTTCAGGGAGATTAAAGCGGACCTGCTGGAGCCGATGAAGGCTTCTATCGATAAGCTGCTGGAGACACAAACGGCCCGGGGGTGGCGATCCGCGAGGCCTGACAAAAGATCTCCGAGAACGAGGACGAGATCTTAGGCCTGGCGGTAAAGGTGGAGGCGCACGAGGTGCTCCACAAGAAATGGCAGGAGCGGTTCGAGGAGATGGAGAATCGGTCGAGGCGGACGAATTTGCGGATTCTGGGCCTCCCGGAGGGGCTGGAGGGGCCAGACGTGGGGGCCTATGTGGTCACCATGTTGAACTCGCTGATAGGAGCGGGGTCCTTCCAGGGGCCCCTGGAGCTGGAAGGGGCCCATAGAGTGCTGGCGAGGAGGCCCAAGGCTAACGAGCCTCCGCGGGCGGTGCTGGTGCGGTTTCATCGGTTCGCTGATCAGGGGTGTGTGCTCAGGTGGGCCAAGAAAGAGAGGAGCAGCAGGTGGGAGAATGCAGTGGTTGGAATATACCAGGACTGGAGTGCGGAGGTGGCGAAGAGGAGGGCCGGGTACAGTCGAGCGAAGGCGGTGCTGCACAGGAAGGGGGTGAAGTTTGGCATGTTGCAGCCGGCGCAACTGTGGGTCACCTACAAGGACCGGCACCATTATTTTGAGTCTCTGGCGGAGGCGTGGGCCTTTGTTCAGGCCGAGAAGTTGGACACAGATTGAGGGTCGGGATGGGCGTTTGGGGATTGCGGTTGATATGTTACTTTTTGAGGGGGGGTCCTTTGCTCTTGTTTTTTTTCTTTCTGGTTCAGTGAGGGTGGTTAGGGCGGGTTGGGCACTGTTTTGGTTGGGTTGGTTGGGGGGGCTCGTGGAGGGAGGGAAACAAATTGAACAGGGGTGGATGGCCGGCAGTGTGATGGGGCCCCGCGGAAGAGGCGCATCCTCCAGGCCGAATTCGACCTGGTGACCACCAGGAAGGCGGAGGTGCAGTGGAGGAAGGCCCAGGGGGCGATAAATGAGTATGGGGAAAAGGCAAGCCGGATGCTGGCGCATCAGCTTTGGAAGCGGGACGCAGCTAGGGAGATCGGGGGAGTTAAGGACAGGGGAGGGAGTGTGGTGCGGAGTGGGGTTGGCATCAATGGGGTCTTCAGGGACTTTTGTTGAGGAATTGTATCGGTCCGAGTCCCCACTGGAGGAGGGAGGGATGGGCCGCTTTCTGGATCAATTGAGGTTTCCGAAGGTGGAGGCGGGACTGGTGGCGGGATTGGGGGCCCCGTTTGGGCTGGAGGAGCTGACCAAAGGGATAGGGAGCATGCAGTTGGGGAAGGCACTGGGGCCGGACGGTTTCCCAGTCGAATTCTATAAAAAATATATGGATCTGTTGGGCCCGTTGCTAGTTAGGACCTTTAATGAGGCAAGGGAGGTGGGGGGCATTGCCCCCGACAATGTCCCGGGCACTGATCTCCTTGATCCTGAAGCGGGACAAGGATCCCCTGCAGTGTGGGTCTTACAGGCCGATTTTGTTGCTAAACGTAGATGCCAAGGTGCTGGCAAAGGTCTTAGCCATGAGGATTGAGGATTGTGTGCCGCAGGTCATCCACGAAGACCAGACTGGGTTCATGAAGGGGAGGCAGTTGAACGCGAATGTGCGGAGGCTTCTGAACGTTATCATGATGCCGGCGAGGGAGGGGAAGTGGAGATAGTGGTGGCGATGGACGCTGAGAAAGCCTTCGATAGGGTAGAGTGGGGGTACCTGTGGGAGGTGCTAAAGAGGTTCGGATTTGGGGAGGGGTTTGTCAGGTGGGTTAGGCTGTTGTATGAGGTCCCAGTGGCGAGTGTGGTCACGAACAGCAGGAGGTCTGAATACATTTGGTTGCACCGAGGGACGAGACAGGGGTGTCCCCTGTCCCCCCTGCTCTTCGCACTGGCAATTGAACCCCTGGCTATGGCACTGATGGAGTCGAGGAACTGGAGGGGGTTGGTGCGGGGTGGGAAGAGCATAGGGTGTCGCTCTATGCGTACAACTTGCTGTTTTCTGTGGAGGACCCGTTGGGGGGAATGCCGGAGGGAATGAGGATCCTCAGGGAATTCGGGGATTTCTCGGGGTACAAGCTCAACATGAGGAAGAGCGAACTGTTCATGGTTCACCTAGGGGACCAGGAGAGGGGGATTGGCGAGCTCCCACTAAAAAGGGCGGAGAGGAGCTTCAGGTATTTGGGGGTCCAGGTGCCCAGGAGCTGGGGGGCCCTGCATAGGCTTAATTTCACGAGGCTGGTGGAGCAAATGGAGGAGGAGTTCAAGAGGTGGGACACGTTGCTGCTGTCCTTGGCGGGTAGGGTGCAGTCAGTCAAAATGACGGTGCTCCCAAGGTTTTTGTTCCTGTTCCAGTGCCTCCCCGTGTTTATCCCGAAGGCCTTTTTTAGGCGGGTCAACAGGAGCATAATGGGGTTTGTGTGGGCGCGAGGGACTCCGAGGGTGAGAAGGATGTTCCTGGAGAGGAGTACAGATAGGGGTATTACTGGGCCACCAATGCGACAATGGTGTGCAAGTGGGTGATGGAGGGGGAGAGGGCTGCATGGAAGAGGCTGGAGAAGGCATCCTGTGTGGGTATGAGTCTGGGGGCGCTGGCAACGGCGCCGCTGCCGCTCCCTCCAAGGAGGTATACCACGAGCCTGGTAGTGGCGGCTGCCCTCAAAATCTAGGGGCAGTGGAGGCGGCACGGGGGGAAGTTGGGGCCTCGGTGTGGACCCCAATACGGGAGAACCACCGGTTTGTCCCAGGGAGAATAGATGGAGGGTTTCCGGGGTGGCAGAGGGCAGGGTTACGAAGGTTGGGAGACCTGTTTGTGGACGAAACGTTCGCGAGCCTGGGTGAGTGGGAGGAGAAGTATGGGCTCCCCCCGGGGAACACCTTCAGGTACTTACAGGTAAGGGCGTTTGCCAGGCAGCAGGTGGTGGAATTCCCGCGGCTGCTGCCACGCACAGTACAGGACAGGGTGCTCTCGGGGGGGTGGGCGGGAGTGGGGAAGTTCTCGGAAACGTACCAGGTGATGCAGGAGGAGGAGGAGGCCTCGGTGGTGGAGGTGAAAGGTAAGTGGGAGGAGGAGTTGGGAGAGGAGATCGAAGAAGGGACGTGGGCAGATGCCCACGGATGCCCAAGGGAGGGTGACCTCTTCATCTTCGTGCGCGAGGCTCAGCCTCATACAGTTTAAGGTGCTGCACAGGGCACACATGACCGGGACAAGGATGAGCCGGTTTTTTGGGGGTGAGGACAGGTGTGTTAGGTGCTCAGGGAGCCCAGCAAACCACACCCATATGGTCTGGGCATGCCCAGCGCTGGAGGAATTTTGGAAGGGCATAGTGAGGAGGGTGTCGAGGGTGGTAGGATCCAGGGTCAAACCGGGATGGGGGCTTGCAATATTTGGGGTGGCAGAGGAGCCGGGAGTGCAGGAGCCGAAAGAGGCCGCTATTCTGGCCTTTGTCTCCCTGGTAGCCCGGCGGAGGATTCTTCTTCAGTGGAGGGATGTGAGGCCCCCAAGCGTGGAATCCTGGATCAACGATATGGCGGGGTTTATTAAGTTGGAGAGGGTCGGTACAAGGGTTCTTCAGGCGGTGGCAACCGTTCTTAGACTTCCTGGCAGAATGATAGACATTGGTCAATGGCAGCAGCAACTCGGGGGGGGGGGGGGGGGGGGGGGAGAGGGTGGTTTACCTTACCTTTGTTTATTTACACTGGGGGTGTATATATTTGCTATGTTGGCTTTGTGTTAAGCCAGGGTTTTAATTTATTATTTATGTACAGGGGGGAGGGGGGTATGGGGGGTTGTTTTTTGATTGTGTTTTGTATTTAACCCTGTTGGGTTCCTTTTTCATTTTGTTATTGATATTCTGTGAAAACCTTAATAAAAATTATTTCTAAAAAAACATTCCTTTACTTTGCCAGCAGCGGCAGTGCATTGACGGGTGATGGCGCTGTGGGTGCTTGCTTGGTTTTTTGGCGCACACCTCTCCCTCGGCGCAGGAGCGGTCGTATTCTTCCCTGGCCAGCTGCAAGAGGATTTTGATTTTGGGCATCCCTCCGGCTGTGTGAGATCTTCTCCCTTTAATTGTGAGCCTGCTTGCCCTGAAGGAAGAGAGATGGGAAGAGTGTTAGCAGGCCACGTGCCAGGGCAGATGGGAAGGGTGCCTGGCATGTGTGGTTGGTGAGTAGGAGCAGGGAGGTGATGAGGAGATGAGCCTCAAGGGAGATGAGGAAGTGTGTGGGAGAGCGAGGGGTGGTGTTCTTTGAGGTGCTGCGAGTGAGCTCCCTGTGGATGTCTGAGTGGGCAAGTGGTGACAAATGAGAAGAATGACTTACTCTGGCTGATCGGAGGAGGTCATTCATCCTCTTGCTGCACTGGATGCCAGTCCTCCTCTGCAGCGCTTAACACCGCTGCCACCGCCTCTCACGCAGGGCTGATGACTTTGCTTAAGGGTCTCCGCTCAGTTTGCAAGAACAAAATGTGACTTCCCTCCTCCAAGACATTCAGCAGTCTGCCAGGGGATGTCTCTGTGAATCTTCCCTCCTCCAAGACATTCAGCAGTCTGCCAGGGGATGTCTCTGTGAATCTTGTGGCCTAGACATCTTTGCAGCCATTCTCTGTCTGGGACCATGAAGAAGTGGCTGGGGTGCTTTGGGCAGCCTTTAAATGTAGTGCCTGTGGTGTTGGGTGCTCTGAGGTACAGATGAACCAACACGGTTGCAATTGGTACAACGCTGTTTTATTCCAACTTGCTATTTACAGATTTGTCTTGATACTCTGCCCCTGGTGACTCCCTGAGTGTGTTGTTAATCAGGTCCTGTCCTTGTCCTGGTCTCTAGATGGACTGGACACCAGGTGTCGTGTTTCTTGTCTTATACTGTCTCTGTCCTTGTCTGTGATTGGCTGTCGTGTCATGTGTGCTAATTGGTCTGTTGGTCTGTCTATCATGATGTGTGTGTTTGAATGTCATGACAGTGCCCTGCTGATTGAAGCACTCCGCTGATGGCGAGGTGAGCGAATCAGAGGCTGCCAGCCACGGAGGCCGTGTGACACCCGTGAAGAAGGCTTTTTTTTTTTAAGTAACTAAAAATATGGCGTAAAACCCAATACTGCCAACAGCTACTCACCGCTTTGCCTGCCCCAAACGCCACTTTGTCAAAAAATTGTAAAATTCCGCCCAATGAAGTATTTCTGACAAGTTACCCAGGCAAACGCAACAATCAATTTACACACAGCAAATCCCACAAACAACAAGACAAACGATCAATCAGGTGGGTTAGCTTGGCCGGGATACCAGGGAGAGATGCCCTGCTCTTCTTCAAATAGTGTCTTTACCAGTCAGCTAACGGGCCTCAGTTTAACATCCCATCCAGAAGATGGCACCTCTGCCAATGCGGCACTCCATCAATAGTGGCACAGGCAATGTCACCCTGGATTATGGGCTCAAGTCACAACCCTCTGACTGGGTGATGCGACTGCCGTTGACTGTGCCAGGGCTAATTGGTAACCTGCCTCACATGTTATGATAGTGTTTTGTGTTCTGACTGGCTATCATTAGCCTTGGGATTTTGATAGTTAGCCGCCTTCCATTAACAACAATGAGGGTTCTGATTTTACATATTGGCCCTTGAAAATCTGTATGAAACATGCGCTGTTACAGATGTCAGTTTTGGCAATATCACATTCCAACATTCGTCACAAGGTAACTTGAAGAAGCACGGACAATGGAACCATTGTTCAAGATAATTTCCCAGAGTGACTGAAAGTGAATCACAGGTGCTAACTAATCCATCAGCACCTCAAACTATTGACCAAAAAAACACTCTGGCTGACTCTAAATATTATCAGGACAAAAATCCTGAAGTTTTAACAGTGAGCCAAGTTCAACAGGCGGATTTGGAACAAATGAATGAACAAGAAAGATTGCAAGTTTAAACGACTACATTCATCTAAATTAATCGAGTTAATCTAACCTAATTGCCGAATAGGGTTATGACAGTAAAAGGAGTAGAAGTAGATTTTGTGATTGCTCATTGCCCCTGGGGGACATCATGCACTGACAGAACGTTAACTCCCACCTCTGTACTGATAACGCTGACCTCGACCTCACAACCGTCTCGGGCCCTTCACCAGTCTGGTGCTGACAGATAGCTTTCCATAATCATTAAAAACTCTGCGGCCCATATCCCAACTCGCAAAAGATTCTGCCAGCCCCCCATCGCACCGTTGTTATTGCTGATCTACACGGGCTACCAGCCTCCTTGTGTTTAAGTGCCTCAATAGCCTCGCCCCTCTTTAACTTCTTTCAGATCCGCTGAGCTCCTCATACCTTTGACTCCCTTCTCTTGTACACCCCCTGCTTGCTTTTCCCCTACCATTAGTATCAATGCCTGAGGCTGATTTCCAGTTCATTCCTTAAACTCTTTGGCTTCGCCACCTCCCTTCATTCTTTACAGTCCCTCTTCAAAACTGACATTTTAACATTTAATTCACGGGATGTGGATGTCCCGGGCCAGGTCAGCATTTATTGCCTATCCTATGTTTCACTTGAGAAGGTGGTGGTGAGCTGCCTTCTTGAACTGCTGCAGTCCATGTGGTGTAGATACACTCACAGTGCTGTTAGAGAAGGAGTTCCAGGATTTTGACCCAGTGATAGTGAAGGAACGGCGATATATTTCCAAGCCAAAGTGGTGAGTGGCTTGGAGGGGTAATTGCAGGTGGTGGTTGTCGTGTTGGGTGTCCTGATACACAAATGAGCCAACACGGCTGTCGATGGTACAACTTGATTTTATTATGTTAACTAACAGATGCAACTAATATAGACTTGGGTACGTTCGCTACCAGCTAACCTATGGACCTAGCCCTATCACTAATGTTTGTGAGGCACTCAGCACATGGTCTATGTCTGAGTGTCACGTTGCAAGCTCTGTGTCCCGAGCTGTCTCCCACCAAAATGAGCGGGAACGCTCGTGTTCCCCCTTTTATAGTGCGTGTGCTCTTACTAGTGATTGGCTGCGATGTTGTGTGTGTGCTGGTTGGTCCAAATGCCTGTCCATCAGTGTGTGTGTGATTGCACCCTGATATGCTGATCTGGATATCATGACATCCCCCTTTTCACAAGAAATATGTGCCTGCATGATAATAAATAAGATTGTGTACTGGGTTCAACTAAATATGTGTGTGTGAGATTAACTACAAAATGTACAGGAGGCTAACTATATACATAGGAAGATGTCAGGTGCAACATAAGAACAAAAGTGTACCAAGAACAGAACAATTTAAAACTCTCGAACACAGAACGACAATAGAAACATGTCAACAGTACTGTAAACCAGTTCAGTAAGTCCAATGGAACAAAAGAAACCAAAACAGGCTCATAAGTTCAGTCTCTCAGGTGGGCGACGAATTCGGGTTGACCGCCTCAAGGGTGGGTCAGGAGCCACCGGCTGAGGAATGGGCCTATCGACGGGCGAGAGAGGAAAATGCATCATGGCAGGAAGCTCAACAAAGTCGACATCAGGGGCAACAGGAGGGCATGGCACCGGTGCAGAGTGTCGTAGCGAGTGCGGAGGCAAACGAAGGGCCCGTCGATTGCGGCGGCGAACAGAGCCATCAGGCATGCGAACAACGAATGATCGGGGAGCTACCTGGCGGAGAACCTCAGCCATTGCTGACCAGCCACCGTCCAGAAGGTGTATGCGGACATTGTCGCCAGGCTCCTGGGCAGGAAGATCAGTCGCCCGAGCATCATGTCCACCTTCTGCTGATCGCGCTGTTGCTGCATCTTCCGCAAGACCGGGGCATGATCGAGGTCAGGAACATGAATGGACGGAACAGTTGTCCTGATGGTGCGACCCATCAACAGCTGAGCCGGCGACAGGCCCGTGGACAGTGGGGCCGAGCGATAAGCCAGCAAGGCTAGACAGAAGTCAGACCCGGCATCAGCAGCCTTGCAGAGAAGCCTCTTAACAATATGGACGCCCTTCTCTGCCTTGCCATTCGATTGAGGATACAACGGACTGGACGTCACATGCGTGAAGTTGTAGGCGGCGGCAAAGGAAGACCATTCCTGACTCGCAAAGCAAGGTCCGTTGTCAGACATGACGGTGAGCGGAATGCCATGGCGAGCGAAGGTCTCCTTGCATGCCCGGATGACAGCAGATGATGAAGTGTTGTGCAAGCGTATGTCCTCCGGGTTACTCGAGAAATAGTCAATGAGAATAACGTAGTCCCTGCCGAGCGTGTGAAAGAGGTCGACACCGACCTTCGACCAGGGGGAAGTGACCAACTCGTGGGGCTGAAGGGTCTCAGGGGGTTGCGACGGCTGAAACCTCTGGCAGGTGGGGCAGTTGAGCACCATGTTGGCGATGTCGTCGCTGATGCCCGGCCAGTACACAGCCTCTCGGGCCCTGCGTCTGCACTTCTCGACTCCGAGATGGCCTTCGTGCAGTTGCTCGAGGACAAGCTGGTGCATACTGTGTGGTATCACAATCCGATCCAATTTTAAGAGGATGCCATCAACGACGGCCAGGTCGTCCCGCACATTGTAAAATTGTGGGCACTGCCCCTTTAGCCACCCTTCTGTCATGTGGCGCATCGCACATTGTAGCAGGGGGTCAGCCGCAGTCTCACGTCGAATGTGGGCCAGACGTGCATCAGTGGCCGGCAGATTGGCCGATGTGAAGGCTACCTGTGCCTCGACCTGGCACACGAACCCCTCGGGGTTGGACGGTGTGTTGACCGCCCTAGACAGAGCATCTGCGATGATAAGCTCCTTCCCCGGGGTGTAGACAAGCTGAAAGTCGTACCTCCGGAGCTTGAGCAGAATGCGCTGGAGGCGAGGGGTCATGTCGTTTAGATCCTTCTGGATACTGCCGACCGGGGGGGCGATGGTCGGTCTCTACAGTGAACTGCGGAAGACCATAGATATAGTCATGAAACTTGTCAATGCCCGTCCACAATCCTAGGCGCTCCTTCTCGATCTGCGCATAACGCTGATCTGTGGGGGTCATGGCCCGCGAGGCATAGGTGACCGGAGCCCATGATGAGGTGTCGTCCCGTTGCAGGAGGACCGCACCAATACCCGATTGGCTGGCATCCGTGGAGATCTTTGTCTCCCGTGTGGTGTCGAAAAACGCCAATACCGGGGCGGTGGTGAGCTTGACCTTGAGCTCCTCCCATTCACTCTAGTGTGCGGGCAGCCACTGGAACTCCGTGGTCTTCTTGACCAGGTGGCGAAGAGCAGTCGTGTGTGAAGCAAGGTTTGGAATGAACGTCCCCAGGAAGTTGATCATCCCGAGAAAGCGTAGCACTGCCTTCTTGTCTGACGGCCGCTGCATGGCCGTGATGGCTGCCACCTTGTCGGCATTTGGCCGGGCACCCGACCGGGAGATGTGGTCCCCAAAAAACTTCAGTTCAGTCTGGCCAAAAGAGCATTTAGCTCGGTTAAGGCGCAGGTCCTGATCTCGGATACGTGCAAAGACATGCTGGAGACGACTGATGTGCTCCTGTGGTGTTGTTGACCAGATGATAATATCGTCTACGTAGACGCGTACCCCTTCGGTGCCCTCCATCATCTGTTCCATGATGCGATGGAACACTTTGGATGCAGAAATTATGCCGAATGGCATTCTGTTATAGCAGAACTTGCCAAATGGAGTGTTGAAGGGACTTCCGGTGACGGCGGGCGGGAGGCAGCCGCACATTGGAGGGCTCCCGTTCGGGAACGGCATTTTCGCAGAGTAACGCCCGGTCCTAGGGCCAGCAACGGCAGTAAAGGTCGGGGGATAGCGCAAGGAGAAGAAGGATGTCGAAAATCACAAAAAAAACGTCCGGGAACAAAGCGGCTGAAAGTCCGTTGGAGAGGGGAAAGGTCACCGCGGGGTCAACAAAGAAAATGGAGGTTGGAGCACCAGGGGAGGCGGCACTGCTTACGGCTGAAGAAATAACTAAGGTGATGGCTGCGGAATTCCAAAAGCAGTTGGTGCAGATTGAGAAATGTATGGAGATGGTGAGGAAGGAGATGAGGGAGGTTTTGAATGTGCTGGTGGAGGAGGCGGTTTCCCCGGTGAAGACGGCGGTGGCGAGCGCAGTGGCGGAGGTGCGAGAGCAAGGGGAGGCGCTGAAGGAAGTGGAGGAGACGTTATTGCAGCACGGTGATCAACTTGCCTCGATGGGGAAGGAGATGCGGAAGGTGATGGACACGAACAAGAATCTGAGAGGAAAAATGGAAGATCTGGAAAACAGATCCAGGTGACAGAATTTGAGGATTGTGGGGCTACCCGAAGGAGTTGAAGGACCGAAGCCGACTGAGTATTTTGCCGCGATGCTGTCAAAACTACTGGGGGAGGGGGAGGACCCCTCCCGATATGAACTGGATCGGGCTCATCGGTCGTGGAGGCCTGTACCAAAGGCAAGTGAGCATCCAAGAGCAGTGACTCTATGCTTCTGTAGGTACAGTGTGAAGGAGAAGGTCCTGAGCTGGGCCAAGCAGAAGCGGGTGGTGCAGTGGGCTGGAGCTGGTATACGTGTATACCAGGACTTTACGGTGGAGCTGGCGAGGAGGCGGGCTGCCTTCAACCGGGTGAAGAGGGCACTGTACATTGGCAAGGTGCAGTGCGGCATTGTATACCCAGCGAAGCTGAGGGTGACTTACAAGCTCAGGGACTTTTATTTTGGAACGGCGGAAGCAGCGGAGGAGTTTGTGAAGGCAGAAGGACTGTGGCAGAACTGACAAACTGAGGAATGGCCATGTGCCGATGTAACCTCATGACTGTATTTTCTTCTTTTTTTTTTGTATCACTGCACGTGGGTGTAGAGATTAAAGGAGCCAATGTTGCATATATTTGGACAAGGGAAGGGACGGGACTTTCACTCGAAAGGAGGGCTCTTTGGGATGTAGGAGGATATGCGGGGTTTGTGTGCTAAAAGGGGATCTTTGGGCTTTCCTAGGGCCGGGCAAGTGGGAAAGGGACCCGGGCGGGGGCCTCCACGCTGGCCGGTTTAAACCGGCCAGTGAACGGGAGTGAGGTGGGGGGAGGGGCTGCGGCCATCGGAGCCTGACAGAACCGGGTCCGAGTGGTCTAGCCGGGGTGGAAAGTTGGGGGGAGGGAATCGAGGTTGGGAGGAGGAGTTTTACAAGAGGCATTGGACGGGAGGAGCTGGAGACTTGGGGGGGGGGGGGGGGGTACAACTTTGGGGTATCATGTACGGTACTCTCTTAGAGGCTAGATGGCGTTGGTTGGGGGGGGGGGGTGGGTGGGGGGGCGGGTGGGTGGAGAGCCGTGTAGATTAAGGGTGACTACGGGTAATCCCTGATTCCTTTTTGTCATTTGTTTATGTAAACAGGCGGGTTGAGGTTTGGGGTTGGTGGGCGGATGGGATCGTTGTTATTATGGGGATTGACATATCTTGCTGATTATTGTTTATTGTTGATGGATGTAAATGTGGGGGAAAATGTGAAAAAGGAGAATTTTAAAAAAAAATTTTTTTTTAAAATGGAGTGTTGAAAGTGCAGAGCTTCCGGCTGGACGGATCCAGTTGAATCTGCCAAAAGCCCTTTGAGGCATCAAGCTTGGTAAATATTTTTGCCCGAACCATTTCGCTCGTGATCTTTTCCCGCTTAGGTATAGGGTAGTGCTCTCTCATGATGTTGGAATGCAAGTCTTTCGGGTCAATGAAGATCGGGAGCTCGCCGGAGGGCTTCTTCACACACACCATGGAGCTAACCCATGGCGTTGGTTCCGTGACCCGGGAAAGCACTCCTTGGTCCTGCAAGTCCCGCAGCTGTTGCTTGAGGCGGTCCTTGAGGGGTGCTGGGACCCTACGAGGGGCGTGAATGACTGGGGTGGCGTCCGGTTTGAGCCGTATTTTGTACGTGTAGGGCAGTGTGCCCATGCCCTCGAAAACCTCCTGGTTGTGCGCAAGGAGTGAGTGGAGCTGCGCCCTAAAGTCTACATCTGGAAAGTCCGATGTGCCGTCAGGAGACAAAGTGTGGACTCGCCGAACGAGGTGGAGAATCTTGCATGCCTGTGCGCCTAACAGAGAGTCCTTCGAGGATCCTACGATCTCAAATGACAGCTTGGCCGTGCGCGAGTTGTGGGTGACTTCCAGTTGGGAGGACCCCGTCGCCGGGATGACGTTCCCATTGTAATCCACCAATTGACAGTGGGAAGGTAGAATGGGTGGTTTGACCTTTAATGCCTGGAAAGCTGACCATGCGAGCAGATTGGCGGAGGCACCAGTGTCCAGGCGAAATGTGACTTGGGATCGGTTGACCGTCAGGGTGGCACACCACTCATCGTCCGGATCAATGGTGTGGACTGGCAGCTGCTGGTGGTGCCTACTTGGGGACAGCCTGTTCTTATGGATGACCGCAACGCGGAAGGGCTCGCTGTCGTCGGTGTCGCCGGTCTGCAAGGTGTCTGGAGGTGAGCCAGTGAATGTAGGCTGAATGGCCCGCACAGTCCTGCGAGACTGCCGGAATTGTTGCGAGTTGGCAGGTTGAGGTGCTTGACAACAGGTAGCATAGTGGCCCAACCTGCCACAGCGTAGGCACTGTCGGGTTCTAGCAGGACATTGTCGCTTTAAATGTGCAGATCCACAGTTGCTGCACATCGTGACGTCATTACGTTCGTAGCTCCACTGCGCATGCACGGTGCGGTCCTGCATAGTGCGCGCCTGCGCATCGCGTTCCTCTGTCTCTGTGTCCCCTCTTTTGGCACGTACAAGCGCGGGAGGCCTTGGAAAGCGCGTGAAATGGCCGCCCTCGTCCAGGCCGTGGGCCGGGAGGCACTCAATCGACCGGACCTGCTCCGCCTCGGGGTCCCCGTGCCGCGCCGTTTCGGCCACCTGGATATGGGAGTACCGGCTGGTCGCGTTTTCATGGAGGACACAGGTCTCTATTGCAGTCGCCAGGGTGAGTTGTTTCACTTTAAGGAGCTGCTGGCGAAGGGTGTCTGACACAACCCCAAAAACTATCTGATCCCTTATCATGGAGACAGAGGTGGCCCCGTAGCCGCAGGATTGCGCAAGGGTGCGGAGGTGTGTTAGGTATGATTGAAAAGGTTCGTCCTTACCCTGCAGGCGCTGCTGAAATAGGAACTGTTCGAAGCTCTCATTGACTTCCACGCTTAAGTGTTCATCGAACTTGAGCAGCACCGTTTTTTGTTTTTTTTTGTCCTCGCCTTCCGCGAATGCCAGGGAGTTAAAGACGTGGATGGCGCGTTGCCCTGCCGTGGAGAGGAGGAGGGCGATCTTCCTGGTGTCCGATGCATTCTCCCTGTCTGTGGCCTCGAGGAATAGTTGGAAGCGCTGTTTGAAAAACTTCCAGTTTACACCTAGATTGCCAGCAATTCGTAGCGGCTGCGGCAGGCTGATGCTCTCCATGGATCAGGATGGCGGATTGCTGAAATGGTGCAGGTAGGTCTCACAGTCGCTGGTCTACATCCACTCGTGGTATCATGTCGTGTTGGGTGTCCTGATACACAAATGAGCCAACACGGCTGTCGATGGTACAACTTGATTTTATTATGTTAACTAACAGATGCAACTAATATAGACTAGGGTACGTTCGCTACCAGCTAACCTATGGACCTAGCCCTATCACTAATGTTGGTGAGGCACTCAGCACATGGTCTATGTCTGAGTGTCACGGTGCAAGCTCTGTGTCCCCAGCTGTCTCCTGCCAGAATGAGCGGCAAACTCTCGTGTTCCCCCATTTATAGTGCGTGTGCTCTTACTAGTGATTGGCTGCGCTGTTGTGTGTGTGCTGGTTGGTCCAAATGCCTGTCCATCAGTGTGTGTGTGATTGCACCATGATATGCTGATCTGGATATCATGACAGTGGTGTTCCTAAACATCTGCTGCCCTTGTCCTTCTATGATGTGGAGATGCCGGTGCTGGACTGGGGTGGGCACTTTAAGAAGTCTCGCAGCACCAGGTTAAAGTCCAACGGTTTATTTTAAATCACTAGCTTTCGGAGCGCTGCTGCTTCATCAGGTGAAGTGGAGGCAGGTTCACAATCACAGTATATGTAGGCAGAGACACAAACCCCGACCATACTGTCCGGGTTTGCAGAATCCTACTAATTGTTCCGGCTTGGGACAATTCACACCTCGATTACCTGTGATTATCACTCACTCCACTCACACTGTGAATACTCATATTCCAACCATTCTTCTCATTCCAATCTGTAATTATCTTGCAATTGTGTCTCTTCTACATATGCTGTGATTGTGAACCTGCCTCCTCTTCACCTGAACATCACCTGATGATAGAGCAGTGCTCCGAAAGCTTGTGATTACAAATAAGCCTGTTGGACTTTAACCTTGTCCTTTTAGATGGTAGAGATTGTGGATTTAGGTGGGGTTAAGAGGTAATGGGAATAGGGCAGGGGAGTAGGCCTATGTAGCGTCTTCTTTCAGAGGGTCGGTGTAGACTCAATGAGCCGAATGGCCGCCTTCTGGACTGTAGCGACTCTATGATTTGGAAGATGCTGTCAAAGGAATCTTGGAGGCTTGCTGTAGTGCATCTTGTAGATGCTACAGAGTGCTTCCACTGTGCATAGGTGGTGGAGTGAGTGAATATTGAATCATAAGACCAGTACAATTTTCTGACTGGGTGACGCAATTCATACTGGTGGTGAAGGCCGACAGGTCGGTGCGTCTCTGCGGGGATTATAAAATGACAGTAAACCAGGTATCACGCTTAGACCGTTATCCAGTCCCCAGGATCGGGGATCTGTATGCCAAACTCAGCGGTGGACTTACATTCACCAAGCTAGATATCGTATCCCCAGCTGGTCCTGGTCCCTGATTCAAGATGATTTGTCACCATCAATACCCACTGGAGCCTCAATGGGAATACCCAGCTACCATTCGAGGACTCCTGCGCTTGAGCAATATTTCAGAGGAGAACTGGCGATGAGGATTCAGTCTACCTCATCTAGGACTCATCAGGCCCCACTGGAAGCCATCACCATCCTGCATATCGGGAAGTTAGAGCCATTCAATGCAGGTACGGATGACTGGGGACAGTACATAGAGAATGTAGAGGATGGGGTGCCAATCAAGTGGGGCTGCTTTGTTCTGGACGGTGTTGAGCTTCTTGAGTGTTGTTGGAGCTGTACATAGAGAGGATGCAATTCTTCTTCCGCACAAATGCAATTATTGGCACCAAACTTTGGACTTGCTGACAGCATATGGAGGGCCCATGTACAGCATTATAAAAACCCAGCCCCTCCAGACACCCGCTCGTTCGCCTCGCTGGCAGCCTTGGTAGGGGAACATTTCAACTCGAAGCTGCCATTGATAGTGCACCACTTCCGGTTCCACATGGCCGCTCAGGCCCAAGGCGAAGGTATTAGTGAATTTCTGGCTTGCCACAGGAAACCAGCTGAGACATATGAGTGGGGCCCAACCCTGGGCGAAGCACTACGTGATCAATTAGTATGTAACTGGTCACATTATATACTAACGATACAGCCACACAAAGAAAACTACTTGTCAAAGCTAATTTAGACCTCCAAAGGGCTGTGGAAATTGCGGTATCCAACTCCTGGGGATGACGATGCTCAGTTTAGGGCTCCAAAACAGGCCGTACCCATAGCCCGCTAGGACCGAAGAACACATTCCCAGCACTGGGACACCTATAGGCAAGGACCGAGATGCTGGAATAGGCCCCAGAAACATTGCCGAACCTTTTCCGCTGACCAGGAGGACTGGGAATATAATTACCGGCCTACAGCAGTACCAGCAGGACGCAGGGATCCATGGCACAGAAGGCCCCGTGAGGAGCCACCCCTCACTGCACTGGCAGGCGTGACCATCCCACCCGTGACAAGACCATCACGTGCTGGACAATGTTGACCAATACCAACAATTGTGTGGTGGCACCAAGAATTGTGTCTATCCAAATCTCACTGCAGGTGACCGACCACACGACCCGCATGGAACTCGATATGGGGGCTGCCATGTCTATCATTAGCTGACACACTTTCAACTGCATACAATCCGGGATCCATCTACTGACTCTCCAGGATACAAACACCGGGTTATCAATCTATACGGGGGAGCCTCTCGCGATTGAGGGCGCGGCCACCGTCCCTGTTGAATAGGACAGCCAGTCAGCAAATTTACCACTGGGCGTTGTGCATGGGAGCAGTCCGATCCTGTTGGATGGTGACTGGCTCCTGCACCTCCGTTTAGACTGGCAGACGGTTTGCACCCACATGATCCTGGGGACTGGATAACGGTCTAAGTGGGATACCCGGTTTACTGTCATTATATAATCCCCGCAGAGACGCACCGACCTGTGGGGCTTCATTATCGGTGCGAACGGCTGCCCAGTTGGAAAATTGTACTGGTCTTATGATCCCCAGATTCTCCATGTGGTCCAACTCCGCATCATCATCAACGATTCGTCACCATCAACACGCACCTGGGACTTTATGAATATACCCGGCTACCATTCGGGGTCTCCTCGGTATGCCCAATATTTCAGAGGACCATGGAGGACATATCGTGGGAATTACCATGCGTGGTGGTCTACTTAGACAATGAAGAGCATCTCTCCAACTTGGCAGAAGTGCTACAACGCTTTGAGGCAGCTGGCGTCCGCCTCCGCCAAGGGAAGTGTATCTTTAACACAGCCAAAGTGGTGGACCCCGGGTACCGTGTGGACCGCCACAGTCTGCACCCCATGGGGGAGAAGGTTGGGGCCATCCGCCAAGCCCAGTGCCAGGGGAACGGAACTTCGGGCTTTCCTGGGGCTGGTCGGTTATTATGGAAAGTTTCCCCCGGGATGAGCCACAACATTGGCTCCCCTCCATAAACTACTAAAGGAAGGACAACTCTGGGCGTGGGGCACCAAGCAACAAGCAGGGTTTGTCAGAGTAAAACAGCAGCTTTTCTCTTCAAGACTGCTTACTCATTTTGACCCCTCTTGGCCACTCTTACTGACCTGTGATGCAGCCCCTTACGACATCGGGCCGTGCTAGCCCACGTATTGGAAGATGGTTCCGAGCGACCTATCACTTTTGCGTCTAGGACATTGGTCGACGCAGGGAAACAATACCCGCAGGTGGACAAAGAAGGACTGGCCGTGGTATTCGGTATAAGGAAATTCCACCAGTATGTCTAGGGGGCACCACTTCACTATCCTGATGGACCACAAGCCCTCCTGGGGCTCTTCAAAGAGTCAATTCCTCCCGTAGCCTCTGTCCGTGTCCGCGTTACTGGCAGCATATGACTACGTATTGGAACACTGCGCTGGGGCCCACATACCGCACGCAGATGCTTAGAGCCACTGTTATGGGTCCGGGTTTACAGAACCCCAAAGTGTTTCATGGAGTTCAACCGACCCACAACTTTTAATAGATTGTGGTGTGGGAAGCACACGGCGTACTCTCCAGGTGTGAAACAGCAGAAATAGACAAGTGGTTTTTAAAACAAAACAATGTTTATTCTATGAACTCAAGTTAACCTTTTTAAAACAAACACTGAATATCTTAACACCCATTACTTCAAAGATAATCCCAAAAGACCACAACACTAAATAATCCTTCAAACTGTTCCTTTAAACATCCAAAAGACTTCAAACCTTCAAAAATAGGAGCACATTAGGTTACATTCAATATATTTCTCGTCTTTGGATTGCAGAAATCAACAGACCAGCTCTGTGTTTCTTCATGCAGCTCACAGCAAAACACACAGACACTCCCAGCTGCATCTCAAACTGAAACTCAAAAAAGCAGAAGTGAGCTCAGCTCCCCCCATCCTCTGACATCACTTCAGTAACATGATCAGCTCCATTTCTTAAAGGTACATTGCTTAAACATCCATTTCTTAAAGGTACACTCACATGACACCACATTCAGCTGCTCACTAAGCCACCTATTCTTGCTAAGGCTGATGAGGAAATAGCTGCCCTCCATTTCATGGGCTCACTACCGGTCACGGCATCTCGCATCTGTGGCTGGACCCAGATCGACCCGCAGCTCTCCCGCGTCACACACACGGTGCAGTATGAGACCCACCACTGGGCTCTGCCAAGGACCTGACGGCCTACACGGGGACATTGTGCTCTTATGGGGTACCCGAGTGCTGGTCCCCGAGTGTGGACATGTGGCACTCTTACTCAACTTCCAGGAGTGTCTAAAATGAAGATGCTTGCCCGGAGCTACGTGTGGTTGCCTGGCATCGACGGGGACATGGAACGAGTAGCCCCACGATGCCCACAATGTCAGATGCCACCTAAATTGCATTCTTTCTATGGACTGTCTCCAGTCATCCTTACCTGCATTGAATGGCACTCAATGAAGAGTGCAGGAAGACATGTCAGGAGCAACATCAGGCATAACTAAAATGAGGCGTCAACCTGGTGAAGCTACAACACAGGACTACTTGTGTGCCAAACAACATAAGCAGCAAGTAATAGACAGAGCTAAGCGATTCCACAACAAACATATCAGACCTAAGCTCTGCAATCCTGCCACATCCGGCTGTGAATGATGGTGGACTATTAAACAACTCACCGGAGGAGGTGTCTCCACAAATATTCCCATCGTCAATAATGGAGGAGCCCAGCACATATGTGCAAAAGACAAGGCTGAGGCATTCGCAACAATCTTCAGCCAGAAGTGCCGAGTGGATGATCCACCTCGCTCTCCTTCAGAAGTCCGCAGCATCACAGATGTCAGTCTTCAGCCAATACGATTCACTCCATGTGATATCACGAAATGGCTGAAGGCACTGGATACCTCAAAGGCTATGACCCTGGCAGTATTCCAGCAATAGTACTGAAGACTTATGATCCCGAACTTGCCGCACCCCTAGCCAAGCTGTTCCAGTACAGCTACAACACTGGCATCTACCTGACAATGTGGAAAATTGCCCACATGTGTCCCGTACACAAAAACAGGACAAATCCAACACAGCCAATTACTGCCTACAATTACTGACTACAATCAGTCGACTCTCCATCATCTGCAAAGTGATGGAAAGGGTCATCAACAATGCTACCAAGCGATATTTACTCAGAGAGCCAGCTCACTGACGCTCAGTTTGGGTTCTGCCGGGGTAACTCAACTCCTGACCTCATTACAGCCTTGATTCAAACATGGACAAAGAAGCTGAATGCCAGAGTTGAGGTGAGAGTGACTCCCCTTGATATCAAAGGAGCATTTGACTGAGTAGGGCAGCAAGGCGCCCGAGCAAAACTGGAGTCAATGCAAATCAGGGCGAAAACTCCCCGCTGGACGGAGTCATTCCTGGCACAAAGGAAAATGATTGTGGCGGCTGGAAGTCAATCATCTCAACTCCAAGACATCACTGCAGGAGTTCCTCAGGGTAGTGTCCTAGGCCCAACCATCTTCAGCTGCTTCATCAATGACCTCCCTTCTATCATAAGATCAGAAGTGGGATGTTTGTGGATAGCTGCATAATGTTCAGCACCATTCGCTACTCCTCAGATAATGAAACAGTCCATGTTCAAGACCTGGACAATATCCAGGTTTGGGCAGAGAAGTGGTAAGTTACATTTGCGCCACACAAGTGCCAGGCAATGACCATCTCCTACAAGAGAGGATCTAATCACCCCTGAATATTCAATGGCATTACCATCACTGAATCCCCCACAAACAACATCCTGGGGGGCACCATTGATCAGAAACTGAACTGGACTAACCATATTAATACTGTGGCTACCAGAGCAGGTCAAAGACTAGTGGCAGAATTTTCCGTTCCTGAGATTAAGTGCTGAATTCTCCGATTGCCGACGCCGAAATGGCGTATAGCGATTTATATCCGTTTTTACAGCGAAATCGGGGGTGGTGCCATTTTCCGTCTGCTCCGCCCCCTCAAAAATAGCATAACTGCTGAGTACGCGCATGCCGTTGGGATGGCGTCAGGGCAACAGCTGAGACCCTCCCCGATGCTCTGCCCCAATGGGACTTCCCAACGGCATCGGTCGCGTGCCCTCGCAGCTTTCGGGGACCTTGCATGGCGGCTGCAGACTGTGTCCAGCGCCGCCACTGTCGTGGGGGGCGGGACATTCCGCTGGCAGGTGGCGGCTTCGGCTGGGGCTGGGGGGACTGGTGGGGGATGGTCCGGGGGTGGCCAGGGTGGGGGGGGGGGGTTATGGGGGGGACAATCTGGCAGGTCGGGTCCACGCGCAGCCGGCGCTATATTGTAGGGAGCGGCCGCCGCAGGTCGCCACCGTGCGCATGCGTGGCTACGGACCCGGCCATTCTCCGTCCATATCTGCAGGTAAAGCCGGGGCTTTACGTGGCACGACTGCTAGCCTCCCACCGGGCGGAGCATCAGTGCAGGGATGGCGCCGACTTTATGGCCGTAAGACCAGACACTTCCTCCGGGCATCGCCGCAAAATCAGAAAACCCGCCCGAAGTGTTGGTGCTGGGGCAGGATTCATGGAGTTGTACAACAGCAAAACTGGCACCTCATCTGCACCAATTCACTACCATTATGGGGCTAACACCTGTCATGATATGCAGACATGCAGATCATGATATACAGATAGGCTCCCTCCATCTCCCTCCAAAACAGACATCTCCCTCCAAAACAGATTTACCGTTTTGGAAACTGTTGGGGGAGATGGCTCACCAGGGGAAGGTGGCAGCAGCCAGGTTCATGGCACCGTGGCTGGCTCTGCTGCACAGAAGGGTGGGAAAAAGAGTGGCAGAGCTATAGTGATAGGGGATTCAATTGTAAGGGGAATAGACAGGTGTTTCTGCGGACGCAAACGAGAATCAAGGTTGGTATGTTGCCTCCCTGGTGCAAGGGTTAAGGATGTCTCGGAGCGGCTGCAGGGCATTCTGGAGGGAGAGGGTGAACAGCCAGCTGTTGTGGTGCATATAGACACCAACGATATAGGTAAAAAACGGGATGAGGTCCTACAAGCTGAATTTAGGGAGTTAGGAGTTAAACTAAAAAGTAGGACCTCAAAGGTAGTAATCTCAGGATTGCTACCAGTGCCACGTGATAGTCAGAGTAGGAATGACAGGATAGCTAGGATGAATACGTGGCTTGAGAGATGGTGCAAGAGGGAGGGTTTCAAATTCCTGGGACATTGGAACCAGTTCTGGGGGAGGTGGGACCTGTACAAATCGGACGGTCTGCACCTGAGTGGGACCGGAACCAATGTTCTCGGGGGTGTGTTTGCTAGTGCAGTTGGGGAGGGTTTAAACTAATGTGGCAGGGGGATGGGAACCGATGTAGGAAGTCAGTGGGGACGGAAACAAAAGGCAGGAAGGGAGAGTGTGTAAAGCATGACCAGAGAAAGCAGGGCAGCGAGCAAGGAAAGTCTACATTAAACTGCATTTATTTCAATGCAAGGGGCCTGACGGGCAAAGCGGATGAACGCAGGGCATGGATGGGCACATGGGACTGGGATATTATAGCTATGACTGAAACATGGCTAAGGGTGGGGCAGGACTGGCAGCTCAATGTTCCGGGGTACAGATGCTATAGAAAGGATAGAACAGGAGGTAAGAGAGGAGGGGGAGTGGCGTTTTTGATTAGGGAGAACATCACGGCAGTACTTAGAGGGGATATATCCGAGAGTTCGCCCACTGGGTCTATATGGGTGGAACTGAAAAATAAGAAGGGAGAGATCACCTTGATAGGACTGTACTACAGGCCCCCAAATAGTCAGCGGGAAATTGAGGAGCAAATATGTAAGGAGATTACAGATAGCTGCAAGAAAAATAGGGTGGTTAAAGTAGGGGACTTTAACTTTCCCAACATTGACTGGGACAGCCATAGCATTAGGGGCTTGGATGGAGGGAAATTTGTTGAGTGTATTCAGGAGGAATTTCTCATTCAGTATGTGGATGGACCGACTAGAGAGGGGGCAAAACTTGACCTCGTCTTGGGAAATAAGGAAGGGCAAATGACAGAAGTGTTAGTGAGGGATCACTTTGGGACAAGTGACCATAACTCCATTAGTTTTAAGATAGCTATGGAGAATGATAGGTCTGGCCCAAGAGTTACAATTCTTAATTGGGGCAAGGCCAATTTTGATGGTAAATGACAGGAACTTTCAGAGGTAGATTGGGGGAGACTGTTGGCAGGCAAAGGGACGGCTGGTAAATGGGAGGCTTTTAAAAATGTGTTAACCAGGGTTCAGGGTAAGCACATTCCCTTTAGAGTGAAGGGCAAGGCTGGTAGAAGTAGGGAACCCTGGATGACTCGAGATATTGAGACTCTGGTCAAAAAGAAGAAGGAGGTATATGACGTACATAAACAACTGGGATCAAGTGGATCCCTTGAAGAGTATAGAGATTGTCGAAATAGAGTTAAGAGGGAAATCAGGAGGGCAAAAAGGGGACATGAAATTGCTTTGGCAAATAATGCAAAGGAGAATCCAAAGAGCTTCTACAGATACATAAAGGGAAAAAGAGTAACTAGGGACAGAGTAGGGCCTCTTAAGGATCAACAAGGACATCTATGTGCAGAGCCACAAGAGTTGGGTGAGATCCTGAATGAATATTTCTCATCGGTATTCACTGTGGAGAAAGGCATGGATGTTAGGAAACTAAGGGAAATAAATAGTGATGTCTTGAGAAGTGTGCATATTACAGAGGAGGAGGTTCTGGAAGTCTTAAAGCGCATCAAGGTAGATAAATCCCCGGGACCTGATGAAATGTATCCCAGGATGTTGTGGGAGGCTAGGGAGGAAATTGCGGGTCCCCTAACAGAGATATTTGAATCATCGGCAGCCACAGGTGAGGTGCCTGAAGATTGGAGAGTAGCGAATGTTGTGCCCTTGTTTAAGAAGGGCAGCAGGGAAAAGCCTGGGAACTACAGACCGGTGAGCCTAACGTCTGTAGTAGGTAACTTGCTAGAAGGTATTCTGAGAGACAGGATCTACAAGCATTTAGAGAGGCAAGGACTGATTTGGGGCAGTCAGCATGGCTTTGTGCGTGGAAAATCATGTCTCGCAAATTTGATTGAGTTTTTTGAGGGGGTGACCAAGAAGGTAGATGAGGGCAGTGCAGTAGACGTTGTCTACATGGACTTTAGCAAAGCCTTTGACAAGGTACCGCATGGTAGGTTGTTGCAGAAGGTTAAAGCTCACGGGATCCAGGGTGAGGTTGCCAATTGGATTCAAAATTGGCTGGACGACAGAAGACAGAGGGTGGTTGTAGAGGGTTGTTTTCCAAACTGGGAGGCCTGTGACCAGTGGTGTGCCTCAGGGATCGGTGCTGGGTCCACTGTTATTTGTGATTTATATTAATGATTTGGATGAGAATTTAGGAGGCATGGTTAGTAAGTTTGCAGATGACACCAAGATTGGTGGCACAGTGGATAGTGAAGAAGGTTATCTAGGATTGCAACGGGATCTTGATCAATTAGGCCAGTGGGCCGACGAATGGCAGATGGAGTTTAATTTAGATAAATGTGAGGTGATGCATTTTGGCAGATCGAATCAGGCCAGGACCTACTCAGTTAATGGTATGGCGTTGGGGAGAGTTATAGAACAAAGAGATCTAGGAGTACAGGTTCATAGCTCCTTGAAGATGGAGTCGCAGGTGGACAGGGTGGTGAAGAAGGCATTCGGCATGCTTGGTTTCATTGGTCAGAATATTGAATACAGGAGTTGGGACGTCTTGTTGAAGTTGTACAAGACATTGGTACGGCCACACTTGGAATACTGTGTGCAGTTCTGCTCACCCTATTATAGAAAGGATATTATTAAACTAGAAAGAGTGCAGAAAAGATTTACTAGGATGTTACCGGGACTTGATGGTTTGAGTTATAAGGAGAGGCTGGATAGACTGGGACTTTTTTCCCTGGAGCGTAGGAGGCTTAGGGGTGATCTTATAGAGGTCTATAAAATAATGAGGGGCATAGATAAGGTAGATAGTCAACATCTTTTCCCAAAGGTGGGGGAGTCTAAAACTAGAGGGCATAGGTTTAAGGTGAGAGGGGAGAGATTCAGAAGGGCCCAGAGGGGCAATTTCTTCACTCAGAGGGTAGTGAGTGTCTGGAATGTGCTGCCAGAGGTAGTAGTAGAGGCGGGTACAATTGTGTCTTTTAAAAAGCATTTAGATAGTTACATGGGTAAGATGGGTATAGAGGGTTATGGGCCAAGTGCGGGCAACTGGGACTAGCTTAATGGTAAAAACTGGGCGGCATGGACTGGTTGGGCCGAAGGGCCTGTTTCCATGCTGTAAACTTCTATGATTCTATGATAGGCACAGACAGGCAGCTAATGAACACAGAGAACAGGACATGACCAATGAGCAGGCAGGACACTCAGGGGTGGTATCTCACTACAAAGGGCACGAGGCACTCACACTCCGCCTCTTTCCACTGATGAACATCTACAGAGTGAGTCAGAGTGTATTCACAGTATCACACCTCCAGCACGTGGCTGAGAGCTAGTCTGGTTTAGTCAGACAGAGTAACCACACTTAGGTTAGCAGAGAGTCGAACTCATAGAGAATTGTGCTAACTGTGCTACTGGTTCAATAAATCAGATTGAACCAACATCAAGGTCTGGAGTATCTTTTGATTAAAGCTGCAACCAGTTGCAGCCTGTGTTATCCCAGAGTACATAACACAACATGCTACCAGGAGACTGCTTAATCTAGGTGGTTTACCTCAGTCTGTTCCGTGACGACCAGCGAATGTATCCCGGCACCATGGAGAAGATTCAGGCTCCTCACCTGCTCAGGACCTCCGGCAATCTCGGTGCCAACTGGCGGACATTCAAGCAAAAGTTTCTGCTGTACATCGAAGCTTCAGACCTCGTGCGTGCGTTTGATGCATGGTAGATCGCGCTTCTCCTCTCAACAGGGGTGATCAAGCCATCGAACTCTTCTACTCTTTTCACTTCACCGAAGGCCAGGAGAAGACAAAGTTTATGACCATCCTGGACAAGTTTGACAGTCACCGTGAAGTGGACACCAATGAAATCTTCGAGCACTACATATTCACACAGCGTCTACAAGGTAAAGATGAATCTTTCAACTCCTTCTTAACTAACCTCCACCTGCTAGCGCTGGCCTGCAACTTTGGTGATATTGCTGACTCCATGATCAGAGACCAAATTGTTCTTGGAGTTCATTCTGATCCTCTGAGAGAGCAGCTACTGAAAATCAAGCATATGACCCTGCCAGTCGCGATTGAAACATGCACAGTGCATGAGCACGCTAAAAATCACTCTGCCCAGTACAAATCGGCTGGAAATGAGAAACTTGCCTCCCATGAGGCAGAGAGTGATGAAAGCGGCATTGATGAAAGCGGCCATTTTGCGCGCTTTTCCCAGGGCCCCACGCATGCGAGATGCAAACGGGATAACGAAGCAGCCGACACCCGCACTGCGCATGTGCAACGACGCGTGGAGCGTCAGGACGCCGACGTCATGATGTACTCGAACTGCGGCAACGCCCACTTAAAGGAAGATTGCCCTGCAAGAGGCAGGCGATGTTTAAACTGCGGGAAGCCGGGACACTATGCAGCCTTGTGCGGGTCTGCACCACCAGTCAGGGGCCAGCGCTCCCAATTACGACGATGGCACGTTCAGAGTGTGCAACAACGATCACAGGATTCTGATCCTGGCAGCACAACAAATCCAGAGGAAGAATGCCTGGGCTCAGCCTACTGTGTGGGCATCATTACCAAATGTGAATATGCCACATCCAACTCATCACAAATTCAATCCATCCTCACTGTGGCTTCTGCGGACGAATGGCGTGTGGTGATGCAGGTCAACCACTGCTCCATCCAGTTTAAGCTGGACACAGGTGCTTCTGCCTACCTCCTCTCACAGGCAGATTTCAAACGCATCGAGAAGCCCCCCAAGGTCCTTCCAGCAGCCTGCAGGCTCCTGGACTACAACGGAAATGCCATCACGGCACTGGGATCCTGCCATCTACTTGTCTCCAACCGGAGCACCCATGCGCGGTTACGTTTTGAAATTGTCAAGCCAGACAGGGCATCCCTACTTGGCGCGCAGGCCTGCAAGCAGCTGAACCTCGTGCAGCGGGTTTACACAACGACATCCTCCAATGTGGATCTTCAGGCCGCATTGACGACATCCTCGCTCGGTATCCGGATGTGTTCGACGGGATGGGCACGCTGCCATATCGATACAAGATTCTGCTACGACCTGATGCCAAGCCAATGGTCAACACACCACGCCGGGTCCCGGCTCCGCTGAGGAAGCGCCTGAGGGCACAGCTCAAGGATCTTCAGCAACTGGGCATCATTTCCAAGGTAACCGAACCGACTGACTGGGTCAGCTCGATGGTATGTGTTAGAAAGCCTTTGGGAGACCTGCGCATCTGCATTGATCCCAAGGATCTCAATAAGAATATAATGCGTGAACACTACCCCATCCCGAAGTGGGAGGAACTCACTAGTGAGATGGCACACGCACGTTATTTCACCAAGTTTGATCTGTCACATGGATTTTGGCAAATCCAGCTGGATGAGTCCAGCAGAAGGCTCTGCACCTTCAGCACACTGTTTGGCAGATACAGTTATAATCACATGCCGTTTGGCATTGTCTCGGCATCGGAGATCTTCCATCGCATCATGGAGCAGATGATGGAGGACATTGAAGGGGTACGTGTTTACGTGGACGACATCATCATATGGTCCACGACCCCTGAAGAGCATGTTTCCCGTCTACAGCAGGTATTCCGCCGTGTCCATGCCAATGGCCTGAAGCTGAACAGGTCCAAATGTTGCTTTGGCATGTCGACACTCAAGTTCCTAGGTGATCAGATCTCTCAGCAGGGCGTGCGCCCGGACACAGACAAGGTCAAGACCATCAAAGCCATAAAGGTCCCTGAAGACAAGAAGGCGGTGTTGCGCTTCCTGGGCATGGTCAATTTTCTGGGCAAGTTCATCCCAAACCTGGCCTCACATACCACGGCCCTACGAAACCTGGTGAAAAAGTCCACTGCCTTTGAGTGGAAGGCAGCATATCAGGCAGAGTGGTTGGAGCTGAAAGCCAAGATCACCACTGCACCCGTATTGGCATTTTTCGGCCCAGACAGGGAGACGAAGATCTCGACAGATGCGAGCCAGGATGGCATCGATGCGGTGCTGCTTCAACGCGATGACACTTCATCCTGCGCACCGGTGGCCTACGCATCAAGGGCCATGACGCCCACCGAAACAAGGTATGCACAAACAGAGAAGGAATGCCTGTGTCTTCTCACTGGCATTCTCAAGTTTCACGATTATGTCTACGGCCTGCCGACATTCACTGTCGAGACGGATCATAGGCCTCTGGTCCATATTATCCACAAGGACCTGAACGACATGACGCCTCGGTTATCATAGAATTTACAGTGCAGAAGGAGGCCATTCGGCCCATCGAGTCTGCACCGGCTCTTGGAAAGAGCACCCTACCCAAGGTCAACACTGCCACCCTATCCCCATAACCCAGTAACCCCACCCAACACTAAGGGCAATTTTGGACACTAAGGGCAATTTATCATGGCCAATCCACCTAACCTGCACATCTTTGGACTGTGGGAGGAAACCGGAGCACCCGGAGGAAACCCACGCACACACGGGGAGGATGTGCAGACTCCGCACAGACAGTGACCCAAGCCGGAATCGAACCTGGGACCCTGGGGCTGTGAAGCAATTGTGCTATCCACAATGCTACCGTGCTGCCCGTTGCAGCGCATCCTCCTCAAACTCAGAAGGTACGACTTTGACTTAGTGTACACGCCTGGCAAGGAACTCATCGCTGATGCATTGTCCCGCTCCATCACACTGCCTAGTGAACCGCTGGAAATCATCCGGCAGATTGAATTACAGGTGCAGCTGTGTGCTAGCACCCTCCCAGCGTCTGATGAGAAGGTGGTTCGTATCCACGAGGAGACAGCCAAAGACCCCCTCTTGCAGCGTGTCATGCACCACCTCGCCAATGGCTGGCAGAAAGGGCAGTGCCCTTAATTTTACAATGTAAAGGCCAACCTGACGGTGATTGATGGTATCCTCCTCAAGCTGGACCGGATTGTCATTCCAATCAGTCTCCAGAGCTTGGTGCTCCGCCAAATCCATGAGGGACACATGGGCGTCGAGAAGTGCAGAGGCAGAGTCAGGCAGGCTGTCTACTGGCCCGGTATTAGCCAGGACATCTTGAACATGGTCCTCAACTGTGCGACCTGTCAACACTTCCAGCCAGCGCAGAGCAAGGAGACGCTCTAGCAGCATGAAATCGAGACCTCCCCGTGGTCCAAGGTTGGCATCGACCTCTTTCGTGCGAATGATCGTGACTACGTGTTGATTACTGACTATTTCTCCAATTACCCTGAAGTTGTGAAGCTCTCAGACCTCACATCTCGAACCGTCATCAAGGCCCGTAAGGAGACATTCTCCAGGTATGGTATCCCACTCACTGTCATGAGTGACAATGGCCCGTGCTTCAACAGCCACGAGTGGTCTATGTTTGCCAAGTCATACCATTTCAAACATGCCACTTCCAGCCCACACTATCTGCAGTCCAATGGGAAGGTTGAAAAAGGGGTGCACATTGTGAAACAGCTCATCTGCAAGGCCACGGATTCTGCTTCTGACAGCTACCACGCGCTGCTTGCGTACAGGGCGACCCCACTGTCCAGTGGCATGTCACCGGCTCAACTCCTGATGAACAGGGACCTGCGGACGACACTTCCAGCCATACACTTGCCCAACCTGGATTACCTCCCGGTGCTGCAGAAGGTGCAGCAGCTCCGAAACCAGCAAAAGCAGGGCTATGATACTCATGCTACCGATTTGCCCGTGTTATCCCCGGGAGACACTGTCAGGATTAAGATACCGGATGGTGGCTGGTCTGCTCCAGATGTCATTGTACGTATGGCTGATGGTTCTGTTGTGCGACGAAACAGACGGGCACTGCGTTAAGTTGCCTGCGCGCAACCGCTTTCTTTTCCGTTTCTGTCCGTTGTTTTGCCACCTCCTGATACTTCGAACCACAAGGCCACCAGTCAGGCTTCCATCCCGCCTGTCAAGGCGCTGTCGTCCCCACCACCACCTCTCCGGCGGTCGACAAGGATCAGACGCAAGCCCCAGAGACTGGACTTATGAACACTTTGTTTTGTTTGCTATGTTTTGTTTTCTCACATTAGACAGCTGTCTTCACATGTAAATACGTTCACATATGTCACTGCTTGTAAATATGTTAATATATGCCACCACATGTAAGTACGTTCCCATATGCCAACAAAACAAAAAAAAAAGGGGAGATGTCATGATATACAGACAGGCAGCTAATGAACACAGAGAACAGGACATGACCAATGAGCAGGCAGGACACTCAGGGTTGGTATCTCACTATGAAAGGCACGAGGCACTCACACTCCGTCTCTTTCCACTGATTTTTTAAAAAAATTAAAATAAATTTAGAGTACCCATTTCATTTTTTCCAATTAAGGGTCAATTTAGCATGTCCAATCCACCTATCCTGCACATCTTTGGGTTGTGGGGGCGAAACCCAAGCAAACATGGGGAGAATGTGCAAACTCCACACGGACAGTGACCCAGAGCCGGGATTGAACCTGCGACCTTGGCACCATGAGGCAGCAATGCTACTCTTTCCACTGATGAACATCTACAGAGTGAGTCAGGGTGTATTTACAGTATCACACCTCCAGCACGTGGCTAAGAGCTAGTCTGGTTCAGTAAGACAGAGTAACCACACTTAGGTTAACAGAGAGTCGAACTCATAGAGAACTGTGCTAATTGTGCTACTGGTTCAATAAATCAGATTGAACTAACTTCAAGGTCTGGAGTATCTTTTGGTTAAAGCTGCATCCAGTTGCAGCCTGTGTTATCCCAGAGTACAAAACACGACAACACCAGCGCCACATGGAACACAATCGTTTTCAATGAGAAACAGTGTGGGATTAGCTGGACTTGTGATTGACACTCAGGAGGCTGACAAGCTGCAGCCGCATAGACACACTTCACTTCCCACACACACCACCCCAGCGAACAAGATGGCAGCGAGGAGAGCAGCACCCCATTTTGTGGATGCTGAGCTTGAGACCCTGCTGGTCGCCGTGGAGGACTGACGGGCGACCCTGTACCCTGGCCTGGGAAGGAGGCTGCCAGCTGCCGCCATTCTCCGTGCACAGGTGGCAGAGGCCTTGCGCGCCGTGGGCAACACTGTCTGGACCACCCAACAGTGCCAAAAAAAACTTCATGACTCCCCCTAGGGCAGCCAGGGTGCTTAGGCCTCACTGTGCCCCTGGCACCAACTCCCGTCCCACAAACCCGTTACGCCCCCCCCCCTCCCCTAACCGGGAGGTTGGCTGAAACCACCCCCCTGCACCACATGCTGCCACTCATAGCGGCCACCATGGCTGGGTGCCAATAACCACCCGAACGGGAGCATACTGGACGGGGACCGCTGGACATGTGGCTCCGCACCACAGCAGAGCAGCGGCCCAGGACATGGTCGGTGGGTCCGAGGAAAGGGCAGTTTCAGGGGTGGAGGTCGAGCGAGGAAGTGAGACCCTGCTGAGGTTCAGATGCCCATGGCACTTGTATCAACGCCCCCCCCCCCCCACTCCGCCATCACCTTTACACCATCCTCACTCCCACATCACCCTCACACAACCTTCACACCACCCCACACCCTGCTCCACCACCATCACATCCCCGGCCCATGGTCTAATCATGCGTCTTGTCTTGTGCCTTACAGGTGATGGAGCAGGTCCTTCTGGTGTCCCCTGCCTCCAACCAGTGCCACAGCCAGAGCCCAAGTGCCCACCAGCGACGAGGACACCGACATGGACACGAGCCATAGACCCGAGACCCAGGACACCCCAGAGCTCGAGTCCGGGAATGGCAGTGATTTCCCGTCACAGCTGTTTCCAAAACCCTCCACCATCCCAGAGACACGCACCTCAGTTGGGCACTTTTAGTGAAGAGGCTCCTGGGAGATTCTCAGGTGCGTACCACACAGGTGCTTTATTACAGCAGGTGGAGGTAGGAACATCTGAGGGGCAGACAGCCAGAGGGCGGCCCACCCCCAGGGACTAACTGCCTTCCAGCCAGGTTTTGGCCTTCTGGAACGGAAAGTCCCAGCGATTGTGGAGATGCAGTCACAGAGCCAGGGACTACATGAGGGGTTTTCAACGAGCATTCAGCACCTGTTAATGCAGGTTGAGGAGTCCAACTGCGTGCAGGAGCAGGAGGTGGTGCTGACCATGTGTGCCACCCAGGCCAACACCGCACGGGTGGCGTCCGCAGTGGAGGCCTTGGGGGCAAGGATTACGGCGATGGATCAGCATGACCAAGGCCTGGAGCATTCTGTGCAGCAGGTGGCCGAGGCACAGGGCAGGGCTGCTCTCTCACAGGCAGCCATGTGCCAGAGCCACCTGGACATTGCAGCAGCGGTTCGGAGCGTGGGCCAGTCACAGTGGGGATGGGAAGCGGTGTCCATGCCCCTGACCCCACGCCCATCCCCCATCAGCCCCCGCCGGCCACCCCAGCAAGCCCGGCTAGTATCAGGGCCGGTAGCCCACGGTCGCGCCTCTCCGTGTCCTCCCTCCTCTCTCTCATCAGCCAGAATCATTTCTCGATTTTTAAAAGCACAATTGAACCTCGCCGTCGGGAATTCCCTCTGGCGGAGGATCAAGGAGGCCCTGGAGAATACTGGGTTAGGCAGCTATGCCAGGGGTTTTCAAACTCAGGGTCGCAACCCGCGTGTGGGGAGGGTCGCGGTGCTTGGTCGCGGTGTTCCCGATCGTGGGGGTAACACCCAACTGCCGCGACCGGTCTTTAAAAATGCGGGCAGAAACGGATTTTTGAGATTGCCGGCCATCCTGCGCGTGCGTGTCGGATCAATCAGTACGCAGGCCCGGAGCCCTGTGGGGTGGGCCGTCTCCTCCTGGCGTCAGCGCACTGTCCAGGGCCAGTTTTTTTCAGCAAATGAGGGAGTCCTCCCACCGAGAGTACCGGCAAAGAGCAGGTCATGCGCCCCGAGCGCTGATGCCACGTGTTCTGGACACAAGAGAGATTCCTCCATTTTGCAGCTGCCAGCAGTGCTGGTGTGAACTCCAGGGCCTCTGGTGAACAACCCTTGAAGAAGAAGCTGAAAACAAGAACAAAGCATAAAGCTGAACACTCGAGATGTGGGTTTATTAACTGCAAATCAGGATTCAAAGTTCACGGGCTGGATTCTCCACCCTGACCCACTGGCGGGATTCTCCGTTACGTCGGACGGTCAATGGGGTTTCCCATTGTGGGGCAGCGCCACGCTGTCGGGAAATCCCCAGGGGCCGGCAAAACAGAGACTCCCGCCGGCGGAGAATCCCGCCCCACGAGTTCGCGTTTGAAGACAAAACATGGCGAATTTGAGGGCAAACCTCTTTATTTTGTTCAATGGATGCAGTGAGATCTTAAATCATCAGCTGAAGCCATTAGCAGAAATCTAACATTGAATAACAAACCAAGTGAGATTGTGAGGACCGAGCATGCTCACCTGTCACATTAAAGCTAAGTGAAAATGGTGGGTCGCGAAGGTTGGCTGGCAGAGGTCGCAAAGGTCAGCCGGCGTGGGCCGCAGAGGTTGGCCAGCATGGGTTGTGAAGGTCGGCTGGCGTGGGTCACGAAGGATGGCTGGTTGGCGAAAATGGGACCCGGGCAAAAAAGTTTGAAAAACACTGCACTACGCCAACGGTGTTTAGTGTACTTGCGGAGAGGAATGCATTGGCGCCGCTGTCGTGGCACCGGAGAATTGCGGTTTGGCGTGAAACCGCCGCGATTTCGGCATCGGAACCGATTCTCCGCCCAATCGCGTTTCCCAATTTCGCGTCAGCGGATGGACAATCCCGCCCTAGGAATCCTATGGCCAGTAACTCACCTCCTGACCCCACAAAGCCTGTCCACCATCTAGAAGGCACACGTCAGGAGTGTAATGGAATACTCTCCACTTGCCTGGATGAGTGCAGCTCCAACAACATTTAAGAAGCTCGACACCATCCAGGACAAAGCAGCCCACTTGATTGCTCCCCTTTCCACAAACATTCAAACCTTCCACCACCAATGAACAGTGGCAGCCGTGTGTACCATCTATAAGATGCACTGCAGAAACTGATCAAGCTTCCTCAGGCAGCATCTTCCAAACCCACGACAAACCCATCTAGAAGGACAAGAGCAGCAGATACCTGGGAACCCCACCACCTGGAGATTCCCCTCCAAGACATTCACCATCCTGCATTAGGAATATATCACCGTTCCTTCAATGTCACTGGGTCAAAATCCTGGAACTCCCTCCCTAACAGCACTGTTGGTGTACCTACACCTCAGGGACTGCAGCGGTTCAAGAAGGCAGCTCACCACCACCTTGTAGGGATGGGCAATGAATGCTGGCCTAGCCAGCAAAGGCCACATCCTGTAAATGAATAAAAAACAATGAACACCCTTTTGTGAGCCTGTCAGTGTGACTTTAGACTGGAATTCCATGGAGGTTCTTGATCTCCCTCTGCTGTAAAACCCTGGAGAATTGTCCACCGCTGTATCTGGTGTTTCCCCGCTATTTACCCCAAATCTTGCACAGAAATTACAGGGATCAGAATGAACATTCCATGGAAGTTTCAGCGACAGATTTATGGTTTCACGCAGGAAGCAAAACCGACAATGAGCCTACTGAATCTCTGCAGGGATTCCAATGCATTCCAGCCATATTTGGATGGGAGTGTGGACTCATTTCCCCAGGGCTTAGTTCAAAGTGATTCCTCCACCCTTCCCAAACATGTTCACCTGCATCAGGGTGGGTGGGGTTGGAGGGAAGGGAGCTTCCAGGCCACAAGTCTCCTTGACACGCAGATTGAGATGATTCACACAGTTCCCACCGGCTGATGGAAGTTAGGACTGCCAAGGCCAGTGATTATGATAGCAAGAATATCTATGATATTGGGTCGGGATTTTCCGTTCCTGTTAGTGACGGGGGGGGGGGGAGCGGTTTGTGGTGAATGTATCACGGCAACCATTCACCACTGTATTACATTACATTACATTGTACTATGTTGTTACCCTTGTGGGCTCCACCTATGGACCATTGTATTACATTACATTGCATTGTATCATGTTGGTGCCCTTGTGGGCTCCACCCCTGGCTCTGCCCCCTCGGGGGAGGTATATAGATCTGCAGCCTGTAGGCAGCACTCAGTGCAGAGCCGTCGCAGGCAGGCACCGATCTAGCTGATTAAAACCACTGTTCACTTCAACTCTCCATCTCGTGTGAATTGATGGTCGCATCAATTTAATCAACTACAATATCACTATGGAAGCAGCCCTCAAACCTGATCGACTTGAACTCGACCCACAGGCCGCTGAAGCCAGAGGGATTTTTTCGCACTGGCTCTGCTGTTTTGAGGCCTACCTCGCCGCCCCTCCTCCTCGCCCTCCGTCACCGACAACAGAAACTGAGCCTCCTCCACGCCCGGGTGAGCCACAGAATTTCCATGCAGATCGAGGAAACGACCACGTATGCAGACGCGGTCGCGATCCTGAAAAGGCAGTACGTGAGGCCGGTGAACAAAGTGTTCGTGCAGCATCCCCTCACCACTCGCCGCCAACACCCCGGGGAATCGCTGGAGGAATACCTACGCGACCTGAAAGTACTCGCGCGAAGCTGCAACTACAAGGCCGTCACGGCCTCGCAACACATGGAACTCGCCGTCCGGGACGCCTATGTGGCTGGAGTCCGGTCCAACTACGTCAGACAGCGCCTGCTCGAGAAGGGCGCCCTCGACCTAGAAGAGACGATAAAACTATCCACCTCCTTAGAAGTAGCGTTTCAGAGCCTCAATGCTTTCCCCCCGACCACGCGATCCCCTCGTGGACACCTGACCAGAGGGTGCCCCAGGCCTGTGCCGCACGGCTGCCCGCCCAACCCGGGGGGGGGCTGCCCTGCTATTTCTGCAGCCAGCACCAGCACCCCAGGCAGCGTTGTCCAACTCGGAACGCGACCTGTAGCGACTGCGGCAAGAAAGGACACTTTGCCAAAGTTTGCCAGGCGAGATCCAAAACCTGTAAATCACAGGCCCGCCTTCAGACTCACAGGCCCGCAGACCCCGCAGCGTGGCTGCGTGCCTGCCGGCACCACCCCCACCGGACACGTCATCTGCCTCGTGCTGTCCGTGGGGGCAGCCATCTTTGACTCTACCCAACACATGCGACTCACGGGGCCGCCATCATGGCCGCCATCTTCATCGCCGCCCAACACGTGCGAGCGACGGGGGTCGCCATCTTGGCCGCCATCTCCATCGCCACCCGACACGTGCGACCGACGGGGTCCGCCATCTTGGCCGCCATCTCCATCGCCACCCGACACGTGCGACCGACGGGGTCCGCCATCTTGGCCGCCATCTCCATCGCCACCCGACACATGCGACTCACGGGGCCGCCATCATGGCCGCCATCTTCATCGCCACCCGACACGTGCGATCGACGGGTTCAGCCATCTTGGGACCACCCCATCACCTCTGACCACACTGGCTACCCACAACTCGGCGCGGTTACCCTCGACCAGTCACGCCCCAAGCATCTCAGGAACTCGATGATGACCGTCCGGGTCAATGGGCACGAAACGCTCTGCCTGTTTGACTCCAGGAGCACGGAGAGCTTCGTACATCCAGGCACTGTTCTCTCCAAATTTCCCCCACGTCCCAAACAATCTCCCTCGCTTCCGAATCGCATTCAGTGCAGATCCGGAGGTACTGTGTCGCAAATCTCGCGATACAGGGCGCCGAGTACGCCAATTTTAAACTGTATGTCCTCGCCGATCTCTGCGCTCCTCTCCTGTTGGGACTGGACTTCCAGTGCAACCTCAAGGGCCTGACCCTGAAGTTCGGCGGGCCCCTACCCCCTCTCACCGTATGTAGCCTCGTGACCTTAAAGGTCGACCCTCCCCCGCTCTTCGCGAACCTCACCGTCGACTGTAAACCCGTCGCCAGCAGGAGCAGGCGGTACAGTGCCCAGGAGAGGACTTTTATCAAGTCAGAGGTCCCTTGAGGGAGGGCAGTAATAGCCCCTCATCGAGGCCAGTAATAGCCCCTGGAGAGCCCAGGTGGTGGTCATCAGGACTGGGAGAAGAACCGGATGGTTGTAGACTACAGCCAAACCATAAACTGGTACACGCATCTCGAAGCGTGCCCCCTTCCCCGGATAGCGGACATGGTGAATCAGATTGCACACTATCGGGTGTTCTCCATGGTAGATCTGAAGTCCGCGTACCACCGGCTCCCAATCCACCCGGAAGACCGCCACTACACGGCCTTTGAGGCATACGGCCGCCTCTTCCACTTCCTCCAGGTCCCCTTCGGCGCCACCAACTGGGTCTCTGTCTTCCAAAGAACGATGGACCGAATGGTGGACCAGTACGGGCTGCGGGCCACATTTCCATACTTGGACAACGTCACCATCTGCGGCCACGATCAGCAGGACCACGATGCCTACCTTCAGAAGTTTCTCCAGACCGCCCAAGCCCTCAACCTCACTTCTCAAAAGGAGAAATGCATTTTCCGCACAACCCGACTGGCCATCCTCGGCTATATCGTGGAAAACGGAGTCCGAGGGCCCGACCCCTCCCCCACTGCCCCACTGCAAAGCCCGCCCACTGATCAAAGCCACCATCTTCCCACTGACGGCTGAGGCCCGCTAGGCCTTCAGCCGCATCAAGTCCATTCCCTTCCAGGTGGAGATCAACGCATCAGAGGTCGCCCTCGCCGCTACCCTTAATCAGGCAGGCAGCCCTAGCTTTTTTCTCCTGTACCCTCAACGCCTCCGAGATTCAACACTCCTCAGTCGAAAAAGAAGCTCAAGCCATTGTGGAAGCTGTGCATCACCTCGCTGGTAGGAGGTTCACCCTTGTCACCGACCAACGGTCGGTAGCCTTCATGTTCGACAATACACAGCGGGGCAAGATCAAGAATGATAAAATCTTGAGGTGGAGGATCGAACTCTTCACCTATAATTACGAGGCCGACGGCCGCCTTTACCACTTCCTTAGGGTTCCCTTCGGCGTCACCAACGGGGTCTCAGTCTTCCAACGTGAGATGGACCAAATGGTTGACCGGTACGGACTGTGGTCCACCTTCCCGTACCTAGATAAAGTCACCTGCTTCGAATCACCGTGTATGGGCGGTCCGCCTTGCGGATGGGGAGCTGGTGGTAGGCAGATTTCAGGTCCACTGTAGAAAAGACCCGGTACTGTGCAATCTGATTGACCATATCAGATATGCGTGGGAGGGGGTACGCGTCGAGCTGCGTGTACCGATTGATGGCCTGGCTGTAGTAAATGACCATCATGTGTTTCTCCCCAGTCTTTACAACTACCACTCGGGCTCTCCAGGGGCTGTTGCTGGCCCCAATGATGCCTTCCCGCAGCAGCCGCTGGACCTCCGACCTGATGAAGGTCCTGTCCTGGGCACTGTACCATCTGCTCCTGGTGGCGACGGGTTTGCAATCCGGGGTGAGGTTTGCAAACAGGGAAGGTGGGTCAACCTTGAGGGTCGTGAGGCCGCAAACGGTGAGGGGTGGTAGGGGCCCGCCGAATTTTAGAGTTAGACTTTGGAGGTTGCACTGGATGTCCAGGCCGAGTAACAGGGGAGCGCAGAGGTTGGGGAGGACGTAGAGCCGGAAGTTGCTGAACTCTACGCCCTGGATGGTGAGGGTGGCGATGCAGTACCCCCGGATCTCCACAGAGTGGGATCCGGAGGCCAGGGAGATTCTTTGGGTAATGGGGTGTACCGCGAGGGAGCAGCGCTTTACCGTATCGGGGTGGATGAAGTTCTCTGTGCTCCCGGAGTCAAGAAGGCAGGATGTCTTGTGGCGATCGACTTTCACGGTCGTCGTCGTGGTTGAGAGGTTGTGCGGCCAGGACTGGTCGAGCGTGATGGAGGCGAGCTGCAGCTGGTGTTGGTAGGCCCCTGGCTGGTCGGCGGTGGTGGCAGGCGATGAGCGGCCAGATGAAGTTCCCGACGAGCAGAGATCTTGAGGCGCCGTCCACAATGGCGCCGAAGATGGCGGCTCCCACAGGGGCGCACATGGCGGGCGGCGTTAAAGATGGCGCCACCCACAGGCCACACGTGGTCTGCTGGGACGAAAATGGCGGCGCCCACAGGTCGCACGCGGGGGGTGCAGGCACACTGGGCCTAGATACAGCAGCGATCGACCGGGCCTGGCACACAGCAGCGAATGTCTTCTTCGCGCAGGTCTTGCAGATTGCACTCCGTGCCGGGCAGCGCTGTCGGGGGTGCTTTGCCTACCCGCAGAAATAGCATTTGGACCCCCCGGGGTTGGCTGGCTGCCGCGCGGCGCAGGCTTGTGGTTGGCTAGGGGCGGCCGCTTATGGGGCCCACGATGTCCATGAGGGCGCCGTGCGGTCGGGGGCATACGACTGTACGTTATGGGAGGCTACCGTTAGCGAGTTCGCGAGTTGCCTGGTCGCCGCGCGGTCGAGCGTACCCCCTTCTAAGAGGCACTGGCGGATGTACGCCAACCCCATGCCCGTAACAAAAGCGTCCCTGATTAAGAGTTCTGTATGTTCAGCGGCCAAAACTGCCTGGCAATCGCAGTTCCTCGCCAGGATGTGCAGGGCACGCCCAAAATCGTCCAATGACTCACCAAGGAGTTGCTGCCGCGTGGACAGGAGGTGCCTGGCATAGAATTTGTTGATCGGCCGGATATAGTGGCCTTTCAGAAATTCCATAGCTTCAGGGTAAGTGGGCGCATCCCGGATAAGGGAAACAATCTCGGAGCTCACTCGTGAGTACAGGATCTGGAGTTTCTGTGCATCCGAGGGTTGTTCAGTCATTGATCCGAGGTAGCTTTCGAAACAAGCGAACCAGTGGTCGAAGGCCGATGTGGCGTTGTCTGCTTGAGGGTGCAGCTGTAGGCGATCTGGCTTGATGCATAGTTCCATCGCTGTAATATCTCTGCTTAATAAATTGATGCACTATCAATTACAACGAGAGGAGAGTAGAGAGTAATCGAGGCTTTATTAAGCAGAGATGCGTGGCCTCCTGCAGCTGCTACCAGAAATGGCAGCAGCTCGGTGAGCACACACATTTATACTCCACCTACTGGGCGGAGCCAGCAGGCAGGGATCTACCCCCATACCTGTAGTACAGGAGCCTTACCGTATTACCTCTAATACAAATATTATACAAACAGTGGTGACTACCACACAACCCCCGGGGAACGGACAGGTGGAGAGGGAGAACGCGACGGTATGCAAGGCCGTCCTCCTGGCCCTACGGTCTAGGAGCCTCCCAATCCCCCGCTGGCAGGAGGTCCCCCCCGCGCACTCCACTCCATTAGGTCCCTCCTTTGCACGGCCACGAACGAGACCCCTCATGACCACCTATTTGTTTCCCCTAGGAAATCGACCTCTGGGGTCTCGCTTCCTTCCTGGCAGACGACACCGGGGCCCGTACTCCTCAGAAAACAGGTGAGGAGCCATACGTCCGACCCCCTGGTCGAGAGGGTCCAGCTCCTTCACGCAAACCCCCAGTATGCCTACGTAGCGCGCCACGACGGCCGACAAGATACGCTCTCCCTCCGGGACCTGGCACCCGCAGGTTCCCCTATGACCATCACCTACCTCCCCCACACTACACCGAACAGCGTCCCCGCCCCTGCATGGCCTACACCCCCCTCCTACACCCCCCTCCTACACCCTCTCCCCCCATCGCCGACCTACAGGGATGAAGCTCCAGAAGACATGCTCCCGGAGTCAACACCTGTGCCCGCAGCGACGAGTTCAACACCCGTGCCCGCAGCGAAACCAGAGCTCAGGCGATCGCAATGCACGATCAAGACACCGGACAGACTCAACCTGTGAGCCACTTCACCCCCGCTGAACTTCAATTTTTTTAACAGGGGGTGAATGTGGTGAATGTATTGCGGCAACCATTCACCACTGTATTACATTACATTACATTGTACTATGTTGATGCCCTTGTGGGCTTTATCTATGGACCATTGTATTACATTACATTGCATGTATCATGTTGGTGCCCTTGTGGGCTCTGCCCCTGGCTCCGCCCCCTCAGGGGAGGTATATAGATCTGCTGCCCTGCAGGCAGCTCTCAGTGCAGAGCAGTCGCAGGCAGGCACAGTTCTAGCTGATTAAAACCACTGTTCACTTCAACTCTCCGTCTCGTGTGAATTGATAGTCGCATCAGTGTTCGACCACGAGAGTGTAAAATATCACGAGAAGGCCAAAGTTGCGTTTTGCATCTGTGGGAAAGCTTGCTGCGATCGCTCCTTCTCCCTGTCAGTGGTGTGTCGTGTTTGCCGCTGTTCAATGTTGGGAACACCATCGTAATACATTTGCGTCTCATTATCAGGCCCAGACCCTGTAACCATACCAAATAATCCATACTCGGCAGTGTGATGTCAGAATGGTGCGAAGTATGACTAGCCTCAAAAGGTGTGCACCTGGCGAGCACCCCTCTGAGGGGAGCTCAGAGGTGAACACAGTGATTACAGAGTGGCTCTGCATATTAAAGGGGCTGATCCAAGTTACCGGCTCGACTTGGGAGTGACCAGCCTTTGACTCAGTGGATCAGGCTCTGACTCAGGGGGACGAGCATTTGACCTGGGGTGACTCGGGTGTGACCAGCCTTTGACTCGAGGGAGACTGGGGTAACAATGCATCAAGACTGGGGTAACATTGGAAGGGTACGTGGGCCTAACTGAGGGAGACCTGGGTTGGGGGCGGGGCAGAGGTGGGGGTGGGCGGATGGGGGAAGACTCAGGGGAGATCGGCAGGGGAGATTGCCAAGTGTGAAAAGCACTGTTCCTGAGGTTATCTTCTGCTGCTGGGCCATTTGGAAGGGCCTCACAGAGGGAAAGGTAGCCTGTGGCAGTATGGTGGGTGGGTGGGCAGTAATCACGGACTGACGGTCCTATGCAAATCTGCAGGTGGTGGGGGGCTTCTGGAGGTGGGATGTTAACAAAGGCAAGGCTAATGGAAAGACATGTCAGTGATCACTACCCCATTTTAGCTGAGACCATTCAGCTGTAACTCAATTGACATGCCTGCAGTCAAACTAGTCACACAATTGAACCCACTCAAGTACCACTTATGTGTGTGGCCACCACTGACCACTGCATTCCAGAATCGCTGACTGACATGATGTGCCTGAACCATTGGTTGATTGGGAAAGCAAATACATTCTTTAGCACTGGCACATTGATTGAGGAGAGCGCTCCTAATCCTTGTCTGTGGGGTGAGCTGCATATTGACATGTGCCCTCCATAGATCAGCTTGAGAGCAAGGCCTTGGAGTGAAGGTTGGGAAGGCTGCACCTGAGATGACAGTTCAGGATACAGTAAAGTGGCCATAGCCGTGGTGCGGTTTCATCGGTTCGCTGATCAGGAGTGTGTGCTCAGGTGGGCCAAGAAAGAGAGGAGCAGCAGGTGGGAGAATGCAAAGGCTGGAATATACCAGGACTGGAGTGCGGAGGTGGCGAAGAGGAGGGCCGGGTACAATCGAGCGAAGGCGGTGCTGCACAGGAAGGGGGTGAAGTTTGGCATGTTGCAGCCGGCGCAACTGTGGGTCACCTACAAGGACCAGCACCATTATTTTGAGTCTCTGGCGGAGGCGTGAGCCTTTGTTCAGGCCGAGAAGCTGGACACAGACTGAGGGTCGGGATGGGCGTTTGGGGATTGCGGTTGATATGTTGCTTTTTGAGGGGGGGTCCTTTGCTCTTGTTTTTTTTCTTTCTGGTTCGGTTAGGGTGGGTTGGGCACTGTTTTGGTTGGGTTGGTCGGGGGGGCTCTTGGAGGGGGGTAAGCAAACGGAACAGGGGTGGATGGCCGGAAGTGAGAGGGGGCCCCGCGGGTGAGGGGGAGGCCCAAGTCGGGGGTGAGGGGACTGGGCCTGTAAAAGGAGCTGCCTCAGAGGTGGCGGGGCCGGGTAGGTGGAAAGTGCAGGCTTTTTCCCACGCTGGAGACTGGAGGGGGCGGGGAAGCGAGGGTTGTTTCCCGCGCTTGGGATAGAAGGGGGAGAGCCTGCGGATGGGGAATGGAAGAGGAGAGTGTGTCACACAATGGGAGGAGTCGAAGGAGAGGCGGGAGTGGCTGGGGTCAGCAGGAGTCAGCTGACTTACGGAAGTGCAATGGGGGGAGTAAAGCAGCTAGGATGGGTCCTAGCCAGCGGGGGGGGGGGGGGGGGGTCAAGTTGCTGCTGCTATGGTCAAGGGGGAGCTGGAGCGAGTGGGGGGGGGTGGTCGAGACGGGGGTCTGCTGTCGTGGGGAACGGGCCGGGCGTGGGGTGTCGGCGCATGGCTGGCCAAGGAGCGGTTATGGTTAGTCGGCGGGGGAGGGGGGCGGGGAGGGGGGCGGGTAGCCCCCTGATCCGGCTGATAACCTGGAATGTAAGGGGACTGAACGGGCCGGTCAAGCGGGCCCGCGTGCTTGCGCACCTGATGGGGCTGAAGGCGGATGTGGTCATGCTCCAGGAGACACACCTGAAGGTGGCAGACCAGGTAAGATTGAGGAAAGGGTGGGTAGGTCAGGTGTTTCATTCGGGGCTTGTGCCAAAAATCGAGGGGTGGCGATCTTGGTGGGAAAGAAGGTGTCGTTTGAGGCGTCGAGCATTGTGGCAGACAATGGCGGTAGGTACGTAATGGTAAGTGGTAAGCTGCAGGGAGAGAGGGTGGTGCTGGTCAATGTGTATGCCCCGAATTGGGACGATACGGGTTTTATGCGGCGCATGTTGGGTCGTGTAGCCACCTGAGTTGGCCACTTCCTGACTTAAAATGGAGAACCGCAAAGGCTGAAGGGAAATTCAGCCAACACAGGCAAAGACTAGCAAATACAGAATCCATGTGTATTGAAACCTGTAAGGAACCAGACAGCACTGAAACCAGCAGCCATCTGCATAGTAATGCAGCTGCCATCTGCATAGTAATGAGCGATTCCAAGGCACAATCGCAACAGTTAAGGTAAATAAAGCCAAGCCAGACTCCTCGGCGCCAGCAGGAGCCAAAACAAAGGGAGGCCAACGGACATTTAGGGACCGCCCAACGATCAGGGAACAACTCCAGTATTGGAGAAATCGATCCAAGTGATCGGAAAGTAGTCTAATCACTTGGAACCAGGTACGGGGTCCGCCCCAAAGGGTGGGAAGCCCCTGGGGACTATAAAGTAAAGCCCCCAAGTTCAAATCATCCTTCTTTGTCTGAGGGTCACTCAGCAACTTGAATCAACCCGTGAGAGTGACCTGTCTCAGCTGCCGCCAAGCAAGTAAGTCTCAAGTCAACGCTCGCTACGAGATAGGCGCTCCGAGCTACCAGTCCATACCAGGTTTTGAATCCTGCAGACTCAGGACCAGAACGAAAGGCCATTTGTTCCCCTGACCTGGTGGGCCAGTCCGAAGCTAAGTATAGGCGTTTTAGTGATAGGAATAGCCTAGAAAGTAGTGATTTACTGTGTATAATAAATGTGTTTTGATTTGAATCTTACTAAATGGTGTGTTGAGTTATTGATCATTACTTGAACTTGAACCTCGTGGCGGTATCATAAAGATACCTGGCAACTCTAGAGCAAAGGTTAAACAAACAGAGCAAATTACGATTTAAGGGCCAACCAAAAGTTAGCAACAGTCGGATCCCAGACTTGGAAGTGGGGGGCCTGATAATGGGGGGAGACTTTAACGCGGTGTTGGATCCGACACTGGATTGCTCCAGCTCTAGGACGGGTAGGAAGCCGGCGGCGGCTAAGGTGCTGAGGGGGTTTATGGACCAGTTGGGAGGGGTGGACCCTTGGAGATTTGCAAGGCCGGGGGCTAGGGAATTTTCATTCTTCTCACATGTCCATAAGGCTTATTCCCGGAGCGACTTTTTTATTTTGAGCAGGGCGCTGATAGCGAGAGTAGAGGATACCGAGTACTCGGCGATAGCCATTTCGGATCACGCCCCGCATTGGGTGGACTTAGAGCTGGGGGAGGAGAGGGACCAGCGCCCGTTGTGGCGTTTGGAGGTGGGCTGTTGGCGGACGAGGAGGTGAGTGAGCGGGTCCGAGGAAGCATAGAGAGGTACCTGGAGGCCAACGATAACGGGGAGGTCCGAGTGGGGATGGTATGGGAGGTGGGAGGCGCTGAAGACGGTGATTAGGGGAGAGCTGATCTCCATTAGGGCCCACAAGGAGAGGAGGGAGCCGAGGCAGAGGGAGAGGCTGGTGGGGGAGATGGTGAGGGTAGGCAGGAGGTATGCGGAGGTGCCTGAGGAAGGACTGTTGAGGAAGAGGCGCAGCCTCCAGGCCAAATTCGACCTGGTGACCATGAGGAAGGCGGAGGTGCAGTGGAGGAAGGCCCAGGGGGCGGTTTGTGAATATGGGGAAAAGGCAAGCCGGATGCTGGCGCATCAGCTTCGGAAGCGGGACGCAGCTAGGGAGATCGGGGGAGTTAAGGACAGGGGAGGGAGTGTGGTGCGGAGTGGGGTTGGCATCAATGGGGTCTTCAGGGACTTTTATGAGGAATTGTATTGGTCCGAGTCTCCACTGGAGGAGGGAGGGATGGGCCGCTTTCTGGACCAATTGAGGTTTCCGAAGGTGGAGGAGGGACTGGTGGCGGGATTGGGGGCCCCGATTGGGCTGGAGGAGCTGACCAAAGGGATAGGGAGCATGCAGGCGGGGAAGGCACCGGGGCCGGATGGTTTCCCCGGTCAAATTCTATAAAAAATATATGGACCTGTTGGGCCCGTTGCTAGTTAGGACCTTCAATGAGGCTTTGCCCCCGACGATGTCCCGGGCACTGATCTCCTTGATCCTGAAGCGGGACAAGGATCGCCTGCAATGTGGGTCTTACAGGCCGATTTCGTTGCTAAACGTAGATGCCAAGGTGCTGGCAAAGGTCTTAGCCACGAGGATTGAGGATTGTGTGCCGCAGGTCATCCACGAAGACCAGACGGGGTTTGTGAAGGGGAGGCAGTTGAACGCGAATGTGCGGAGGCTTCTGAACGTTATCATGAAGCCGGCGAGGGAGGAGGAGGCGGAGATAGTGGTGGCTATGGACACTGAGAAAGCCTTCGATAGGGTAGAGTGGGGGTACCTGTGGGAGGTGCTGAAGACGTTTGGGTTTGGGGAGGGGTTTGTCAGGTGGGTTAGGTTGTTGTATGAGGTCTCGATGGCGAGTGTGGCCACGAACAGGAGGAGGTCTGAGTACTTTTGGTTGCACCGAGGGACGAGGCAGGGGTGTCCCCTGTCCCCCCTGCTCTTCGCACTGGCGATTGAACCCCTGGCTATGGCACTGAGGGAGTCGAGGAACTGGAGGGGGTTGGTGCGGGGTGGGGAGGAGTATAGGGTGTCGCTCGATGCGGATGACTTGCTGCTATATGTGGCGGACCCGCTGGGGGGAATGCTGGAGGTAATGAGGATCCTCAGGGAATTCGGGGATTTCTCGGGGTACAAGCTCAACATGGGGAAGAGCGAGCTGTTCGTGGTTCACCCAGGGGACCAGGAGAGGGGGATTGGCGAGCTCCCACTAAAAAGGGTGGAGGGGAGCTTCAGGTATTTGGGGGTCCAGGTGGCCAGGAGCTGGGGGGCTTAATTTCACAAGGCTGGTGGAGCAAATGGAGGAGGAGTTCAAGAGGTGGGACGCGTTGCCGCTGTCCTTGGCGGGCAAGGTGCAGTCAGTCAAAATGACGGTGCTCCCAAGGTTTTTGTTCCTGTTCCAGTGCCTCCCCGTGTTTATCCCGAAGGCCTTTTTTAGGCGGGTCAACAGGAGCATAATGGGGTTTGTGCGGGCGCGAGGGACTCCGAGGGTGAGAAGGGTGTTCCTGGAGCGGAGTAGAGATAGGGGGGGGGGCTGGCGCTTCCCAACCTCTGTGGGTACTACTGGGCCGCCAATGTGGCGATGGTGCGCAAGTGGGTGATGGAGGGGGAGGGGGCTGCATGGAAGAGGCTGGAGACGGCGTCTTGTGTGGGTACGAGTCTGGGGGCGCTGGCAACGGCGCCGCTGCCGCTCCCTCCAAGGAGGTATACCACAAGCCCGGTAGTGGCGGCTGCCCTCAAAATCTGGGGGCAGTGGAGGCGGCACAGGGGGGAAGTTGGGGCCTCGGTGTGGACCCCAATACGGGGGAACCACCGGTTCATCCCAGGGAGAACAGATGGAGGGTTTTCGGGGTGGCACAGGGCAGGGATACGAAGACCTGTTTGTGGATGGGAAATTCGCGAGCCTGGGTGAGCTGGAGGAGAAGCATGGGCTCCCCCCGGGGAACACCTTCAGGTACTTACAGGTAAGGGCATTTGCCAGGCGACAGGTGGTGGAATTCCCGCGGCTGCTGCCACGCACAGTACAGGACAAGGTGCTCTCGGGGGGTTGGGTGGGAGTGGGAAACATCTCGGAAACTTACCAGGTGATGCAGGAGGAGGAGGAGGCCTCGGTGGTGGAGGTGAAAGGTAAGTGGGAGGAGGAGTTGGGAGAGGAGATTGAGAAAGGGACGTGATCAGATGCCCTAAGGAGGGTGACCTCTTCATCTTCGTGCGCGAGGCTCAGCCTCATACAGTTTAAGGTGCTGCACAGGGCACACATGACTGGGACAAGGATGAGCCGGTTCTTTGGGGGCGAGGACAGGTGTGTTAGGTGCTCAGGGAGCCCAGCAAATCACACCCATATGTTCTGGGCATGCCCAGCGCTGGAGTAATTTTGGAGGGGTGTAGCGAGGACGGTGTCGAGGGTGGTAGGTTCCAGGGTCAAGCCGGGCTGGGGGCTCGCAATATTTGGGGTGGCAGAGGAGCCGGGAGTGCAGGAGGCGGAAGAGGCCGGTATTCTGGCCTTTGCGTCCCTGGCAGCCCGGCGAAGGATTCTTCTTCAGTGGAAGGATGCGAGGCCCCCAAGTGTGGAATCCTGGATCAACGATATGGCGGGGTTTATTAAGTTGGAGAGCATGAAATTCGCCTCGAGAGGATCGGTACAAGGGTTCTTTAGGCGGTGGCAACCGTTCTTAGACTTCCTGGCAGAACGGTAGACATTGGTCAATGGCAGCAGCAACTCGGTGGGGGGGTTACTTTATTTTTGTTTTTGTTTATTTACACTGGGGGGTCTGAGGGGGTGTATATATTTGCTATGTTTGCTTTGTGTTAAGTCGGGGTGTTAATTTATTATTTATGTACAGGGGGGAGGTTGCTTTTTGGAGGGTTGCTTTTTTGGACTGTGTTTTGTACTTAACCCTGTTGGGTTCCTTTTTCATTTTGTTACTGATATTCTGTGAAAACATTAATAAAAAATTTTTTTTAAAATAAAGGTCAGTGGGGACCTTTAGCTCTGGGATCCCTCTGCCCGCCTGGGATCTCTTCCTCTTGTTGTGAGCCAGCTTGTTCTCTATGAAAACATATGCCAGGGCAGATAGGGATGGTAAGGATGTCTGGCACATGTGGATGGTGAGTGGGAGCAACGAGTACACAACCCACAGGGGTGATGAAGATGTGTGTCGGAGAGCGAGTGATGGTGTCCCTTCAGCTGCCAGTGAGTGACATCCTTGTGGATGTGTGATGAATGGTGAGTTGAGAGTGATGAGAGGAACGACTCACCTTCGCATAATGGAGGAGATCATTCATCCTCTTCCTGCACTGGATGGCTGTCCTCTTCTACAGGGCGTTAGCACTGACCAGTGCCTCCCATGCTGGGTTTGTGACCTTGCTGGTTGAGTTCGTGGCCGTGCTGGCTGGTTTTCTTCCTCTGCAAGTGTAGAGGACATCATTTCAGGCTGAGGCTTTGGGCGACACGTGAGCACAGTGGTTAGCACTGCTGCCTCACCGCAGCAGGGACCCGGGTTCAATTCCAACCTTGGGTCACTGTCTGTGTGTAGTTTGCACGTTCTCCCCATGTCCGTGTGGGTTTCCTCCGGGTGCTCCAGTGTCCTCCCACAGTCCAAAGTTGTGCAGGTTAGGTGGATTGGCCATGTTAAATTGCCCCTTACTGTCCAAAGATTTAGATGTGGTTATTGAGTGAACATAGAAAATAGGAACAGGAGGAGGTCATTCGGCCTTCGAACCTGCTCCGCCATTCATTATGATCATGGCCGATCACCCAACTAATCCCACTTTCCTCCTATATCCTTTGATCCCCTTCACCCTAAGTGCTACATCTAACTGCTTCTTGAAATGTAATGTTTTGGCCTCACCTACTTCCTGTGGTAACGAATTTTACAGGCCGACCACTCTCTGGGTGAAGAAATTTCTCCTCATTTCCGTCCTAAATGGTCTACCCCGTATCTTTAGACTGTGACCCTGGTTCTGGACTCCCCACCATCAGGAACATCCTTCCTTCATCTACCCTGTCTAGTCCTGGTAGAATTTTATAGGTTTCTATGAGATCCCCCCTCATTCTTCTCAACTCCAATGACTACAATCCTAACCCATTCAATCTCACCTCATTCTCAGTCCCGCTATCCAAGGAATCAGTCTGGTAAACCTTCGCTGGACTCCCTCTAGAGCATGAACATCCATCCTCACATAAGGTTACGGGGATAGGGCAGGGGATTGGGCCTAGGTAGGTTGCTCTTTCCAAGGATCAGTGCAGACTTGATAGGCCAAATGGCCTCCTTCTGCACTGTAGAGATTCTATGAATGCTACATCTAGGAGTCTCTCCAGGGAGACGTTGGAGAACTTAGGGGCAGATTTCCTGGCAGCCATCACTTCCCGGCGACCTACCAAGTGTGGCTGGTGTGCGCAGATGTGATCTTTACATATGGCGCCTCAACGATTGCAGCGCTGAGGTGATGGCGGGACGTCCGAATCAAAGGCCACCCCGCCAGTGATGTGATGGGGAATCCCTTGGTGATAGTTTTTGGCCCTATGTTCCATACTTTACAACGGGAAAAGTCACCACTGCTGTCGGCAGGCTCAATGCTGCTTTTCCCACCCAACATCGGCTTTGCCAATTTCTGGGAAAACGTCACCCTTGGTATTTCCACAACTAAAACCTTCACCAGTGATTACAGACCCTACACCCTCCATCGTACTAAACAGAGACACCCCAATATTAATCATATAGTTGGGAGTGACTGCTGCACCCCCAAGGGTCAGGCACCTGCCACAGGCTGTTCAGAGGCATCAGTGGCCCTGGAAAGGATAAGCAGGGGCCTCTCTTTTATTAAGGGGGTGGTAGGGCAGGATTATTACCCTGTATAATCTCAAGACCCAGGTTGAATCTTTTCAGTCTGTATACCACGGAACCTGCTGACCTGGGGATTCTCCTCCCTCCAGGACCCACCAATTTGCTGCAGGGCGGCACGGGGGCAGAGTGGTTAGCACTGCTGCCTCATAGCTGCAGGGGCCTGGGTTTGATTCCGGCCTTGGGTGACTGTATGGAGTTTGCACGTTCTCCCTGTGTCTGCGTGGGTTTCCTCCGGGTGCTTCGGTTTTCTCCCACAATCCAAAGATGTGCAGATTTGGTGGAGTAACAGGGACAGAGTGCGGGAGTGGGCCTAGGTCCAGATGCGATGATCCGACTGTAGGAATTCTATAGCTCTATGTTAAGTCTGGTGAACACATTTGGGGAGCATTGAGGAGTGACTTTGAACAAAGCCCTGGGGGAATGAAGCCACGTTCCAACACAATGTAAGGCTGGAATGCATTGGATGAACTTGGAGACATCAGCAGCCAAGATGTATATTATGCATACACTCCCAAGTGTTAGAAAGCTCGCTCCCATCTCCGCAACGCAAACATGATTTACAGATTATGGCTGGGGTTTTCCGGCCCTGTCATGGTGGTACCCACCACGGGGGTACAGCAGCCCAGCCACTGCCTTTCACGAGACTGCACGATCCTGCCGGTGGACTGGGCCAGAAAACCCAGCCCCATGTCTATAAAGGGGTCAGTGTAATCATTTTCAATGGCTCGCCTTTAATTACCTGGGAAATTGCCATTCATTAGTTGCAGATTTTGGGTGGAGGAGGGTTACCTCAGCTCAGGGCTCTCCTGTTCCGGCTGATCTGAGACTGGGCCAACAGCTGCTTAAGTACAATTTCCTGCAAATTTTCACCCAGAGCCGTACAGAAACAGGATGCAAATCAGATATTTGGCCTAAACTTAGGTCATATTCCATTCCCTGGACCTGACATGGCTCATCCTAAACAACCCAGAAATGAACACAATACCCCCGTGGGGGTAGGTTTGGTGATGAGAGGGTTGGCAAAATGGCAGCCATGCCATTTTGTCAGTGGTGGGAAAGATGGTGGCTTGCACGCCAGGAGCTCGATTGAGCCACTTAAGTAGCCAATTAAGATATGCTCCATGTTTCCGCAAGCATTTTGCCTGTACTGGCAGGGCCCTTGCCACCACTTGAGGAGATGACCAGGTGAAACTGGGCAGCCACCTGGAATTTCCTGGGGGAGATTCTCTGAGCCCCGCGCCGGGCCGGAGAATTGCTGCAACCACGATGCCGGTGCGCGATTCTCTGAGGTGCGGAGAATCGTCGCCATTTGCGCCGGCGCATTTGCCGTGGTGCCGGCCGCTGGAATCGGCAGGGCTGCCGATTCTACGGCCCGGATGGGCCGAGCGGCCGCGCGGATACGACAGAGTCCCGCTGGCGCCGTTCACCCCTGGTGGCAGCCGGCGGGAACTCTGCGCGAACGGACAGGGGGCGGCCTGTGGGGGGGGGGGGGCCTCTGATGGGGTCTGGCCTGCGATCGGGGTCCACCGATCGGCGGGCCGGCCACTTCCCTCCCCGGTCCTACTTCCCTGCGCGGCCGGCCCTGAACACCGACGCCATGTTGAGTCGGGGCCGGCGCGCTAAAGCAGTCCCCCGCGCATGTGCAGGTTGGCGCGGCACCCTCCTGGGAAAGGAGGCTGGAGCGGCGTGAACCACTCCAGCACCGTGCTGGCCACCTGTGGCGAACAGAATAGGTTGTACCCGGGCCCAGTTCGCGCCGTCGTGAAACGCGACGGCGTTCACGACGACGCGAACACTTGGGCTCCATTTGGGAGAATCGCCCCCCCCTATTCCTGCATAGGCCCAATGACCCAGAAGTTTGGCAGGCAAATGGACCCAATCCTTTTCGCCAGTGTTAAGTGTTATCAAAATACCACTCGACATAGAATGGGTGTAAATTAGACAAGTAATCAAGAACCAAAGAAAACATCAAACTTACAATTCCAGTTCAAATGAAAATGACAATCAGGATCCAGTTTACAGCATAAGACTCCAATTTCCATATTAAAAAGGACCCATTGCCTGAATTAGACGGGAACATTGGACACAGAACACTCGGCCTCTTTCAAAATGGCAGGATAGGAAGGTGGTGTGGGGATGTGTAGTTACCAATCTTTTGTAAGGGCCCCGAAGAATCCAGCACGAGTTTTAAGGATACAAAATAATAAAGTTTATTTACTATAACAATATATACATAGCAGTAGCAGTAACTTCCCTTGCTACCTTCTCCTTCCTCCTGGTTCCTGGACTGGCCAGCTTATTTATAGTAGGAGTTTCTCCGCCCCCCTCATTGGGGAAGTTCATACTCCCATAGGATTGTGGGATAGTCATTAGTCCCCAGCCAATCGTCAGTAGGCAGGTTATAACATCCCTCCCCCCCAAAGTCCAAGGAATCCACCGTAGGCCCTGGCGAAGGAAGGCGTCAAACTCGTTTGGCCGCAGGCCGGACGCCATTTGCACGCGGCGCTGGATCAGGCGGCGTATAACGAGACGGAGACCGGCGCTTCCGTGATGAACGGCGCGGTTGTACATCCACGGCCTGTGGACCCGAGGATTCCCCCTCTGATTCATCCTGTGTCTCCATCTCGGAGTCAGAGTCTGCTGCCTCCGTCATGTCAGCGTCTCTGTCCCCATTCGGTCCCGTCATGACCTGCGCAGGCTTCGAGTGAGGCACCAGTGGAAGATTGTGAGGACTGCCTTCCCTTGTTTCTAGTCTTTGCCGCTGTTGAACTGAGCTCCGGGGGTGGGGAATCTTTTGCGGGGATGATCTTCTGGACCGGACGTGGTCTACATGTTTTCGCTGGAGACGACCCTGGGCTTGCACTTGGTACGATATAGGGCCCGTTTGGCGAAAGATTACACCAGGAACCCATTGGGCACCACCAGCAAAATTCCGCACGAATACTGGGTCACCGGGCGCAAACTGCCGAATCGGACGATGCTGAGACAATCCCGGTCCCTGCCGTTCTTGTGTGCGGCGTACTTTTGCGCCAATGTCCGGGAAGACCATACTAAGGCGGGTGCGAAGTCTCCGGCCCATTAGGGGTTCTGCGGGAGCTACCCCAGTCACTGCATGGGGGGTGGTCCTGTACGTAAACAAAAAGCGAGCCAGTCTCGTGTCCATTGATCCGGAAGACTGCTTCTTTAGGCCTCTTTTGAATGTTTGCACTGCACATCTGCCAACCCATTTGAAGCCGGGTGGTAAGGGGCAGTGCGGATATGGCGGATGCCGTTCATCTTCGTGAACCTCGCAAACCTCACTCGTGAATGGAGTGCCATTATCCATGACCAGCACCTCGGGGAGGCCATGCGTGCTAAACGACAAACGCATCTTTTCAATTGTTGCGCAGGACGTTGTCCCCTGCATCTTATGCACCTCTAGCCATTTGGACTGGGTGTCGATTAATAGAAGGAACATGGATCCCTGAAAAGGGCCTGCGAAATCTGCATGTAAGCGTGCCCAAGGCCGCCCTGGCCATTCCCAGTGATGTAGGGGCGCGGCCGGCGGAAGCTTCTGATGCTCCTGGCAAATGGAGCAGTTTTGGGCCACCTTCTCAATGTCGGTGTCGAGGCCTGGCCACCAGACATAACTCCGGGCCAACATTGTCATCTTGGTCACGCCCGGATGCCCATTGTGCAAGTCTGATAATATCAGCTCCTGGCCTTTTTCCGGGACAACCACACGCGTCCCCCACAAGAGGATGCCGTCTTCCACGCTGAACTCTGACAGCTTGGAGGAAAATGCCCGTAACTCGCCTGGGAGCTGTCTATGCTGCCCACCATACAGGACTATGTGCCGAACCTTTGACAGGACTGGCTCCGTCTGGGTCCACTCACGGATCTGTGATGCCGTGACAGGCAAGGTGTCCATAAAATTTAGGGTTGCGACCACCTCACCGGTCGTGGGGGTCGACATGGGGCCGGTCGATAAAGGCAATCGGCTCAGTGCGTCGGCATTTGCTATCTGCGTACCTGGTTTGTGCTCCAGAGAATACTCATATGCAGCAAGCAACAAAGCCCAGCGCTGGATCCGTGCAGAAGCAATGGGCGGTATCGGCTTATCCTCTCTGAAGAGTCCCAGCAGGGGCTTATGATCAGTCACGATAGTGAAATGGCGGCCGTACACATACTGGTGGAAGCGTTTCACCGCGAAAACCATTGCCAGGCCCTCCTTCTCGATCTGCGCGTACTTCTTCTCCGCTGCAGTCAATGTGCGGGAGGCGAAAGCTATCGGTCGCTCGGCCCCGTTCTCCATCTTGTGAGACAGGACAGCCCCAATACCATACGGGGATGCATCACATGTGACGAGCAAAGGCTTTCCCGGATCATAGTGGGTTAGTAACCCAGACGACGACAATTGTTGCTTTACCCGCCGGAAAGCGGTTTCTTGCGGCTGACCCCAAACCCAGGTGTGATTTTTCTTTAGCAGCAGGTGTAAGGGGGCCAGCGTAGTTGCCAGATTGGGGAGGAACTTCCCGTAATAGTTTACGAGACCGAGAAAAGAACGAAGATGCGAAGTGTCAGTCGGGGTGGGGGCATGTTGAATTGCACGCACCTTCTCTGCGACGGGGTGCAGACCCTCGCGGTCCACCCGATAACCTAGGTAGACTACTTCTTTTGCCTGAAATACGCACTTTGTGTGACGTAAACGGACTCCAGCCTCCGAAAGGCGTTTAAGGACAGCCTCCAGATTTTCCAAATGCTCTTGCTCCGACGTCCCTGTAATCAACACGTCATCTAGGTAGACAGCCACACGTGGTAAACCTCTCAAAATGCCCTCCATAACACGTTGAAAAATTGCGCAGGCAGAGGATACTCCAAAGGGCAACCGTGTATATTCATACAGGCCCCGGTGTGTGTTAATTGTTACATATGGTCGGGAGGCAGGGTCCAGCTCCAACTGCAGGTAGGCGTGACTCATATCTAATTTTGTGAATGAGAGTCCGCCTGCAAGTTTCGCGTAGAGATCCTCTATGCGAGGCATTGGGTATCGGTCGAGTCGGGAAACTGTATTCACTGTAAGCTTATAGTCGCCACACAAGCGAACTGTGGCATCTGGCTTCATTACTGGCACAATTGGTGCTGCCCAGTCAGCAAAACGGACGGGCCTGATAATACCCAAACTCTCCAAACGAGTGAGCTCCCCTTCTACCTTCTCGAGCAAAGCGTAAGGCACTGGGCGCGCCCGGAAATAGCGCGGTGTGGCTCCTGGTTCAACTTGGATACGGGCTACGGCCCCTTTTATTTTCCCCAGACCAGGCTGGAATACCTCTGGGTATCGTCCTAGCACCTCAGTCAACCCTCCAGAAGCTGTTTGGAGGATGTGCTGCCATTGCAACCGCAAATGGCGCAACCAGTCCCGACCCAACAGGCTGGGCCCATGGCCACGCACTATGATAAGTGGGAAACGCCCCTCCTGGCGTCCATAGACAACAGGGGTCATTGTAGTTCCTGCAATGTCCAGTGGTTCCCCAGTGTAGGTGGCCAACCTGGCCTGTGAGTCAGTTAGTGTAAGGGTCTGTATACCCTGCTTGATGCGGTCGAATGTCCTCTGGGCGATCACGGAGACTGCTGCGCCAGTATCCAACTCCATCTCCAGCGGGTGGCCATTGACCCGTACTGTCACCTTAATGGGGGCCACACGGGGAGCTGCCACACAATGCAGCTGCAGGCAGTCGTCCTCCGTCTCCACGTCCTCAGGAGTGGTCGCCGCAGGTTCATCCACATGGAAGGTACGGCCTCTGGACTGGTCCCAGTTACGGCCCCTGGGCTGGTCCCAGTTTCGGTCGGAACGACGGCGCCTCTGGCGTCCCCAGGACCGCCATCCGCGACGGGGTCGGCACCTACAAGTCTGACACGGACATGGCTCCTCATCCATTGGCTCTGGAGAAGGCTCCCTTCGGGGAGGAATGTCCGATGGCCACTGGCGTCGGTCTGGTCGTTGCCTCGCCCAAGGTACCGCAGGAGTGCGGGGGGACGTTTTTGGGCGGAAAGGGTTTCGCCCCAAGGCATGCACTTCCATTCCCTGTAGCTCCTGTACTCCTCGCTCTGCGCTCTCTCGGGACAAGACTATTTGTATTGCCTGTTGAAAAGTCAATGTTGGCTCCGCTAACAACTTTCTCTGGGTGGCCGCATTGTTAATACCGCAAACCAAACGGTCGCGTAACATTTCTGACAAGGTCTCACCATAGTCACAGTATTCCGCAATCCCGCGTAGCCTGGATAAAAAATCGGCAAGGGATTCTCCAGGGGTCCTCTCAGCGGTATTAAACCGGTAACGCTGGACTATCGTGGACGGGGTTGGGTTAAAGTGTTGCCCCACTATATTCACAAGTTCGTCAAACGTTTTGGTGTCCGGCGCAGCTGGGTACGTAAGGCTCCTAATCACCCCAAACATATGCGGCCCGCAGGCAGTGAGCAATATGACCACCTGGCGCTCGTTTTCAGTGATATTGTTTGCCCGGAAATAGTAACGCATCCGTTGCGTGTACTGGTTCCAGCTTTCCAGCGCAGCATCAGAAACATCCAAACATCCATACAGAGGCATGGTATAATAGAAAACAACTTCCAACCTGTATCCAACAAAAATCCAGGGAGGTGGCTTCAGCAGTGTAGACAGCTATTCACTTTTACCTTCGTCGCCAATTTTGTAAGGGCCCCGAAGAATCCAGCACGAGTTTTAAGGATACAAAATAATAAAGTTTATTTACTATAACAATATATACATAGCAGTAGCAGTAACTTCCCTTGCTACCTTCTCCTTCCTCCTGGTTCCTGGACTGGCCAGCTTATTTATAGTAGGAGTTTCTCCGCCCCCCTCATTGGGGAAGTTCATACTCCCATAGGATTGTGGGATAGTCATTAGTCCCCAGCCAATCGTCAGTAGGCAGGTTATAACACAATCCTATTGTTGGCACAAGTGAGATGTGCACTGATTGTCCCCTTGACTTATAATAATTTACAGCAGGGTTTGCTTTGTACTTCTTGAAAGGCAAACCATCAATTTTTTAAAATCCATTCATGGTATGTGGGCGTCGTTGGCTGGGCCAGCATTTATAGCCCATCACTAATTGCCCTGGAGAGGGTGTTGGTGAGCTGCCTCCTGGAACCACTGCAGTCCCTGTGGTGTACGTACACCCACAGTGCTGTTAGGTCAGGAGATCCAGGATTTTGACCCAGCGACAGTGAAGCAACATTCAGGAAAGGGGACATACATAAAAGCAGCATAAAATCTATATCTTCATTGTCTCCGGGTCTTCAGAGGAGTTTTCCATACCGTCCTGGGCAATATTAATCCCTCACCCCAATTTGGCTAAAAACAAATGATATCGTCATTATTTCATTGTTCATGGGAATTTCCAGTGCAAAATTAGGTGCTGTGTTACCCTACACTAGAACACTTTAAAAATAATTCACCAGTTTTAATTCATTTGTATACATATCAGGACAGGTTGAGTAGGTTCAGTCTCTTTCCTCTTTCAAAAAGAAGGCTGATAGGTAACCTAATTACGGCTAATTCTGAAAGATTTTGATAGAGTAGTTACAGGGATAATGTGCGGGATTCTCCACTTCATTGACTAAAGTGCTGACGCCTGAACAGAATTGGTGGTGTTCTATAACAGCAAAAGTTGCTCCTGGAGCAATTCATCAACCGTTGATGGGCTAGTACCAGCGCACAAAGGTTAAATGGGAAAGGTGGCCAATCCGTAGCTTACAAGGGAAATTAGCGATAGTATTAGATCAAAGGAAGAAGCATACAAATTGGCCAAGAAAAACAACGGGCTGGATTCTCCAATCCTGGGGCTATGTCCCCACGCTGGCGTGGGACCGATTCCCCGTTTTGCTGATGGCTAACAGGAAGGCAGCGTGGAGCACCCGGCTCTAGCTGCCGATTCGCCCCGGAGAATTGCCGGGTCCGTGGCCGCGCATGTGCACGGCGGTGGCCTGCAGCGGCCGCCGCAGACCCGGCCCGCGAAATAGTCCCCTTCGGCTATCTCGCACGCTCCCGACTGCCCCACCACATTGCCTGCAGCCCCGAATAATATCCCCCCCCCCCCCACCTGCAGATCCGCCCTCCCCCGACTGTGGCGGCGCTGGATTGAGTCCGCAGTTGCCACGCTGAGCTCCCGACGGATGAGACCACACGTGTCCTGTGCCGTCAGGAACTCGGACGGTCGAGGAAGGAGCATCAGGGGGCGGGTCTCATACGGCACGCGGTGTACTCACAGAGTACGTGCTTTGGAGGGGGCGGTGCATCGCGAAAGCGGCGGCGCCCCCGATTCGGTCGGGAAATATGATCCTCCGGCCGTTCGCCGAACGCGATTTCGGCGTCAGCGACTGGAGAATCCAGCCCAACAGGTCTGAGGATTGGGAACGGTTTAGAATTCAGCAAAGAAAGACCAGGGAGTTGATTAAGAAGGAGAAAGTAGAGTACGAGAGTAGGCTTGCAGGGAACATAAAAACTGACTGGAAAAGGTTTATAGGTACGTGAAGAGAAAAAGACTAGGGAAGACAAATGTAGGATCCTTACAGTCAGAAACAGGGGAATGTATAATAGGGGACAAAGAAATGGCTGAGCAACTGAATATATACTTTGGTTCTGTCTTCACAAATGAGGATCAAATCAGATACTGGAAATGTTGGGGAATGCAGGGTTTAGTGAGAGTGAGGAACTGAAGGAAATCAGTATTAGTCGAGAAATGATGGGATTGAAGGCTGATAAATCTGCAGGGCCTCATAATCAACATCCCAGGGTACTTAAGGAAGTTTCTCTAGAAATAGTGGATGCATTGGTGGTCATCTTCCAGGATTCTATAAACTCTGGAACAGTTCCTGCAGATTGGAGGGTTGCTAATGTAACTCCAGTATTTAAAAAGGGAGGTAGAGAGAAAACAGGGAATTATAGTCCAATAAGCCTAATGTCAGTAGTGGGGAAAATTCTACAATCCATGATCAAAGATTTTATAGCAGAGCACTTCGAAAATAGCAGGATCAAAAAGAGTCAGCATGGATTTATGAGGAGGAAATCATGCTTGACAAATCTACTGAAATTCTTCAAGGATGCAACTCGCAGAATTGATGAGGGGGAGCCAGTGGACGTTTATTTGGACTTCCAGAAGGCTTTTGATAAAGTCCTGCATAAGAGATTAGTGTGTAAAATTAAAGTGCATGGAATTAGGGGCAGTGTATTGATATAGATAGAAAACTGGTTGGCAGTCAGGAAACAAGGGGCGCAATCTACCGGCCACGTGACGCCCGGCTGGGAGAGCGATGTGGCTGGTAGATGCCGGGTGAGGCATCTTGTGGACATCCCGCCAGCCACTATGCCTCGCGTGATCTATCCAAGTCCCGCAAGACAGTGCAATCAGAATCTCATCTATAATGGGCGGGAAGAGGCCGTGCCAGGCGTGGACCAGGCAGAACGGCGCCCAGGCCATCGGAGGCCCCTAGATGGCCATGGATAGTGTAGGGTGGCCTCCTGGCCATACCACTGGAACACAGGAACCATGGCACTGCCACCCTTTCTGTAAATGTGCCTGAGTGGCACGGCAAAGCCAGCTGGAGCGCTCCCAAGGTACCAGGGTGGCAGTGCCAGGTGCCAGGGTGGCAGTGCCAAGGGTCAGGGCCTGAGGGGGGCCATGCCCATATTAGGAGGGTGGAGGGGGGTATGAAGGGTGGGGGGGGGTGCAGGGTGCCTTCTGGCCCCAGCCGACCCATCAACTGTATGGGCGCACTCCAGCACAACCAGTGCCATCTTGTTGGCTGGGATGAGTGTGCGTGGTGTTGCAATGTCAGAAATGGAGAATCCTGCCCTCTATGTTTTAAAGAAGCAGTTGGATATAGCACTTAGGGCAAAGGGGATCAAAGGGTATGGGGGGGGAAAGTGGGATTAGGCTAGTGAGTTGGGTGATCAACCATGATCAGAATGAATGGTGGAGCAGGCTCGAAGGGGCAAATGGCCGACTCCTGGTCCTATTTCTTATCATCCTCTGTAAAAGTGCTTTGGGACATCCAGGGCTGGAATCTCCGATTCTGGGGCTACGTTCCCACGCTGTCGGGAACTCGGCCGGTCGGGGGGGGGGGGGGGGGGGGGGGCGGAGCATCGGGGGCGGGCCTCAGGCAATTTCCTGAGTCCGTTGATACATGGCTCCTAGTACGCGGCTTTGGAGGGGGCGGAGCATCGCAATTTGATCAGGAACTCGGATTCTCCGGCCGTTCACCGAACACAAATTCGGCATCGGTGACCGGAGAATCCAGGCCCCCCGAGTTGGTGAAACGTTCTGTTTAGCTAAAATGAGCAATCTGGGAGTGGTACAGACTTAATGGACGAACTGGCCATTTTTAATATAAATCCCAGAAGGAAAAAAATAACATAAATGGGGAAATAAAAATACTGATACGAACTGTTTTTTCCTCTGGGTTGCAAATTCTTTCTTTTGCATTTGGAATGAGTTCATAATTTAAAGAAGGCTTCATCTAAGTAAAAGATTAATTTTCCTCAGGCATTGTCTCTCCATTATTGTCATTAAAAACCACACAAAAACCTGGTTTCCTTTCCTAAATAATGGACAGGCATCACCATTATAGACCTCAGTTTTCAAATCTTTATATAATGACTGGGTGAGATTCAGTAATAAATTAAAGTAAGATCGTTTTTCCTTTAGTAAATGTAATCGTACCTTCCCTGTACTTCCAATAAATGCAGAAACATTTATGGTCTTTGTTATAGCACGATCTATATATACACACAGCTGCTTCTGTTAGTTTAGGTTCTGGGTTCCTTTGCTGTTTACAATAGTCTTACTTGTATTAGGCCTCACCTTACCCTTCTCCTATACCAGGAACAAGGTGTTGTATGCCAACTGGCAAACCTTCTGTATTATAGAGGCCTGGTTGTCTAACACAGACAAATATTTCTGAGCCATGACGCAGGCTTGTTTAAATTAGTGATTTGTTGTCCCTTTCTCTAATTTGAATAGGCTATTGGCAAACCGGATGTGTAGTGCACCTGGCTGGGTATGGGGTGTTATGAACCTGGACCAGACACCAACATTTGCCAGGATACCAGACAGGAACCAGAATCACTTTTTTTAAAATTTGTAGAACTGTGAGGAAAGGACGCTTTGCTCCAGGAATGATTCCACTGACAAATAGGGATATGGTGTATTACAGAGGGGCAGCACGGTAGTATTATGGTTAGCACAATTGCTTCACAGCTCCAGGGTCCCAGGTTCGATTCTGGCTTGGGTCACTGTCTGTGTGGAGTCTGCACATCCTCCCCGTGTCTGCTTGGTTTCCTCCGGCTGCTCCGGTTTCCTCCCACAGTCCAAAGATGTGCAGGTTAGGTGGATTGGCCATGATAAATTGCCCTTAATGTCCAAACTTGCCCTTAGTGTTGGGTGGGGTTACTGGGTTATGGGGATAGGGTGGAGGTGTTGACCTTGGGTAGGGTGTGTAGCACCATCGATCACACACGAGGCGAGACATAAAGAACTTCAATCGAGGCTTTATTGAGCAGACTTGTTCAGACTCGTTCCCCAGCAGCTCAGTCACAGAATGCAGCTGCGGGGATTAAACCCAGGTTCTTATATCCCTCCTATCTGGGTGGAGCCCAGTAGGTGGAGGATCCAATCGGGATCCAGCATCTGTCCTCCAATAGCTCCTCGGCATTCATGGTGTACCGTATTACCCCTAATACATACCACCACAGGGTGCTCTTTACAAGAGCCGGTGCAGACTCGACGGGCCGAATGGCCTCCTTCTGCACTGTAAATTGTATGATAATCTATGATAAAGTAAATCTTATTATTTTTTTTAACAAACATTTTATTAAGGCATTTATGGTTTTATAACAATAAAAGATACAAATACAAATGTAAACCTAATTCAGTGCGTAACACATCCCCAACTAACAACCATACCCCACCAACAGAGCTTATGCACACAATCCCCAAGTCCCTCCATCTCCTCTCGCTGATCCTGCTTATTTGGTAGCTCTTGCTCGTGATGGACCTTTGGGACCTTTTCCCCCGATTTACGGTGGATTTGATCGACAAAACAGGAGACTGTGAAGTAGAGGAGAAGGATTCCCCACCAGTGTATGGATTCGTGGACCAGAAGTGGTCAACAAAGCAACTGGTGAACTTTCTCCTGGAGAGCTTTGCTCAGCAAAGAAAAGGATACCTGGATCCGATTAAGACGGGGATTGACCGGGTGGAGCAGAGATTGGAAGCCCATGGCCAGGCGATTAAGATGGTGGAAGAGGTGGTTGCTGAGCACGATGAGCAGCTAGCCGCAATGCCAGTGGAGATGGGGCTGATGAAGGACCACCAGAGAAGGCTGCAAGAGAAAGTGGAGGAGCTGGAGAACAGGTCGCGCAGACAGAACCTGAGGATTATTGGCCTCCCGGAGGGCAGCGAGGGATCGGATGCAGTGGCATATGTGGCGCGTATGTTCGAGAAGCTGCTGGGGGAAGGTGCGTTTACTTGGCCCTTGGAGGTGGACAGGGCGCACAGAGCGCTGATGAGGAAGACGTTGAAGAACGTGACACCGAGGGCGATGGTGGTACGAACGCGCCGGTTCCAGGACAAGGAACAGATCTTGAGGTGGGCCAGGCAGACGAGGAACTGCAAGCAAATGGGAAGATAGAGAGCTGCGTATTTACCAGGACTTGGGTGCAGATCTGCCCAAAAGAAGGACGGGTTTCAATAAAGTGAAATTGGCCCTTTTTAAGAAGGGGTGAAGTTCGGCATGCTGTTCCCAGCTCAGTTGTGGGTCACTTTTGAGGGTCAAGAACTTTATTTCGGATCACCAGATGAGGCGATGAACTTTGTTAAGGACAGAGGACTGGCAGGTGGTGGGGGATATTGAACTGGGGGGCGAGTAGTTGTGTCCCTGATATGCTGCTAAATTTCTTTTCTCTTTGGGTTTTGTATGTATTGTTTTGCACTAAGTTTGGGGCCGTTGCTCCGTTTTGTTTGCGGGTTAACTTTGTTCTTAATGGGGGATGGTGGGTGGAATTTTCTTCTTTGTGTTTGTTGGTGATTGTAATGTTTGCATATGTATATTCGAGCGGGGGGGGGGGGAGGGAGACCAGCTTGGCGCCATGGGCTAGCTGGGCGGGCTAGCTCACGGAAGTGCAGTGGGGGGCGAGCAGGTGATCAGTTTGTTGAGGAGGGTTGGGATTGTTATTTTGTTATTGCGGGGAAGAGGGGGGGGAGAGGATTGTTCTGCTGACAGGGGAGGGACTGGCACTTGGAGACAAATTGGAGGTTGATGACGGTGGGCACCCGAGAGCGAGCCTGAGGAGGCATGGCACGTGGGCTGGAGGCTGGCCTAAGAAGGGTTATGGTTGATCGGAGGGGTGGGGGTCCCCCTGACCAGTCTGATCACATGGAATGTGAGAGGGCTAAATGGGCCGGTCAAGAGGGCTCGTGTGTTTGCGCATCTGAGGGGATTGAAGGCGGAGGTGGCAATGCTATAGGAGACACACCTGAGGGTAGTGGATCAGACTAGGCTGAGGAAGGGGCGTTTTTTTTTTTAATTTAGTGTACCCAATTCATTTTTTCCAATCAAGGGGCAATTTAGCGTGGCCAATCCACCCAGCCTGCACATCTTTGGGTTGTGGGGGCGAAATCTACGAAAACACAGGGAGAATGTGCAAACTCCACACGGACAGTGGCCCAGAGCCGGGAGGAAGGGGTCGGTTGGGCAGGTATTTCATTCGGGGCTGAACTCAAAAACTAGGCGGGTAGCGATCTCGATCAATAAGCGGGTGTCATTCGAAGCAGGGAGCGTAGTGGCGGATTCAGGGGGTAGGTGCGTTATGGTGAGTGGGAAGCTGGAGGGGATGCCGGTGGTCTTAGTGAATATTTATGCACCAAACTGTGACGATGCGGAGTTTATGAGGCAGGTGCTGGGGGAGATCCCGGACCTGGACTCACATAGGCTGATCATGAGGGTGGGGTGGGGGAGGACGTTAATACGATAATAGATCCGAGGTTGGATCGGTCGAGTTCAAGGACAGGGAGGGTGCCAGCCACGGCGAAGGAGCTAAAGGGATTTATGGAACAGATGGGAGGGGTAGATCCGTGGCGGTTTGGACGACCAAGAGCAAAGGAATTTTCTTTTTTCTCCCATGTACACAAAGGGAACTCCCAGATTGATTTTTTCATTTTAAACAGGGCCTTGCTGGCTGGGGTGGTAGGTGCCGAGTATTCGGCGATTGTTGTGCCGGACCACGCCCCACACCGGGTGGATTTACGGGTGAGCAAGGAGGGGGGTCAGTGCCCGCAATGGTGATTGGATGTAGGACTGTTAGCTGATGAGGGGGTGTGTGGGCGTGTTAGGGAGGCCATCCAAAATTATTTGGAGATAAATGGCACAAGGGAGGTTACGGCGGCAACGGTGTGAGAGACGCTGAAGGCAGTGGTTAGGGGAGAGCTGATTTTGATACAGGCTCATAGGGAGAAGGTGGAGCGGGTAGAGATGGATAGGCTGGTTAGGGAGATACTCCAGGTGGATAAAAGATACTCGGAAGCCCCGGCGGCCAGACTGTTAAAGGAGCGGCAGAAGATGCAGATGGAGGAAAGGTGGTGGGGCAGTTAAGGGGGCGGTATATGAGCATGGGGAGAAGGCCAGTAGGATACCCAGCGGAGGTGAATGGAGTGTTCAAGGAATTTTACAGTCGGTTGTATGAGTTGGAGTCCCCAGCTGGGGTGGAGGGGATGAGGCAGTTTTTGGAAGGGTTGGAGTTTCCGAAGGTGGGGGAAGGGTTGGTGGAGGGGCTGGGAGCCCTGATCGGGAGTGTGGAAGTAGTAGAGAGATTGGAGGCCATGCAAGGCCAACACCCGCCTCATAAACTCCGCGTCGTCCCAGTTTGGCGCATAGATATTCACTAATTCCACCGGCATCCCCTCCAGCTTCCCTCTCACCATAACGTACCTACCCCCCGAGTCCGCCACTATGCTCCCTACCTCAAATGGCACCCGCTTATTGATCAAGATCGCTATCCCCCTAGTTTTAGAGTGCAGTGCCGAATGGAATACCTGCCGTATTTACCAGGACCCTCCCCCACCGATCAACCATAACCTTTCTTAGGCCAGCTTCCAGCCCGTGTCCCATGCCTCCTCAGGCCCACCCTCGGGCGTCCATCATCATCGACCCCCAATTTGTCTCCCAGCGCCAGTCCCTCCCCTGTCAGCAGAACAGTTCCCCCTCTCCCTATAATAACAAAATAACCAACCCCCCTCAACAAACTGATCACCTGCTCGCCCCCCACTGTGCTTCCATGAGTTAGCCCACCCAGCTGGGCTGGTAACCCACGCCCAAGGCGCCAAGCATCCTACCCCCCATTGACCTCCCTTCCCCCCCCCCTCGAACATACATATGCAAACATCACAATCCCCAACAAACACAAAGAAGAAAATTCCACCCACCATCCCCATTAAGAACAAAGTTAACCCACAAACAAAACTGAGCAATGGCCCCAAACTTAGCACAAAACAATACATACAAAGCCCAAAGAGAAAAGAAATTTAGCAGCATATCAAGAACACAACTATTCGCCCCCAAGTGTGGCCAATCCGCCTACCCTGCACATTTTTGGGTTGTGAGGGTGAAACCCACGCAAACACGGGAGAATGTGCAAACTCCACACGGACAGTGGCCCAGAGCCAGGATCGAACCTGGGACCTCAGTGCCGTGAGGCCGCAGTGCTAACCCACTGCGCCATCATGCTACCCTTCAATCCCCATCTTAATTGGATCCAGGTATTCCTTTCTTTGTTGAGCAAAGCTCTCCTGGAGAAAGACCACCAGCCACTCGGTTGACCACGGCAGTTTCGGTCCCTGACCCTCCGCTATATTCTCCCGCGCTGCAGACTCCACTCCCTTCTTTGACCAATGTTCCCTCCTTTTCAGACCACTTCTGGTCCACGAATCCATACACTGGTGGGGAATGCTGTTCATAGACTACAGCTCCGCTTTCAACATTATTATCCCAACAAGAGTAATAACCAAACTCCGCAATCTTGGACTTGACCCTTCCCTGTGCAGCTGGATTCTTGACTTCCTCACCAACAGACCACAATCTGTCAGGATAGGTAACAACACCTCCTCCACAATAGTCCTCAACACCGGAGCCCCGCAAGGATGTGTGCTCAGTCCTCTACTGTACTCCCTATACACACATGACTGTGTGGCAAGATTTAACTCCAACTCAATCTGTAAGTTTGCGGATGATACGACTGTGGTGGGCCGTATCTCAACGACAAATCAGACTACAGAAAGGAGATAAATCAATTGGTTGCATGGTGTACCGAAAACAACCTCTCTCTAAATGTTGGAAAAACCAAGGAACTGATCATCAACTTCAGGAAGCGTCGCACGACTCACACTCCCATCTGCATCAATGGCTCCGAAGTGGAGATGGTCGAAAGCTTTAAGTTCCCTGGGGGTCACCATCACCAACAGTCTGTCCTGGTCCACGTATGTTGATGCAACTGTCAAGAAAGCCCAACAACGTCTCCACTTCCTCCGGAAGCTAAAGACTGCATCGACTCTCACAAACTTCTACAGATATGCGATAGAGAGCATCCTATCCGGCTACATCACAGGCTGGTATGGCAACTGCTCGGTCCAAGGTTGCAAGAAACTGCAGAGTGTGGTGAACTCAGCCCAACGCATCACACAAGCTTGCCACCCTCACATTGATTCTGTATACACCTCTCACTGCCTGAAGAAGGCAGACCGCATTATCAGAGGCCCCTCCCACCCAGGCATTGCCTTCTTCCAGACCCTTCCATCAGGCAGAACGTACAGAAGTCTGAAGACCCGCACATCCAGATATAGGAATAGCTTCTTCCCCACAGCTACCGGACTCCTCAACGACTCCCCCTCGGACTGATCTGTTCCTTGTAAGAACGCTATTCACGACGCCCTATGCTGCTCTTGCTCATGAATTTGCTTTGTTTGGCCCGTTATTCCACACTGTAACCAATCACTGTTTGTTGATGTATTTGTTCAATGTTCTCTGTTCATTATTCTTTTTGTCTGCTATGTACGTACTGTGTACGTTCCCTCGGCCGCAGAAAAATACTTTTCACTATACTTCAGTACATGTGACAATAAATCAAATCAAATCAAATCCTTCTCCTCTACTTCACCAGTCTCCTATTTTGTCGATCAAATCCATTGTAAATCGGGGAGATAGGTCCCAAAGGTCCACCACGAGCGGGAGCTACCAAATAAGCGACCACTCACTCCATGACCGCCACCGGAAGTCCTTACTCACATTCATACAATCAAATACACACCCACACACTCACTCACACTCACACTCACACACTCATTCACACTGACATACTCATATTCATACAGTCATACATACACCACACATTCATTCATGCTGATACACTCACAGACACACACTTGTTCACACTCAGATATGTATTAACACACATTCAGACATTCTCATAGACATGCACTCATTCATATTCACACTTATTCACACACATTCACAGACACACACCCATTCATACCAACACATTTATTTACACACTCTCACAGACGCACACTTGTTTCACAAAAACAATCTCACTGATCTTCCGCAGATATCAAGCTTTGTTTCAGAAACTTAATCCTGTCTAATTTGTGTCTGCCTTCAATAATTCAGTTCTATTCAATCACAGCACTGGTTTAAGTGAACAGTAGCCCCTCAAAGTTACCAGTAGTCAGCATGTGCGTGTTGTCTGACAGTTGTCACACTCGGAGCAATCAGTTCCTGAGGATGTTTTCTATACTGTCAGAGGACTTCCTTTAACTCCTAACCCACCAGCAATACTAAAAAGGTTAAAGGACACCACTCAGCAGTGGTCAAGTTGTGTAAAAGTGCAAAATATCATGGCCAAGACGATGTCATGTGAAATACATCTGGGAGTAATGGTACAGCTTTAATGGGAAACATTGGAGATCATGAGAACATGACCCGGGTGGAGTGAGAAATATATGGGATCCTCTGATGGAGGCAGAGTCAAAGTTCAGGCAGAACCTGCTTTTTAAAGAAGTGGTAATATATTGTCTTCCTCCCTGCTTCAAGCTAACAGTCTCCTAGATGAACATTCTCAGAGAAAAAAGGGGAAAGGCAAAACTGAGTGATTAATCCTTTCCCGTCTATAATATTTTTCAAAATGAACTTCAGCAAACTCACTGAGCATCTGTTTGTATAAATCACATCAAATTCCTTTCTTTTATTTGCAGGAGTAGAGGGAAATTCTTCTCCTTCTGTAAACGGCTTTAATTAATCCTCTCTCGGGGTTATCAGGGTTCCTGATACCGGGCGGCACGATAGCACAGTGGTTAGCACTGTTGCTTCACAGCTCCAGGGTCCCAGGTTCGATTCCAGACTTGGTTCACTGTCTGATACATACATAGATACAGAGAACATACAGTGCAGAAGGAGGGCATTTGGCCTATCGAGTCTGCACCGACCCACTTAAGCCTTCACTTCCACCCTATCCCCATAACCCAATAACCCCTCCTAACCTTTTTTGAACACTAAGGGCAATTTAGCATGGCCAATCCACCTAACCTGCGCATCTTTGGACTGTGGGAGGAAACCGGAGCACCTGGAGGAAACCCACGCAGACACGGGGAGAAAGTGCAGACTCCGCACAGACAGTGACCCAGCGGGGAATCGAACCTGGGACCCTGGCGCTGTGAAGCCACAGTGCTAGCCACGTGTGCTACCATGCTGCCCTGTCTGTGTGGATTTGACACGTTCTACCTGTGTTTGCGTGGGTTTCCTCCGGGTGCTCCGGTTTCCTCCCACAAAGATGTGCAGGTTAGGTGGATTGGCCATGATAAATTGCCTTGGTGTCCACAAAAAGGTTAGGTGGGGTTGCTGGGTTATGGGGATGGGTGGAAGAGTGGGCTTAAGTCGGGTGCTCTTTCCAAGAGCCGGTGCAGACTCGATGGGCTGAGTGGCCTGCTTCTGCACTGTAAATTTGTTCTGGGTGATGGATAGTCTGCAGTGCTGCACAACGAGAGAAAAGAAATTAGACTATTTACAGCAATGTTCTCATCCTTGGGTTACTCTCAAAGTTGTTACCAGAAAATGAAGCCCAGAGGGAAAGAGAGCGAGAGACTGGGTTCGTCGCAGAGACGAAGAATGGCAGACAGTTAGAGTATCAGAGATAGCCAGGGAGGGAGCGAGACAGACACCAAGAAAGAAAAACGGAGAGAGAAAACTAATGTCACTTGCTAACATCGAGTAGAAAGAGAGGGACAGAGGTAGAGGCAATCAGGCAAACAGTTCTTTTTGTCAATCTTAAAAGACATTGCGAGCAATTCAATGACCTTATCGCGCCCGACTTGGTATCGGGACGAGGCCGTTGAATCTCGCGAGAGGCCTCTTGCGATATTTGCAATGCTCAAAACATCTTGCGAGATTCAATGGAATTTTGCGAGACATCACGATCTGGAGCTCGCCCTCATTGGGGGTGATCCAGATCAACATATTTAAATGAGCTATAGTATGGCTAATTTAAATATAAGTTCGCCAGATTCACCTGGTGCCCTGAACTCAACGGCTGCCCCTGGGAGAACACGCCAGGGTGCCGTTAGTACTGGTCCACACAAACGTGGACCAAGCGTAATAATACCTTGGGGAGGCGGGGGTCTTGCAGTGCATTGGAGACCCCAGGTGGTCAGGACCACAGGGCAAGGTGACACCTTGGCATTCCCCCTGGCCCCTGGGCACCTTGGCACTGACAGCCGCACACCCTGGCACTGCCACCTGGGCATGCTGGCAGTGTAGGGGCATTGCCATGGTGACCAGGTGCCAGGTTGGCACTGCCAGTGATCGGGCCAGGGAGGCCTTACCATGTAGAGGAGGGGTGAGGGGGGAAGTTCCTGGGGCATCCCCAAGGTTGGGGAGAGTGAGGGGTGGGTCAAAAAAGGGGGGGCCTGAAAGGGGGGAACGATCGGGGTAGCTTCCAAACTGGCGCGCCACCTGCGAGGAGCCTTTCAGGAAATCACCCTCAGTGTAGCCTCGGTGGAGAGAATCTCCTCGAGGCCCCAAAAAACGTCAAGGTGCCATTGAATAGCGGGGTGTTTCTCGGTGCTGCAGGCACCAAGAAGCAACCTACTAAACACGCCAGTCAACAAAATTTTACTCAAGTCCGCTGAATTGTGCCCAGAGGATTGAAAGTTTGGGAAGGATTGAAGAGTTGGAGGAGAGGACAACTATAAGGAGGGTGATGTGTTGGGTACTCTGCTACACAGACGAACCAACACGGTTGCGAATGGTACAACTCAGTTTTATTACTAACATTTATTTACAGTGGTAAACTGGTTACTGAGGTTCGATCATAACCCTAGAATCTGTGGACCTATTCCTAATACTATCTTGTAGTGGCACTCAGCACATGGTGGATGTCTGAGTGACTTGCTATGAGCTCTGTGCCCTGAGCTGTCTCCTGCTGGAATGCTCAGGAAGTGTCGTGTTCCCTGTTTTGTACTGTGTATGCTCTTGCCTGTGATTGGCTGTGGTGTTGTGTGTGTGTTGATTGGTCCGTTGATCTGTCCATCAGTATGTATGTATGTTTGTGCTATGATGTTTACCTGAATATCATGATGTCCCCCCTTTTTTACAAGAACATGTGCCTATGTGGTTATAAATAGAGATGTGTACTGAGTGCAGCTAAATGTGTGTGTACAATATCTACAGCATGTACATGGGGCTAAACTATATACAAGGTGCGATGTCGGGTGCGACATAACAACGAGGTTGTACCATAAACAAAGAACTGGGAAATGTTGAACGACAAAAACAAACTCCTGTAACGACAAGGAAGAACAGAAACATATTAACACAGTGGTATTATGAGTTCAATGTACAAACAGGCTCATAAGTCCAGTCTAGTAGGTGGGCGACGAATTCGGGTTGACCGTTAGGGTGGCACACCATTCATCGCCCGGATTGACAGTGTTCACTTGCAACGGCTGGTGGGTCCTGGCTGGAGACATCCGGTTCCCATCAATGACCGCAACATGGAAGGCGTCCCGGTCGTCTGTGTCACTGGTCTGGATATCGTCTGGGCACGACTCGTAGTAAGGAGGCTGAATGGTCCGCACGTCCCTGCGAGGTTGTCGGAATTGGGGAACATTGGCAGGTTGAGCTGCTCGAAAGCAGGCAGCGTAGTGGCCCATCTTGCCACAGCGGAGGCATTGTCGGTTTCTTGCGGGACATTGCCGCTTTAAATGTGCGGCTCCGCAGTTGCCTCACGTCGTGACGTCATGGTGTTCGTTGCGCCACCGCGCATGCGCAGTTCGGTCTTGCGTCGAGCGCGCCTGCGCATCACATCCCTCAGTGTCGACGTCGATTTTGCCGCGCACAAAGGCGGGAGGCCTCGAAAAGCGCGCAAAATGGCCACCCTCGTCCGGGCCGCGGGCCGGGAGGAACTCGATCGCCTGGACCCGTTCAGCCTCGTAGGATGCCTGCCTCGCCGATCCAGCCGCGTAGGACCCCTGCCGCGCCGATTCGGCCGCCTGAAATTGGGAGTAGCGGCTAGTCGCGTTTTCATGCAGGACACAGGCTTCAATTGCGGAGGCTAGGGTGAGGCCTTTAATTTTTTAAGAACTGCTGCTGTAGAGTGCCCGAGGTGACCCCAAAAACGATCTGGTCCCGAATCATGGAATCGGAGGTGGTGTCGTAACCACAGGACTGCGCGAGGATACGGGGATGCGTAAGGAAGGATTGAAAGGGCTCATCCTTACCCTGCAGGCGGTGCTGGAAGAAATACCTCTCGAAACTCTCGTTGACCTCGACGTTGAAGTGTTGGTCGAGTTTGAGAAGGACCGTCTTGTACTTGGTCTTGTCCTCACCTTCCGTGAACACCAGGGAGTTGTAGACATGGATGGCGTGTTGACCTGCCGTGGAGAGGAGGATGGCGCTCTTTCTGGTGTCTGAAGCGCTCTCCTTTTCGTTGGCTTCCAGGAAGAGCTGGAAGCGCTGTCTGAACAGCTTCCAATTAACGCAGAGGTTTCCAACGACTTGTAGCGGCTGCGGCGTGCTGACGCTGTCCATGGTGCAGTATGGCAGATTCCGGAGGATTCGTAGGTAGATCCCACAGTTACTCCTGGTACTATGATGTGTTGGGTACTCTGCTACACAGACGAACCAACACGGTTGCGAATGGTACAACTCAGTTTTATTACTAACATTTATTTAAAGCGGTAAACTGGTTACTGAGGTTCGATCATAACCCTAGAATCTGTGGACCTATTCCTAATACTATCTTGTAGTGGCACTCAGCACATGGTGGATGTCTGAGTGGCTTGCTATAAGCTCTGTGCCCTGAGCTGTCTCCTGCTGGAATGCTCAGAAAGTGTCGTGTTCCCTGTTTTGTACTGTGTATGCTCTTGCCTGTGATTGGCTGTGGTGTTGTGTGTGTGTTGATTGGTCCGTTGATCTGTCCATCAGTATGTATGTATGTTTGTGCTATGATGTTTACCTGAATATCATGACAGAGGGGTGTGGTCATGAAAGGATTGAAACATTGCGGAGAAGTTTAAATATAGATGTCGGGGTCTGTGGGCCAATGCTGATCAGCAAAGGTGCTGGGTTAATGGGACTTGGGGAAAGTTAAGGGACAGACAGCGGAGCTGTGGATGAGCTGAAGCTTAATGGAGGTCGGTCAGGATTTCAGGAGCAAAAGGATGGCAGGAAAGAGGGTGGAGGGAAGGTGATGGCTTAACGATCTGATCATTGCAAACTGGTGGGGAATCATAAACGATTCAGGAGGGGATGCAAGGGAGCACAAGAGAGACAACATTATCCTTGCAACCTTCACCCTGAGAATGCAGCCTCCATTCTCCACCACAATGTCCCATCTCAGTCAATGCCTGAAAGGAAAGAAGAGGAAGAAAAACCAACAGAGCAGAGAAACAGGCAGCAGTGTCCTTGGAGACAGAACAAGAAACAGCAGCACAAATACCACTGAGATGGACAAAATAAACCATTCCCCTCACTATGTAGAGGGTGGACAAGTAATATATTAAAAGTCTTAGGGGATCATTTCTGCCCGTGTCCTGCACTATTCATGCTGGAAAATGTGAGGGTTAACTCACGGGCTCCTGCTAATCATTTTAAAGGGTGGCACAGTGGTTAGCACTGCTGCCTCACAGCGCTGAGGACCCGGGTTCGATCCTGGCCCCAGGTCACTGTCTGTGTAGAGTTTGCACATTCTCCCCGTGTCTGCGTGGGTTTACCCCCACAACCCAAAGATGTGCAGGGTAGGTGGTTTGGCCACGCTAAATTGCCCCTTAAAAAAAAGTTAATCATCTCCAATCCTACAATCCTGAAAGATCACAGCATTGCTGCAGTCTGGGCTCTCGTGCATCCCCTGTGTTCACAGCTCTCCCATTGGCAATCATCTCTGTCATTCCCTCCCTGCACTGCTCTGTCTCTCTCCCTACTGTCTTTACCTAACTCATGGCTCCTTACGTGACTCGGTTTGAAGTTTTCTTTGTTAAACTGCCTGTGAAGCACCTTTGACGTTTTCACAGCATCAAATTGCGATATAAATGCAACTTGCTACTCCAAAGCCCTGCATTTCCAAGGATTGTATTTGTACGGCCTGGTTGAAGTAAACATTTCCCCCACACTTTGGCTTCTAATTCCCCCCAGGCTTGATTTACAAGTGTATTGTACCTTGCCGAGCCACTGGTTATGTGAGAAATGAGCTTGAGCAACCTCTTTAGGTAAGGACGGGCTTTATCAGTCTGCGGTTTAAAGCTCTTAATCTTCTCGAGTCTGTGGGATAAGCCTGTGTGTAGTTACCAAGCCTTTTTTTTTAACCTATTGCTGCAAGGCAGAGTGGGAAAGTGTTCACCTGCTGACAGGGACTGCTGATTGATGTGGAAAGCTTGCCAAGTACGGTTCAGAGTGGAGCAAGAAACGACAAAAGTGCTTGGAAAAGGGTTCTTTTTTTTCACAATGTGGCTTTTGTTGATTGTCTTTTTGTCACGATCTGAATGGTGTGAAACCTCTTGACTTTATTCATCATTGCTCTGCTCCACCAGCAAAACCTCAGTACCCCCAAAGGGAATGCAGCTCTCGAGTCAATTAAACCAATCCAGCAATAGTCATTAATTCGGAGCCTAAGGAACAATTCAAGGTTTAATTAAAAAAATAATTGTATGCTTTGGTGAATTGGACTGCGGTTGTCGAGCAGCTTTAAGGTGTGTTTGTATTTCTACCCCTGACAAGGGTTGGAAGATTTGAAGAGTTTGGTAGGTTAAGCAATAGAAGGTACTTAATGAGTGTACTAGACCAATGAAAGGGGGAATGGCAGTAATGGATTCTGAAGTATGCGGTTGCTCTGCAGTGTGTTGGATTGTACGGTGGGTAAAAATGCTGATAAAGAACGTGCCTCACATTTGAATGAATCAAGACAACATGCAGTCACCATCACCTGATGAAGACTTGAATACTCAACTTCTGTTCAAAGTGTGTCGGTAGGGTAGAACTGGAGAAGATCTTGCCACTTGTTGGTGAGTTGAAAGCTATAAGATAGTCACTAATGTATCCAGTAATGAAGCAAGGAGGAGTTTCTCGACTCAGAGCCTGCTGAGAATGTGGAACTTGCTGGCACATGGAGTGATTGAGGAGATTAGCATTGCTGCATTAAGGACAGAGATAGATGGGCCGAGTAGCCAACTTCTGCACTGTAGGAATTCTATGATGGGGGCGGCACGGTGGCACAGTGGTTAGCACTGCTGCCTCACAGCGCCAGAGACCTGGGTTCAATTCCGGCCTTGGTGACTGTGTGGAGTTTACACTTTCTCCTCTTGTCTGCGTGAGTTTTCTCCAGGTGCTCGGGTTTATGGGAGTAGGCCTAGATAGGGTATTCTTTCAGAGAGTCGGTGCAGGTTGGCCTCCTTCTGCACTGTAGAGATTCTATGATATGTAAATGAGGGAGAAAGGAATGGAAGGATGTGTTGATGGAGTGAGATCTAGGAAAGTGGGAGGAGGTGCCTGTGAAGCATAAACACTGGCATGGCAGATATCACTTCCTCTCGGAAGACGATGGACTGCATCTGGGGTGTATGCCACTTCTGTATTGAGGATTCATTGTTGTGGCTGTAGAGACCAGCTTGAGCATGACAGTCCTTTTCACAGCTGACACCGATGAATAGCTTTGGCCTCAGGTTATTTTCCAGTCTGGACACGCTGGGCCAAAGTGCCTAGTTTTATGCTGTAAACATTGTCCATTTAATTGGTTGGGTTTTGTGGTCAGCAGGAAGGAATGACGTCAGGTTTTTGTTACACTTGCACTTTCTTACAGACTTTCTCACATTTACACTGGAATCTCTTGTCAGCCAAGCAGCCAAAAAGCCAGCACCTTCTTTCGGGTATCTGGGACCTGTATAAGGGAAGTAACTCTGTGTCCCCTTAACGAATCAAACTGAAAAATGGTTAATGAGTAGCACAGAATCTAAACCACAAAGTGTCAGCCGGAATAATGAATTCAATGTCAAATCAGAATGCAGAAAGTGAAATAATGGAGGGAAAGAAAGACTGGATTAAGAAAGAGAGAAAAGAGACAAAGTTAAAAATCTCCAACAGCAATTAAAATGTGGAAGAATGACACTCCACACTGGTTAAAGTTAACTTGCAGCAATTAAGACTTAGTATACTATTAAAAGAACACTCACACTAAAATGAAGAAGCCCTAACATTTTTTGGTGAGTTTAGATCGGGGAAATACCCCGTTTTCTGTTGCGGAGCATCCCCACCAGCAGCGGGATTCTCCATCCCAGCAGCCAGCCAAAGGGGTTTCCCATTGTGGGCACCCCAACGCCCTTGGGAAATCCACAGGCGCGTGTGCGCTGCCGGCAAAATGGAGGATCCTGCCGACGGAGAATCCAGCCCAGTAAGTTCATGGGCGTCATTCTCCGACCCCCCAGCGGGTCGGAGAATGGTTGTTGGCCGCTGTGAATCTCGCCCCCGCCGGTTGCCGAAGTCTCCGGTACCGGATATTCGGCGGGGGCGGGAATCAGGCCGCGCCGGTTGGCGGGCCCCCCCGCTCGATTCTCCGGCCCGGAGGGGCCGAAGTCCCGCCGATAAATTGCCTGTCCCGCCGGCGTAAATTAGAGTACTTATTTACCGGCGGGACAAGGTGGCGTGGGCGGGCTTCAGGGTCCTGGGGGGGGCGCGGGGCGATCTGACCCCGGGGGGTGCCCCCACGGTGGCCTGGCCTGCGATCGGGGCCCACCGATCCGCGGGCGGGCCTGTGCCGTGGGGGCACTCTTTCCCTTCTGCCTCCGCAACGGTCTCCACCATGGCGGAGGCGGAAGAGACTCTCCCCACTGCGCATGCGCGGGAAACTGTCAGCGGCCGCTGACGCTCCCGCGCATGCGCCGCCCCGACATGTCATTTCCGCGCCAGCTGGCCGTTTCTGCCAGCTGGCGGGGCGGAAGTCCCTCCGGCGCCGGCCTAGCCACTCAATGTTGGGGCTCGGCCCCCAAAGATGCGGAGCATTCCGCACCTTTGGGGCGGCGCGATGCCCGTCTGATTGGCGCCGTTTGGGGAGAATTTCGCCCCTTGTCTTTAATGGCAAGACATCATTCTCATGCAGCTTCTTGAGGAGCATTGCATCTCAGTCAGCAGTTTCTTAATTTACACGTTTAACTGCACAGGCATAATGTCAGAAGTTACTGTCGGATTCACACAAGTAACAATGAGCTCTGTTGACCTCACTCCTTTTTCTGTCACAAAATTGGAAACAATTTGTCCTTACTTACTCTATCGGAAGTATTTGATTTTGAACACCTCTCTCAAATATTTCCTTAACCTGCCCTAGCTTCTCCAAGCTCTCCAGATAACTGAAGCCCTCATCGTTACTCCCATCCGAGTAAATCTTTTATGCACCCTCTAATCCTTCCTGAAATGTGGAGCCCAGAATTCAACACCAGGCTCCTGCTGAGCCCTCCTCCTGAGGTCCCCAGCATCATGAATGTCAGTTTTCAGACAATTCAATTCATTCCAAACAATATCAGGAAATGGCTGAATGCAATGGATACAGCAAAGGCTATGGGCCCTGACAGTATTCCGGCGAAAAACCTGTGTTCCAGGACTAGCCACATCCGTCACCAAGCTATTCTTGTACAGCTGCAACACTTGCATCTATTTGACAATATGGACAATTATCCTCATATGTCCTGTCTACAAAAAGCAGGAACAATTCCATCTGGCCAGTACTTGGTTTTGAAGTTCAGGAGGTAGAATCAGTTTGGGTGCAGATAGGAAATAGCAAATAAAGGAAGTTACTGGTGGGACTAGTGCTTATAAAAAAGGTACTGTAATAATCATGGGTGATTTTAATCTTCATGTATGTTGGATGAATCAAATTGGTGGATGAAGATTGTATTCAAGATAGTTTCTTAGAATATTAATTGGCCCGTAACTTACGGCTAGCGGTGGAAAGCCATGGGCCGCTGATTCCGAGTTAGAAAAATGTGCACTTACCAGCGCTCAGATATTGTGGCGAACCTTCCGCTCCAAATAGCAACTGTCATGATATACACCAGTATATCATGGTGCAGACACACACACACTGATGGACACACAGCAAGACCAATCAACACACACAACACCGCAGCCAATCACCAGTTAGAGCGCACTCACTATAAAGACAGGGGGCATCAGAGTTCCCGCTCATTCGGGATACAGCCTCCTACAAGGACAGAGCTTACAGCTTACAGCACAGGTCCTCACCATGTGCTGAGTGTGTAGACTGGTTCGGACAGGCATAGGTCTTTAGTTTAATCTAACATCATGTTAACCCACAGTGAAAGTATGTTCAACAGTTTCTAACTTAATAAAATAGTGTTGCACTATTTTAAGTGTTGGTGGCCTGTATGTGTTCCACGGATCCAGAACACCCAACACATCAGCAACCATGGGCCTCATGTGCAACACTCTGCGCAGGCTCCAGCGCGATACAGTTTCGATGTAGCCACGTCCCCATGTTACGTCGCAGCTACGGGAACCTCCATTGGGAGCAGGCATTTAAACTGCAGATTTATATTGAAGACAACAGGCAACATGTTTAACATGTTGCTTTCTTTTACACATCATTGCTGTTGTTATTGGTTCTTTTAAGGTAATTTTTTACGATTAAAAGTGCTTATTTATAAGTGAACATAGATTTTGTTAGTTGTTTTGAATCTGTCAAACAATTTAAATCTGCACCATGTTATTATATAAGCGGCTTGTTTAAAGCTGATTGCATGTTTTAATTTAGATTATGGTAATAAAATTTTAAAAGCGCCCCAGGGCTTTTTGCTGTCACTGTCCTTGTAACATCTAGGGCGGGATTCTCCGACCCCCCGCCGGGTCGGAGAATCGCCAGTGGGCAGCGTGAATCCCGTCCCCGCCGGCCACCGAATTCTCCGGCACTGAAAATTCGGCGGGGGCGGGAATCGCGCCACGCCGGTCGGTGGGCCCCCCTGGCGATTCTCCGGCCCGCAATGGGCCGAAGTCCCGCTGCTGTCATGCCAGTCCCACCGGCGTGAATCAAACCACCTCCCTTCCCGGCGGGACTGGCGGCGCAGGTGGGCTCTGGGGTCCTGGGGGGGCGCGGGGCAATCTGGCCCCGGGGGGTGCCCCCACCGTGGCCTGGCCCGCGGTTGGGGCCCACCGATCCGCGGACGGGCCTGTGCTGTGGGGGCACTCTTTTCCTTCCGCCTCGGCAATTGCCTCCGCGATGGCCGATGCGGAAGTGACCGCCACCCCCGCGCATGCATGGGGATGACGTCAGCAGCCGCCGACGCTCCCGCGCATGCGCGGCCTTCCACCGACAGGCGAGGTCCCTTCGGCCCCGGCTGGCGTGGCGCCAAAGGCCTTTCCCACCAGCCGGCGGCGCGCCAACCACTCTGGCGTGGGGCTAGCCCCTCAAGGTGAGGGCTTGGCCCCTAAAGCTGCGGAGAAATCCGCACCTTTGGGCGGCCTGATGCCAAAGTGGTTCCCGCCACTCCATCCCGCCGGGACCCCCCGCCCCGCCGGGTAGGGGAGAATCCCGGCTCTGATGTTTTTTGATTTGTGTTTATAGAACCATGGAACCACTGCGGTGCAGAAGAAAGCCATTCAGCCCATCGAGTTTGCACCAATGGTCCAAAAGAGCACCCTACCCAGGCCCACGCCTCCGCCCTATCCCCGTAACCCCACCTAACCGTTGGACACTAAGGGGCAATTTAGCATGGCTAATCTACTTAATCTGCACATCTTTGGACTGTGGGAGAAAACTGAAGCATCCGGAGGAAACGGCGGCACATTGGTTAGCACTACAGCCTCACAGCGCCAGGTACCCTGGTTCAATTCCGGCCTTGGGTGAGTGGCTCTGTGGAGTGTGTCCATTGTTCCTGTGTCAGCGTGGGTTTCCTCCCGGAGCTCCGGTTTCCTCTCACAGTCCAAAGATGTGCAGGTTAGGTGGATTGGCCATGCTAAATTGTTCCTTAGTGTCCAGGGATGTACAGGTTATGTTTTTTAAATATAATGTTTATTGACACAAGTCGGCTTACATTAACACTGCAATGAAGTTACTGTGAAAAGCCCCTCGTCGCCACATTCCGGCACCTGTTCAGGTACACAGAGGGAGAATTCAGAATATCCAATTCATCTAACAAGCACGTCTTTTGGGACTTGTGGGAGGAAACCGGAGCACCCGGAGGAAACCCACGCAGACACGGGGAGAACATGCAGAGTCCGCACAGACAGTGACCCAAATCGGGAATCGAACCTGGGACCCTGGCGCTGTGAAGCAACAGTGCTAACCACTGTGTTACCGTGCTGTCCATTAGGTTAGATTCCAGGGATAGGGCAGGGGAGTGGATCTAGGTAGGAACCTCGTTCAGAGGATTGGTGGAGACTCGATGGGCTGAATGGCCTCCTTTTGCACTGTAGGAATTCTATGGTTCTATTCAATAGTTCCAGGAAACCCATGCAGAAAGAGGGAGAATGTGCAAAGACCACACAGTCACCCAAGGTGTGAATTGAACACAGGTCCCTGGTGATATGAGGCAGCACTGGTAATCAGTGTGATACCGTGTTACTATGAATGAAATGAAATGAAAATCGCTTATTGGCACAAGTAGGTTTCAAATGAAGTTACTGTGAAAAGCCCCTAGTCGCCACATTCCAGCGCCTGTTCAGGGAGGCTGTTACGGGAATCGAACCGTGCTGCTGGCCTGGCTTGGTCTGCTTTCAAAGCCAGCGATTTAGCCCTGCACTAAACAGCCTTGTTTCTGCCTTGTTTACTTCAATTATCTTATTCATTTATAATTAGGTAAAGGTAATGTCCCAGATGACAATAGGCTGCTTTCACCTTTGAGGGAGGAGAGCTGACTGGTGGTGGTTTAGCCTGAGGATCACCACACCTCAGGCGAGGGGCAAGGTTGAGAAGGTGGGGCCTTCATGAAATTATCTCATAATTAAATGTTGTGGTTTGCTATTTCAGTAAGACATTTGTAGAAGCTTGTAAAGTTTAATGGCAAACATTTATTAAAACTATATTTATAAATACAGCACTGTGAAACCAGTTCACATTTAACTTAACGTTTATCTTTATCAGCGGAATAATTACATTTTGTGTAATAATCTCAACTTTTACAAATTTCTTGCGATAAAATATATTTTTTCACATTATCGCAATGGTTCTGTCCATTTGTAAAGGGGAGGGAAGTGGGGGAAGGGGAGGGAAGCGGGGGGAAGGGGAGGGGAGGTGAGAGTGGAAAAGGGGAGAGGGGGGAAGGAGAGAGAGGGAGGTAGTGAGATGAAGAGGGAGGGAGGATTCAGACATATGAATTGTTAATTTTATAAGCTCAAAGTTCGAAAGCAGCAGTGTCCTGGCACACATCTCCTCTGACATCATTTTGGGATGTCCTTTCCCTGTACATTGACTTGCTGCAATACCTGTCAGACAGATAGTTCACATTAGCTTGCAGAAGGCTTGCATATGTCAACTAAGGCATTAAACTTTGTCAAAGCCTTTGAAGTAATCACTGAGGCTTGTAAGGGTAAACATTACATCAGGGAGCCTCTTAAACAACACAGCTTAAAATACGTTGCAAATTCAAATGTACTTTGAATCAGCTGGGAGGACAGGTGTGCTAACATTAGTGTCCTTGTAGGAGTCAATAGCACTAATATCAAGGCCATGATCAACTGAAATCAACTCCTCTGGGCCTCCCATAAGCTTAGGATGTCAGAGTCCCCACTGCCAAAGCAATGTTCTTCACCCAGCTCAAGGAAGGATCCTGAACATCAGGAGGACAAAGGAAGCTCTGCAAAGACACCTTGTAGGCTTACCTGAAGAAATGGAACATAGACTTCAATGCGTGGGAGACCTTTGCTCAGAAGAGACCTACTTGGAGGAATCTCCTGATTGAAGGAACACCATTCTTTGAGAACACCCAACATCAAAAAGAGGCCTGGAAAAGGAGCCTGAGAAAGGAATACTCACGACTTAGCGTCCAAGGACCAATGCCACCTTCTGGAAACTCGTGCCAAGTGAGTGATTGAAGATGTGGCTCTAGGATCGGACGCATGAACCACACAAGGACCCACAGAACCTGTGACCAGTAACACAGAGTATCTTAGATGGACAATCATTCATTAGTGAATGATCACCACATTCTATCTATTAAAATTTCTTTAATGGAATTAACATCCTTGTGACAAACCAAAGTTTAAAAAAATCTTTCTTTCACCTTCTGTGACTCCACCTCACTTTATACAGTAAAGTTCCTTCAGCCTCATGACAAACCAAAGTTTAAAATGTAAAGACATCTTCCTTTCACTTTATTTGCATTTTAAACATATTTACAAACGCGAAACACTAATAATATAAAACATTAACCTGCCAAACAAATGGCTCCCAATGTCTCCTGCCTCTGTTCTATGATCCTGGACCAAGAAATAAAAGTGCAAATAAAAAGGTGTAAAAACTTACCTAACATCAGAGCATGTCAACCAAGTTAGTGCTGTCCCTTTCATTTGCATTCAGCTGGTTCAGCACAGCGCTTCATTCAATCTGAGTTTGAATGACGTGAGCTTCCAGCACGCATGCCTGTGCGTCCACACTTCCAGGGTGTCATGCTGCGCATATGCAGCGGACGAATGACTTAAGTTGGGGATCTGAGACTGTCATGGGAGTGTCCCTTTTAAGAAAGGTTTTTGTCTTATCACATGGCTTCAGTGATGTCATTTTGTGGGTGAAGCTGAGCTGTGAGGTATTTTTTTGAGTTTTTCTTACTTTCACTTTGACTGCTGGGGACTACAGACAGAGAAAATAAGAGGGTTGGAGAATCGCTGGGGGGCGGCCATATTCTCCGGCCGCCAAAGATTCACGCCGACGGGCCCCGGGGCTGCTCCAATTCTCCAGGCATGATGGGCCCAAGACCCGCCGATGTGACCATGGGTCACGCCTCCGTAAATCAAACAACCTTTTTAATGGCGTCAACTAGTCGTGCTGGTTGACGCCAGCCAGCGCAGAGGTAGGGGTCGTCATGGGGCGGCCGCCGGAGAAGTGACGGCACGGCCGTAGGTTGGGGGGGGGTAGCGGGTGCCGGTGGAGGGTGCGTGCTGGTGATCGTGGTCGGGGGTGGGAGTGAGTGCCGGGGGTGGGGTAGGGTGACTTCCGCGGGGGGAGGGTGAGTGCCGGGGAGGGGGGGGGGGGCTGGGGGGGGAGTGCCGGGGAGGAGGAGTGCCGGGAGGAGTGCCGGGTAGTGTGAGTGCCGGGTAGGGTGAGTGCCGAGGAGGGTGAGTGCCGAGGAGGGTGAGTGCCGAGGAGGGTGAGCGCTGGAGAAGGTGAGCGCCAGGGAGGGGGGGGGGGCTTGCCTGGTCAGGTGCCAGGTGGCAACAGTCGCGACCATGCGGCCCATGGCACCTGGCTGCGGAGGGGGGTATGTACAATGATGATATGTTGTCTATCCCCCACCCCCTGCAGACCATAATGTTTGGGCATCACCCAGCGATGTTGGCCGCCGTGGCGGGAGCCGCTATTCCACATGTTGCCCAGGGATGCGGCGGAGGCTGCCGCAGAGGAGCATGCTGCAGAGAGGCAGGTGGCAGCCGCCCAGGCTGGAGGGCTGCCCGCCCGACTGGACGAGGAGTAGGAGGAGGAGGTGGTGGTGCCACAGCGATGGAGATGCCCGATGAGGCCCCGTGTGTACCGGCGCCGCATGTAGTACCAGGACCTCACGGACCGGGCATGCAGGAGGCGACTCAGGATGAGCCGGGAAACTGTTGCCCATATCTGCCATCTCATGGTACACCGGGCATCGCGTGGCACTGCGGGAGGACACCCTCTCTCGGTGGCCGTCAAAGTAACGGTGGCCCTGAACTTCTACGCGATGGGGTCATTCCAGTCGCCGAGTGGGGACCTGTCCGGCATCTCGCAGGCATCGTTGCACCGGTGCATCCGTGCAGTGACAGACACCCTGGATGCCATCACGGAGCGCTACATCCAGTTCCCTGTGGACGGGTCCAGCCAGGATGCCCAGGCAGTGGGCTTCACTGCAGCGGCCAGGATGCCAATGGTCCAGGGGGCGATTGATGGGATGCATGTCGCCGTGTGGCCACCAGCTGATAACACAGCTGTGTTCACGAATAGGAAGGGGACCTATTCCATGAACATTCAGGTCGCCTGCGACCACCGCATGAGGATCCTGCCCGTCTGCGCCCGGTACCCGGGTAGTGTACATGATTCGTTCATATTGGCGCAATCATTCATCCCTGCAATGTTCGAGGGATGAGGGGCTTGTTGCTGGGCGACAAGGGTTACCCTTTGAGGTCGTGGCTGATGACGCCTCTACGGAGGCCACAGACTGACGCGCAGAACCGCTACAATGATGCCCATGCAGCGACCAGGGGTGTGATCGGGAGGTGCTTTGGGTTGCTGAAGATGCGCTTCAGGTGCCTGGACCGCTCTGGAGGGGCCCTACAGTACCTGTCAGATAGGGTCGGCCGCATCGTTGTGGTCCGCTGCGTCCTGCACAACATAGCCCAGCAGAGGGGCGTTATACTGGAGGTAGAGGAGGGGGAGGGGGAGGAGCAACACGGCGAAGGGCAGACCTCCCCAGATGAGAAGGATGGGGGCAATGTACAGGACAGATGGGCTGGACTTGGACAGGAGGCTGCCCACCATTACCGGCTGGGCCAGCTGGCACGGGACGGGTTGATAGCCGCCCGGTTCACAGACTAGGGGTGTGTGGGAATCGCCGGGTATGGGCACAGACAGCACAGTATGGCACCAGCCTACCACACTCACCCCACCCACCCACCACCAACCACCCTCACCCCACCCACCCACCACCAACCACCCTCACCCCACCCACCCACCACCAACCAACCACCCTCACATCACCCGCATGCACACCATCCCTCCATTGCACATCCACCTGTGGCACACTGGGCCGGGCTCACACGGTCGCCGGTGGAAGAGTGTCTATTGCAGGCCATGGAGGATGATGACAACCGGCTCTGCGATGAGCTCTGTGCTCTACATCATTAGACAATGCCTGACTCATGGCCACCGTACCACCCGCCACCCGGACCGTCCCTGCATGCGGCCTTGACACTGCAGCGCACGGTCCCGTCGCCTGCCCAGGGGGATGGGGAGCGGGGAGGGGGCACACTCAGCTGAGGCCGACGTCCTATCACCCCTCACACACACACTGGCATTCACCTCAAGCCAGACCCCCACACGCATAGCACAGAGCACAGAGGCAGCTTCCGTAGGTGTGAAAGTGATTTTAATGACAAACAGTTCATACACGTGCCCTAGCCCCTATAACTAATCTGTGCCCTGCACCCGTGCCAAATTACTCAGTGTCTAATTTTTTTGGCCTTACGGGCCCCATGACTACGTCTAGATGGTTCCCCAGACGGTACAGCAGAACTGGAGGTGGACTCCTGTGATTCCTGCCCTGTGACTAGGGACCCCTTTGGCGGCTGTTTCCTGGGGCGGCCCGGCCTGGATGGGCCAGTCGCGGCTCGGGCGACTGGGATGGCGAGCTGCCAGCCTGTCCTGCCCGTTGCCCACCAGATGCATCCGGGACGGAAGTGGGGGGGGGGGGGGAGTCCGAGGTGTTGTGGTGTTCCATGACCTCCCCTGCAGGGGGACCTGCAATGGGCCCCAGCACCTCCTCCTCCCTCGGGGTGCCCGTGGCCCCCGGGCCACTCCATGGGTCGGGTGTGCAAACGGCATCCGATGCACCCGGCACCTGGCGCTGCCAGTCCTGCAGGTCCTGTTGGTATCAACAAGGGTCTGCAAGTTTGCTGCCATGGAGCTCAGGGAGTTGGCCATCCCTGGGCGATGCCTCGGAGGGGCGCGGGGATCTGACCCCGGGGGGTGGTCCCACGGTGGCCTGGCCCGCGATCAGGGCCCACCGACTGCGGGCGGGCCTGTGCCATGGGGGCACTCCTTCCTTCCTGTAGGGCTCTGCCATGGCCGACATGGAGAAGAGAACCCCTGCGCAAGCGCCAATACACACTGGCGGTTCCACGCAAGTGCGAGATCACGCCGGCTCTTTGGCGCATGCGCAAACTCACGCAATCCTTTCGCCACTGGCTGGCGCGGCGCCAACCCCTCCGGCATTGACGCCGGAGGGGTTCGAGCCGGCTTTCCCGCAGGCATGGGGACTTCGTCCCTTGAAAGGAGAATCCCGCCCTTAGTTTGCTTTCCAGAAGGGTTTAAACCTGCTGGTGAGACAGGGTCAGAATCTCAGGGAAAGCCAGTTTTATTCAAGTGAGAATGCGGAGTACTGGGCCACGCCCTTGAAAAGGGGTTTATGGGGTTTTGTTTTTGAATTGGAACAGTTAAGGGGGAATTAATTAAGTGTTATACATAGATTACTGTAGCTGTGGGGTATCTTTATGTTTGTAATTGATAAAAATTCTTGCTGTGTGTTTATACAAATGTTAACTAAGTTCTTAGAATAAAGCTTGTTTTGATTAAAGTGTCTGGGAAGACTGTTGAATCACACCTGAAGAGAAGGCTCTTGTGCTCATCCTAGCCAAATTCAACATCAGGGGCGTCATTCTCCGACCCCCCGCCGGGTCGGAAAATGGCCGTTGGCCGCCGTGAATCCCGCCCCCGCCCCCGCCGAAGTCTCCGAAGGGAGAAAAGTCGGCGGGGCGTTAATGGCGCCGCTGCCGCGGAGAATGTCACGGGTCTGCGCAAGGCAGCCGATTTTCGGCCTGCCGATATTCTCCCTTCCGGATGGGCCGAAGTCCCGTCGACGTGATGACCGTTCACGTCGACGTGAATCAAACCTCCTTTTCATCGGCGTGACCCGGTGCTCCAGGCTAACGCCGACCAGCGAGGAGGTGAGTGACGGCCTGGGGGGTTGGCTCTGGGCAGGAAATGGCGTGGCCGCAGACTGATTGCGTGAGGAGAGGTGTGTCTCGGCTTGTGTGTGTGTGCGGCGGGGGCGGGGGGGGGGTGGGGGTGGTTAGAGTAGGCTGGGCTCCGGGGGAGTGCCGGGAGGGGGTCCGTGCCGGGGTGGAGGTTGGGGAGGGGGTCCGTGCCGGGGTGGAGGCTGGGGAGGGGGTCCGTGCCGGGGTGGAGGTTGGGGGTTGGGGAGGGGGTCCGTGCCGGGGTGGAGGTTGGGGAGGGGGTCCGTGCCGGGGTGGAGGTTGGGGGGGGGTCCGTGCTGGGGTGAAGGTTGGGGGTTGGGGAGGGGGTCCGTGCAGGGGTGGAGGTTGGGGGGGGGGTCCGTGCTGGGGTGGAGGTTGGGGGTTGGGGAGGGGGTCCGTGCCGGGGTGGAGGTTGGGGGGGGGTCCGTGCTGGGGTGGAGGTTGGGGAGGGGGTCCGTGCCGGGGTGGAGGTTGGGGGGGGGTCCGTGCTGGGGTGGAGGTTGGGGAGGGGGTCCGTGCCGGGGTGGAGGTTGGGGAGGGGGTCCGTGCCGGGGTGGAGGTTGGGGGGGGTCCGTGCTGGGGTGGAGGTTGGGGAGGGGGTCCGTGCCGGGGTGGAGGTTGGGGAGGGGGTCCGTGCCGGGGTAGAGGTTGGGGGGGGGTCCGTGCTGGGGTGGAGGTTGGGGTGGGGGTCCGTGCCGGGGTGGAGGTTGGGGGGGGGTCCGTGCTGGGGTGGAGGTTGGGGAGGGGGTCCGTGCCGGGGTGGAGGTTGGGGAGGGGGTCCGTGCCGGGGTGGAGGTTGGGGGGGGGTCCGTGCTGGGGTGGAGGTTGGGGGTTGGGGAGGGGGTCCGTGCCGGGGTGGGTGATGGGAGGGCAAATGAGTTGGTCCACCTGGCCAGGTGCCAGCCTCCAACAGTTGGACCCATGCGGTCCATGCCACCTGGCTGGGGGGAGGAGGGGATATGGGCAATGATGACATGTCGTCGTTCCCCTCCCCCCCACCAGGCCGTCATGTTTTCAGACCATCCAGCGATGTTGGCCGCCGTGGTGGCAGCCGCTCATGTCTATGTTGCCCTGGATGAGGAGGAGGAGGAGGAGGAGCGTGCCAGAGAGGCGGCGCAGGCTGCCGCAGAGGGGCAGGCGGCAGCCGGCCAGGCTGGAGGGACACCTGACCGACAGGACGAGGAGGGGGAGGAGGACGTCGTGGCCCCACGGCAACGGAGGCACCCGAGGGCGCCCCGTGTGTACCGGCCCCGGCAGTCATACCAGGACCTCACGGACCGGGAATGCAGGAGGAGACTCCGGATGAGCCGGGAAACCGTGGCACACATCTGCCACCTGCTGGCACACCTGTCACCGCGTGGCACTGGCGGGGGACACCCTCTCCCCGTGTCCGTCAAGGTTACGGTGGCCCTGAACTTTTATGCAACGGGGTCATTCCAGGCACCGAGTGGGGACCTGTCCGGCATATCGCAGACATCGGTGCATCGGTGCATCCGGGCAGTGACAGATGCCCTTTATGCCATGGCGCACCGCTACATCCGCTTCCCCGTGGACCGGGCCAGCTAAGATGCCCGGGCCGTGGGCTTCTCTGCCATTGCCGGGTTCCCCATGGTCCAGGGCGCGATCGATGGGATGCACGTCGCCGTGCGGCCACCTGCAGAGAACAGGGCCGTGTTCACTAATAGGAAGGGGACCTATTCAATGAACGTACAGGTGGTCTGCGACCACCGCATGATGATCCTGCACGTCTGCGCCCGTCACCCAGGCAGTGTACACGACTCATTCGTGTTGTCGCGGTCAGCCATCCCCGGCATGTACGAGGGACGCCATCCCCGGCTGAGGGGCTGGTTGCTGGGCGACAGGGGCTACCCATTGCGATCGTGGCTGATGACGCCTATACGGAGGCCACGCAATGAGGCGGAGAACCGCTACAATGATGCCCATGTAGCGACAAGGGGAGTGATCGAGAGGTGCTTTGGCGTGCTGAAGATGCGTTTCAGGTGCCTGGACCTCTCTGGGGGCGCCCTCCAGTATCGGTCAGATAGGGTCGGCCGCATCATTGTGGTGTGCTGCGTCCTGCACAACATAGCCCAGCAGAGGGGCGATGTGCCGCAGGCAGAGGAGGGCGGAGTGGAGGAGCAGCAGGAAGAGGCCCAGTCCTCCCCAGATGAGGGGGATGGGGGCAATGGTCAGGGCAGACGGGGTAGACACAGGCGGGTGGCTGTCCACCGTTACCGGCTGGCCCAGCAGGCACGGGACAGACTGATAGACGCCCGCTTCACTGACTAGATGGGCGTGGGAATCGGGTAGTATGGCCACAGACCGCACACCATGACAACAGCCGACCACCCACACCCCCCACCCATCCACCCACCCAGCACCCTCACCCCCCTCCCTAACCCCACACACCCCACCCGCATGCACACCAGCCCCCCACCCCCAATTGCCGATCCACCGGCGGCACAACGGGCCGGGCTCACCCAGTTGCGGGTGGACGCGTGTCTATCGCAGGCCATGGAGGATGATGACAACCCGCCTCCGATGAGCTCCTGGCTCTACATCGTTGGACTATGTCTGACCCATGGCCACAGTACCACCATCCACCCGGACCATCCCTGCATGCGGCTGTGACACTGCAGCACACGGTCCCGTCCTCTGCCCGGGGGATGTTGATGGCGGCCCAGGGGGAAGGGGGCAGACTCACCTGGGGCTGAGGTAAGACCACCCGTCACACACACACTTGCGCTCAACGTACATGACACGCCCGCACACTTTGGACAGAGCACAAAGGCAGCTTCGGTAGGTGTAACATTGACTTTAATAACCAAAGGAGTTCATGCACGTGCCCTAGCCCCTAAAACTCATCTGTGCCCTGCACCCGTGCCAACTTACTCAGTGTCTAATTGTTTGGCCTTACGGGCCCTTTGACTACGTCTACGTGGTTCCCCAGACGGTACAGCAGAACTGGAGGTGGACTCCTGTGATTCCTGCCCTCTGACACCGGATCCCTTTGGCGGCCGTTTCCTGAGGCGTCCTGGCCTAGATGGGCCAGGCTGCGGCCCGGGCGACTGGGATGGCGAGCTGCCAGCCTGTCCTGCCCGTTGCCCACCCGATGCACCTGGGACGGAAGGGGGGGAGTCCGAGGTGTCGCGGTGTACCGGGACCTCCCCTACAGAGGGAGCCGGGACGGACCACGCCACCTCCTCCTCCCTCGGGGTGCCCGATGGCCCCCAGGCCTCTACATGGGTGGGGGATGCGAACGGACTGGCCATCCGACGCGCCCCCGACATCTGGCGCTGCCAGTCCTGGAGGCCCGTGCTGGTATCGACAGGAGTCTGCAGGTTTGCAGCCATGGAGCCCAGGGGGTTGTCGAACCCTGTCTGCGACAGTGCGATGCCAGCTCGCACACGGCCACTGGCGCCGATGCCCTCAGCGATGGCCTGCTGAGACTGGGCCATGGCCTGCAGAGACTGGGCTATGGCCTGCTGAGACTGGGCCATGGCCTGCTGAGACTGGGCCATGGCCTGCTGAGACTGGGCTATGGCGTTGAGCGCCTCTGCCATCTGGCGCTGGCACTGGCTCATGGCCTCCTGTGAGAGGGCAGCCATTTCCTGGGCCACAGACGCCGCCTGCATGGAAGGCCCCAGGCCTCGCAAACCGTTCCCCATGTCTGACACCATCGCACCCATTGCCTCCACCGCGGACGCCACCCGTGCGGTGTCAGCCTGGGTGGCACGCATGACCGGGACCACTCCCAGCTCCTGGACGCGGGTGGACTCCTCCACCTGCGACCGCAGCCGCCGCAAGCCACCCGTCACCCTATTCGCTCGTCTCCGTGTCGGTGGTTGCATCGGATCTATGTGTGGGTGTGGTAACTGCAGGAACCCGGGATCCATCTGGGCGGCAGATGTTCGCTTGGCCTGGGCTGCCCTCCGACCGCCCAGTCCCTCTGCTGCTCCTACCTCCACCTGCTGTACCGGGACGGCTGTGTTGTGCGCACCAGTGAGTGTACCAGATGCCTCATCACTAAAGTGCCCAACCGTGGTGAGTGTTTCTGCGATGGTGGAGGGTGTTCGTGACAGCAGTGGCGTTGTGTCGTGCTCTTCGTCCCACTCTGAGTCCATGGCACTTTGGGGTGGGGGTTCGTCTCCACCCATCCACTCTGAGTCACTGTCCGGTATTTCGTCTTCCCGGGTAGGGGTGTCCTGGGTAGTGCTGTCCCGGGTAGTGCTGTCCCGGGTAGTGCTGTCCCGGGTAGGGGTGTCCTGGGTAGTGGTGTCCCGGGTAGGGGTGTCCTGGATAGTGGTGTCCTGGGTAGTGGTGTCCTGGCTCGGATGTGACGGGGGCCTGTGGCTGCCCCCCTCATCGCTGGGTGGTCGCTCCCGCACGTGACGGGGGTGTCGTCTCCCTGTTGCTCCAGGTCTCTCCGTCTCCCGTGGTGTGCGAGGGGCATCCTGCGGGCGTCGCATGCTGGAGGGTGCGGGTCTCTCCGTCTCCCATGGTCTCCGAGGGGCATCCTGCGGGCGTCGCATGCTGGAGGGTGCGGGTCTCTCCGTCTCCTGTGGTCTCCGAGGGGCATCCTGCGGGCGGTCTGCATCTGCGGGGATGGGTGCCTGGACGTTTGGTCCTGCGATACACAATGAAGCATGCATGGTAAGACATCAGGCAGTGATCAGGTGATACGGGGGAGGGGGATATAGGGGAGGGGGGATATGGGGACGGGCTGTTGGTGGCTCACTTGCTCGTGGGGCCCCGACCTCTGCATCAGCAACCTCCCGGTCCTCAGGTCCGCCAGCCAGTTCCAGGGCCCTTTCCTCGTGTACGGTCAGTGGCCTCTCATCAGCGGGCCCTCCTCCAGTCCTCACATGCTCCCTATTATTGTGTGCGCGCTTCTCCTGTGGGGGGGGGGTGGTGGCAGGGGTAAAAGGCAACAGTGTTAGGCAGGTATATGAATGCACGCCATCGGTTGCGCGTGCATTGCAGAGGTTAAGGTTAGGGCTGGATTCACTTGGGGATATGGGGGATATGGGGGAGGGGGGATATAGGGGAGGGGGGATATGGGGTAGGGGGGATATGGGGGAGGGGGGATATGGGGATATGGGGGAGGGGGGATATGGGGGATATGGGGGAGGGGGGATATGGGGGATATGGGGGAGGGGGGATATGGGGAGGGGGGGATATGGGGGAGGGGGATATGGGGGAGGGGGGATATGGGGGATATGGGGGAGGGGGATATGGGGGAGGGGGGATATGGGGGAGGGGGGATATGGGGGATATGGGGGAGGGGGGATATGGGGGAGGGGGGATATGGGGAGGGGGGATATGGGGGAGGGGGGATATGGGGGATGGGGGATATGGGGGATATGGGGGAGGGGGAGATATGGGGGAGGGGGGATATGGGGGAGGGGGGATATGGGGGAGGGGGGATATGGGGAGGGGGGATATGGGGGAGGGGGGATATGGGGGCGGGAGTATATGGGGGAGGGGGGATATGGGGGAGGGGGGATATGGGGGATATGGGGGAGGGGGGATATGGGGGAGGGGGATATGGGGGAGGGGGGATATGGGGGATATGGGGGAGGGGGGATATGGGGGAGGCTCACCCTGCCTGCTCTGACGAGGTCGTTCACCTTCTTGTGGCACTGGGTGCCTGTCCGTGGTGTTAGGGCCACAGCGGTGACGGCCTCTGCCACCTCCCTCCACAGACGCCGGCTGTGGCGTGGGGCAACTCTGCGGCCGTGCCCGGGATACAGGGCGTCCCTCCTCTGCTCCACCGCGCCCAGGAGCGCCTCCACATCGCGTGACTCGAACCTCGGGGCTGAGCGACGGCCAGCCATCAAGTCGGGTGTTGCGGTCGGGTGTTCCGGTCGGGTGGGGGGGAGCTGCGCGGCCTTATGAGCCGTCACGCCGTGCAGCGCGTATGACGCTGCACGGCGTGAACCACTGCGCAAGCGCGGATCCCGTTACGTCGCTGCTAGCCCATTTCGGGCCGCAGACTATCGGCCCATTTTTATGACGTGACGCAAGTGGGATTTGCGCCGTTTTTTGCGCCGATCGGCGGAGTTTCCGCCGATAACGGACAATTTCGCCCCAAGGCTGTAGGTCAGGTGGACTTCATAATATACTTTGGAGTTTCTAAGCCCTGACTCATAACAAGAGGAAGTTGTGGGCCAATATATTTTGGAACCAACCATGGAACATGCTATTTTAGTTCTGGTAATGTATAATGATACAAGATTAATTAATAACCTCATAGTAAAGAATCCTCTGGACAAGAGTGCTCATTGTATGACAGAGGGGGCGATTCTCCCAAAAGGGAACAAAGACCCCTTGTGAGTGAGTTTACCTGTATGTTTCCCAGCACTCGCAGTGTCGGCAAACACATGACTATTCAATGCAACTCGCATTGAATAAGGAGCCTGAACGGGGAACGCGCGGCTGAGGCCGCACAAAGCCCCGTTTTTTTACAGTGGAGAGCTCCGCTCGCCAGAATTCCTATTATAGCGAGAAATCAGGACGCCAGACCGCCGAAAATAGACCATCTCAATCTCAATCCACTTGAAATACTAATGGCACACCTACTTTCATACATGTTTGTGAGAAAATACTTTTTTTTTTTAAATACCAATGGCACAGAAGCATTTACCCTACAGTGTTATTCCTTGAGAGGGCGATCTCTTGACACTGCTTTACAGAACAAGTCTGTCTCTGGTCCGAACCTCTGCAGAAACTCTGGCTGGATGTCTTCAAAAGCTGTTTTCAACTGGCTTGTTTCAGCTCCCCCTTGTCCTCAGACTAGTTTGCATTGCTTTAAATACAGTTAATCACTTTTAACTAAACTACAGGGAGACCAAATTGCCTTACTTGGTCCCAGGTTCAACCAGAATCAGAACTGAAACGGAAAATGCTTTCTCAAAAAAACCTGATGCCTTAGTTCCACCCAGCAATGACATGATCTCACCAAGCGGAAAACTAATTAACTCCCCAGGGATTCCCCTTAATCAAAATTGCATTAGCCCAAGCTTTTACAAAAGTTAATTTTGGCTCACGTTCCTAAAGGCTTTATTGTCTTTCAAACCAAGATCTTTTAAAAACATGGCCGCAGCAGTCAAACACAATCTAACCCAAGCTTTTAACTCTTACTTCACCAAATAATTACAATACAATGGCCGGGATCCTCCCTTCTGGGGACTACGTACCCACACCGGCGTGAAAACCGGCGCCAATGACTCTGATGTCAATGGCCCTCCAAGGTGAGGAATTCTCACCTTTCTAGGGGGTTAGATTGACGCCGGTGGGGTTGGTGCACACTCCCGCCGGCGTCGAAGGGATGGCGCGAGTTTGCGCAGGCGTGGAACGGCCGCCGTGATTCTGCGCATGCACGGACCGGCCGGCAAACTCTCGCGGATGCGCGGGGGGTTCTCTTCTCTGCGCTGGCCTCTGAGCAATATGACGGAGCACTACAGGGGCCCAGCGCGGAAGGAAGAAATGCCCCCATGGAACAAGCCCGCCCGCAGATCGGTGGGCCCCGATCGCGGGCCAGGCCACCGTTGGGGGGAGGGTGCCCCCAGGGTTGGATCCCTCCACGCTCCCCCCCACCCCCGAGGGCCGCCCCGCATAACAGGTCCCGCCGGTGCGTGAGGTGAGTGATTCACGCCGGCGGGACTGGCCAAAAATGGACGGCCGCTCCGCCCATCAGGGTCCGGAGAATCGCTGGGGGGCCGCTGTCAATGGCCCCCGACCGGCGTGGCGGCTATCCCTCCCCCTGGGATTCTCCGACCTGGCGGGGGTCAAAAAATCCCGCCCATCGTATCTAAAATTACGCCTATTTTAGTTCTGTTTTTTCCAGTCTGCATCATTGTAATCAAATATTCTAATATTACTACTCCAATTTTGTTACAATGCCAATAAATTTGTTCATCCATCTCACTGTTCAGAGCTCTATAAGAATTCCCAGCAATGTAACAGCACCCCTTCTGTTCCTCAACTCAAACCAAACCAAATCAGTCCTAACATCAGCTGGTATATACTTTATATTTAGAGTGCAATACCGTCTTTGAAAAATACTGCCATGCCTCCTCATCTGTTTCATTCATTTTCATTTTGGAATATGTAATAACCAGTGGTAGATGTGAGTGATCGCTGCTCTTCATCCTGAGAGTCCGTGCCTAATGTGCAGTAAAGGCTCTTGAACTCCCATTACCATTTAATGCTCACTTGAGCTTTGATTGACAGTGGGCGGGGCGTTCACCTGCCCTTGGAAGGACGTCCGGACTGTGAGAGCTGTCGGTCAATTAGTGGTACTGCAGCGCTCTGCCTGGGGCTATATCCTGGGACCGTTAAAAAGGTTATTCCTGGGGTTCCAGGACTGGGAGGGTAGGGGACACACGGGGGGGTCGGTGCGGGGGGGGGGGAGGGGCAATCACGCGTTAGGCGAGTGGGTGTCCCAGAGCTCAAACATCCTGGGGGCGAGGGCATTCCAACTCAGAAGGGGCCTTCCCCTTCCTGTCCCAGATGGGGAAAAGTTTAAATGTCACTTTCCCACCCTTCCTGCACCCACCAGCCTAAAGATTGAGGCTGGGCAGGATAAGGACATTAGGTGGCCACTTAAGGGAATAGGTCGGTTATCCGCCTGAGGCCCTGCCAGCCCAAGTGTAAAATTGCATCTGGGTTGGGCGGGCGGGTTCCCGGAAAGGGAATCCTGCCCATTCAATTCCAAGCACCCCCCGCCACAGCCTCAGAGCCCACCTTGGGGGGAGCGTAGGATTTTGCCCCAGCAATATTCAGAAGCCCCTCCTGCCTTTGTTGAGCTGCATCTCTGTTAATGCAACCACAGCACAATGCCCATATGACAATCTGTGTCTAAGGTTCACCAACCTTATTCATTCCACAAGGGACATTAACATAGATACAGTTTCATTACATTTGCGCATTACCCCATATTGGTCTGTGCAGTAACACTGAAGTTAATATGCCTCAGTGTCTGGTCTCATTGCTCCTCCTTTATGTTTTCTCTGGCTCATCTTCCTCTGCTGAGTAAGTTGGAAGCCTCCCCCAACAGTAGTAGTTAACCTCTCAGCCTGAACTGTGGTCCAGGGTGCAACCTGTCTGTCTGGTTTAAAGAGGCTGGTTTAGCACACTGGGCTAAATCGCTGGCTTTAAAAGCAGGCCAGCAGCATGGTTCGATTCCCGTATCAGCCTCCCCAAACAGGCGCCGGAATGTGGCGACTAGGGGCTTTTCACAGTAACTTCATTGAAGCCTACTCGTGACAATAAGCGATTTTCATTTTCATTTCCTGTATAGGTGCTCCTTCTTCCTCTTCTCTCTGAGTCATGTTTCGATCCCCACTCCAGGGTGAATTGATCTCTAAATTCATTCCATTTTGAAACATTTTTGGGCTGCTGCGGCAGTGAGGGGCTATTGGCCTGGACACCGATCCTGGCAAATTATCATGCAAGGAAATTCGGCATGTCCACATTAACTCTTACCAACTTTTACGATGCACTATAGAAAGCATCCTATCGGGCTGCATCACAGCCTGGCATGGCAACTGCTCAGCCCAAGATCGCAAGAAACTTCAGAGAGTTGTGAACACCGCCCAGTCCATCACACAAACCTACCTCCCATCCATTGACTCCATTACCTCCCGCTGCCTTGGGAAAGCGGGCAGCATAATCAAAGACCCCTCCCACCCGGCTTACTCACTCTTCCAACTTCTTCCATCGGGCAGGAGATACAGAAGTCTGAGAACACGCACGAACAGACTCAAAAACAGCTTCTTCCCCACTGTCACCAGACTCCTAAATGACCCTCTTATGGACTGACCTCATTAACACTACACCCTGTATGCTTCACCCGATGCTGGGTGTATTTACATTGTGTACCTTATTGCCATATTATGTATTTTCTTTTAATTTTCTTTTCATGTACTTAATGATCTGTTTGAGCTGCTCGCAGAAAAATACTTTGGTACACGCGACAATAAACCAATCCAATCCAAGCTCGACTGGGTCACTGAAATCTGCTACCCTTACCCAGCTTTGTCTATATGTGACTCCAGCCCCCAATAAACATGGTTGGGGTAGATCCTTTGTGTGATAGTGTAAATCAGATGTTAGCCAATCAACAGTCCAGGTTACACCTCTCCCCTCATTTCTGCCCTTTTAGGGTGGTGCAGTGGTTAGCACTGCTGCCTCATGTCATGATATTCAAACACACACATCATGATAGACAGACCAACAGACAAATCAGCACACATAACACGACAGCCAATCACAGACAAGGACAGAGACAGTATAAGAGAAGAAACACGACACCTGGTGTCCAGTAGATCTGGAGACCAGGACAAGGACAGGACCTGATTAACATCACACACAGGGAGTCACCACGTGCTGAGTACCAGGACAGAACTGTAAATAGCAAGTTGGAATAAAACAGCGTTGTACCAAATACAACCGTGTTGGTTCATCTGCACCTCAGAGCACCCAACACCACACCTCATGGCATCGAGGACCCGGGTCGATCCCAGCCTCAGGTCACTGTCTTTGTGGAGTTTGAACATTCTCCCCGCGTCTGCATGGGGCTCACTCCCCACAACACAAAGATGTGCAGGCTAGATGGATTGGTCACGTTAAATTGCCCCTTAATTGGAAAATAAATTAAAATAAATACATTTAAAATGATTTATGTCCTTTCAGTCGATACCAATGAACCACATTGACCAGTTTGGAATTAAAACATCTTTAAATTCAACCCTATGTGACCTTAAGCTGACCGTTCAACCCCATATTTGCTCTATCACAAAAACGATTTATTTCCATCTCCTTAGTAATGCCCATCTCTGCCCCTGCCTCCACCCGAAACCATCACCCACGCCTTTAATATCTCCAGGTGCAACTATTTCAATTCACTTCTAACACTGCCCATAAACTTCAACTCATCCAAAACTCTGCTTCCTCACATGGGAGGCACGGTGGCGCAGTGGTTAGCACTACTGCTTCACAGCACCGAGGACCCGGGTTCAGCCCCGGGTCACTGTCCGTGTGGAGTTTGCATTCTCCCCGTGTCTGTGTGGCTCTCACCCCCACAACCCAAGGATGTGTAGGGTAAGTGAATTGGCCATGCTAAATTGCCCCTTAGTTGGAAAAAACAATTGGGTACTTTAAATTTTAAAAACCTTATCAGTCCTGCCGTTGCTGATCAGAATTGTTACATTGCTCTGGGCCTAATTCTTCGAATTTAAATTTTCCTCCTTATATTTAAAGTTCTTTGTGACCCAGCTTCTCCCAACCTCTGTAAACCCCTTCAGCCCTAAATTCCCTCTGACTCCGGTCTCTTGTACATGTCCCTCTTCCTTCTCCCCACCATTGATGACCCTGCCCTTAGCTATCCAGGACCTACACTTGGTCCCAGCTGAAGTATAAAAGTAGAGAAGTGCTGTTGCAATTGTATAGGGTGTTGGTGAGACCACATCTGGAGTTTTGTGTCCACTTTTGGTCTCCTTATTCGAGGAAGGATGTGGTGGCATTGGAGGCAGCTCAGAGGAGGTTCACCAGATTGATTCTAGGGATGAAAGGGTTGATGTATGAGGAGATATTTAAACAGTTTGGGCTTATACTTGCTGGTGTTTAGAAGATTGAGAGGGGATCTGATTGAGGTATATAAAACACTAAAAGTGTTGATAAAGTAAACGTAAACCAAAAGTTTCCCCTTGTGGGGCAATCTAGAGCAAGAGGACACAGATAAATGTTGAAAGGCAGTAGATTTAAAACTGAGATGAGGAGGAACTACTTTTCGCGGAGGGTGGTGAATTTGTGGAACTTGTTGCCCCATAGTGCGGTGGAGTCTGAATCATTAAACCGTTTCAAGAAGGAGATGATATATTTCTGATTGTAAAAAAGGATTAAAGGGATATGGGGAACAAGCAGGGAGGTGGATTTGAGACCAGGAAGAGATCAGCCACGATCTGATTGAATGGTGGAGCAGGCTTGAAGGGCTGAATTGCCTACTTCTGCTCTTAATTCCTAGGACCATGGTCTGCTTTCCCCTTCGAGGGGAAGAGCTGACTGGCAGTGACTTAACCTGAGGATTACCACAGCTCAAAGCAGGGGACAAGGCTCAGAAGGCGGGGCCTTCATGAATAACCTCAGCCAGTACTGGAATTGAGCCCACTGTCGGCCTCACTCCGCATCACAAACCAGCAGTTCAGCCAACTGAGCTAAACCGGCCCCATTCCCTCCAGACTTTCAGATCCTCCTGAAAACTCATCTCTTCGGCCTAGTATTCAGTTGCCGCTCCTTTGGCTCGATATCTGTACAATGGCTTGGAACATTTTTCCAGGTTAAAATAAAAGCAAATTGTTGTTATGATTTCAAGCCTTTCCTATTGCCTGTACTTTATTTCACAATCCAGAGGAGCAGCTGAACTGAAACCTTCACAAAATAAATTGAACCCAACCAATTTAAGATATGCAAGTGGCTTACATAAATGTTTGCCCAGTACTTCTTTTAATTGCCAAAAATTCCGGGATCTATTGAATTCACAACATACTTTTGGTTCATTTTGAATTCATGTTTTATGGGGCTCATATTTTCATACTGTCTATCTAACGCAAACAATAATTTCTGAATGTTCTAACATGTCATCCTGCACATCATCAGTACATCATTCATTATGATCCAAGAGAAACACAGTAATTAGCAGCGCTTTCAATAGAGCAGAATTGTGAGAAAACCCATTGCTCTTCCTGAGCAATATCAGTGCACCGATAGTGAACACGTTCAGAAGTAAAGCAATAAATAAATGATGGGAGTTTTTATTTTGTTTCAGCCTCGCTTCAATGGGTAGCATATGCGTCTCTCACCCAGTAGTTCATGGGTCCTTGTTTCCATTCGAGATACTTGAATACACAATCTAACCTGACACGACAGGGGGAGTGTCACATTGTTAAAAACATAAGAGCTAGGAGCAGGAGTAGGCCATCTGGTCCCTCGAGCCTGCTCCACTATTCAATGAGATCATGGCTGATCTTTTTGTGGACTCAGCTCCTTACCCGCCCGCTCACCATAACCCTAATTCTTTTACTGTTCAAACATCTATCAATCTTTGGAGGTGTTGGCCGGAATTCTTTTTGAGCTGGTAGCGCACCACGGCCAGTGGGTTTTCTGGTGGTCTGGGATGGCTTCAATGGGAAATCCCATTGACAAGTGGCGGGAAGACAGAATCCCGCTGCCAGCGAATGGCACGTCGCGGAGAAACACACGGCTGTGGGAGCGGATAAACCCACCCGTTATCTTTCTGTTAAACTGTCCTCTCATGCGGACGCAGAAGATCCCATAAGAAACTTCCAAGGAAGAATATGGGAGTTCTCCTCAATACCTGGACAATATTTATCCAGCAACCAACACCTAAAAGTAGGTGATTTGTACTTTGCGAGCTTTCTGTGTGCAAATTGACTGCTGGATTTCCTATTGCATAGTGACCAACACTTCAAAAGTACACCATTGGTTGTAAAGTTCTTTGGGACATGTTGAGATTGCTCTAAATAAATAGAGGCTGTGCTGGTCAGCTTTGGATCAAATAGTACTGGTTAAGGCAACAGAGAATAGCTAATGTGGTACCGCTGCTTAAGAAAGGTAGCCGGGATAATCCTGGAAATTATAGGCTGGTGAGCCTTACGTCGGTAGTAGGTAAATTATTGGAGGGAATTCTCAGGGACAGGGGCCGGGATTCTGCCGCGATCAGCGGAGTGGCCCGTACCGGCGCCAAAGAGTGGCGTGAACCACTCCGGCGTCGGGCCGCCTCCTCCGCACTTCCGGGGGCTAGGCCGGCGCTGGCGCCGCGCCAACCAGCGCCGAAGGGTCTCCGCCGGCCGCCGCGAGTTGGCGCATGCGCAGGTCCGCCAGCATGTGCAGAACCCCTGGTGTGTTTCCTGCGCATGCGCAGGGGGTTTCTTCACCGTGCCGGCCATCGCGGAGCCTTACACAGGCCGGCGCAGCGAGAAAGAGTGCCCCCACGGGACAGGCCCGCCCGCAGATTGGTGGGCCCTGATCGCGGGTCAGGCCACCGTGGGGGCCCCCCTGGGACCAGATCCCCCCGCACCCCCCCCCCCCCCCCCCCGAGGACCCTGCTAACCACCCTCCAAGCCAGGTCCCGCCAGTATGGATCTTGTCTATTTCACGCCGGTGGGACTGGCCGAAAACGGGTGGCTGCTCGGCCCATCGGGGCCCGGAGAATTGCTGGGGGGGCCGCTGCCAACGGCCCCCACCGCGCGGCCCGATTCCCGCCCCAGCCCAAAAACCGGCACCGGAAAATTCGGCAGCCGCCGTCGGAGTGGTGGGGCGGGATTCACACCGCCCCCCCCCCCGGCGATTCTCCCACCCGGTGGAAACAAATGGACTCAAAGGGTGTAGTGATCTTTACATGGGTATGTACATAAGGGGTTAATGGGAAATTGAAAGATCACTAGGGGGCAACACTGGCGGGTATAAAAGCCAGATGCAAGTGGCTCTTTGCATCTCTTGGTGATTAGACTGTGACGAGAGCAGGAGCATAGATCCAGCTCAGGACTACTAGTGTGGTCAGGCATAGCTACTGTATATAAACATTGTTACCTTTCTACTGGTATTGATCTTAAAGTAAGAACTCATGCAGTTGTTAAATTCTGTTACTCAATAAACCTTTCAATACCTCTGGACGACTTTGAGCCTCCTTCATCAAGGTGCAAAAAGCCTCTGCCGCAACTGGATTGTGTCATGTGAGAGTACCTTTAAGAAATGGGTGTTTATAAATGGGTGTGTATATAAATATCTGTAGTGAAAGTACCTTTAAGAAATGGGTGTTTACTACTGCAGTGATGTCAGAGAGTGGGTGGAGCTGGGCTGTCTGTCAGCTTTTTACTTTTGTTTTTGAGCAGGCTGCAGGGTGTGTTTTAGTTTCATTTTCAGTGTTGGAGCTGAAGCCAGACCAAGCAGATGTACTGCTGTTCTCTCTGCCATCAAAAGACTATCTCTTGATCATTTGGTGAATTCAGTATTATAAATGTTCTCAGTAGTGAATGCAAACCTAATGTGCTTCTGTTGATAGATGTTTTAAGTCTTATGGATGTTAAAAGGAAAGCTTAAAGGATTACTTAGTGTTGTAGTTTTTGGAGGTTGTATTTGAATTAATGGTTGCTAAGATGTTCACTGTATGTTTTAAAAAAGGTTAACTTGAGTTCATAGAATAAACATTGTTTTGCTTTAAAAAAATACTTTTCCATTTCTGCTGTACCACACCTATAGAGAGGACGTGTGCTCCCCATACCACAATCTATTAAAAGTTGTGGGTCAGGTGAACTCCATGATTACTTTGGGGTTCTCTAAACCCTGGCCCATAACAATTGAGTAATGCATGCTACATACAGTAGTGCTACCACACTACAGTAAGGAAACAAAAGAAAGGGTAGCAGTAGATGGGTGTTTTTCTGAATGGAAGGTTGTGACTAGTGGTGTTCCATAGGGATCTGTGCTTGGGCATCTGTTGTTTGTAGTATACATAAACGATTGGGAGGAAAATGCAGCCAGTCTGATTAGTAAGTTCGCGGATGACACCAAGGTTGGTGGAGTGGCAGATAGTGTTGAGGATTGTCTGAAAATTCAGCAGGACATAGATAGGTTGGGCAGAGAAATGGCAAATGGAGTTTAATCCGGACAAATGTGAGGTAATGCATTTTGGTAGGTCTAACATAGAGGGGAAATATACCATAAATGGCAAAACCCTTAGGAAAATAGAAAGTCAGAGAGATCTGGGTGTGCAGCTCCACAGATTTTTGAAGGTGGCAACACAAGTGGACAAGGCAGTCAAGAAAGCATACGGAATGCTTGCCTTCATTGGACGGGGCCTCAAGTATAGAAACTGGCAAGTCATGCTACAGTTGTATAGAACCTTGGTAAGGCCTCATTTGGAATATTGCACACAATTCTGGTCGCTACACTACCAGAAGGATGTGGAGGCTTTGGAGAGGGTGCAGAGGAGGTTTAACAGATGTTGCCTGGTCTGGAGGGTGTTAGCTCTGTGGAGACGCTGAATAGACTTGGACTGTTTCCATTAGAAAGACAGAGGTTGAAGGGTGACCTAATAGAGGTCTACAAGATTATGAGGGGCATGGATAGAGTGGATGGGCAGGCATTTTTTCCCAGGGTGGAAGGGTCAGTACCAAGGGGCATAAGTTTAAGGTCCGTGTGGCAAAGTTTAGAGGAGATGTGCGAGGCAGGTTTTTTTACGCAGAGGGTGGTGAGTGCCTGGAATGCCTTTCCAGGGGAGGTTATGAAAGAAGATACATTAACAGCGATCAAAAGGCATCTTGACAAACACATGGGGCGGGATTCTCCGGCCCCCCCGCCAGGATTCTCCGACCCCCCCCGCCGGGTAGGAGAATCGCCGTGGGGGGTGGGAGGGGGGCGGCGTGAATCCCGCCCCCGCCGGCCGCCGAATTCTCCGGCGCTGGAGAATTGGCGGGGGTGGGAATCGCGGCGCGCCGATCTTGCCGCTCGCTGCGGCCCCCCCGGCGATTCTTCGGCCCGCGATGGGCCGAAGTCCCGCACGTTCTATGGCAGTCCCGCCGGCGTAAATTGGAGTTGGTCCCTTACTGGCCGGACCTGGCGGCGCGGGCGGTCTCCGGGGTCCTTGGGGGGGCGATCTGGCCCCGGGGGGTGCCGTCATGGTGGCCTGGTCCGCAATCGGGGCCCACCGATCTGAAGGCGGGCCTGTGCCGTGGGGGCACTCTTTTCCTACGCGCCGGCCTTGTGGGCCTTTGCGATGGCCAGCCCATAGGTGAACCCCCCCCTGCACATGCGCGGGGATGACATCAGCAACCGCTGACGCTCCCGCACATGCGCGGACCCACACCGGCTGGCGGAGTCCCTTCGGCCCCGGCTGGCACGGCGCCAAAGGCCTTCCACACCGGCCGGCGGGGCGCAAACCACTCCGGCGCCGGCTTAGCCCCTGAAGGTGCAGAGGATTCCCGCCCATGGATAGGATGAGTATAGAGGGATACGGTACAAGGAAGTGCTGAGGGTTTTGGCAAAGATTGGTATCATGACCTGTACAGGCTTGGAGGGCCGAAGGGCCTGTTCCTGTGCTGTATTGTTCTTTGTTCTTTGTTTAAAAAGACAGCGTTTTGACCTCACTCTCAAATCCTGCATCTTTCAGTATGATGTGTGACTTTAAAGTGGGCGTTCACAGTGCTTGGTAAATCCAGCGAGAGTTGGCTGTGATGAGGACTGAGACTCACCAGTCAGGCCACAGCTCAGACCATTTACTGGGATCCCCCATTCATTTGCAAAAACTGGTTAAGCCTCCAGCATGAACAGCACTCGCTAGAGGTAGGAAATCAGGCACTCGTTTCCCTTCATTGCTGTTAAGTAGATAAGTAAAGAGCAGCCAGAATAATTGAGCAAATGGAGAGATTGGAAATGAGAGTGGTTGTATAAATTGAGCATGTTCACACTGGAAAATAGAATATTAAGAGACAATCTGATTGCTGTCTCTGGTACTTTAAGGGAACATGTAGACCGTAACAAACTGTTTTAACTTGTCCTGAACAGTAGAACCAACGGAACCACCTGTACTTTGAGAGGCAAATTCAAAACTAATTGGTGGAAACACTGGGTGGAATTTTGAGAAGTGTTTGAGTTTGGGAGGGGTTGGGGATTAAAGACTGTGAAATTGCCAGTGCATCATGAAGCCAGCTCCAAACATTCAACTTATGCAATTCACTCCAGCATGTTAGGCTGCATGAGTAGATCCCTTGAGACAGTTGGCCTGCCTATTATTGTATGTTAATCACTCAGTTTGGTGACATTGACACTGATTTTTCAGTTTAACGTTTGATCTGTGGGTTCCTCGACTTGCCAAGGGAAACAAGTTGGGAACACAGCTGCAAGTAGTCTTAGTCAATGGAACCACGGCACGATATACTCCATGCTCATCGCTGTTTTCTTTACCAGTTCGTAGGAAAAGGTGTCCACAGTTCTTTTACTCTTTGTTCTTTGGAGCTCCACTCTATCAGATCAGGATTTGTGCTTCTTAGGTTGCCAAAGATCAGACCTTAGATGTGGATTAAGAGGACCAGCACTTCTGGCAGCATGGAGGCGCAGTGGTTAGCACTGCTGCTCACGGCGCCGAGGTACCAGGTTCGATCCCGGCTCTGGGTCACTGTCCGTGTGGAGTTTGCACATTCTCCCCGTGTTGCGTGGATTTCACCCCCACAACCCAAAGATGCGCAGGGTAGGTGGATTGGCCACGCTAAATTGCCCCTTAATTGGAAAAAATTAATCGGGTACTCTCAATTTATTAGAAAAAAGATGACCAGCACTTACAGCCTGCTGGTCAGAAGCCTGTAGCTGTACAGTAGGGGCAGCAGCAGAGAGGTGCAGCTTGCAAGGAGCCATACCCACCACACGGGCCCTGCACACATGCAACCAGTTTCCTCAACATGTCAGAACAGCAGAGCCTCAGCAGACTCCGCTGGTTGTGTCAGGTGGTGCCAGGACATTTGCAGCTGTTGGGACTGGTGGCCATACTCTATCACCGATCATCACAGCCCTCGATCTTTGCACATCTGGCTTCTATCCCAGTTCTGCTGAGGACATTTGCAGCATCTCCTAGTCGACCATCCACAAGTGCATAAGGCAGGTCACTCACGGGTTGCCTTTCAGGGTTGGTAATTATGACTTCACCTATGATAATGCCAGTCAGAGTGAACGGGTGCTTGGGTTTGGTTCCCTGGCTGGTTTCCACAGGCCGGGGCCTGGTCCAGGTTGAAAGTGATGTTGTCCAAGTTCACCCCAGTTCACCCAGGAGTGTTTGTCAACCTTGCATTCCGTCAATGTGCAACTGGTGTACAACAGCATCAAGGTCTTTGTAGACGCACGTGCAAGATTCATGGGAAGCTACCATAATGCTTTTGTCCTGTGGCAGTTCACCCTCCCTGATCTCTCGCTACCCGGAAGCAGAGTTAATGGTTGGCTCCTAAGAGACACTTCAAACACTTAAACCTGAGGAATGGTGCTCGGGGGGTTATGATAAATTCCATATCAGCACCAATGTGTGTTTGAGCAGATCGCTGGCATGCTGAAGACCTGTGTAGTGATCTGCATATTTGTATATATACAAGGGGTTAATGTATAGATGTAACAATCAAGTAATCATTAGAGGGCAGCACTAGAGACAGGTATAAATAGACAGACTGAAGCCAGGATCAGCCTCTCCAGAGGAACAGAGACCACAAGCAAACAAGGACAGCTCAAAACAGGTGTAGATAATCATAAGCATTTCTTAATCAATCATGTTCATGTAACATCTAGTTTAAACATTGGAGAGAGAACAAACTCACAGTTAATTAGTCAACATTACTCAATAAAGTATTTGCTTTAATTGGAAGACTACGAGTGTTAATCAACATCGAGTTGAAGATCATTCTGGAAGAAGCAACTGAGTAACTTATATTGCACAAAGCAATACATTACTATCAGAAATAGTAATGTAATAACGTGCTTTAGGTGCCTGGACAGGTCTGGAGGTGTCCTTCAAAACACACCAGAAGCTCTTCATTGTGGTGGTGGTTCACAGTGTTCTGCACACTGAGTGGGATCCGCTCCGCCTTGGTGTGTTTTCTGGCAGCAGAGGGAGCTCACCATTGGCAGCCCACTGGATCGTCTGGTCCTGCCGATGTCTATGGCATTTTATGTGGCTTGCCTGTCCCACCACAGGGGAACCCGACGTGGACGATCACCGTTGGCAGGATTGGACGATCCCATCAGTGGAAACGGCTGGAAAATACCACCCCATATAGTTCAGCAGAGAGGGTGTGAACCTACAGGAAGACTATGGCAGAGAGCACAGAGAAGGAAGGTAATACACTCCCAGCCATGCATATTGCTGCCTAAGATGCCCTGATTATTGTGAGGTTCACTATGGGTCCACTTGTGGACTGATCTCACAACCACAGGCATCAGCTACTTTTCTGCATCCTCTCCACCAATAGAACTGACACAAAATGGTCCTGCAAACAATCAACCACCCCTTTCACATCCCCACTTTGGGCATTGTCGATTCTTGCCTTCCCACTCTTCATGAAGCAACTTGCCAGCAGCAACCAAGAATTATGGTATAACAGGAACCAACTAAAGGCAAAGGTGGGAGGGAGAAGGTAACAGGTGAGAAGTGGAAGTACTCTGAGAGGAGTCCCTACTCCCATGTCTCCTTTTGCCGTAAACCCTCTTATGGCCAGCCACATTTCACTGCTGCCACCTTGTTGGAAAGCACTTTGATGCAGATCAGTGTGATACTAGGAGACCAATATATCTGGCATCCTGTTTAAGTCTAACAGGTTTGTTTCAATTCACTAGCTTTCGGAGCACTGCTCCTTCCTCAGTTGAACCTCAGGTGATTCACCTGAGGAAGGAGCAGTGCTCCAAAAGCTAGTGATTCAAAACAAACCTGTTGGACTTTAACCTGGTGTTGTAAGACTTCTTACTGTGCTCACCCCAGTCCAACGCCGGCATCTCCACGTCATCCTGTTTAAGGTGGTTGCCTGTCTTTGCTCAAGGCCTGCCTGAACTCAGTGATTGCTGTGTTTGCAGCTAGCCAATGACAATTGTGTTTGCAGCTAGCCAGTCTGCTGATGCAAGAAGAAATCATCACAATTCTCTACAGTAGAGATTCACTCATGTTTGAGGTGGGCTCCCCCATTCTCTGTAAGTGCAGTCAGCGTGTTTGGAAGGCCCGTGAATGCATGGAAGAGTCTCTGCCACTCTCCCAATGATTCTCCTTTTCATCTATGGTCCCTTTGGATACAGCCTGCGTCCAGCTAAGCAGAGTTTGGGAAGGGCTGCTTCATCTAGCGCAAACTCTCCACTACTAACCCCACCATCCGCTCTTGCTCACTTGCAAAGTGTGAATCTCCAGCTGAAAATCCAACTCTTTCTCTTACTGGCCTCACCAAAATGTGTGTGTCTGAGCTGCTACATCATGGGAGATCAAAGAATGTCAAGATAAAAATGTTGCAACTTCTTACCGTGAAAACAATATTTCACTTGCTGTCGACATTGTCAGCACAGCTGAGTGCTATGACACTTGGCTGTCCCATATTCAAATGTGTCCCCAGATGCAGCTGGAGCTAGGGTGCTGGCCTGGGTTTGCAAAGCGCGCGCTCGAGTCTCCGGACAGGGGCTTGCACCCACAAACCTCCGAACCGGGCGCGGATGGTTCCCAAGGCCGAAACGTGGAAAAGTGTAGGTAGTCTAATTTCTCTTTCAAAGGGTTAGTGCAGACTCGATGGGCCGAATGGTCTCCTTCTGCACAGTAGGAATTCTAAGATTCTATGGCTGGGAGGTCCCCACCTCTGACAGTCAGACTCGATGAGAACCCACTGATCTCCATTGCCTCCACCTCTGCATTTGTGACCTGTGAGATGGCTTCTCATGCAAGAAGTGGGAGATTTATGAGTAAATGTAATGACAGGTGTTCATTTCATGGATGGAGGGAATTTAGTGAGGGTGAGTATTAGGCAAAGGGTTGAAACTGTTAGGAAGATGAATGTCATTGGTGGATGGATATATTGAGATGTGGGAAAATGTAGAGAGTGATAGGCGCATTTGCAGATTAGCGTTACAGACTCTCGTCGGTTGTGGCAAGGCCTAAACAACATAATGGGTGACAAAGTGAAGACGAGCAGTATCTCCGGCAGCAGCACACCCCTTCCCGATGAACTCAATGCATTCAATGCTCGGTTCGAGCAGGAAACCATCAATCCATTGTCGAGTGCCCCAGCATCCCCGGACACAACCACACCCACCGTCACAGCTTCCGAAGTCCGATCGACTTTCCTGAAAGTGAACCCTCGAAAGGCGATGGGCCCGGCGATCTGCCAGCTGGTCGTGCACGGACCAGCTGGCAGATGTGTTCGCGGACATCTTCAACCAGTCCCTACTCCACTCCGAGGTCCCCACCTGCTTCATCACATCACCAAAAACCTGTCCTGGTTCACCCATGTTGACGCTACCACCAAGAAAGCACAACAGCACCTTTACTTCCTCAGGAAACTAAGGAAAGTTTAGAGACAATAACTTTAAGCCTGCAGGAGACAGAACATCTGTCAAAGGAAAGACAAACCCTTTGTGGCAGGTGACCCTGGTGTCATCACCTAATGTCCATACCAACCCCTGGGCGGCACGGTGGTTAGCAATGTTGTCAACATTGAAGACAAATGGCTTCAAAGGGACTGGATTTACTTTTCCGTGGTGTAATAAGGTTTCAATCAAATGCCTAATCAGCATCTAACCCACACCTATGTTTAAAAACTACTAGAATTGGACCTTCTGTTACTTCCAGTCTAATGGATCCCAGCAATATGATGACAATTCCCCATTACTTCTCTGTTTATTCTGGATTTAAACACAACAATGAACGATACGGCTTCCTTATTTCTGGAACTGTTTGATTGTGAACTAAAGCTGGGAGTAGTTAAGGTAAAAAGCATTGAAGCATTTAAGGGGAAGCTACAAAAACGCACGAGGAAGACAGGAATAAAATACGCTGATTGTCAAACAAAGAGGGGTGGAGGATGCTCGTGGGAGCACCAACACCAGCACCGACCAGTTGGGCCAAACGACATGTCTCTGTCCTCCATAATCTACAAAACTATGTATTTAATAGCAGCCTGTGCTGCTAGGATCACAAGGAACTGTCTGCCCTTATTTGACAGCTAGAATTCACTGAATTCACACACTTCACTGGGCAGCTGCTAAGTCTTGTGTTTGACTCGTGCACAATGTGCGATTGTAAGACTGAGAATTCCAGGCTGCAGGATTCATACTCTCTCCTTCTCAATGGAATGTCAACAATGAATACTTTCTAAATGACCAGCAAGCACCTAGCTTTATCATTAGATTACATTTTAATTGTGCTTTTGCTCTTTTGTTGATCCAATTTTGTTGAAATAACAAGTGCTATTGACTGGGGGTGCGGTACAGTCGTCAGACTCTCATCCTGAGCGGTATCACATTCAGCCCAGCAGAGTTTCTTTTTAAAATTCAGAGTACCCAATTATTTCTTTCCAATTAAGGGCCAATTTAGCGTGGCCAATCCACCTAACCTGCACATCTTTGGGTTCTGGGGGTGAAACCCATGCAGACACGGGGAGAATGTGCAAACTCCACACGGACTGTGACCCAGGGCCGGGAATCGAACCCGGGTCCTCAATGCCGTAGGCAGCAATGCCAACCACTGTGCCATCGTGCTGCCCTAGCTCAGCAGAGTTAACCTCAGGCCCAGCCTTGCGTCTCTGGCTCAGCTCCGTCATACTATGGGCCACACCCCTGGAATAGTTGCTTTGCTGCACCCCTAGAATGACTAGTTAACTTGCTCAATATGAAGCAAAAGATTGGGGAGGCTAAAAATTTAATTTGAGAGGTGAGGGGTGATTTTAAGATTACTCTCTTGGTGGATTCTAAGTGGGTTAATGAAGGGCTGGTTAGTGAACTACTCAGAGGTCACCCCTCCCTAAACAGCCTGCAATCTTAACCTCCAGGGTTCTGTAGGTCACCGACTTCAGGAAGCAGTGTCGCCCATACCCCATCTGCATCAATGGTGCCGAGGTGGAGATGGTTGACAGCTACAAATTCCTAGGTGTGCACATCACCAATAATCTGTCTGGTCCACCCTCGTCAACGCAACGATTAAGAAAGCACAACAGCGCCTATACTTCCTCAGGAAATTAAGGAAATTCGGCATGTCCAAAACAACTCTCACCAATTTTTACAGATGCACCATAGAAAGCATCCGATGTGGATGCATCACAATCTGGTATGGCAGCTGCTCGGCCCAAGACCACAAGAAACTACAGAGAGTCGTGAACACTGCCCGGTCCATCACAAATAATAATCATTATTAGTGTCACAAGTAGGCTTACATTAACCCTGCAATGAAGTTACTGTGAAAATCCCCTAGATGCCACACTCTAGCACCTGTTCAGGTACACAGAGCGGGTATTCAGAGTGTCCAATTCATCTAAAAAGCACGTCTTCTTTCGGGACTTGTAGGCTGGGGTTGTTTTCCTTAGATTAGAGAAAGAGGCTGGGGGGTGACTTTATTGAGGTGTACAGGATTATGAAACAGTAGACAGGGAAAGGTCAATTACCAGGTTTAAGATGATTGGTAGAAGGATCAGTGGGGACATGAGGAAAAACGTCTTCACCCAGAGTGTGTCTGGAATTTGCTGATTTTTATTTCTGGATTTCTGGATTTGGGTTTATTATCACGTGTACTGAGGTACAGTGAAAAGTATTGTTCTGCGTACAGTCCACACAGATCATTCCATACATGAAAAACATAGGACATACAATAGATACACAATGTAAATAAATAGACATAGACATCGGGTGAAGCATACAGAGTGTAGCAGAGAAGATGCATGGAGAGATCAGTTCAGTCCATAAGAGGGTCGTTTAGGAGTGTCGTAACAGCGGGGAAGAAGCTGTTATTGAATCTGTTCTTGCGTGTTTTCAGACTTTTGTAACTCTTCCTGAATCCCCAAATACCTGAACCTATCTCTCGCTACTGTAAATGGCATCCCCCCTAAATTAGCCCGCTGTCCCAGCTCAATCACCGTGAAGACCTTGCTTTTCCTTACATTCAGGTGCCCCGAGAATATTCCAAACCTCCCCAGCAGGCCCATGATCTTTCCCATAATCCCCAGCAATCCGAAACATACAGCACAGGTCATCGGCATAGAGCGAAACCCAGTGCTTCCTCTGTCGCCTCATAATCCCCTGCCACTCTGCCGACCCCCTAAGAGCCATCGGCAACGGCTCTATGTGAACGGTGTTTCAACTTCGCGCACTGACGCCATTTTTGAGGAGGCGGAGCATCGCGATTCGGTGTCAAACCGGCGTCTGCCACGATTTCAGCATTGATCAACGGAGAATCCCGCCCCCCTCTGCCGGCATCAACACATAGGGTGGGATTCTACGATGGCCGGCGCCGAAATCGCAATCAGTGATTGGCTGGAGAATCCCTTTTTACGCCAAAAGCAGGGGCGGTGCTGTTTTCAATGCTCCTCCCCCTCAAAAATGGTATAATCGCTGAGTACGCCGCAAGCTGTTGGGACAGCCTCAGGATGTCACCTGAGGCCCTGCCGCGATGCTCCACCCCCGATGGGCCGACTTCCTGATTGCATCGGTCGCATGTCCTCTCAGTTTTCGGGGCTTCGCATGGCGGCTGCGGAACCACCACAGTCAGCGGGGGGGGGGGGGGGGGGACCGTTCCGCTGGCAGGGGGGTTTCGGCAGGGGCTGGGGGGGACTGGTGGGGAGTGGTCCGGGGGTGGCGAGGGGGTTACAGGGGGGCACTCTCTGGCAGGCCTGGTCCACGTGCGGCCAGCACCATGTTGTACATTGCGGCTGCCACAGGTCGCCACCGTGCACACGCGCGGCCACGGACCCGGCCATTCTCCGTCTGTATCTGCAGGTAAAGGGGGCTTTACGTGGCACGGCTGCTAGCCCCCCACTGGCGGAGCATCAGTGCGGGATCGGCACCAACGTTTTGGTCGTAAGACCAGGTGCTCCCTCTGGACATAGCCGCAAAATTGGAGAATCTAGCCCTTAGTCACAGAAACGGAGAATCCCGCCCCCCATGTCATTATTGGAAGAAGAGCAGGTGAATTCTCCTATTTGTTTCCTTGGAACTGCTATGGTTTGCCTGATGAAGGAACCCCTGGTGTGAGGATGGAATGGCTGGCTATGGAGCTCTCAAAGGCATTTGCAGAATTGGAGCTCCCCCAAGTGCTTGAGTCAGGAAAAGCAATCTCCTGCGTCTAGTCAATGGGTCACAGGGCGCAATGCTCCGCATGGTTGTGCTCCCACTCGAGCAAAACGAGGCCGGTGAATAGCGGGAGAGGCCGGAAATGACACTGGGCCAGGCAGCAAACAATTTGCGATGCAACCAGTTCGTTCCCGTAGACAAAATCAGGATCTCGCCGTAGGGTGGCGAGAAACCAATTATCACCACTTGAACCTTATTGGATTGGATTTGTTTACTGTCACGTGTACCAAGGTATGTGAAAAGTATTTTTCTGCGTGCAGCTCAAATAGATCATTTAGTACATGAAAAGGAAATAAGTAATAGGGCAACACAAGGTACACAATGTAAATACATAGACACCGGCATCGGGTGAAGCATACAGGGGTGTAGTATGAATCAGATCAGTCCTTAAGTGGGTCATTTAGGAGTCTGGTGACACTGGGGAAGAAGCTGTTTTTGAGTCTGTTCGTGCGTGTTCTCAGACTTCTGTATCTCCTGCCCGATGGAAGAAGTTGGAAGAGTGAGTAAGCCGGGTGGGAGGAGTCTTTGATTATGCTGCCTGCTTTCCCCAGGCAGCGGGAGGTGTAGATGGAGTCAATGGATGGGAGGGAGGTTCGTGTGATGGACTGGGCTGAGTTCACGACTCTCTGAATTTTCTTGCGTTCCTGGGCCGAGCAGTTGCCATACCAGGCTGTGATGCAGCCTGATAGGATGCTTTCTATGGTGCATCTGTAAAAGTTGGTAAGAGTTAATGTGGACATGCCGAATTTCCTTAGTCTCATGAGGACATATCGGCGCTGTTGTGCTTTTTTGGTCGTAGCATCGACGTGGACGGACCAGGACAGATTTTTGGTGATGTGCACCCCTAGGAATTTGAAGCTGTCGACCATCTCCACCTTGGCCCCGTTGATGCAGACAGGTGTGTGTACGATGCTTTGCTTCTGAAGGCAATGACCAGCTCTTTAGTTTTGCTGACATGGAGGAAGAGATTGTTGTCATTACACCACTCCACTATTTCAATCTCCCTCTTCTATTCTGACTTGCTGTTCGAGTTTCGAGACTCTGTTAGGGAACTACCATGCCAACCACTGGATCATGTGTATTAATTCCGGGAGCAACCATCTGCCGCACCAATCACCCATAACCCCCACTGCTTCTGAAGACTCTGGCTGTGTGGCGGAAATCTATTACTAATCGGGAATTGGCAATCGTGGTTAAGTGAGCACTTCTCCCAGGATGCACATCTGAGGTGGAGGCAGCCATCTGGTTACTTCGTCCTGTGGCCTTCGATGTCCCTGGCGGGCATCCTCTGGGGGGCTCTGGGGCCGGAGGGCCCGGTGCACTTGTCGGTGGGCCTGTCCTGTGTGCTGACTGTGAGATCTGACCTCATGAGAAGGGTGGAACTCGGGGGAGCTGGTGGCCACCGTCGCCACCCCATGGTTGGTGCCCATAGGACCCTGGGGTTCACCCCGGCACGGAGAGGCAGCTGGTTCGAGCCCCGGTTGCCCCTGCATCATCTGGCTCTGCCAGCCCTGGCAGCTCCCCGATGTCTGCACCATCATGCCGATGCCCTCGGCAATGCTCCTCAGTGACTGGGCCACGCTCCACAGCACCTCGGCCATTCCCATCTGAGAGCAGGGCATGTCCTGCAGAACCTCATCAAGGTCAGCCTGGCTGAGACCCTCAGCCATGGCCGTCACTGACTGCGTCACGCCTTGGACACCTTCATTCATGCTGCCGGCGTCATGCACCAAGCTCTCCACTGCGGTCGCCATCCTAGCAGAATTGGCCTTGGTGCCACACATTGCCGGCAACATCTCCAGCGCCCATTGCCTCTGGGACTCCACCAATCATAGATTATCATAGAATTTACAGTGCAGAAGGAGGCCATTCAGCCCATCGAGTCTGCACCGGCTCTTGGAAAGAGCACCCTACCCAAAGTCAACACCTCCATCCTATCCCCATAACCCAGTAACCCCACCCAACACTAAGGACAATTTTGGACACCAAGGGCAATTTATCATGGCCAATCCACCTAACCTGCACATCTTTGGACTGAGGGAGGAAACCGGAGCACCCGGAGGAAACCCACGCACACACGGGGAGGATGTGCAGACTCCGCACAGACAGTGACCCAAGCTGGAATCGAACCTGGGACCCTGGAGCTGTGAAGCATTTGTGCTATCCACAATGCTACCGTGCTGCCCCTATGGATCTGCTGAAGTGTCGCTGACACCTCCCTCTGAAGGATAAATAGGGCAAATTTCGGGAACCTTGGATAACGAGAGATATTGTAGGCCTCGTCAAAAAGAAAAAGGAGGCATTTGTCAGGGCTAGAAGGCTGGGAACAGACGAAGCCTGTGTGGAATATAAGGAAAGTAGGAAGGAACTTAAGCAAGGAGTCAGGCGGGCTAGAAGGTCATGAAAAGTCATTGGCAAATAGGGTTAAGGAAAATCCCAAGGCTTTTTACACGTACATAAAAAGCAAGAGGGTAGCCAGGGAAAGGGTTGGCCCACTGAAGGATAGGCAAAGGAATCTATGTGTGGAGCCAGAGGAAATGGGCGAGGTACTAAATGAATACTTTGCATCAGTATTCACCAAAGAGAAGGAATTGGTGGATGTTGAGTCTGGAGAAGGGTGTGTAGATAGCCTGGGTCACATTGAGATCCAAAAGGATGAGGTGTTGGACATCTTGAAAAATATTATGATAGATAAGTCCCCAGGGCCGGATGGGATCTACCCCAGAATACTGAAGGAGGCTGGAGAGGAAATTGCTGAGGCCTTGACAGAAATCTTTGGATCCTCACTGTCTTCAGGTGATGTCCCGGAGGACTGGAGAATAGCCAATGTTGTTCCTTTGTTTAAGAAGGGTTGCAAGGATAATCCAGGGAACTACAGGCCAGTGAGCCTTACGTCAGTGGTAGGGAAATTACTGGAGAGAATTCTTCGAGACAGGATCTACTCCCATTTGGAAGCAAATGGACGTATTAGTGAGAGGCAGCATGGTTTTGTGAAGGCGAGATTGTGTCTCACTAACTTGATAGAGTTTTTTGAAGAGGTCACAAAGATGATTGATGCAGGTAGGGCAGTGGGTGTTGTCTATATGGACTTCAGTAAGGCCTTTGACAAGGTCCCTCATGGTAGACTGGTACAAAAGGTGAAGTCACATGGGATCAGGGGTGAGCTGGCAAGGTGGATACAGAACTGACTAGGTCATAGAAGGCAGAGAGGAGCAATGGAAGGGTGTTTTTCTAATTGGAGAGCTGTGACTAGTGGTGTTCCACAGGGATCAGTGCTGGGACCTTTGCTGTTTGTAGTATATATAAATGATTTGGAGGAAAATGTAACTGGTCTGATTAGTAAGTTTGCAGACGACACAAAGGTTGGTGGAATTGCGGATACCGATGAGGACTGTCAGAGGATACAGCAGGATTTAGGTTGTTTGGAGACTTGGGCGGAGAGATGGCAGATGGAGTTTAATCCGGACAAATGTGAGGTAATGCATTTTGGAAGGTCTAATGCAGGTAGGGAATACACAGTGAATGGTAGTACCCTCAAGAGTATTGAAAGTCAGAGCGATCTAGATGTACAGGTCCACAGGTCACTGAAAGGGGCAACACAGGTGGAGAAGGTAGTCAAGAAGGCATACGGCATGCTTGCCTTCATTGGCCGGGGTATTGAGTATAAGAATTGGCAAGTCATATTGCAGCTGTATAGAACCTTAGTTAGGCCACACAATTCTGGTCGCCACACTACCAGAAGGATGTGGAGGCTTTAGAGAGGGTGCAGAAGAGATTTACCAGGATGTTGCCTGGTATGGAGGTCATTAGCTATGAGGAGCGGTTGAATAAACTCGGTTTGTTCTCACTGGAACGATGAAGGTTGAGGGGCGACCTGATAGAAGTCTACAAAATTATGAGGGGCATAGACAGAGTGGATAATCAGAGGCTTTTCCCCAGGGTGGAGGGGTCAATTACTAGGGGGCATAGGTTTAAGGTGCGAGGGGCAAGGTTTAGAGTAGATGTACGAGGCAAGTTTTTTAGACAGAGGGTAGTGGGTGCCTGAAACTCACTGCCGGAGGAGGTGGTGGAAGCAGGGACGATAGTGACATTTAAGGGGCATCTTGACAAATACATGAATAGGATGGGAATAGAGGGATATGGACCCAGGAAGTGTCGAAGATTGTGGTTTAGTCGGGCAGGATGGTCGGCACGGGCTTGGAGGGCCGAAGGGCCTGTTCCTGTGCTGTACATTTCTTTGTTTTTTGTTCTTTATTCTGGCTGCTCCCTAATGTCTCCGTCAGCTCTGGGTAACCCTGTACCAGAGGTTCAACATTAGGTTGGGAACCAGCTGGGTCCTGACCTCCAATTGGGGGTTCCTGCCTCCAGCTGATGTACATCAGCAGCTGTGTGGTGCTCACCAGATTGTGCCCCAGGAGCTTGTCCACTAACGTATCCCACTGAGGTGCATGTATCTGCGCTGGTGGTGTGTGGGGATGGCAATTGTGGCGCCTCGATCGTGTCTTCCTTGGAGCTCCCCAGCCCGAGATGGTCTCCTGGGAGATTGGAGACGGTGTCGCCCGGGCTGGGTCACCCGGGATGAGCTGGCGCTGTCAGCTGGAGGACATGTGGGAGAATGGAAATGTGGTCAGTGGGAGAGATGGGTCAGTCAATAACAACTCACGTTTGACAGGTCCTCCGGCTGGAGTCCGGTGGCTCCTCACCCCTGCAGCGTCCACCGGCCTCTCTTTGTGTGTGAGACCATCCTGTCCTCGGCCACCCCTTCACCTCCAGGGCCTGCTCCTCGAAGGAGGTGAGGATTTTTATGTCCAGCATGCCTCCGCCAGTCTGGGCCCTCTCCCAACAGTTGTGGGAGAGCTTTTCCTGAGGAGACACAGAGAGGACATTGTTAGCCACACACGTGGTTCACTGTGATGGGAGGGGGTGTTTGATGGAAAGGTTGGGGGGGGTGAAGGGAGACGGGGATGAAGGGAGGGTTGGGGGCTGCATGGAGAGTTGGGGGTGGTGGATGCTCATGTGGGGGGTGGAAAGGTCTCGGCAGGGGGTGGTGTTGGTGTCTACTCACCTGTGCTGCCCGGTGTAGCTCATTGGCCCTTTTCTGGCACTGAAGGTCAGTCCTCCTGGTCACACTCCCGGAGCTTACAGCCGCCACTTCATCCCAACGCAACACTGGCTGCATTGTGGCTGACCTTCCAGGATCCTCAGGGTGACAATATTGAATTCTTTACCCGTCAGTCTGGCCTCAATAAAGCTCAAGATGGATTTGTAGGTATATTATTATTTATTTTAACCAACTTGCAAGGCTGACTCGCTCCACAGAGATTCAGAACACAGAAGCTGTCTCCTGGAACCCTAGAACCGAGTGAGGTCGGAGACAAAGAAATCTCTGCAAATACATTCAAATGGCATCAAGTTTCACATACAAGATCCCCATAGGTCATCCTATACACCTCCTGACCTGGCCATATATCCTGATTGGCTCACTTCGCATTCCTTAACCCTGGGCCTCTTGTTACCCAGCATCCTTTTCCCCATCCTCCTTGCCATGCTTTCTGAATTCCTTTGTCCTTTGTGAACTCACTACTATCTACATTACTGTAACTAATATTTGAACTAACTATTTTATATCACATTCGTTTGTTCAATTCCTCATTCCCTCCTTTTATCATTTCATGATAACCTATCTGTCCAACCCGTAGCTATGGCCCCTCATCTAAGAAGATTCGTCGCTGCATTTCCAATTCCTGTTGCAGCCCCCCGTCATCCGCTGCACCCTTGTGGATCCTAACAGTCAAGATTCTAGGGGCGTCTATCTGTTCCAGTGCACCCTGCATTTTACCCAGGTTTCCCTCAGTCCTAAATGAATTAATTATATCTCCTGATAACCTATGTTCTAGTTGTACTCCCCTTCTCACACGCGCCGTCCTCTCTCTAGTCCCCCTCTCTCTCACAACCTCTTCCTACCCTCTCCGCACGGTCTGACTTTACTTTTATGGCACCAAAATCAAATTTACATGTACTCCAAAAACAAGGCAATGTCCATGCAATGTTCCCTCCCCATCGCTGGGACCGGTGCAATTGTTTCATGAGTCCTGCATTGTCCGTTAACCTAATGACCTTCCATGTGTCGTTACCATGTCCTCGTATATGGGGACGTCACCTCTGCATAAGTGAAATGTCCTTGTAGTTTGGTTGGGCTTACAGATGTAGATGATATTTCCATTTCCGTCGGCGATGTCACTCCAAGCTAGGCGAGGCCGAAGATTACACAGGCGGTGCGTAGCCACCCCATCATGCTCCACACCTGTAAAACAGCGCTGATAAAGGGAGGCAGGTTAATCAGTCCAATAAAATTAGGCCCGTTATCAGAACTTAACTGAGCTGGTATGCCGTACCGGGGAATGATTTCCCGCATCAGAACTTTAACCACAGTAGCAGCTTTATTATCATCCACAATGACCAAAACATATTTATAACATTGACACCTTTCCAACTCAATGTAATCCATTTAGAGCATCTCAAAGGGACCATTGGGCAACCCGGGGTTTGCCCCATAGCACAAGGGATACCTTTGCCGGTGTTATATTGCTGACAAATCAAACACCGATTACTGATACTCTGGGCCAGCCCCTGCATTTTAGGGTGCCACCAAGTGTCCAGCAACAAATCACTAGTCCCCCGAGCCCCACAATGAGTTGCAAAGTGTACACATTCGATGACCCATAAATCCAGTACATCAGACATACAAGTCTGATGTGCTGGCGTGGTCCATAAAGAAGAAAGAGAATCATATGCACAACCTCACTGTTTCCACATTTGTTTATCACTCTCAGGAGCGTCCTCCTGTAACCTTATGACGTCTTGGATGGTTGGCATTGGCTTGTCAGAGGCAGACCTATTTATCGCAGAACGTTTAGTCTGACTTAACATTTGAGGCACCATCACTTGCAGAATTTGCACGACTGCACAATCTGCTCATTCATTACCAACGTCAACTGGGGTCTTACCGTTTGTATGGGCAGCACATTTAATGACGGAAATCTGCGCGGGCATAAGGAGGGCCTGCAGTAGGTCATTAACTAAACCCCGGTGGGATATTCCCATGCCGGCCGAGGTAAGGAATCCCCTATTCGTCCAGAGCTGTGGGTTGACATATCCCAAAACGTCACTTCCCAGGTGATGCTGAAGTCGAGTGTTAATCGTTTCAGGGACCTCAAAATATTTTATGGAAGTGCCGTCTGGCATGACCTGAAGTGCGTACTCTGTTGGGCCTGAATGATCCACTGCCCTCCTTACCATAGGCCCCAGATCCTTGGCATGGTACTGGTTGTGGACCTGACGTGTAACATGAGGGCCTACAGAAGCTGACTGTGGCCATAAATGTGGTGGTATTGTAACAAAATCGGCTGTACCTTCTTTTCCCGTGACTGTGGCTGTAATCTTGACTGGCCTTTCGGACCCAATAACGGCCGGTATTTGTCCTTCAACTCCCTGTTCTGTCCGGTTCTGTCATAGGCCAGGGTAACGTGGTGCAGTGAATGTTCACTGTCTAACGTCCACCACTGGGATGTGATAGCACTGTTGTCTCATCCTCCATGATTGAACCGTTACCCCTTCGTCTCCGCACTCTAGCTGCAGCTGGAAGATACACAGTAAATCTCGGGCCAACAAGTCACAGTCCAATCCAGTAGTCGCCACAAACTGATGATCTGTAGACTTATTCTCATAAGTGACTGTCACAGGTTCAGAAATAGGATACTCACACACCTGTCCTTGGGGCCCTGACAAATGCTGGGTGTGGTCGGATAGTGGTAGTCGAAGTTCTGATTGCACCGCAGACATGGCTGCTCCAGTGTCGATTACAAATGGGTGATGTTGCTCTCCTATCTGCAGAGAGATAATCCCTGTCTGACTGGAGAGTCCTTATGACTAAATTAGCTAGTCAATCTTGTGTTGGGAAAGGGTTTGCCTGGGAGAAGTCAGTGTACCTCGTCTGTCCTCCCCTTGGTGGGTACCCCCTCCTTTGGGTTGGGTAGTCTCCTTCTGCTTCCCGTCTTTTAAAGGGGCATTCCTGTTGCCAGTGATCTGCACGGCCGCAATTAAAACATGCATTGTTCCCTCTATATCTGCCCCATCCTCTTTTCCCAGTAGACCAATGGCCCGTCAGAGGGGGCGGCAGTTGTAAAGCTGTTGGTGCATATGGTGGGCCATAAAGAGGGGCTGAAGGTGCATTTGGGTGGGTTTGATATCCTCCCCCATGTTGATCCACCCACCCAAGGTCACAATATTGGGGTTCCAACTGGTAAGCCACTGTATCTGCCGCTGGTTGGGGTCTCAGATCATCCTTTTTCATTACATACTCAGTCTTAATCTTGGTAACTGAGCCTCCTTCCTGATCTACACCCTCCTTCCATTAAAATCTGACTGTCCGGGAAGGATCATTCTCTGTCCAATTCATATCATTACATTTCACAGCAGTAGCCACGGAAGGTGGTAGGCAATGCATTAACATAGCACAATATTGAGGGGAATACTGACCATTTTGGTACAGCAAGTCGCCTGATGTCCACGGTAGATTTCATTAAAACGTTCCAGAAATTCCTCTGGCTCCTCAGTCTTTTTAGGTTTGAGGTCTAAGATAGCAGAGATGTTTATGGGCTTTTGAAATGTGGCATTCAACGCATTCAGGATTTGCGCCCGTCTATCATCGTCCAAAGCATGGGCTTGCTGAAGTGCGGCATGGCTAGCATAATTCAAGTGGTTGAGGTGTCTGCGGTACTCTGCTGGGGTTAAAAGCTACTGGACTAGGGCCCTGAGGTCCCTAAAATCAGCTTGATAAACTGAGATGGTAGTTCTCAGATACTCCACGAAAGCAGCAGGAGATTTCTTCCTGTCTGGGATTGCAGCCAGAATAGCCATCATCTCACTGGGTCTCCATGGGAAATAAACGTCTATCGTGGGCTGGGCTGATGCTGTTGCAGCATCAGGGTTGGGTATTTTCCGAATCGGCAACTGTCTCAGAGTCTCACTAGGGGGCGCTTTAGCGGATTCCTCTGGCTCTTCAAAGACTTTGACGTCCTTCCCTTCCGATAGGGGCAGCTCCGGCTCCTCAGAACCATTCCCGTCCTCTTTCTTTGTTCTCATACTTTTCTGTCCTACCATATCGGTCTTAAGGGATCTCGGTGATATGCGTAATTGTTTCTGGATAGGATCAGGCCCCTGTCTCATTGTCCGAGATTGGGTCCTAGAGCTAACTGGGCTTGTGGAACAGAGCTCCCCTTCTCTAATGGATGGTGAAGGTGCAGAAATAGGACCCAAACTATCAACCAAAGGGACTGGAGAGGCTGGCACGATTTGAATCTGGGGACCAGTGACTGGATATAAATTATGATACGCTGGTGGTTCTGGAATTAGTGCAGACAATGCTACTGGTGCAGTCGGGACTCTACCCGACATGGTCCAATTCTCTAGGTCATCATCTGCATCTGTCAATGCAAGGCCAGCCATTCTTTTTTTTTTACTCGAGTCTGCCCCGCTAGGTGTCTCCATCGCTTTACTTGCGCGTATTTTGAACGCACACTCCTTTTTCAAGATCTCCAGAGTTTTCTGGTTCCCCCCTTTACTAATTGGAATCCCCATTTTAAGGGCATTTTCTTGCCAACTTGATAACATGATCTTATTCCTCTCCTCTTGACAATATTGTCTCCATAATCCAATTAACTCTTTTGCTTTCATACTTTGGCTCTTTTTCCAGATTTCACCCTGAATTTTCTTAATGATGTCCAAATCTTTAGTACCCCCTAGTGGCCATTCGTCACCCAATTTCTTCCTTAAAGTTGCTGACATTTTTCTAAAATCCCTCGCTTTATCTGGATAAATATCACATAATATTTGCAATGAACTGTTTGGATCACTCGTGTGTTATCCAAGCAATTCCCCATAATCTCGAACTAGTCCTCAAGACTGCGTTGTTCGCCACTACAGTCCAAGGATACAATTTTAGTTTCATCAACTATAGTTTCAAAAACACACGTGGAACTGAACCATCCTGCCGATGTCTCATCAATTCCCCAATCAAAAACACACGTGGAACTGAACCATCCTTCCGATGTCCCATCAATTCCCCAATCAAAAACACATGTGGAACTGAACCATTCCTCCAATGTCCCATCAATTCCACAATTAACCCAAAACTGAACTATCAATATTATGATATCCCATCAGTATAATTTTCTAATCCCCAGACTGACTTTTGATTTCGTCGAGATGATCTTTCCGTACCAACCGTGAGAAGAGGGGAAAATCAATGTGGTAATTTTCCACCTACACACATTGTGGGCCCATTTCCACTTTCCTTGTCCAACATCAGTCTAATTCTGATTGTGCAGCTGGCCGGTGACCATCTGGAGAAATCCCGGGTTTCGGCACCAAATGACAATATTGAATTCTTTACCCGTCAGTCTGGCCTCAATAAAACTCGAGATAGATTTGTAGGTATAGTATTATTTATTTTAACCAACTTGCAAGGCTGACTCGCTCCACAGAGATTCAGAACACAGAAGCTGTCTCCTGGAACCCTAGAACTGAGTGAGGTCGGAGACAAGGAAATCTGAAATGAAATGAAATAAAAATCGCTGATTGTCACAAATAGGCTTCAAATGAAGTTACTGTGAAAAGTCCCTAGTCGCCACGTTCTGGCGCCTGTTCGGGGAGGCTGGTGCGGGAATCGAACCGTGCTGCTGGCCTGCCTTGGTCTGCTTTAAAGGCCAGCGATTTAGCCCAGTGTGAATCTCTGCAAATACAATCAAATGGCATCAAGTTTCACATACAAGATTCCCATAGGTCATCCTATACACCTCCTGACCTGGCCATATATCCTGATTGGCTCACTTTGCATTCCTTAACCCTGGGCCTCTTGTTACCCAGCATCCTTTTCCCCATCCTCCTTGCCATGCTTTCTGAATTCCTTTGTCCTTTGTGAACTCACTACTATCTACATTACTGTAACTAATATTTGAACTAACTATTTTATATCACATTCGTTTGTTCAATTCCTCAAGGAAACAGGACATCTCTCCTGGCCTCTACTGCGCCTTGGAGCCTCCCCAGATCTGCATCCCCTAACCTTGGGGCTGGTCTCCTGGACGCCACTGTTGTGAGCTGACTGGAGTTGGCTGAGCAAGTGCAGCTTAAGTGCTGCTCGACCTTGTCAGCGGGGGGGCAGGCGAGCGCGCTCCTGGCGAATCGGCTGCCGAGCGTTCATTTTCAACGAGTAGCCCGTGGAGCAGGTTAAGTGGACCAATTAACGTTGAATAGCGTTGCCGGCCTCACTGGGCCGAGTGTAGGGAAGCTCGCGGCAGTTCCCGCTCGCTACCACATTTAGGAATCATTTCGGAGAATCATGCCCACAGTCCCAGCCATGGACAGGGTGAGATGGCCAGGTGTCTGGTTTTGTACTGGACAGTCTGCTGGTTCACCCCTGTAACTGGCTCACTTCACAGTCAGTAATTTGATCCTTAGACCATTGACCTTGGTGAAGAATCGACAGAAGCCTGCACCTGTTCCTTTCCTCAACTACAGCAGCCTCAATGTGATGGTTTTGATACTGTTTTTGAACCTCAGCCCTTTTGTTCTCTCTTGCATGGGGTGAAATATCTGAACATGATGTCCTCATCACAAAGGTTTCCTATTTTGGTGGTCTCTGGCCACGCACATGCAGGTTGTGGGGGTGTTGATGGGAGCCACAACCACACTGGTACTGAGCACAATGTAATTGTTGGAGGAAAGTGTCTTTGTGCAGAGGTAGGCGTCGGGATCAGGCAGAGCTCTGATTCCTGAACCACCTTGTATGTACAGGATTGGAGGATTCCCCAATAACTTGTAAGACTCTCAGCAGGGGCTAGCGTGGCTGGACTAATGTGGGCTATTAGGACCAGGGGGACTGAGTGATAATCAGGGACATTCAACAGATGTAGAGAGGGAATGAAGAAAAAAACTTCCCCAATCATAGTGAAACCTGTCAATATTCAATGACTCTCTCCCCTGTAGTATAACGGTCTGGCACATATAGGATTAATGTGGGACTGAGTACTGAGTCCACACAGTGATGTAAGAGAGCCACTAAAGACTTACAGTTAACCTACGTACGGCTACGAAGATTTCTTCAGACCTACTGAATTGTAACAAACACCTTACAACATCGCCCACCTCATAATTGCCAGCACAACCTCCCTCCCAATCGGCCCCTTCTCCCTCTCAGCCTTCCCCTTTTCTTAACCGTTCCTCTTTCCCTCTCACAATCACCCCTCCCTCGATCAGGCCCCTCTCACCCTTCACTTAACTTCAACAAAATAGGGGTAAAATTGGGCTGGAAAGCACCTGGGATTTAGGCAATATGGAGCTTATTAAAGTTCAAAAATACTGCCCAAAACCTGTGCCCACACTTCCGACAGGTAATATGTTGGACAGCATATTAGTAAAAGGGTTTGTGTGTAAGGACGTAACAACCACCAGTAGCATGCAGAGCAGGCAGATGTGATGCATGGTGATTTGACACCAACCCTGTTGTTGTGGAGCTGTTATTGTCCCCAGCATCACAGATGCCAGTCTTCAGCCAATTTGATACACTCCATGTGATATCAAGAAACAGCTGAAGGCACTGGACACTGCAAGGGAGGGATGATTGTGAGAGGGAAAGAGGAACGGTTAAGAAAAGGGGACGACTGAGGGAGAGAAGGGGCCGATTGGGAGGGAAGTTGTGTTGGCAATTGTGGTGGGCGATGTTGTAGGGTGTTTGTTACAGATCAGTAGGTCTAAAGAAATCTTTGTTATCGCACGTAGGGCACGCAGTGGTTAGCACAGTTGCTTCACAGCTCCAGAGTTCCAGGTTCGATTCCTGGCTTGGGTCAATGTCTGTGCGGAGTCTGCATGTTCTCCCCGTGTCTGCGTGGGTTTCCTCCGGGTGCTCCGGTTTCCTCCCACAGTCCAAAGATGTGCAGGTTAGATGGATTGGCCATGCTAAATTGCCCTTAGTGTTCAAAAAGGTTCGGTGGGGTTACTGGGTTACGGGTGTGGGCTTAAGTGGGGTGCTATTTCTAAGGGCCGGTGCAAACTTGATGGGCCGAATGGCCTCCTTCTGCACTGTAAATTCTATATGATTCTATATTCCGACAATAGCACTGAAGACTTGTGTTCCAGAAGTAGCCACACCCCTAGCCAAGCTTTTCCAGTACAGCTACAACACTGACATCTAGCCAGCAATATGCAAAGTCTCCATATGCCCTGTACACAAAAAGCAGGACAAATCCAACCAAGCCAATTGCCGCCCCATCAGTCTATTCTTGATCATCAGCAAAGTGACGAAGGTGTCATCAACTGTGCTATCAAGACTTCCGGTGGCGACTATGCTGTGAACAGTTGCACATTTAGCAGCTCCTGCTCTTGGTGGTTTTTTAACGGCTTTTAAGCTGGATTTTCGTGGAAATTTTTTCTAACATAAGTGGATAAACGTGGGAGGAAGAGAAGGCGGCCCCTATTCTATGGAATTATGCTGAAAAAGTAATCGCAAAAGAAGGAATCAAAAGTTTGTTGGAAATGAGGATCTGAGCTTGATGGCTGCAATGGCAGAGAAGCGAGGTCCGACCCCGTCAGCTCAATGGTCGATGGACCAGTTGGTTCCATACCTGGATGAGAAGTTCGCCCGGCACCGTAAGGAGTGTGCGGAGGACCTGACCAAGGTGGTAGCCTCAATTAAGGAGGCTGTCGACCGGATGGAGGTGACAATGACGGCCCAGGGACAGTCAATACAGGAGCAGCCGACGGAACAAGAGGAGCAGTCCACTGGGATGGCAGTGCAAATTGGCATTTTACAGGATCGGCAAAAGCGGCTGCTGGAAAAGGTGGAAGACCTGGAGAATTGTTCCAGCAGGCAGAACATTCGGATCATCGATCTGCCAGAGGGAAAGGAAGGATCGGATGCTGGTGCGTATGTTGTGAAGATGTTCGAGAAATGATGGGGGCAGAGGCTTTCGACAGGCCGTTGGAGATGGACCGGGCTCACAGGGCACTTATGCGCAAGCCCCAGGGTCGTGAGCCCCCGAGGGCAATGGTGGTGAGGCTGCATCAATTCCTGGACAAGAAACGCATCATGAGATGGGCTAGGCAGACAAAACGGTTCGTATGGGAAGAAGCTGAGATCCGGGTTTACCAAGACTTGGGAGCAGAGCTTGCTAAGAGGCGGGCGAGTTTTAATAAAGTTAAAGCGGCCCTGTATGCGAAGAGAATAAAATTTGGACTGCTCTACCCGGCCCATCTTTGGGTAACCTAAGAGGACCGGGAACAATATTTTGGCTCGCTGGAAGAAGTGGTGGTATGAATGACAACAACCTGGGGGACCCATAATGACTTAAAAAAAGAAAAAACTGGTCGGTAGCGATTTAAATCAAAAAGTTCTGTGGTGCACTGTAACTTGAATTGCGATGACCGGGTGGAAGAGAAGGATTTCTCTGAGTTATCTAACTTTGACCTTTCAGTGTATGTACCAAGGAACAGTTTCTTCCATTTTTCTTGTGTTTGTAAAAAAAGAAAAAAGGAGGGGGGTGAAGAAAAGTTCTCAAATTGAGATGTTCTAGGAAGGAAAGACATCTGTCTGAGTTTTTGCATGTGTAATTTTTCTGTTTCTCCATTTATCCTGTTTGTTTTCACTTCCATTGTTTGGGGCTCTGTTTGAAGGTGATGGGATTGATAAGATGTTGTAAAGGGGGAGGGGTGGGTCGTTAAGCCTAGACCTTAAGTGGATGGTTTGTTTGCTTTCTGTGCTTGGTGCTATTGTTTTGAAAACTTATGTTAAGAGTTGGGGGGAAAGATCCAGTAGCTGGTAGAATCCTAGGCGACAGGGGTACGACCTGCTAGGCTAGCTAGTAAAGCGGCTCACGAGCAAAGTGGGGGGTGAGCTGAAAAGTGGCGGGGGAGGGGGTGGGGGTGGGGGGGGCGGGGCGGGGGACTGCTGACGATTTGGGGACTTCCAGGAGGCTGGAGATGGAGGCTAGATGGCGGTTGCTGCCGCGGGGCAGATCTGGGAGGTGCGAGCCATGGGCTAAGGGTTGGCCGAGGAAAGGTCATGGCTGATCAATAGGGGAGGGGGGGGGAAGAGCCCCCCCCGACCAGACTGGTTACGTGGAATGTTCGTGGACTGAATGGGCCGGTCAAGAGGACCTGTGTGTTCACACACTTGAGGCAGTTAAAGGCGGACGTGGCAGGAGACACACTTGAAGCTGGGGGATCAATTTAGACTGAAAAAGAGATGGGTCGGACAGGTATTCCATTCAGGATTGGACTTTAAAACAAGAGGGGTGGCCATCCTGATTAACAAAAGGATGGCGTTTGAGGTGGGGAAAACAGAGACAGACCCGGGAGGCAGATTTATTATGGTTAGCGGGAAACTGGAGGGAATGGCAGTGGTGTTGGTAAATATATATGCCCCAAACTGGGATGACGTCGCGTTTCTTAGGAAGATGCTGGGAAAAATCCCAGACCTCGATTTGCACCGGTTGGTTATGGGGGGCGATTTTAACACGGTCTTGGATCCGAGGGTGAACCGGTCGAGTTCTAGGTCGGGGAAAGTATCAGCAATGGTGAAAGAGCTGTGGGGGTTCATGGAGCACATTGGGGGGGAAGGGGGGGGGTTGATCCGTGGAGATTTGAGAGGCCAAGGAGCAAGGAATATTCATTCTACTCTTGTGCACAAGGGGTACTACAGGATAGATTTTTTTAATACTGGACAAAACATTGTTAGCGCGTTGGTGGACACAGAGTATTCAGCAATCGTAGTATCGGACCATGCCTCTGACATCTGTCCTATATCTATCTCCCCTCAATTTAAAGCTATGTCCCCTCGTGCTAGACATCACCATCCGAGTAAAAAGGCTCTCACTGTCTAATCCTCTGATCATCTTGTATGCCTCAATTAAGTCACCTCTTAACCTTCTTCTCTCGAACGAAAACAGCCTTAAGTCCCTCAGCCTTTCCTCATAAGATCTTCCCTCCATACCAGGCAACATCCTGGTAAATCTCCTCTGCACCCTTTCCAATGCTTCCACATCCTTCCTATAATGCGGCGACCAGAACTGCACGCAATACTCCAAATGCGGCCGCACCAGAGTTTTGTACAGCTGCAACGTGATCTCATGGCTCCGAAACACAATCCCTCTACCAATAAAAGCGAACACACCGTACGCCTTCTTAACAACCCTATCAACCTGGGTGGCAACTTTCAGGGATCTATGTACATGGACACCGAGATCTCTCTGCTCATCCACACTACCAAGAATCTTACCATTAGTCCAGTACTCTGTATTCCTGTTACTTCTTCCAAAATGAATCACCTCACACTTTTCTGCATTAAACTCCATTTGCACCTCTCAGCCCAGCTCTGCAGCTTATCTATGTCTCTCTGTAACCTGCAACATCCTTCCGCACTGTCCACAACTCCACCAACTTTAGTGTCATCTGCAAATTTACTCACCCATCCCTCTACTCCCTTCTCCAGGTCATTTATAAAAATGACAAACAGCAGTGGCCCCAAAACAGATTCTTGTGGTACACCACTCGTAACTGAACTCCAGGCTGAACATTTGCCATCAGCCACCACCCTTTGTCTTCTTCCAGCTAGCCAATTTCTGATCCAAACTGCTAAATCACCCTGAATCCCATGCCTCCGTATTTTCTGCAATAGCCTACCGTGGGGAACCTTCTCAAACGCTTTACTGAAATCCATATACACCACATCAACTGCTTTACCCTCATCCACCTGTTTGGTCACCTTCTCAAAGAACTCAATGAGGCTTGTGAGGCACGACCTACCCTTCACAAAACCGTGTTGACTATCCCTAATCAAATTATTGCTTTCCAGATTATTATAAATCCTATCTCTTATAAACCTTTCCAAGACTTTGCCCACAACAGAAGTAAGGCTTACTGGTCTATAGTTACCAGGGTTGTCTCTACACCCCTTCTTGAACATGGGGACAACATTTGCTATCCTCCAGTCTTCTGGCACTATTCCTGTAGACAATGACGACACAAAGATCAAAGCCAAAGGCTCAGCAATCTCCTCCCTAGCTTCCCAGAGAATCCTAGGATAAATCCCATCCGGCCCAGGGGACTTATCTATTTTTACACTTTCCAGAATTGCTAACATCTCCTCCTTATGAACCTCAAGCCCGTCTAGTCTAGTAGCCTGTATCTCACTATTCTCCTCAACAAAATTGTCTTTTTCCTGTGTGAATACTGACAAAATATATTCATTTAGCACCTCTCCTATCTCCTCAGACTCCAAGCACAACTTCCCACTACTGTCCTTGACTGGCCCTACCCTAATCCTAACCCTAGTCATTCTTTTATTCCTGACATACCTATAGAAAGCATTAGGGTAATCCTTGATGCTACCTGCCAAAGACTTCTCATGTCTCCTCCTGGTTCTTCTTAGCTCTCTCTTTAGGTCCTTCCTAGCTAACTTGTAACTCTTGAGCGCCCTAACTGAACCTTCACGTCTCATCTTTACATAAGCCTCCTTCTTCTTCTTGACAAGTGATTCAACTACTTTAGTAAACCACGGTTCCCTCGCTCGACCACTTCCTCCCTGCCTGACAGGCACATACTTATCAAGGACACGCAGTAGATGTTCCTTGAACAAGCTCCACATTTCAATTGTGCCCATCACCTGCAGTTTCCTTCCCCATCCTATGCATCCTGTCTTGCCTCATCACATCATAATTGCCTTTCCCCTAGCTATAACTCTTGCCCTGCGGTATATAGCTATCCCTTTCCATCGCTAAAGTAAACGTAACCGAATTGTGGTCACTAACACCAAAGTGCTCACCTACCTCCAAATCCAACACCTGGCCTGGTTCATTACCCAGTACCAAATCCAATGTGGCTTCGCCTCTTGTTGGCCTATCTACATACTGTGTCAGGAAACCCTCCTGCACACACTGGACAAAAACGGACCCATCTAAAGTACTCGAACTATAGCGTTTCATGTCAATATTTGGAAAGTGAAAGTCCCCCATAACAACCACCCTGTTACTTTCGCTCCTATCATCTTTGCAATCCTTTCCTCTACATCTCTGGAACTTTTCAGAGGCCTATAGAAAACTCCCAACAGGGTGACCTCTCATTTCCTGCTTTTAACCTCAGCCCATACTACCTCAGTAGACGAGTCCTCATCAAATGTCCTTTCTGCCACCATAATACTGTCCTTGACTAACAATGCCACACCTCCCCCTCTTTTACCACCTTCCCTGAGCTTACTGAAATATCGAAACCCCGGAACCTGCAACAACCATTCCTGTCCCTGCTCTATCCATGTCTCCGAAATGGCCACAACATCGAAGTCCCAGGTACCAATCCATGCTGCAAGTTCACCCACCTGATTCCGGATGCTCCTGGCGTTGAAGTAGACACACTTTAAACCACCTTCCTGCCTGCCAGTACCCTCCTGCAACCTTGAAACCTTACTCATGACCTCACTACTCTCAGCCTCCTGTATACTGGAGCTACAATTCATGTTCCCAACCCCCTGCTGAATTAGTTTAAACCCCTCGAAGAGCATTAGCAAATTTCCCCCCCAGGATATTGGTACCCCTCTGGTCCAGGTGTAGACCATCCCGTTTGTAGTGGTCCCACCTACCCCAGAATGAGCCCCAATTATCCAGGTATCTGAAACTCTCCCTCCTGCACCATCCCTGTAGCCACGTGTTCAACTGTTCTCTCTCCCTATTCCTCGTCTCACTAGCACATGGCACAGGTAACAACCCAGAGATAATAACTCTGGGTTTGTTCGAGCTCTAAGTTTCCACCCGAGCTCCCTGAATTCCTGCCTTATATCCCTATCCCTTTTTCTACCTATGCCGTTGGTGCCTATGTGGGCCACGACTTGGGGCTGCTCCACCTCCCCCTTAAGAATACCGAAAACACGATCCGAGTCTCAAGGAGCCTCCACCCACCCCACAACACATGCACATAGGCACACTCATGTTCCTCTTCCCAATCCTCCCAACATACAGTAGCCCTTTTGTTCAACCCGCATTCCCATCCCATCCACTCACTCACTAGCCTCTTTCTCCCTACCCCTTTTTCTTTTACCTCTTTTAGGTATAGTTACTGGTATCTGTGAACGGTGTAAAAGGCAGACAAGACCACAAGCCCATTAAAGTATGAACCTGCCAGGACTTCCGGTGGCGTCTATGGAGGAGTAAGTCGCACAATTGGTGGCTCCTGCTCTGGCTGGACTTTTGGACCTTTCCCCCATTTTTCTACCGGACGTGAATTGTAAAACGGATGTTAGTGGCAATTATTTACTGAGTTCCCACTTTGGTGCATGGAGAGAAGAACTAGAAGTGTTTGTAAGGGCAGAAACAAAAAGAGAAGGCTTGGGCTGTTGCTGCAACAGAAGACAGCATGGCGAAGGTTCAGACCTCTGGCTTGTCGATCCAGCAGTCTATGGAGCAGCTGATGCAAGTCATTCAGGAAGGCTTCGCTATGCAGAAACGGGACTGTTTGGAGCCGATAAAAGAGTCGATTGAGAGGTTGGAGCATAGATTGGACGTCCAGGATTGGGCGATCCAGAAGGTGGAGAACGCGCTGGCTGAGCAGGAGGAACATCAGACTGCAGTGGAGCTGGAGATGCGGAGGACCAGCACAAGAAGCTCCTGGTGAAGGTGGAGGACCTAAAAAATAGGTCCCGCCGGCAGAACCTAAAATTGTCGGGCTCCCGGAGGGGTCCGAAGGAACGGACGCTGGGGCATACATCGCAGACATGTTTGTGAAGCTGCTGGGGGATGGGGCATTCTCCCGGCCCTTGGAGGTGGACAGGGCTCACAGAGCACTCACGTGGAAGCCACGAATGGGAGACCCCCCACAGGGCAATGGTGGTGAGATTCCACAGGTTCTCGGATAAGGAGCACATTCTACAGTGGGCCAAGCAGACACGGAGCTGTAAATGGGACAATAGCATCCTGCGAGTTTACCAGGATCTGAGTGTAGAGGTGGCCAGGAGGAGAGCAGGCTTCAACCAGGTCAGGTCGATCCTTTTCAAGAAAAAGGTGAAGTTTGGACTGTTATACCCAGCCCGTCACTGGGTCACGCATGAGGATCAGCACTTCTACTTTGAGGCGCCCGAGGACGCGTTGGACTTTGCGAAAAAGAACAGGCTAGTGATGGATTGAGAACTTTTGAACTTGGCTGCAAGGTTCATGTTTTTGTTTTTTCTTTTTGTTTCTCTATTTTTGTAAAACGTTTCTCATTTTCCGTTTCATGGAAGATGTTTGTAATACTGTTTGCATTGATTTGGAACCAGCGGTAGAGCTGAATGAGTTCAGGTTTTCATTTGTTGGGCAATTGTGTGGGGATTGTTTGATGTTGGAGTTTGTTTATATGAGCGGGGGAAGGGTGGGGAGGGAACAATAGGTGGGAGACTATCTGGCGCTGGGTATGGGTGCCACCAAGATAGCTGGGCGAGCTAGCTCTCGGAAGTGTAGTGGGGGGGGGGGGGGTGCATATGTTTGGTTGAGTAAAGGGGTTGGGTTACAGGGTGTTGTTACTGGGAGGGGAGGGGGTGAATGTTCTGCTGACGAGGGAGGGACTTGGGCTGAGGGACAGAGAGGAGGTTGGGGCAGGGGCTGTCTGGGGATGGACTGGTGGAGGTGCGGAGCACAGGCTGGAGGCGGGCCTAAAAAAGGGGATGGCTGATCGGCGGGGCGGGGGGGGGGGCTGTAATGAGACCCCCAACTAGGCTGATCACCTGGAATGTTCAAGGGTTAAATGGGCCGGTCAAAAGGGCACGTGTGTTTGCGCATCTTAGGGGATTGAAGGCAGACGTGGTAATGTTGCAGGAGACGCACCTTAGAGTAACGTACCTAGTTAAGTTTGGGTAGGGTGCTCTTTCCAAGAGCCGGTGCAGACTCAAAGGGCCGAATGGCCTCCTACTGCACTGTAAATTCAATGATAATCTATGATTAATCTAGGACAAAGGTTCGGCACAACATCGTGGGCCGAAGGGCCTGTTCTGTGCTGTATTTTCTATGTTCTATGTACCTGGTTAGACTGAGGAAAGGCTGGGTCAGTCAGGTCTTTCACTCAGGACTAGATTCAAAGACTAGAGGGGTCGTGATCCTGATCAATAAACGGGTGGTGTTTGAGGTGGGTAGAATAGTCTCGGATGTAGGAGGTTGATACATTACAAGGCGTTTAGGGATTTACACAGCAGGCTGTACAGGTTGGAACCCCCTACGGGGCCGGAGGGGATGAGGCACTTCTTGGAGGGGCTGAATTCCCCAAAGGTGGATGGGGAGCGGGTAGAATGGCTGGGGGCCCCAATCGGGCTGGAAGAGATAGTGGAGGGCTTGAAGGCCATGCAGGCGGGTAAGGCCCCGGGTCCGGACGAGTACCTAGTGGAGTTTTATAAAAGGTTCTCTGGGATATTGGGGCCGGTGTTGTTGAGGATGTTCAATGAGGCAAGGGAAAGAGGGGTGCTGCCCCCGACGATGTCACAGGCAACGATTTCGCAGATTCTTAAGCGGGACAAGAACCCAGAGCTGTGTGGGTCCTACAGGCCGATATCCCTGTTGAATGTAGATGCCAAATTGCTGGCCGAAATCTTGTCCTCCAGGATCGAGGATTGTGTTCCGGACGTTATTAGGGAGGACCAGACGGGATTTGTTAAGGGCAGGCAGTTGGTGGCCAATGTAAGAAGGCTGTTAAATGTGATCATGATGCCCCCGGAAGGTAGGGAGGTGGAGGTAATGATCGCAATGGATGCAGAAAAGGCTTTTGATCGGGTAGAATGGGATTATCTGTGGGAGATAATGGGATGGTTCGGATTCGGGTGGGGCTTTATTGACTGGGTCAGGTTACTGTATCGGGCTCCTGTGGCAGGTGTACAGACGATTAGGCCAACTTCAGACTATTTTAGACTGCACCGGGCGACGAGACAGGGATGCCCCCTCTCCCCACTGTTGTTTGCGCTGGCTATAGAGCCGTTGGAAATTGCTCTGAGAGCCTCGAGGGGCTTGAGAGGACTGGTCCGGGGGGGTGGAGCACAGGGTTTTGCTCTGTACGTTGCCCTGCTTCTGTACGTTTCGGACCCAATAGAGGGGATGGAAGAAATCATGAGGATTCTAGGGGAATTTGGCCGGTTTTCGGGGTATAAGTTAAATATGGGAAAGAGTGAGATGTTTGTGGTCCAGGCG